>NC_092126.1:126099524-126747024 GCF_043159975.1 Macaca nemestrina
TTAGCTACACCCTCTCTCATGGTGATGCCATCCAGCCTTTAAGTACCATGAGTACGCTGATGGCCGTCACATTTCTCCCTCCAACCTGAACCTCTCCCTTGGACTCCAGGCTTGAATATCTTTCTTGACTTCTCCCCATGGATATCTGATAGACATCCCAAGCTTGTGAAACCCAACACTGGTCTTTCTCCCTGACCTCCTCAGCAAAGCTGAGCCCATCTCTCTTGCTGCTCAAGCCCCCAATCTTGGGGTCAATTTTGACTCTTTACTTTCTTTCACTGCCCACTTCCAATGAATCATGAAATTCTGATGGTTCTACCGTTAGGACCTTACCAGAATTTGACCATTTCTTCCATCTCCAGTTGCGGCCATCACAAATGTACCCACGATCATCCCTGGATTATTTTAATAGCCTCCTATCTGACCTGTCTGCCTCTGTCCTCACAAGGCAGCCAGAGTCCTGGATTTAGCACTAGAGTCAGGTCATGTTACTCTTCTGCTCAAAACCTGCCAGCAGTTCTGTGTTCCACTCAGAGGAAAAGCGTTGGTTCTGACAAGGCTTGAAAGGCCCCCATGAACTGTTCCTCTGCCACCTCTAACCTCCTCTCTTAATACTCTCTCTCTCCCTCCATGCACACATGTACTCACTTCATTGTAGGCACACTGGCCTCTTGCTGTTCCTTGAACACTCAGGCATGTGCTCACCTCAGGACTTTTGCAATTGCTCTTCTCTGTGCCTGGAGCACTCTTCTTTCAGGTATCTGCATGATTCGCACCTTATCTCCTTTGTGTCTTTTCCTAAACATCACATTCCTGTTGAGACCTTCCTTGACCTCCACTTCTAGTGACCTATCTCTTATCTTGCTTAATTTTTCTTTATTGCTCTTATTACTTTTTAGCAAACTACATAATTTGCTTTGCTTCATAAGTGCAGGTAGTTTTTGTCTGTTTTGCTTACTGCTGTATCCCTGGTGCCTAGAATAGTGCATGGCACATAGTGGGTATACAAATAATTGTTTAATAAATGAATATGCTCTAGATCCATCTGTTTCCATGGGCAGTTCTCAAGGTTAAAATTTAGAGAGAAGTAGGTGGAAACTTCTCTTTGGGTTCGGGCCAAAGCTATGTTGTGTCCATCAACATATTCCAGAAGCCTGTGTTTTAGATCACTGGGTACTCTCTAGCTGGAAATAATACTTCATATCTTCATCAGGTTCCTCATCACCTCCTCAATTATTAAAAACTAAGAGGGGAATGAATGAGTGATGAGCATCCTCAAATTTCCAATGAGGTCCAGCCAGTAATCTGTTTGATATTTGTCATTGGAAAAGATTTCTGGTAACATTAAGACTTCTTCATTGTGCTATTTATTGAGGTGTCTATGCTGCAAGCACGGGTGTCTGTTGGTAGTTTTGCACTTGGAATGGCCAGGGATTTAGGATAATAAATAGCTACCTCTTTATATGGAGGGTCTGATAATATCACACTAATAAAGCTTTACTAAAAGATTTTGGTGGCTTTTATTATAAGGGACTATTTTGCTTAATTTTGTATGGAAAGTTTTAAAATACGTAATTTGGTACGATGATGTGTAGCTAGCAAGCTGGGAAAACCTGATAAACCTAATGAACAGCACAATAAAAAGGAAAATTCTGAAAGGGGAAGGAGGAGGAAGAAGAGCTCTGAGAGTTGCTTTAAGCCTGAAAAGTGAGCAATAAAGAGTTAAAAGGAAGAGAGGATCAATAGACCTGTAGCCTAGTCTCGTGGTATCCTTAGGAATAAGCTATTTTGCTACAGTCAGGGAATGCCAGGACAGACATGACCAGGCATCACTTTTACTAGCCCCAAGCCTTCCCCCTCCCCCAGGGTCTGCTGCTGGGGTGGGGATACTGTATTTCTGGAGCTACTGTCAGAAAGTCAGTTCATGGAGTTACTTTGGGGAAGTGGACAGCCCTCTCCACTGTGCAGTTATTTAGATGTAGAGATGGAAAGACATGAGGAAGTTTTTATATTTTTATTCAATCCTCCCAACAGCCTTATGATGTAAGTACTGTTATTCCATTTTTATAGATGAGGAAACTAAGTCATGGGGAAGGTGGTAACTAGCCCATGGACACAAAACTGGCTTGTATGTGTCAGAGCTGGCTTTTGACCTCTGCTGTTTGACTCCAGAGCTGATGACTATAACCATTGTGCTACACTGCACCAAAGCATGAATCCAGGGCCTGGCCCTCACTAATAGATCTCTTAAGAGTCATTATGAACAATAAAATGAAGCCTAATTTTGGAGTGAGTAAGGGCAAAGAGAAACATCTAAAGCAACAGCAGCAATGACAAGCACAGCAGCAGAAAGCAACAGGGCTTTTTCAGAAAGCACCAGAGGCTGAGGACACACCAAAGAAAGCAAGAAGGAGATAGAACAGCGACAGATGAAAGAGAGCCAAGAGAGGAGAAAGCAAAGTGAACATCCACAAAGTGAAGACCCACATGTGCTGCAAGGCCATCAGTCTTAGAAAAAGCAACAATTCCTGGGGACTGAATCTGAAGAATGTGATGTGTGACCTTGCATGGGCTCTCCTTGGAGAACGAGGGCACAGTCCCACAGGTCAAAGACAAAGACACATCTGGGAATAGATGGAGGCAGACCAGGCAAAGGAATGCTGGCCAGCTCTCTAGGAGAAACGGATTTCACTTCCAACAACTTGCATGGCCGAGGTCCATTTATGAGGGTAAAAAAGGTCTTTATGAATCATGTAAGAATAATTTAGTTGTTTGATAAACTGTGGCATTGAATTATTCTGGATTAATATTCTTTTATTTGAAGACTTCATTATCTAATCGGATAGAAATTGAGAGATTGTCTCAAACTTTCCAAACCATACACAGGGAAAGGTAAAGTGAAGCATTTTTAGTTTTAGCTTAAAAGGAGTAGCTTGTAAGTGAAACTTACATTGCCAATTCACCAAATTAAACATCAAGGACCCAAACAGGTAGAGTTTATTTAGTGAAAATGCTTGTGTCAGGGGGAACCACCTAGACTGTAGGCTGGTACTAAGGCAACAATATTTGGTTGCGTCCCTTCCTTCCACGGCAGAGAGCAATAGGCCACAGGGGTTCTTAGCCCATAAAATCACCACCAGTGGGGTCCACTGACAACTGGGATAAAATCAAGAGAAAGAGGGAGAGAGATAGAGTCTGAAGTCCTCCCCATTTGCACACTCACCTTTCAGGGAGCAGTTGAGGAGACTCCTCAAATCTGAGGACATTGGTTAAAATGCTTGGCTCTCCAGCTGGCAAATGTTCAGGAATCCCCTGCAGTGCTTATTTAAATACAAAGATTCTGACCTCTTCCTCTTTCTGGTTCACAGGTTAGAAGTGGGGCTCAGGAACATTTATTTTTAATAATTATTTTTTTGTTGTTTGTTTGAGACAGAGCCTCTCTCTGTTGCCCAGGCTGGAGTGCAGTGGTGCAATCTTGGCTCACTGCAACCTCTGCCTCCCAGGTCCAAGCGATTCTCCTGCTTCAGCCTCCCGAGTAGCTCGGATGACAGGCATGTGCCACAACATGTGGCAAATTTTTGTATTTTTAGTAGAGATGGGGTTTCACCATGTTGGCCAGGCTGGTCTTGAACCTCTGACCTCAAGTGATCTGCCCACCTCAGCCTCCCAAAGTGCTGGGATTACAGGCGTGAGGCACCGCACCTGGCCAATAATCACTTTTTTTTTTTTTTTTTTTTTTGAGATGGAGTCTTGCTCTGTCGCCCAGGCTGGAGTACAGTGGCGCATGGTCTCTGCTCATTGCAAGTTCCACCTCCCAGGTTCATGCCATTCTCCTGCTTCAGCCTCCCGAGTAGCTGGGACTACAGGCACCCGCCACCACACCCAGCTAATTTTTTGTATTTTTTTAGTAGAGACGGGGTTTCACCGTGTTAGCCAGGATAGTCTCCATCTCCCGATCTCATGATCTGCCCGCCTCGGCCTCCCAAAGTGTTGGGATTACAGGCGTGAGCCACCGTGCCAAGTTAGACTTTCCCATGACAACTGGGAGAATTTAAGTCTCCGTTTTCAATCAAACATTACTTGGGGAATAAATAGGACTTAGCACATGGAAAGATAGAGGAAGCTGCTTATTATTCTCAAGTACATAATTGATTTACATTTTACATCTTTCCACTTACATCTTTCGTAAGGAAATTTATAAATTATATCCTATGGGATCGATTTAAAAAGAAATAAGCTTTAAAAATATATGTGCACAGTTACTCCTTACACATGTAGATAGAATAGCTCTCTCCACTCCTGCCCTCCCCACTGAGGGAAGATAATTTTGCTTTCATCTGATAAAGTAACAACCATAGCTTTGCTATAGCTGTTCATGCAGCTATGCTTTATTGCAAATGCCAAAGCATGACATGGGTTAGACCCGGAGTTCCAGCTCAGCCACCAGGCAGTCTCAAACAATAGCCTTTGATATCTCAGAATCTCAGCTTCTTCATTTACAAAATGGGGTAATGATCCCGGTCTTATCCACTTTGTGGGATTACCATGAGGGCTAAATACAATCACATGGGGGGAAAGGAAAATGAACTGGCTTAAAAGGAATTATTGTCATAAGATGGTATTGATTTCCCTTCTCATACTGGCCCTTTAGCTTCCCATTTTATGTTTTAAAATTTATTAATTTTTACAATTCTTTCTATTTTTTGAGTTGGAGTCTCTCTCTGTCACCCAGGATGGAGTGCAGCAGTGCAATCATAGCTCATTGCTGCCTCCAACTCCTAGGCTCAAGCAATCCTCCCACCTTAGCCTCCCTAGTAGCTTAGACTACAGGTGTGTGCCTCCATGCCCTGGTTATTTTTAAATTTTTTTGTATAGATGATGTCCGGCTCTGTTGCCCAGGCTTGTCATGAACTCTGGTCTCAAGCAATCCCCTCGCCTTGGGATTACGGATGTGAGCCACCATGCCTCACCCGAGCCTTCTACTTAAAAATAAAAGTCCTAAGGAGGACTGAATCTGTTTTTCTGAAGGAAACCCAATGACTTAAGAAGAACACAGACCATCACAGAATGCCCTAAGGAGTGGTTTCCTAAGGCAGGAGCCCCATCCTTTCCATGAGAAGTTGCATGAAATTGTTTGTTTCCAACTCATTGGTTCTACTCATTATGAAGGATTTCCAGGCAGAGCATTTAATTCATGCCTTATGTGGTCAGCTCTGTATTCTGCTCCGGCAGGATGCAAATAACATATGAAAGTCCGAAGGGGTGGGGCTGGGCCCAGTCGCTCGGTTGAGATTCTGAGGGTGCTAATTTTACTAAGTGGGCTGGGCTCAAGGTCTTCCCTGCCATACCTTTTCAGGTTAGCACCCCATCTTCTCTCAAACTCTGTTTTTCTTTTTTGTGTATTTTGTTGCATGTGGAAGAGCAATATGGGAGTAGAAAAAAAGGTTTTGGGCCAAATAATGCAGTATGGTTGGAAATGCTTTCCTTGTGCAGATTTGGCATAAAAATAAACTTCTCCGGGAGAGGGCTGTTGGTGCTTGTTGTTCATTAATATGCTGAAATGATTTCGCACCCCCCTCCCATTTTGAAGGTTCTTTGAGGCTGATTTCTATTCATTTTTTTTTTCTGGGAAAAAGATAAAATGGGTAGGGGGAGAGGTGCGAGGGGGCAGGATGTAGAACTTATGCAGTGTAGAACTTTTAAGAAATACTACCGTTTGTGTAGTTTTCTTAGTTACATAAGGCTTAAGGGCTTCATTGTCTCTGCTTGTGGATTGGTGTCTTCACAGGAAAAAAGACATTTAGGGAGGGTTTTCAAGTGCTGCCAGCTAACCTTATGAGCTCTTGAATTGTAGTTAGGGAATATGGATATATTGGGCAGGCTCACTTGGTCACTGAAACCTGCCAAGCTCACACATCACTGGTGAAACAACACACACACACACACACACACACACACACACTCTCTCTCTCTCTCTCTCTCTCTCTCTCTCTCTCTCTCTCTCTCTCTGTCTCTGGTGTACATGTAGGACTACTTCTTTTTCAGAATATTTTTTTTAAGCATTGTATGGTGGAGTCCATATTTCATGTGGATACAGGTAGGTAAAAGAAAAATGCTCTTCCTTTTTGGTTTTAAATTAGAGAATCCCTTGAGTAAAACCAAAACCCTAGGTTAGGATGGCATTTAACCAACTGGGATGGAAACGGCATAATATCAGGGATTGTGCCGTTGACAGCTGAAACCCTTAGTAAATTGACTTAGTGCCTAGCATGGAATAAGTGCCCAGCAATTATTAGGTGACCATTGATTTGGGAAGGCTGAGGGTTTGTGGGCTGGTGGCCTTGAGGGTTGGTGGGTACCTGGCTGGGGGTCGGTGTAATCCACAGTGTAGCCATCCAATTGTAGAAGTTCCTGAGGCTCCGCTTTCTTCTCCCGATAACTGCACATGGCAAATGTGTACTGACTGACCTGTTAAGGAAAAGCAGACTGTGAGATTGACCCCTAGAGCCTGTCTTCTCCAAAAAACCCTCCCCCATGTTCTCTCCTCTGAGGATCTGGACTGAGTGGTTGGGTTCAAATTGAGTTTTGCTACCTCCTGGCTGTGTGACGTTGAGCATGTTACTTAACCTCTCTGGTCCTTTATAACCTCGTTTGTAGACTGGATACAACCTTAGAACCTACCTCTTTGGCTTATTGTGAAGACTGAATGAGTTCACATGTGGAATGCACTTAGAGTCTGTTCCTGGCACTTAGTAAGTGCTTGATGAAGATTAGCTATTATCATTATTGCTTTTAATATAATTGGGTTAAGCTACATGCGATTGCCATTTTTGTAGGTCAAAAGTGGTTAAATGACAGCAATTTTGTATGTTCTACCTAATGTGACTGTGGCCTTGGCTGAGACTGCTATGCTTGCAGATACAACATGGGCCTTTTGGTCAGAAGTTAGAGGCTAGACATTCATTTATTCATGCCTTTTTATTTTAGTATTTCATTTTTTGCACCATTTTGATCAGCGTCAATCTACGTGTTTCATCCTTTTCTTCTTCCTGCTGAAGGAGTACTTTGGTTGCTTTGAAGTCTTCTTTTCATCTCAGACAAGTGCAGGAGTGACACGCTGTCACAAGCAATGAGTGCTTGATCGCTAGGTGCCAGTCACAGTAGAGCAATCCTCAGCCCCCCCAGTGGCGTGGCTGTTGTCACTGGTGCCCTAATGGCAGCCCTCACTCCATCGACACAAACCATGCCAGTGCAGGGCGGGTGCTCACAGCTGCAGGCCCGCCTTCAGGACCCTGTCGCTCTAGTGCATCCAGACCCAGCACATATACTTAGCATTTCTACATCTGGCTTGTCTGCAAGGAGCCCGTGGGAAAGCAAGCATCCTCCCAGCTTTGGGCTAAAAGCTCTCAGGCATATTTACTATCCATGGATGTCAAATGTCTTGGAGGAGTGCCACATCCCTCATCCCTTAGTTTCCTTTATTAAAAGAGACACTTTCTAAGTGAACTTTGATCCCAGTGGGGGACATTTTTAGCCTCTTCTACAGTGAGATTTGTTTTTGCTGTTTTAATGGTGATACGAAGTTGACGTTCTTGAGCGCTACATGCATCTCCCCCACTGTCTGAGGCGTGAGGGTCCCAGTGGAGAGATGCAGAGTGTCCGCAGGAGGATGTTTTTGGTAGTTGGTTTGTCTGTTGCTGCCCTCTGTTGGCTCCTGATGGAAACTTTACTGCCCCACTTGGGTTTCTTCATAATGTAAAGGGTTTGCAGAACTTCTTCCTTATATCGCAGTGCCAGGGGAAACCTAAGGCTGGGTCACTGAGAGTATTTTCATAAAGAAACACATATAAATTACTTGTAATAAATAAAATAACCAATAACATACTCTTCTCCTAAAATGGAAGGATAAGAGTGTAGGCTGGGGGTTCCATGGGCCTGGGGTCCCATCCCAGTTCTGTTAAAGCTGTCTGTTCTCTAAGCCTCAGAGTCTTCATCTGTATTTACCGGCATCTTATTGTTGCTAGAGAATTGAGTTTTACATACCATGTGTGATATCCATAGAGCAAACACTTCATATACATATGCATTTTTACAGGCAGCTTCCTTGCATTCGACACACATTTTAATATAGCGTAGCTCAATAGGTGGATTTACCTACTGGATTATAAATTCATTGAAGGCAGGTCTAGGTAGTCATATGTCTTGATTGTATTTTCACTCCCATGAGCAAAATCTGCCATATAATGGACATTCACTAGTTGACTCTGATTGGTTCTAGAAAGTTGAGTACATACAATCCAATCAAGAGGTTTTACCCCCAAAATTTACAGGGTATTCCAAGTATAGCACCAGGCCTTTCCAACTTGTTATTATTGATTCTAGGGATAACAGATTTCCTGTGACCCTTTGCATGACAATGATCATAGATATTGCTGGAATGGTTATATGGAGATTTTTTTTTTTTTTTTTTTCTTTTTAGATGGAGTTTTGTTCTTGTTGCCCAGGCTGGGGTGTAATGGCATAATCTTGGTTCACCGCAACCTCCGCCTCCTGGGTTCAAGTGATTCTCCTGCCTCAGCCTCCTGAGTAGCTGGATTATAGGCATGCACCACCATGTCTGGCTAATTTTGTGTTTTTAGTAGAGATGGGGTTTCTCTACGTTGGTCAGGCTGGTCTCGAACTTCCGACCGAAGGTGATCCGCCCGCCTCGGCCTCCCAAAGTGCTGGGATTACAGGCGTGAGCCATCGTGCCCAGCCAGATTTTTTTTTTTTTTTTTTAACCCGGCATTTCTCATCTGGCAACATGAGAGATGACATAGTTTGTTAATGTGATTGGCCAAACAGAGTTGCCGACACTCACTTGAGATTAAAAAAAAAATCACAACAGAAGGGTGTTATTTCAAGATTTATGCATTTACTATTACTACATGGTTTGGGCTTTTTGATTTTTTTTTTTTCCTTTTCTATTTCAGTGGCGTCCTTCTTGGAGAGCTGTATGCTGATGCCCTCTTCTGGTTATATTGCTAAAGTCACTCTCGACAAACTGAACTGGTTTGAGTTGGTAAACCAAATTGAGTTGGTTTATTGGGAGCGTCTTGATTTAGGATTTTGCCATGTACTTTAGGAAATAAAGGAGGGAGAAAGAATGATTTCTCTTTGAATGATTCTGATTATTGGAAATTTTTGGGGGAACCTCAGTTTTTCTAGAGCGCTTGAATGGTGGGAGAATTGCAAAGATTTGGAAAGCTTTACATTTACTTTTTATACTTCCACAAGACCACACTCAGTAAAAGCCATTCCCAATGAAATGCATGTTCCTCTGTCATAGAATTCTTTTAAAACTGTATTTTGTTGACGAAAAACTAAGGAGGCAGCGAGCACTGTTGTAATAAAGGCACGGCAGAGCCTGGAATGCATGTTAGAAGTGAGAAAGTCAGCCATCCTTGTCAGAGAGCCTGGCCTACAACAGAAAGCATAAAAATCTAGTGATCTTAAACAACCAGCAAATATCTGAAAGTGCACTTTGGAGAGAAGGGCATAAAGGACTATGTTTTTCCCATCCTTGGGATTTTCAGAGGGTAGGTACCTTCTCATGGAATCATGGGACAGACAGTTGGGACTTCTGAGGGAACAGTCAGCAAGGTTTTATTTTAAAGGTGGCTGCACCTCAGATACACCTTTAAAAACCCTTAGCTCATTTCCAGTCACTTGTTTCAACTAGAGAATGCTTTGAAATAATGTTCCTTAAAGAGCGGGTGGCGGGCTGGGCGCAGTGGCTCACGCCTGTAATCCTAGCACTTTGGGAGGATGAGGCAGGCGGATCATGAGGTCAGGAGTTTGAGACCAGCCTGGCCAACATGGTGAAACCCCCTCTTTACTAAAAATACAAAAATTAGGTGGGCATGGTGGCAGGCTCCTGTAATTCCAGCTACTCTGGAGGCTGAAGCAGGAGAATCGCTGGAAATGGGAAGGCAGAGGTTGCAGTGAGCTGAGATCGCACCACTGCACTCCAGCCTGCCAGAAAGAGTGAAACTGCATCTCAAAAAAAAAAAAAAAAAAAAAAAAAGAGTGGATGACAGCAGCTGCCTTTATTATTAGACAGTGTGTGTGTGGGGTGAGGGGGCGGATTAGGTTGTTAATATGTAGCTACATTCTTTTAAGTCAGACCAGAATCAGAAACTCAGTTCAGAGTAGGTCTTAGGATTATACATTTTTCATAATTGTCTCAGATTCTCTCTCTCTCTCTTTTTTTCTCTCTCTCTCTCAAAATAGGGTCTTGCTGTTGCTCAGGCTGAAGCGCAGTGACACAAACATAGCTCACTACATCCTTGACCTCCTGGGCTCAAGTGATCTTCTTGCTTCAGCCTCCCCAGTAGCTGGGACTAGAGGCATGTGCCACCATGCCTGGCTTTTTTTTTTTTTTTTTTTTAATTTTTTTTTTGGTAGAGATGGTGGTGTGTAGGGGGGGTGATATCTCACTATGTTACCTAGGCTGGTTTGAACTCCTGGGCTCAAGTGATCTTCCCATTTTGGTCTCCCAAAGTGCTGGGATTACAGGCATGAGCCACCACACCTGATCAGATATCTCTTAATACATGCTAAAGTGTGAGAACCACTGTTTTAATATATAGGAACTGTCCATAACCTCTAAGATTGACCCTGAGTTTCAATTATAGTTAGCAAGTAGATTCTAGTCATGAGATGAAAAGGTTAGACCTTTCTTGTCCCCAACTCTCCCCTCCCCTTCTTCTTATCACCTATAGGAGACTAAAATACTTGAACATAGAACAGTAGAATGTATTTTGTCTAAATCCCCTTTCCTTGCTTTTACCATCATTCTTTGAAAATTAATCAGCTGTTATTTTTACTGAACGCTGGTCACTAGCCCTTGTCCAAAATTCACATACATATTTTAGAAAAGCGTTGTTTATAATAGATGCATTCATTCATTCAACAAATACGTAGGTAGTGTGTTCGGTTTGGGGACTATAAACATGCAGAAAACCAGACATGATTCCTGTTCTCATGTCTAGTGTGAAGGTAGACATTAATCACGTTATTTCAGAAACGTGTTATCTTAATAATGGCAAATATTAAAAAGAGAGGTATATCATACTGTAAGAGCTTGGAGATTTGGTCTAGATGGGTGGTTGGGCAAGGAATTCCTGAGGAAGCATTGACGGATTGAGCCAAAATCTGAGGATGGAGAAAATTTTTATGGTGTGAATCACACAGTTCCTGGAGACTAAGGACTATTTTTAATGTGATGTAGTTGCGAATGAAGGATCACAGTGTCTAAATCCCAGATTCCTGATTGGCACTGAAGTGAAGGCCATTTGGTGGAGGAGAAGGAGAATAGATTTTAGAGTCATGCAGAACTGGATTTGGTTTTCAGATCCATTATTTTCTATGTGAACCAACACAGTTCAATTAACTTTTCTAGGACATGGTTTTGTGATCTATAAATGGGGATGATGATAACATCTGTGAGACATTTCCTTTTTTGATAATTAAAAGAGAATTTATTTCTTGTAGACATGGGGTCTCACTATGTTGCCCAGACTGGTCTCAGACTCCTGGCCTCAGGTGATCATCCCAGCTCAGTCTCCCTAAGTGCTGGGATTATAGATACAAGCCACTGCACCTGGCCTTCTGTGGGGGCATTTCTTATGTGTGCATGCAGGGCATTCATTGCCCTCCCATAACTGAATCCTGGTCTTCCTCTGGGAACCACTCTTTTTTCAATTTTCAATGCAAGTGGTTTGTGTGGGCCTAACTGTATGTCTAGCTGGAAGTACGGTGAGTAAAACACTTGTACTGGAACAATTGGAAACGAAAAGTTTTCTCTGGGGCTGGTAAACTTTTGTAAGGCTTAAGCTGCCAGAGATCATGCCTGAGAGTGAAGTCAATTCAGAGGAAATCAGAGCCAAGGGATTACATATATTGAGAGACAGAGGCTTGATAATATTGTTTGAGTCCTTGATCTAGCCATGACAGAAGACTCTCCAGTTAATTACTAGTTTAATTAGCTAACCAATACAATTCTTCCCCTTTTAAAACTTAAGGTTGTTTGGGTTGATATCTGCCATTTGCAACCAGAATATAAATATAAATGTCTTCTAGAGCAATTATGGAGTTGAGTGGCAAAAACAAACATTCAGAGCTACAAATTCTTTAACTACTCATATGTCTTACAATTCATTTTTGTGGTTAACTTATTTCAATATTGTATTCCCAGGTGACTACTACTGTATTCCAAGGCATTATGTATTATCTAACAATATTTTGTCTTGTTCTGATTTAGCTATTTTTCTGAAATCTAGAACATAATTTTTGGTAACATTCTTAGTTGGGAATCAGAAACAGAGGAGCCATGTTGGTTCTAGCTGAGTAATTCAGTTCTAGAACATTCTTTTAAAAATGTTTTATTTTAAAATGTTTTATTTCCATAGGTTTTTGGGGAACAGGTGGTATTCGGTTACACGAGTAAGTTCTTTAGTGGTGATTTGTGAGATTTTGGTGTATCCATCTCCCAATCAGTATACACTGAACCCAGTTTGTAGTCTTATCCCTCACCCTTTTCCCACCCTTTCCTCCTGAGTCCCCAAAGCCCATCGTATTATTCTTATACCTTTGCATCATCATAGTTTAGCCCCCACTTATGACTGAGAACATTTGATGTTTGGTTTTCCATTCCTGAGTTACTTCACTTAGAATAATAGTCTCCAATTCCATCCAAATTGCTGCGAATGCCATTAATTCATTTCTTTTTATGGATGAGTAGTATTCCAACATATATATAACATTCTGTATGCATTGATCTCTTTGGGTGCCAGTCCTGTCTAAGTGCTTGGAGTTACCGAAGGCACTTGCAATCAAAAGACCTGTGTTAGGTTTCTTTCTTTCTTTTTTTTTTTGAGAAAAATTCTCGCTTTGTTTCCCAGGCTGGAGTGCAGTGGCGCGATCTCGGCTCACTGCAAGCTCCGCCTCCTGGGTTCACATCATTCTCCTCCCTCAGCCTCCCAAGTAGCTGGGCATACAGGTGCCTGCCACCACGCCCGGCTAATTTTTTGTATTTTTGGTGGAGATGGGGTTTCACCGTGTTAGCCAGGATGGTCTCGATCTCCTGAACTCGTGACCTTGTGATCTGCCCGCCTTGGCCTCCCAAAGTGCTGGGATTACAAGCATGAACCACTGTGCCTGGCCTGTGTTAGGTTTCATATTTGGCTGCTTATAAGCCATTGACCTTGGGCAGGCCACTTAGCCACTCTGAGCCTTAGTTTCCTCTAATGTGAAGTTGAGAAAAGCCTTGTCCTCACTGTAGTACAGAAAGGTTATGAAGACCAGCTTGCCGAACACTGTGTAAACTCTAAGAAACCGTATGGCGGGCGCCTGTAGTCCCAGCTACTCGGGAGGCTGAGGCAGGAGAATGGCGTGAACCCGGGAGGCGGAGCTTGCAGTGAGCTGAGATCCGGCCACTGCACTCCAGCCTGGGCGACAGAGCGAGACTCCGTCTCAAAAAAAAAAAAAAAAAAAAAAAAAGAAACCGTATAAATACAAGTGATTATCCACATTATTAGAGGAACCACATAATATTCCTGTTTGTATAGTGCTAAAATGGGGGGAAATGTCTCAGAAATTATTTGAACACCCATCAAAACAGTAGATTTTAACCAGAAATCTTTTTTTTTTTTTGAGAAAGAATCTTCCTATGTCACCCAGGCTGGAGTGCAGTGGAGTGATCTCAGCTCACTGCAACCTCCGCCTCCCGGGTTTAAGTGATTCTCCTGTTTCAGCCAACTGAGTAGCTGGGACTACAGGTGTGCGCCATCATGCCCAGCTAATTTTTGTATTTTTAGCAGAGATGGGGTTTCACCATGTTGCCTAGGCTGGTCTCGAACTCTTGACCTCGTGATCCACCTGACTCAGCCTCCCAAAGTGCTAGGATTACAGGCATGAGCCACCATGTTCAGCCACTGGAAATCTTTTGATCATAGAATAAAAATATTTTTAAAATAAAAAGATGATAGCGTTAAGACTTTCTAACCTGATATGGGTGATAAGTTGGCCTGTTTTCACTGCTCTCCTTACACACACAGGGTGGGCGTTCTGGCTATCCAGTGGTGCTCTATGGAATTGGCACCTTTATCATTAGTGTTGATTTGGTCACATTAGAGTTACTAACAGTAGTAATCAATGTGCTTGGTTCTCACCGTGGACCCGAGGGTTTAGAACAAGGCCCCAGTAATTTCTTGACTCAGGGTACTGAAGGCCCGTTTCCCCTTAATCTCTGGATTAGGGTTTGCAGCCAACCAAGTTTATAGGACATATATTGGAATTTCAAGGAACATGGCAAGAGGAGGCTTTATCATGCCATTTGAATATAGTCATCTATTTAGCTACTCTGATGCTTGGTTCCATAGAGAACATAAACTCAAAGAGGGTGTCCTCTGAAGGGAATAAGACCTTTCATTTAAGCAGGATAATGACCTCCAAGGCAGTGTTTCTCCAAGGGTGGCCTTTGGACCACCTGCATCAGTATCTCCTGGGGTGCTTGTTATAAGTACGGATTACTGGGCCCCACCCCAGACTTACTGTATCAGAGTCTTCTGGATGGCACCTTGGGGATCTGCATTTTAAACAACACCTGATGCAGATGGTCCAGGCCCACATTTACAGACATCATCTCATCGCACAGGAATGCTTGAATCTCTGGCACAGAAGCTCCTTGTGACTGCTTCATTCCCTTCACAGTTGGTAGGGTAGACTCTAGCCACCTCTATAATAATTTTAGCTCTGATCCTTAAGAAATGGGAATTGCTACTTTGGTCCAGCACTCCTCTGAGTATGTCCTTTATCCCTGACTAGTAGAAAGTCCCTTTATAGCTAACATTTTGTTCCCCAAGACAGTAGCACTAATAGGAAATCTCAGTCAGGGAGAGTTTTAATTGTTACGTGTTATAAGCAAAAATGTAGACTCTATGTGTACATGTAGGAGATGAATTTTGAGGAGACTAATGTTGGATGTCCTCTGTTCGTCTTTGTTTTTTTCAGACAATTTTCCTTGTTTTAAATCTAATGTATGAAATCATAATTGCATTGGAAATTGTGTGCTCCTAGCTCTCTATATAAATACGTTCCATAAGATCTAACATCTGAATTGAAAGACACAAAGATTCAGTAAGTCACTTGGGTAGATATACTTTCTGTTTGGTGGTTTCCACACTGTTTTCCAGGGAGTTCCCTCTAAGGCTGCCCAGGAGCAGGGGTGGGGTTAGGGGAATCTTCTCCCTCTCCCAGAACCCTCACCATTCTGCAAATTGAACCAGGGTGGTTCTCTGGGTTTCATGTTTGCATTTTGAGTTTCAAAGTAAGGGTTGGTGGCTAAAGAGAAACTGAAAATTGCTTGTACATATGACTGAATTCAACATTGCATGCAGCTGTTGGGGGCCAATTGTCACCACTTGGACTGACATCCTTTTCTTCAAACAACCTGGGACATTTTAGCTTCCTCTGAATTGGACCAGCACTGGTGCCTTGAACTTTCCTCCTGCAGCTCTGATGGCATTGGGGTTGTTTCAAAGGGAGTGTATTTTTTTCATTATGATATTGATAAAGTGCTTCTAAATGTGATCACTTAAATAGGGGAGAAGAAAAAAATGGAAATAATTTAAAAATAATGCAGTATTTTCTGGGTGTGCTAGCAAATTGCTTTTAGACATTGTCGTGGTGAATGGGACAAGAATTGAAAGAGAAGACCTGAGTTGTCACCCTGGCTCCCCCATTATCTTTGTGATGATGGGACTCTCATGTCACCTCTGTGTGTCGCAGAGGTTGTTAAGGGAGAAATCTGATTCAGGCTGAAACAGATTTTTTTTGGCGGGATGGATGTACCCAAAATACCTTGACAGCTCTTTAAAGTTAATGAGAATCATATGTACATGAAAAATTTCTCAGAATTCTGAACTTATTTTCTCCTGCCTTTCTAGGAAAGATACTGAACTTTAGATGAGAAGTACCCTTTTATGATTCTCAGAAGTGAGCACAGAGCTTGCTTTTTAGCTGCTGTGTGACTTTCATCTTCTCTTGGTAGAAGGCTCAGTGTGAAGGCTTTAACACCTGTGTTCCAGTTGCCTGAAAAAATCATTCTCTCCCTTTTGGTTCTCCCTATACTTACTGTACAGACATGGCTTTACTGATGTTTTCCACACATTTCCTCTTGTTTTTCCTGAAGAGTTTCCTCTCCCGAAATAAGAGGTCATCTACTTCTCCTAAGTACTTAATCATATCAGAAGTTCTCAGAAATCTGAGAATGGTTGTCACCAGCCACTTCTCAGAGCACATGATCTCTTCTTTTTCAGCACCACCCAAGGTATTGCCTGAGCTTTTCTCCTCTCTCTTCCTTTTTCTTTTCTCTTCCATGAACATTTCCTGACTGCCTGTGCCAGACACTGGGCTAGGGACTGTGTATGAGTGTGGTGGAGGAAAGAGGGAAGGACACAAAAAAGAATCAGAAACAAAACTGGCCCTGAAACAGTGCACAGTCTATCGGGGAGACCAGGCATGCTCCCAAGTGATTCCAAGAGAGACTGCTGTGCCAAGTGCAATGAGAAGCACTGAGGGGCGAGAACCATGCATGACTCAGCACTGCTTTTTTTTTTTTTTTTAGACAGAGTCTTACTCTGTCTCCCAGACTGGAGTGCAGTGGCGCAATCTCCACCTCCCGGGTTCAAGCAATTCTCCTGCTTCCGCGTTCCCCGTAGCTGGGATTACAGGCGCAAGCCAGCATGCCTGGCTAGTTTTTGTATTTTTAGTAGAGATGGATTTTCACCATGTTGCCCAGGCTGGTCTCAAACTCCTGAACTCAAGTGATCCACCCACCTCCGCCTCTCAAAGTGCTGGGATTACAGGCGTGAGCCAGTGCTCCTGGCCAGCACCGTCTCTTTTGATGTGTCTTGTCTTCCCATTTACATTGTATGCTCTTTAAAGTGGATACCAGTTATTTTTACCTTCCCAGTATCCATTTCTCCTTTTGGTAATGGCATCCTGATTTTGCATGAAAGACAATCCAGTGGGACTGTCAATCCAAGTGCCACCCCTTCTTCCTGCTAAAAGTTGGGAGTGAACAAGTTTGGACTAAACCAATTCTCCCTCTATGAAATTTGACCCTCAAGGAGAGATGCAAGGATGGAAAGTGGTCAGAGCCAGTCTGTCTCATGACCACACCAGAAGTACTGGCCATGGTTCCAGGACTTGTGATGGTTAATATAAGGTGTCCACTTGGTTGGATTGAAGGATGCCTAGATGGCTGGTGGAGTACTATGTCTGGGTGTGTCTGTGAGGGTGTTGCCAGAGAAGATTGACAGTTGAGTTGGTAGCCTAGGAGAGGAAGACCCACATCCAGTGTAGATGGACACCATCCAATCAGCTGCCAGTGCAGCTAGACCAAAACAGGAGGAAGGAGGTGGGATAAGTTTGTTTGCTGAGTCTTCAGGCTTTCTTCTTTCTTCCCTGCTACATGGTTCCTTCTGTTCCTAATGCCCTTGGGCATCAGACTCCAGGTGCTCTTTGGCCTTTATACACTGGGACTTGTACCAGTGGCTTGCTGGGGGCTCTTGGGCCTTTGGCCTCAGACTGAAGGCTGTACTGTTGGCTTCCTTTGTTTTGAGGTTTTCAGACTCAGAATAAGCCACTACCAACTTCTTTCTTCCCCCGTTTGCAGACAGCCTATTGTGTGGCTTGGCCTTGTAATCATGTGAGCCAGTTCTCCCTAATAAATGCCTTTTCTTATATACATACATCCTATTGGTTCTCTCCCTCTGGAGAAGCCTAACACAACTTGGATTTCTGGAACTATGCTGGCCCTGTTCTTAACATGGATGGGTAATTCAGACTTTTTCACAATTCTATGAGTTAACTCCAAAGCCTTCCATATATTCATTTTTTAAACCTTAATTAGCTTGAGTCTATTTCTGCTGTTTGCATATGTAGAACTCTAACAGATTCCTTTCTGGGAGCTAAATACCAGACCTTAGTTCTTCTCTATGTCCTCTCAATGTGCTCCACACAAAGTAGGTGCTGAATAAATATTGGCCAGTTAATAGTCTGAGGAAATGTACTGCAAGCTAAAATAGCTTCAATTGCTTAGCCATGCATTATTTTAATTATTATTTTTTTTTTTGGAGACGGAGTTTTGCTCTTGTTGCCCAGGCTGGAGTGCAATGGCACAGTCTCAGCTCACTGCAACCTCCACCTCCCCGGTTCAAGTGATTCTCCTGCCTCAGCCTCCCTAGTAGCTGGGATTACAAGCATGCACCACCACGCCCGGCTAACTTTTTGTACTATTACTAGAGACAGGGTTTCACCATGTTGGTAAGGCTAGTCTTGAACTCCTTTTAAAGTGATATAAAAATAGAGAATAGAGCACAAGGGAGACCTTTGGGTACTGGAAATGTTCCGTATCCTCCTCTGAATGGTGGTTACATGGATATATGTAAAAATTCATTGTGCTAAATGCATGAGCTCTGTGTATTTTATTAAAGTTATACTCAGTTAAAAAGCATTCATTCATTCTAGCAAATCTTTAATACTGATGTCTCTTAAGACTGATATTATTAGAGTTGAAGAGTTAGTTACCTGCACCAATACAAAAAACCTTTTCTTCCATCTCTTCCAGACATTCTTACCGATGGCCCATAAATACCTAAGGGAAAGGAGAAAGACCAGAGCTGCATTAATGCATGAGTGAGTGAATTGTTGAACACACTTTGCCATGAGGCTTGGTACATATAAACAAGGAAATGCACATGGCTCAGGAACAGGGCACAGATTTTGGAGCCTGTGGTTGAGCATAAGCAACAGCAAGCACTGTTCACTTCCACTTACAGGAGGAATTGAGGCCTATCGTGAGACTTAGACTCCTTGACTGATTCCAGAAAGCATCTTGGAAAATGTTATGCTGCAACTTAATTTGTGTACGTGCTAAAAGTCTTTTAGGTAGGGGAACTCCTGAAAGACACTGCACACAAAAGAAAAAAGAGGGTGCTAAATCTCACAACTCTTTTGCCTCTTGTCAAGTTTCATTCAGGAAAACGTTCCCTTGTTTTCTTTTGCTGTATTGCAGGTGTATTACAGGGAGAAATGTGGGTACATTACAGGGAGGAAGTTCCAAGTCAACACAGGAAGTTCTCCCCACTTCCTTCCTCCTTCTCCAAAAGCTCTTCGGTTGAAAGAAATTAATTTTTTATACAGGAAAATAAAATAAAAAGGAGGGTTGAGAACTACAGAGGCAGAGCTCAAAGCTATCTGGATATGTTAAGATAAGTATTACTGCTTTTTTTTTTTTGAGACGGAGTTTCACTCTTGTTGCCCGGGCTGTAGTGCAACCGTGTGATCTCAGCTCACCACAACCTCCTCCTCCTGGGTTCAAGTGATTTTCCTGCCTCAGCCTCCCAAGTAGCTGGGATTACAGGGATGCGCCACCATGCCTGGATAATTTTGTATTTTTAGTAGAGATGGGGTTTCACCATTTTGGTCAGGCTGGTCTCAAACTCCTGACCTCAGTTGATCCATCCGCCTCAGTCTCCCAAAGTGCTGGGATTACAGGCGTGAGCCACCGCGCCTGGCCTAAGATCAATATTACTAATCAATTCATGTATTATCTTATCTGCTTTGTGGATTGTTACACATTGAACTGGCACCAATCTAGGAATCGAGGCTGGCATTTTTCAGGCTCTATCCAACTAAGAAAGGAGAGATCTGGTCATACTGAAATACATTCAAATACTAACTGAGTTCTAAAACTGGCTTTACCTGTTTACTGTCATCAATACCCACTGGAAAACTTCCAAATCCTCACCTCACCTCAAATCAGACAGAATTTCTGCTTTGGAACATAATGAAGAATTCACCTAATTAAAACTTTTCCTGCCTGACAAATTTCGGGGGCCCTTAAGAGTGGCTGGCAGCCAAAATCTACTCAGACCTTCAAGCCAGAAACCCAGGAGTCATCCTGGGTCCTTCTGTTTCCTCATCCTTATTCCTCAATAGCCAAGTGCAGTTGAGTTTTTACCTCCTGGGGAGTTCCTCACGGCTCCATCTTCCCTCTTCCCACTTCCACTATTTCAGTCCCCACCCACATTTTTTGCTTCCATGGACAATTATAGAGGAACCTCTTAATTGGTTTCAGGGACATGAGAATGATTTTTATCCTATTCCTGGAAATGAGACAGAGCTTACACCTGCAAATCTTATCATGCCTTTTCCATGCTAAAATTCCTTCAGTGCCTACCCTCTTCCCCTGCCATTTATATGAAAAGTGCCTCAAACTTTGGCCTCTTACATTTCATTTTCATGATTGGTCCCACATCTGTTCACCTATTCTATTGATTTACTTGATATTTTTCTTTAAATTAACTTAACATGAATACATTTATTTTGAAAAGGAAACTATATTATAGGCTTGATATACTAATTATACATTATGTAGCACACATTAAAATACATAAATGATTACACTTGTCCCTCAGCACCTACAGGGAATTGGTTCCAGGACCCCTGCAGACACCAAAATCCACAGACGCTCAAGTCCCTTACATAAAATGGTATAGTATTTGCATATAAACTAAGCACATCCTTTTTAAAAATATTTTTGGCCGGGCGCGGTGGCTCACGCCTGTAATCCCAGCACTTTGGGAGGCCGAGGCGGGGGGATCACGAGGTCAGGAGATCGAGACCATCCTGGCTAACACAGTGAAACCCCATCTCTACTAAAAAAAAAAATACAAAAAATTAGCCGGGCGTGGTGGCAGGCGCCTGTAGTCCCAGTTACTCGGGAGGCTGAGGCAGAAGAATGGCGTGAGCCCGGGAGGCGAAGCTTGCAGTGAGCCGAGATCGCGCCATTGCACTCCAGCCTGGGCGACAGAGCCAGACTCCGTCTCAAAGAAAAAAAAAATTTTTTTTCTTTTTTTGAGATGGAGTCGCACTCTGTCACCCAGGCTGGAGTGCAATGGCATGATTTCCTCACTGCAACCTCCACCTCCTGGGTTCAAGTAATTATCCTGCCTCAGCCTCCTGAGTAGCTGGGATTACAGATGTGTACCACCATGCCTGGCTAATTTTTGTATTTTTAGTAGAGACGAGGTTTCACCATGTTGACCAGGCTGGTCTCGAACTCTTGACCTCAGTTGATCTGCCTGCCTTGGCCTCCCAAAGTGCTGGGATTACAGGTGTGAGACACCTCGCCTGGCCCCTCCCATATATATTAAATCATCTCTAGAGTACCTATAATACGTTGTACAATGTAAATACTATGTAAATAGTTGTTATACTGTATTATTTTTAATTCACATTATTTTTTATTATGGTATTTTTATTTTTCAGTGTTTTTCCCCCCCAAATATTTCCCATCCATGGTTGGTTGATTTCTCAGATGTAGAACCTGTGGATAAGGAAGGCCAATTATATCTGATCCATGCTCATCTGTATATCATTAAAACAATCTAGTGTACTATCAGTGGCATGAATGAACTTGGGAAAACCTCAGCCTATAGGGACAAAGTCCAGCATCTTGACCTAGCCTAAAAAACTTTTCATTTTCCATCTCTGCTTACACCTTTGACTTGGTTCCCGCACATTGTATTATCTACATTGTGTATCTGTAATTCCTGACCACACCATAAAAATTCACACCTCTGTAACTTGGTACAACCTATGCTGCCTGGGATGCCTTCTCCCTGTTCCTCATGGGAAAACTCATATTCTCCCTCACTTTAAACCTTTACTTTGATGTCATCATCTCCTAGGCCTTGTAGATAATTCTGCTGTTACAATTATCACACAGCTTTAATTTATTTGTGGTTATATTTATTGTTACTATTGAACTGTGAGTTTCTGGAGGGAAGGAACTCTGATCCTGCTTTCTAAATACCTAGCACAGAACCATGTTCTTCTTTCTGAATTCTTATCAGTTCCTGATATATGGTAACTGGTCAATAGACGTTTGTTATAGTTCAGTTGGTTTTAAGCGCCATGCTCTTGAGAGATCAGAGCGATCTTTCTAAAGATTTCTGATGAGATTTTAAAACACTGCATACAAAACATGTAATCCATTGCCAAGTTCTTCAAGCTTGCCTTCCCAAATGTACCCCATATCATTCCATCCCTATTGCAACTACCCAGTCAAGTCACCATCAACACCACCTAGACCATGACAGGAGTCTGCTAACGGACTTTCCTACTTTCCTTCTTGTGTCTATTCTCCATTCATCCTGCAGTAGCTAGACTGACCTCTTTTTTTTTTTTTTTTTTTGAGACGGAGTCTCACGCTGTTGCCCAGGCTGGAGTGCAGTGGCGCGATCTCGGCTTACTGCAAGCTCCACCTCCCGGGTTCCCGCCATTCTCCTGCCTCAGCCTCCTGAGTAGCTGGGACTACAGGCGCCCGCCACCGCGCCCGGCTAATTTTTTGTATTTTTAGTAGAGACGGGGTTTCACTGTGGTCTCGATCTCCTGACCTTGTGATCCGCCTGCCTCGGCCTCCCAAAGTGCTGGGATTACAGGCTTGAGCCACCGCGCCCGGCCAAGACTGACCTCTTAAATGGATAAATCAGATCGCCAGTATGCTTATTCTAAATATGAATGGGAAACTATGGAAGGGTTTTAAAAGGTGGGGAGGGGGGATACAATCATATTTCTATTTAAGAAGATCTCACTGGCTGCTGGATAGAGAATACACTGTAGGAGGAAGGGGGTGGAAAGAGAGAAAGCAAAGAGATCAGTGAAGAGCTGGTCACAGGGGCTCAGGCAAGAGAGGTGATGGCTGGACCAAAGCTGAGGCAGGGAGCATTGACCGGATGACTGATAAGTTTATCAGCCCTGTGCTGCGGCTGAGGCCAGCGCAAACAGCTCTGGGGTTACATAGATCATCCAGCTGTCCTGGTCAGTGCTTAAAATAATATATTAATGTATTCATGGAATAAATGGACATAAGAGGGAGGTTCAGCCAGGGCTAAGGAGAGAGATTATTGGCTTGTAACAGTTAAGAGTATAATCTTCCAGTTCTAGTTCTACCAGTTACTGTGAGATGTTGGTCAAGATGCTTAACCTCTTGGTGCTCCGTAAGACAGGTCAGTAATGGTTCCTCACTAATAGGGCTGTTGTGAGGATTAAATGAGACAGTGCTTGTGAAGTATAAGCATGAGGCACGTCAGGAAGTAGATGCACAATAAATGTCAGCTTTATTACAAAATCTCTCTATGGGCAGAGGAAAATGTATCATTTTAGCAGCAAACAATAAGTTAAATATGTGAAAGGAAATCTTGGACTTAGGTACATAGGGAAGTAGATGATGTAAAAAATCAAATTCAGGAAGTGGGCAAGAAATTTTGTAGTTTTTTTAGTAATGACTAGCAAGATTGTAACAGCCTCACACTTTTCTGGAATTATATCTGGCAGCTACTAACGCTTTCCCTTTACTTTGCATCCATAGAAAGAGATTTGCAACAGTGAATACAGCTACAACATCTATTGTGTATATAATCATAATACATGAGAATAAAAGTAGAAGAAGAAGTTCATAGAACCTATACAGTGTAATTCATATTGAATCGTTAACTACTTCATAATAAAAACAATAACTACTACTTAGTGAAGTGTTACAAGTTTTCTGTGCTGTGCCAGGCACTTTATGGGAATTTATTACACTCATCTGGAGGAGTTAAGAGCTTAAATGTGGAGATACGTTACCCAGATTCATGTGCAATCTTGGGCAAATAAATTACTAGAGTTATCTCTACTTTGGTTTTCTCATCTATACAATGGGGATAATAATAATGGTACCTACCTCAAGGGTGTGAGGATTAAAGTAGAAACATAAAGTGCTTAGAACAATAGCTAGGTTAAAGTAAATACTTACTATTAGCTATATCATTATATACTATTATTCCTGTTTTACGGTTGAGGGAGCTGAGGCTAAGAAAGTTTAAGTAACTTTCCCAGGTTCCACAGCGGATGAAGGACACAGTCAGAAATTAAACTCAGAACAGTCTGACTCTAAAGCACCCTCTTCTTCACACTCTTCCTCCTCCTTTCTAGATGACAAACTTTGGTTTCTTTTTTTGAAGTAAGAACATGAGTCACGATTCTAATTGAACAGAGGGGATTTCTGGTTAAAGGCTTCTGAATGGGAAAGCTGGTGGGATCAGAGAAAAGGCAACAATTTTCCTTCGGAAAGTCTGCTTGAGGGAGGGGCTTTCCCTCTGAGGTTTTCCTCAGAATTTATTGCTAATTTGGCACATACCAGAAGGTGTCAAAACCAAGAAAAACTGAGGGCTGAGATGTACTGTTTCTGTCTAGTCAGCTCCGGCTCTGCATTTTCTTGGGTGGAAACATGCTCATTAAATGGGATGCACAGTACCTGGAGCAGATGGAAGTTCTGTTATTGCAGACATACAGGTGGCTTCCCTCCTAGCTCCTCACACTACAGGCAGATCTATTTGTGTGGGCATTAGTGGCCCTGAATCTCTGTCTTCAGGCTGTCCGGATATGTGGAAATCTGGATTTACCAATAGATAAAGCAGCATTCTAATGTACTGAGAGGCAGTTTAGACCAGTGGTTAGATCTCAGACTAAAGGAGAAACACCTAAGTGGCAATTTTGGCTCTGTCGTTAACTTTCCTTTGGCTTAGCTGCCCTGTGCCTCAGTTTCCTTAGCTGTAAAATGGGGATAACATAATAGTTACTTTATAGAGTTCTTGTGAGAACTCATGGGGGTGATATGTGTCAAGCACTGAGCATGCTCACTGGCACGTGGTAAGGACTGGATAAGTATTATCGTTGTTGTTATGTGTGCTACTATTTGTAGTAGTAAAAACAGCAGTCCTCACAGTGGCTCACACCTGTACTCCTAGCACTTTGGGAGGCTGAGGTGGACAGATCAGTTGAGGTTAGGAGATTGAGACCAGCCTGATCAACATGGTGAAACCCCATCTCTACTGAAAAAAAAAAAATTAGCTGGGCATGGTGGTATGCATCTGTAGTCCTGGCTACTCAGGAGGCTGAGGTATGAGTATCAGTTGAACCTGGAAGCAGAGGTTGCAGTGAGCTGAGATCATGCCACTGCACTTCAGCCTGGGTGACAGAGCAAGACTGTCTCAAAAAAAAAAAAAGAAAAAAGGAAAAAAAAAAGCAGTCCTGGTAGAAAGAGTAAATAATTACCAACTTTGTAAAGGGTTTCTCTTTGGATTCTTTATTTGAACTCACATTCAACTTTTGGGTGCACATCTGTTGAGAAGGAAAGTGAGGTACACATGTCTGGGTTTGGAGCTTCAGGCCATATTTTGCATCATGATTTGAAGTATCCTCTCTTATGACATTTTTGTAAAATTCTTGCTACTGGGTCACTGACATTCATGTTATTCACTGGGGACATTTTAGTTATATGAGAGGCCAGAGAGAGCAACCTACAAAGGATTAAAAATATAAGAGGAAGATTCATCTGTGTTCAACTTAAGTTCCAGGAATCCCCCAAAACTGCTGAATCATGGAAGACCACCGTGGCCTGAGTGTCCCTCTGCTCTGGGACTACTTGGCAGGGTAGCACCCATGGCAATGCTTGCAACTTTTCATTTGAATAAAAAAAGGGACAGTCTTCTCTCATATGATATTTGTGAATTTAATGTGAATTAGCAACATAGCTCTCTTTATTAAATATCTACTCTTGCGGCTGGGCGCGGTGGCTCACGCCTGTAATCCCAGCACTTTGGGAGGCCGAGGCGGGTGGATCACGAGGCCAGGAGATGAGACCATCCTGGCTAACACGGTGAAACCCCGTCTCTACTACAAAATACAAAACATTTGCCGGGCGCGGTGGCGGGCGCCTGTAGTCCCAGCTACTCGGGAGGCTGAGGCAGGAGAATGGCGTGAACCCGGGAGGCGGAGCTTGCAGTGAGCCGAGATCGCGCCACTGCACTCCAGAATGGGCGACAGAGCCAGACTCCGTCTCAAAAAAAAAAAAAAAAAAAAAAAAAAAAAAAAAAAAAAAAATCTACTCTTGCAACTGTCAAGTATACAATATATTGTTATGAATCATAGTCATCATATTGTACAATAGGTCTCTTGAACTTATTCCTCCTTGTCAGAAATTCTTCATAAGAATTTCTTATAAGAATAGAAGTCACAGTGAGACAAGAACCATGATTCCTACAGGGATGCTTTTGTCCTCTTCTTGGGTGTGAAGGAGCGTATGCAGAGCAGGGAGACTCCAGGTACCTCAGCTATCTTACAGCAGCCCAGCAAGAAGAAGCATGGGCTGGGGAAAAGTACAAAGAATAGATAAAAGCAAATAACAATGATGATTACAACCAACACCACTAACAACAATAACTCTTCTATAGCTGTAGCTGTTACCATGTATCAGACCTTGTTCTAAATACTGTATATGTATTAGCTCATTTAGTCCTCACAACAACCCTACAAGACAAACACTGTTGTTATTTCTGTTTTATGTTGAGCAAAATGTAGTCCAGAGGGGTTAAGAAACTTGCCTACAGCTAGTAAGTGGTTGTGGCAAGAATTTCATTCCAGGCAATTTGACCTAATTGGCATTTAGGGATAATAAAGAAGACAAAGTAGAATCACAAAGATATTCAGCTAATTCCAAAGAAGGCAGAAAAATAGGAAAAAGGGAACAAAGATCAGATAGGACAAACAGAAAATAAAAAGCGAGGATGACAAATAACAAAATAAGTTTAAATCTATCAATAATAACATTAAATGTAATTAGGCTAAATATCTCAACTAAAAGGCAGAGATCTTCAAATCTGAGTTAAAAACTTAGACCGCATTCTATGCTGCCTATAAAAAATGCACTTTATAAAAGACACAAATAGGTTAAAAATAAAAAGATAGAAAAAAAAGATTTACCATGCTAACACTTTTTTTATTAAAAAAACTGGAGCAGCTATATCACTGTCATACAAAGTAAATTGCAGGAAAAGAATATTGCTGGGGATCAAGAAGATTATTTCATAATGATAAAGGAGTAAGTCAATCAAGAAGACATAGCAATCTTAAATGTTTATGCAGCTAACAACAAAGCTGCAAAATATATGAAGCAAAACCAGACATAACTACAAGGAGAAACAAATTTAAAATTGTAGTAAGAGATTGAGAGCTTCCTCTAAATGAATGACAGAAAATCAGTAAGGATATAGATTATTTGAACAACACTATAAACTGACTTGATCTAATTGACATTTATAGATAAGAAGTCAACAAGGGAGATAAAATGAAACACTGAAGATATTTAATTAGTCTAGTCCAGTACCCTGGTTTTAGAGTCTGTGCCAGAAAGAGTGGTGTCTTGGAGACCTATGAGGAGGAGAGAAGTGTGATGATTTTGAAGAACAAGAGGTCTAGAACAGTAGCACAGCTACAGAAATGGAAGGGGAAAAGAGATTTTAAGAGGATAGCCGAGTGTTACAAACTGTATTCCTTTTGAAGTTTTTAAAAAAATACAAGGATAATCAGAACTGCTGCAAATTACTCCTGGTTGGTGGACTGTGATTCATTGAATGAATTAAACGTGGAGCCATGAGGAGCTCTCTATTTTAGTCAAGCTTCAGGTCCTCAGTTAAGGTTGGATTGAAAGCAATAACTGTGGACCCAGCTCTAATGCTTGCTCTGACTTGGGCAAGACTTTTAACGACTTTAAGCTCCAATTTCTCTAAGTGTAAATGGGGGTTCATTTATTCACTTATTCATCTAAACAATAAATAATTCACTGGACTTTTGCTACATGTCAGTCTCTGTATGAAGGTCCTGTGAAAAAAGGGGACAAATTTCCCTTCTGACAAGGAACTCACAGTCTAGTGGGAAAGACAGACAACGAACTAACAAATAAAGAAGTATATGATATAAATGATAACAGCTCTGGTGAAAACAAAACAGAGTAAGAGAGAGAGGGAGGACACAGGTGGGCCAGGTAAGGCTTTCTGATAAGGTATAGAAATGTTGGAGATCTGGGTGAAAGAGAAGGGAAACAGCCGGGGCAAGGGCCTTCAGATGGGGGTGTACTTTGTGCCTGGGAGGAAGAGCAAGGAGGCCAATGTGGCTGGAACAGTGATCAAGACCAGGTAGGCAGGGTCTCATAGTCATGGTAACAACACTGGCTTTTACTCTGAATGAGATGGGGAATCACTGGAGGTTTTCCTGCATTCGAGTGGCAGGATCCGACTTGCGTTTTTTAAATAAAATTCCCTTGCTTCATGGTAGGAAATAGAATACTGGGAGGCAGGGGCAGAAGCAGGGAACTGCTTATGAGGCAGGAGCAGCAAGTGAAGGGAAGCAGCAATGGAGGCTTGGAGGCCAATGGTGATATGGAGGCAGGGGTGAAGGGTTGAATTCTAGATTTATCTTGAAGACAGAGGGAAAAGAATTTGATGATGGCCAGGTTTGGTGGCTCATGCCTGTAATCCCAGCCCTTTGAGAGGCTGAGGGGGGAGGATTGCTTAAGGCTAAGAGTTTGAGAACCCCCAAGGCAATATAGTGAGATCCCATCTCTCTCTCTCTCTATATATATATAGTTTTTGTAAATCTTAGCTGGGCGTGGTAGTACATGGCTATAGTCCCAGCTACTTGGGAGGCTGAGGTGGGAGGACTGCTTGAGCCCAGGAGGTCAAGGCTGCAGTAAGCTAGGATTGCACCTTTGCAGTCCAGTCTGGGTGACAGAGCAAGACCCTGTCTCAAAAAGAAATACAAAAATTGATGGTGGATGAGGAAGAAAAATGTCAATGATCACTTCAAGGTTTTTGGTCTGGGTATCTGGGTGAAGGGGGGTTCATTTATTAAGATGGGAGAATGATAATACCTACTCCTTGTGAGGCAGTTTCAGTGATAAAATAAGAGAATGGATGTGAACGTACTTCCTGAACTTGAAAACACCATACAGATAAAAAACATGAAAATTAGAAAGGCACCTAGGAGTTGCTGATTCTCAAATATGCCCAGATACTAACATTTTGAGATCCAGAAGCAGTGTTGATTTTTCCCATTGACACATTTCTATTCAATAAAGTTATTCTGAATGGCCCAGTGGCTCATTCAAAGAACCACAGTGCACACCAGTATTCATAATTCCCAGTGATGCTTATGTTCCTTTTATGTTTACAAAAACCTTAATGTGGAAACAATTTATAACCTCAGCTATGCTTCTTAAAAATTCCTTTTTCGGCTGGTCATGGTGGCTCATGCCTGTAATCCCAGAACTTTGGGAAGCCAAGGCAGCAGATTGTTTGAGTCCAGGAGTTTGAGATCAGCCTGGCAAAACCTCATCTCTACCAAAAAATACAAAAATTAGCTGGGTGTGGTGGTGCACACCTGTGGTCCCAGCTACTTGGGAGGCAGAGGTGGGAGGATGGCTTGAGCCTGGGAGGCAAAGGCTGCAGTGAGCAGAGATCAGGCTGCTGCACTCCCGCCTGGGTGACAGAGCCACATCCTGTCTCAAATTTTTTTTTTTTCCTTTTTCTCTTCCATTTTCTAAGCTGTGACATTGCTCTCATATTTCTATCCTCCTTTACACAACTGGGCTCAGTAAAACTATTTTAAGTTTAAATGGAAAAAATATTGTAGTCCATAAACATTTTTATTTTCCCTGAATAGTACCTTAGGCAACTACAGTTGCTCACCCCTGATTTAGGCCACATTGGGTCTGATGGTGTTATTAAGGCATCCACTGTTCACTTTTCAGAGCTATTTTAAGCTCTCTTGGTGTATTTCCTGGCAGGGGTAATTTTAAAATGGAAGTCTAGCAATATGAAATAGCTATGAAACCTGTCAGAAGTGAGCTACGTATTTCTTCTGTCATCTGTAGGGTCAAAGTAGCCTGAAATATGTCAATAATTTTACAAACAAATCAACACAAAAATTCCCCAATCCAAATCAGTTAGTTCAGTTTCCAGCAGAGTGAATGAAGAAAATGTGGGAAATGGAAATTCATCCAATAGAGAAAATAATACCTGTGTCAAGTGGTTGTTGTGGAGAATAAGTGACAGAATAAACTTCCTAGTACAGTGTTTCAAAGGGGACTTGAATGTGGGTTGAGGCACTGATCATCTTTTTAAAGGAAGTTGAAAAAAAAGCAGTTTAGAGGACAGATACGTTCATTCATATTCTGTTCTCTATTTTCTCTCTTTGATCTGCCCTATCCCCTTTGTCTCTCTCTCTCTCTCTTTCTATGTCTGTTCTGCTCACTCATGTGCTGGTTCCTTTAGCAAATATTTACGGAGTATTTATGAGGCAGGATTTTGCTAAAGATGCAGATCTTTTCTTGTGTACTACAGAAACCTAACTGAATTATCAACCCCTTTGTCTTGAAAGTAGGATGTTCATCACAGGGGGAAGACATATTAGGAAGAAATTCCATGAATATTGTCAGAATATATACCAGGAGCATGATAAGAAGGAAGAACGGTAGACCTCAGCAATGTTTCACGGCATTCTAATTTAATTGAAGAAAATCTGGTTGTACTTTATCCTGGACACTTGACAAAGGACTGAGTGTATACTTAGGGCCCTGCATACGCTCCTATGGCGTTTTCACACCCCAGGCAGAAGAGCTTTGCCCTAATCCCATCTCAGGCTTGGAATAATTTGGCCTCAAGACAATGCAAAGCAAATTCTCTAAATCCAAACCAAACCTGGCGTTGAGTCACTGGTCTCCAGATCACAGGTGACCTTTGCTTCCTCTGGAACCCTTCATATCTGAACCTCTCTGGTGCCCTGACTGGTAGGTCTTTGTTTTTCTCTGGAACCTTGGGCTTTTTTCGCTTCCTAGAACTCCGAGGCACCGTGGCTAGGCTCCTGTTTTTACTCTCTGACTGCATGCTGCTGTGGTCTGCTCATCTACTGGGAAGTTCAATTCCTGTCCTGGACTTCATGTGAGCTTCTGTTTAATCTTGTCTTAATCATGGCTAGGCCCTGAAATTGGGTTTCCGAATTCCCCAAACCTCTAGTACATCTAACCAACCCTCTTTTTTTTTTTTTTTTTTTTTTTTTGAGATGGAGTCTCACTCTGTTGCCCAGGCTGGAGTGCAATGGAGCAATCTTGGCTCACAGCAACCTCCGCCTCCCGAGTTCAAGCGATTCTCCCGCCTCAGCCTCTTGAATAGCTAGGATTACAGGCGCCCGCCACCATGCTTAGCTAATTTTTTTTTGTATTTTTAGTAGAGATGGAGTTTTATCGTGTTGGTCAGGCTGGTCTCAAATCCTGACCTCAGGTGATCCTCCTGCCTTGGCCTCCCAAAGTGCTGGGATTACAGGCGTAAGACACCGTGCCCAGCTGTAACCCTCATTTTTAACGGCACTTTTAACACTTTGAGCCTTATCATCAATATATATACACCCAAAAAAGAATTAATGAGACTTCTCTAGGGCCCAGAGGGGCTGAGCAGAATGACAGCCAGTTGGCAGTGTACCTGCAGAATACCCGCCGAACACTCCATTCCCTTCTACCAGTTAAACTCTCCTTTTTCAGAGTTACACAGTTATCATGTTTTCTGAGATAATGAGATCCATGTGATTTAGTTTAATAGGTCATGGCTCACCATATACTCAGTCATCAACAAACATTTTCTAGAAATATCACTGGTTTTATTTGTAAAAAAAAAAAAAAATATGGCATCTTACCTATTCTTTTTACTTCACTTGAAATTAATTGGTCATTTTTCTCAAACCTTAAGAAAATGAAGATGATCACAGATTTTCTATTTTTCCTCATTCATTTAAATGCTGCACTAAATACTAAAATATATTAAATGTGAATTGGTTGAAGGTGGCCTGTCCCTGCTGCTCACACCTTGAAGATGTGGTTGCTGATTGAGGTGTGAGTGAGCCATATGTAGAGTCTGAATGATCTGGATGCCTCTGACAAGGTACACAGAGCCTACAGGACCTCCCCAAACTAGAATCACCTAGCATGCTGCTTAGACAGTTTTGAATTGTCCTAGAAACGCTATTAGAGAAAGAGAAGGACATTTTTCTATCTTGACAGCAAAAATGCAAATACAGTCCTCCTAAGAATTGAGGGAGATTACAGTAAATATCAAAGTAAAATATTTTAATATGGATCCTTTATATTTCCTTCTACATAGTTCTCTGAAGATCTTGTGTTTGCTTCTGTTTTTGTTTTGAGAAATGAACAGACGTGTGTCCAAAACTGCTAGTTGGGGAAGAAACACTTACCCAGAATGCTTCATGTTTTGAGGCTTATCCATTCGGACAGCAAGTTTGATTTTCAGATCTTGGTCAGGGCAGTTTTTGGAGACTGCCATTTTGTGCCACTCTGACTGTTTGGGGCTGTTCGGGGTGGGATGGAGAATAACCTGTAGGGGAAAAAGGACAAGCAGCTAGGAAAGAGAAGCACCATTATGTTTTTATAGATGAGAAACTTTGATTCTGAGTAGTGGAGTGACTTGAACAGTTCTCACTGTGGAGCAGCCATGCCTGGGGACAGAAACACATTCTTTTGCTCCTTCCTTCTCTTCCTGGCAAATTTTATAAAAAGTAAAGTTTTCTGTAATTCTGTAATGATCATTCTGTCATGAAAATCATGATTTCTGTGATTCTGCTTTGACTTTTCTAATGTTCAGACATACTAAACAAACCCAGAATGGAGAACATTGTCCACACATTATTCTCTACATCTTTGTATAAGAAGATGGATGCATAAAAAGAAGAAATATGCTTATATATGAGAGAGTCCTTTTTCTCCATTCTTTAGGATTTCTTTCACTTTTCAAGAGGAGAAATTCTTCAAGGCCCCCAGGGGAAAATGGAAGGAACCTTATTTGATGGATGAGAAATGTGGGATTCAGGGAAGGAAAGGGACTTGCTTGGAGTCACACATTTCAACCTGATTTCACCTGGTCTGGAAATCTTATCACACAACACCCAACTTTGCCCAGGCATGGATGAAAGCACACATGACTGGAGGAAGGATGAGCTCTTAGGAAATGCCTTTCACCAGTGTGCTTCAGAGATGGCAGTTTAATTTGGGTCTTCTGCATCCATTCTTATTGTCTGGAATTCTGAGAGTGAAACAGGAAGTGAGTAACTCACTAAATCCACTTTTTCGCTTTGTGATCACAGAGTTCTCAGGAGCCACAAGGGATCTGGGGAACATGCATTTAGGGAGGAATGGAATATTTGGAAAATCCCTGAAACTAAGGGAACAAGAACTAAATATAGGCACGACAAAAGCTGGGCTTGCTAAGATTTGCTTCTGTGATGGCAGCATGCCCTGGTTTGTGGCACGTTGCTTTGGCTGTTTTCAAAGTATTTATTTTCTCCAGGTGCAGGGACGGCGGGCCCCTTTCCTGGGCTTCTTTCACCTCTGGAGGTGGCCGTGAGGGGCTCACAGTCTCATGGGGGGACACTCTGGCCTTCTAGATGCTGTATCAGCTTCACTAGTCATGCAAGCTTGGCCCATGCTTGAAGGGTAGACACGTATGGCTTCCTGTGTGATTGTGGAATAAGACTGCTGAGAGGAGGAGGAGGAGGTCATGGCAGAGAAAAAAAAAAAAATCAGCCCACTTAGCTGTGCTTCATTTATGCTGATTTCTTAGCCCTTCTCTTTCTGGGCCTGACCCTTTTTCTTCATTAAATTCCCTATCTCCGATGAAATATATATTCTTGCTAACCACAAATTTCAAGTCTTCCCAATGTCTTATGACATGATTGAAATACAGAAAAGCCTGATTTTTCAGAACAGAGGCTGCCAATGTTTTATGATCATGCACTATTTTAGTATAATGTTTTTGAGCAATTAGCCCAGTATCTATATGCTAACATTTTATGTTACATAAGTTTACTTTGTATTAATATATTACCTTATTGCATATGTCATAAAATATACACAAATCAAAGATGGGCTAAAGATTTAAAAACCCATATTTTGGAATAACTTGTGAATTGTGGTGGTTGTGGTATTATTAGCTGTATTTAAGGTACCACATAACATTTAGGGCAAGGTACATTGTTGATGACATTGGTTATAAATCCATAGTTCGAATAGTCTTCTAAATAATTTCATCATGTCTTGACTGACATCTTGTCCCATCTGATTACATTGGCATTGTTTTTATCTGATGATATGAGTGACAGAATGTTTGCTAGTAGGTCAGGTGTTGGCCCCACCATTTTCTTGTTTGCCAGGCTTGCATTGCTAGTACTACCTCCAAATCAGAGCTTTTGTGCAGTTATCTTCTGAGGCCGCTTGTTTATTTTGTAAGGGTTCATTCAGTTCCAGTTCCAGCATAAAATGTATAAATTCACTTAACTGGCACCAGAGAACTGCAACATGTCATAGGACAGATGCTGGGAGGAAATGAGTGAGGTAGGGCACTGCTGGGTCGTGGAGACCTCTCGTTTTTCTCCAGGAACTGCCTGTTCTTACATGTCACCCTGTATCACGTGCCACATCCCGAGGCCCGACACTTTGAGGCAGCTGCTGATCTCAGTGAAGCTGACCCTCCATCCTGAGGTGGTCTGGCCTAAGAGAGGTAGTGGTGAGATGTGCTGGGAAGTCAGGAAGGGAGGTGCTGGTAAGAGACACCCCATCCAGGGCCAGAACAGCAGTAAGTAAGAAAGGCCCTGGGCTTCTGTCTGCTCCTGCCTGTTTGGCAAAATCACAGAGGGAGCAGTGCTCTGGGCACCCGGAGCTCATTAACAGGCCTTTCGCCATATGGATTCTGGGCGTGCTTCCCACTGGCAATATGGTGTCCATTCGTGATGCAATGGCCGCAGCTCATTACCGGCTGTGCCACAAAGACTTCTTTCCATGTGCAATTGCTTGCTGGGGAGACCTCTTTTCCAGGGTGGATGGAGAGATGAAGTGACCACAGCTCTCTTCTGTCTTTGCCCCCACCCTGGATGCCCCTGACAGGCTGATGACTCATTTGTATGTGTCAGTGATGCTGAATTATGAGGGTCCTTCTGGGTGCACCTGAGTCCCAAGCAGACCAGACACCTCATCTGGACATTCCAGGCTGCTAATCAAGTACTTTGTCAGTTCAGCCGCGGACCATGTGTGCTGTGCTTTGATGTGGGGATGCTGATGTGGCCGCCACGACCCACCCCCTGCAGTAGCTGCACTCCAGCCAGCCGTGGCTTCTTCTAGTTGCCTGGGCACACAGGCAGGGCCTGCTGGGGGACTGCTTTACCTTCAGCCTTTACCTGACGGATCCCCTCCTCGACTTAGCTTATATCTCTCTCGGTACCTCTTGCATACCCCAGGAAGGAATCCCTGCCCCTCAGTCTGGATGACTGGATTCTGCCTTCTTGCTAAGTGCTTCATTTCCAGTTGTTTATTTTTTTTTCTTTTTGGCCTAACAGAACACTTCCCATGTTGCACTATAATTTCTGGTTTTATGTCTGTGTCCCTTAAGCTTCGTGAGGTTAAGGGTTTTTACCTATCATTATTCCTATTTGCTCTGTGCATAGCACAAATGATTGGACACAGCAGGCCTACAGTCCTATAATATTGCAGGGTTGGGAAGGATGCAAGAAAACAGGCACTCTCTTCCACCTTTTGTGGAAGGATCAATTGGTGCATGCACTTTAGGGGACAATTTGGCGGCAAATTTCAGTCAGCAAAATATATTTTGAAAACTTATTCTATAGATATCCACACATATACAAAGAAATAAATTCAAGGCTAGTCACTGAAGCATTGTTTATATAGCCAAAGATGAAATAATCTAAAAAATCATCAACAGAGGATTTGTTAAATAAAATGTATCTACATAGTGGAATATAATGCAGTTATGTAAAAAGGAGACAGGTCAGTCTAGGGTCATATGAAAACTACTCACCAAATATAATGATTTCAGGGACCATGTAGAGAAGCGTGGATATAGAAACTTGCAATTGTGCTTTTTTAAAAAGAGGGGGAATATATGCTTACATATGCTATGTTTGTACATGCAGAGACTATTTGGGGAAGGATAACCATAAGTTGAAAAGAATTTTTTTTTTTTTTCTGGGAAGGGATACTAGGGTGAGATAGAAGAGATAATAACTTTTCACTATATATCAATTTTAACTTGTTTTCACAATGTACCTGAATTTTTTTAAATTAAAAAGGTTATTAAAAACAAAACACAACACTAAAGAAACAAACCCAAAAGTGGTTGAATGAATACATGTAACACCAGGATTCTAAACATGGATCTGCTAAATGTGGGAAGAATTAGAGCATAGAAACACTCTCTCGTGAGGTCCAAGTGTGACTTCACTGCACTCTTGGGTCACCCAGCTGCTGCCCATGAAGATGCTGCCAGCAGAGGGTATCCAGCCAGCACAAGGGCCAGGCAGGCCAGCTCCACTGCAACTGGCAGAAAGTTTCTTTGGCACAAAGGAGGAGTAAACTAGCATCTGGGGGAATGTATGAGGGGCCTGAAGAAGAGAACGAATCATTATGAAATTAGTGTGCGTGTGGCTGTGGCAAGCCCATGACCTTCACCACAGCAGAGCCCAGGGTTTTCTTTTTGTGTAGGGACAACATAGTGTAGTGCAAATAGCCCTGGAGGTGAGGCAACATTTCTGAAGGAACTGGACCCTCTGGGCCTCAGCGTGCTCTTCTGTACAAAAGAAGTGATGACTGTGGCTGCCTCAGCAGGGTTGTCTGGAGACAGCACTGAGGGGCTGTGCACAAAGTCTTTGGGATAGTGGCCTGGCCCATGCATGGGCCCCTGACTGGCTGGATGGCCCTGGAGAAGTCTCCTGCCTTCCATGGGAGCAAGTTTTCTCATCTATAAAACAAAGGATTTCAGTATGCCACTGGCCTTAACTTTTCTGAGTAGAAATGGCTTTGAGAAGTCGGTGAATGCTTCGGTAGCCAGTCCAGAAAAATGCATATAGGCCCAGGCACAAACACATTTGTAAACTATTTCCAGGCTGGGTGTGGTAGCTCATGCCTGTAATCCTAGCATTTTGGGAGGCCGAGGTGGGCGGATCACTTGAGGTCAGCAGTTCCAGACCAGCCTGGCCAACATGATGAAACCCTATCTCTACTAAAAATTCAAAAATTAGCCAGGTGTGGTGGTACGCGCCTGTAATCCCAGTTACTTGGGAGGCTGAGGCATAAGAATCACTTGAACCTGGGAGGTAGAGGTTGCAGCGAGCCAAGATCATGCCACTGTACTCCAGCTTGGGCAACAGAGAGAGACTCCAGCAAAAACAAAAACAGAAACAAAAATAAAAACAAAAAAACAAAAAACAAACAAACAAAAAACCAAAAAAACCCCCAAAACATCCAGGGCATTCTGGATCCTGGGTCTTCGGAGGCTCATTGTGGACCCAGGTTGAACTTCCTGGGCTGGTCAGTTACACTTGTTCCTTCTAACACTAATATTCAGGGTCTTTGAGACTCATGATTCTTAACATCTGCCTTCTTGGAAAAGGAGAAATTTGAAGAAAAATGAAAGGCAGGATAATTCCTCCACTCTCTGTGTGTCTGTCTTTCCCTATGGACAGAAATGAGTATCTATCGTTTCTCAAAGAAAACAACCAAACCTTTTCTTTCATCATCTCCTCCTCCCACTTTTCTGGGTAGGGACACTGTTTTTTGCTTTTGCTGTTAGCTTTATTTACTTTTCATTTTACCTCTATCTGTGGTCTATGCTGTAGTAATATGACTCCAGGTTGATTCTATAGATGAAAGCCAGATTGGAAAAATGGGTGAAAGAAAGGAAGAAAAAAAGGAAACACAGGAAATGAATTATTGCTGGCATTGTTAGGCGTGTGTGCCTGTGTGCTTGTCAGGGGTGGTCTCTCATTATGCTCTAGATGTTATATCAGAGGCTCAGAGAGATTGTCTGGGCTGAGATCACTTAGCTTTCAGGAGTGATTATGCATTAAACCAGAATGAAATAAAATTTATATTTATTTATTTATTTAATTATTATTATTATTTTTTGAGATGGAGTTTCACTCCTGTTGCCCAGGCTGGAGTGCAATGGTGCGATCTCGGCTCACTGCAACCTCCGCCTCCCGAGTTCAAGTGATTCTCCTGCCTCAGCCTCCTGAGTAGCTAGGATTACAGGTACCTGCCACTATGCCTGGCTAATTTTTTTGGTATTTTTAGTAGAGATGGGGTTTCGCCATGTTGGCCAGGCTGGTCTCGAACTCCTGACCTCAGGTGATCCGCCCACCTCGGCCTCCCAAAATGCTGGGATTACAGGTGTGAGCCACTGCGCCCGGCCGAAATAAAATTTACTGAAAGTCTATGTGCTGGGCTCTGGGTATAAGGTAGTAAACAAAATAGTTTAGGTTTCTATCTCCATGGAGGTTTTACAGTCCAGTGGGGCAGACAGAAGCCTGAATGTCTGTCAGTTCTGTTCCTTTCTGTCATTGGTGGTCACTTCAGTAGTGCATGTGAACAAGGAGCTGAGATAGCAAATGAAGGGGACTGAGCTGTCAGGAAAGGACTCTCCAAGGAGGTGGCATTTATGCAAAGAAGGCATTTATGCTTTTTGAAGGTTGGAAGATGGGGAGATGACAAGAGATAGAGAGAAAGTCCCCCGAGGAGGGAGAGAATTTGGTTTATATGAGGGATTGAAATTTGGCCAATGATGCTGGGGTATAGTAGGCAGGGAGGAATGTGGCAGCAGATGGGGGTGAAGAGGTGAGCAGAAGCCAAATTAAATGAGTTCGGATTTTACCATAAGCAGGTGGGGCAGGTTATTGGCAAAATCAACTTGTGAAAATATTACTGGCTTCTTGGGGCAGAGTCAATGGTTCAGATGCAAACAGAAATTTCACTATTATCTCAGTGGTTCTCAAAGCGGTTGGTACCACCTCTCAGGGGTGTCTCAGAAATTTTAATGATGTTTTGATTGACAAAACAATGGGTGCCAGTCCCTGTTGGCAGTGAGTGGGTGGGTCCAGGGATGCTAAACATCCTGCAAGGAATGAGATGACGCTCCCTAGTGAGGCATCTTCCTGCATCCCATCTGATTTTTGAATATTCCCATGGGATATTAGTGGAGGTGAAAAAATCTGTTTATAATGAACTACATGGAGATCTTAACTCTTGTCTTACATTTCACATCAAAGTCTTTTTGGCACACTTCTAAGGAAATCAAGGACACTTTACTAAGTATTGCTTAACATTTCAGTAAATCAGTTTACTGATGCTCAGGCTTAGGAGTCACCAGTACAGCACATCTCCACACCTCACAGTCGGTTTTGTAGCTGTCACCCTCACAGTGACTCTTCACACGGGAACAAGCAGAGCATTCCTCTATTAGATCTTTGAGTATTTACATTTTGAAGGTTTTTACTATTAATTTACTTCCTTTTGCTTCTCTCTTATGTCATTGTGTTGACTTTAACATTGTCAGGTGGGTAGGCAGTTACATCATCTAAGAATTCCACTTTAAGACAGTAAAAGACATTACAAATCTTAACTCTAAAGGATGTTTGGGTCTGATAGTATTGAGAACTCCTGCTCTATCTCCTGTAGGGCACACTCTTGTTATCCCAGCTTTGTAGAAGAGAACCTGAGGCTCAGAGTGGTTGAGGAACTTGTTCAAGGTCACCCAGCTAATGTAGAGTGGAGTCCAGGATTTAAAGTTCAAAACTGAGCCTCTCAGCACTTGGCAATGCTGCCTCTTGGTGACCTGTGCACTGGAGACCTAGCTGGGGAAATCCTCTCTCTGGAGTCCCCCTCGTGACGGGAAGCACTTACCCGCCCGAGCTCCTTGTCCTCCAAGGCCAGGACGCCTGTGCTCTCTGTGAACAGCTTCACCTTCACAGCTGGCAGTGCATGGGTTGTGGAGAAGTCACCCTGGGTGCCCCAGCTGCAGACAGAATCAAAGAGCTCATTGTAGACATATCTGCCTTGACGAGTCTAAACTATTCCACTGTTTCCAGGTCAGGTGAATGCAGGGTTAACCCAAGGCAGCATTAGCTGTCACATCCTTCTCTCCTCCCCTTCAAAGCTGCCAGAGTAACAAAAGTGTTAATTAACTTGTTAGGCAAATGCAAGACAGATGCTCAGAAAGTTGCCATGGTCTTCACAGAGCACTATAAGGAATGACTTGAAATTAGCATAAACTCAAGTTGGTGAGAACTTGTTCCCATGCATTTGCTGTATCTACAAACTATTCCAGGGAAATCACTAACATTTCATTGCATCCTTTGACTTCCTCATTCGTGAAAACTGCACTTGTAGATTTTGGGATGGGGCTTCAGTTGGTTCAAGCCAACACCTGACTTTCAAATGAGACTTCAGCAGTAGTGGTGGGGAGGTGGGGAGCCCCATTTTCACTGGCATTCAAAGATGAATTGAATAAGGAGATTATGGAGCGCCACCCTGTTACGGTCAAAGAGGGATTGAAGGGAGAAGGATGACGATGTGGGAATGCCATTCCCTGCTCATAGTTTGTGGATATCTGAGTCTCAGTTTTCCCCAGATGGGAGGCTGGCTTACCCAGAATCTGGGTAGAGCACCAGGTGTGGCTCACATGAGCCACAAATGCAGCCTCTTCATTCACTCATTATTATTTTTACAGAGAATTAATCTCTCTCCATTCTGTGCCTGCAAGCAGTGTGATCTTCCAGAAGTGTTAACTGGATTGCATTGAGCCCCAGGTCCATGGCACCTGTTCCATTACTGTTCCTACCTATGGACTGTCACTCATCTGCTCCAATTTCACAAGCCTCCTGACTCTGCCATCTCAGGCCTGTTACATGTATGGTTCCTCTGTTGGCAACGTTTCTCCCCACCCCACCCATTCACTGGGCTACCTCTTTGGGGCTCAGCTTAAAACCACTGTCCTTTGATCTCCCAATTTAAACTGGGTTCTGGTATTAACCTCTCTTTAGCATACTACTTAATTTTGCATCCTAGCAATCACTGGATTTATAATTATTGATTTGTGTCACTATTTTATAGCAGAATCCCCTAATATTCTGTAAACTCCATGAGCACAGCGAGTGTGTTTTTATGTTTCATACCCAGAACTTAGCACAGTGCTGGACATATAGAAGGAACTTAACAAATATTTGCTGAATAAATGAAAGATGCCAAATATAATGTCTTTTACAGAACTAGAAAACAGCATAGGTACTTATCATTTACAGAAGTTTTTCATTTTACTTTATACAATGACTAACGTCTATACTTTAAAATGCTCATTAGAATTTTTAATGATTCTATATTACATTTTCTCTATGTACCATAATTTATTTAGCCATTCTTCTATTATTGAAATAGAATCGAACATTAATTTTGTTTTGTTTTGTTTTTTGAGATGGGGGTCTGGCTCTGTTGTCCAAGCTAGTCTTGAACTCCCGGGCTCAAGCGAGCCATCCACCTCAGTCTCCTGAGTAGCTAGGAGTTAGATATTAATTTTTTATTTCATCTCTGTTTCCTCAGGATAGAGACCTAGCTGGGAGATCATTTCTTCTTTCATCAACAAAAATTCAGAGATCTTACACTGTTGCAGGAGCTGTGCTCATCAATGCACACTTTCAAGGCTTGAGATGCCTATTCCCAGAATGCTTTTCACAAAGGCAGTGACTCTCCTGCCACCATATGGGAATGAAAGTGCAAATCACAGGGCTTCCTTCTTGCCTGTTCTGAGTGTCAGTATTCACTTTTTCTTCCGGCCTATTTTATCATTGTTGTTTTCATGGATATTTTGTTGACTACTAGTGGGCTTGAACATTTTACCCTGTTTGTATTCTTGTTTTGTAAATTATGGAAACCTGCATCCTAGTCTCAGTGTTGCCTTCAATCAAATAAATGCTATTAACTCAAAGACACAGGGAATCTAGTGAGAGTTGACAAAAGAAGACCAGAAAAATTGAGACGAGGGGAAGCCAGATCCATGGGGATCTCAGTGCATGAAACCACTGAGAAAGCACAACAGTCATAGTAGAGAAAGAGAGGACATGGAGGAGGCCATGAGATACGACACAAAGTGACAGGTTTCAAACACATCAGCAAAATGTTTGAGGTACAGATAGAAACTCCTAAGTGGTTGTCAGCAACTGCAGCAAGACCCCAAGATAGGGAAATCTTTGTCTTAGCAACAGCAAGCGTTTTGAACCAGATACCTTTAGTTCAAATCCTGGCTTAGTCACTTGCAAACTATGAAATTTGGGGTGAGGAATTAATGTCCCTGTCAATTTCCTCAGCTATAAAATAAGCTAATTTCACAGACTAGTTGTAAAGAAGAAACAGCTGCAAGTTTGGAACAGGTTGGGAACCCAACACATTTTGGCTACTTGGTAAGGAGATGTATTCTAGTAATAGTGATTATTGCTCATCACTTTATATTTATTTATTTAATGATTAGGCGACATGTAATAATTGTACATATTTATAGGTATGATGGTTAATGCTGAGTGTCAACTTGATTGGATTGAAGGATACAAAGTATAAATCCTAGGTGTGTCTGTGTGGGTGTTGCCAAAAGAGATTAACATTTGACTCAGTGGGCTGGGAAAGGTAGATCCACCCTAATCTGGTGGGCACAATCTAATCACCTTCCAGAGAATATAAAGCAGGTAGAAAAATGTGAAAAGGAGACACTGGCCTAGCCTCCCAGCCTACATCTTTCTCCTGTGCTGGATGCTTCCTGCCCTCGAACATACTCCAAGTTCTTCAGTTTTGGGACGCAGACTGTCTCTCCTTGCTCCTCAGCTTGCAGACAGCCTATTGTGGGACCTTGTGATTGTGTAAGTTAATACTTAATAAACTCCCCTTTTTACATATGTGTATACACACACACACACACACACACACACACACACACACACACACACATCTCCTATTAGTTTTGTCCCTCTGCAGAACCCTAATACAATGGGGTACAGAGTGCTAATTTTTTTTTTTTTTTTTAGACAGAGTCTTGCTCTGTTGCCCAGGCTGTAGTGCAGTGGCATGATCTTGGCTCACTGCAACCTCTGCCTCCTGGGTACAAGTGATTCTCCTGCCTCAGCCTCCCAAGTAGCTCAAATTACCTGCCTCCATGCCCAGCTAATTTTTTTGTATTTTTAGTAGAGACGGGGTTTCACCATGTTAGCCAGGCTGGTTGCGAACTCCTGACCCCAAGTGATCCACCCACCTTGGCCTCCCAAAGTGCTAGGATTACAGGCATGAGCCACCACACCTGGCCCAGAGTGCTATTTTGCTACGTGTATACAGTGTATAATAATCAAGTCAGAGTAATCAGCATATCCATCACCTCAAATATTTATCATTTTTTTTGTGTGTTGGGAACATTCAAAATCCTCTCTAGCTATTTGAAAGTATGCTATAAATTATTGTTAACTATAGTCACCCTGTAGTACTATAGAACACTAGAAATCAGTCTCCTTATCTTGCTATACTTTTGTATCCTTTGTGGCTTCTATCCAACACATGTTTATCAAGCACTTACTAAGTAACTGACCCTGTGTAAAGGAAGCAAGATTGACACTGCCCTTTCTACTATACAGATGAATGGTAAAATAGCTATTATCATTGCCATTTCATAGATGAGAAAACTGAGGAGACACTCAAAGATCTTGCCTATTTTATTCCAGGGAATTATGACCAAGTTGGGCCAGAATCCAAAATTTCATTTTAAAGCTATTGCTGCTATTATTGTAAAAATTATCAGTAATAAGCATTATTAGTGATTAGCAAGACTGGCAAAAAATGTGACCATGAATTTACTTATGATTAATTGTACTATTAATCTCTTTGCCTGGCTGGGTGTGGTGCCTTACTCCTGTAATCCTAGTGCTTTTGGAGGCCAGGAATTTGAGAGTAGCCTGGGCAACATAGAAAGACCCAGGCTTTTTATATTTTCTACAAAAAACAAAGTAAAATAATTAGCTGCATCTGGTGGGAACTTGGGAGGCCGAGGCCTAAAGATCACTTTGAGCCCAGGACTTTGAGGTTACAGTGAGCTATGATCACACCACTGTACTCCAGCTTGGGTGACAGAGCGAGACCCTGTCTCTAAAAGAAAATAAATAAAAATAACATAAAAGACACCTCTTTGGGCATTCATTATACTTGGTCATGGGTATGAGAAAGGTTTCTGCTGGAAACCAAAAGAGTTCTGAAATAAGAAGCTTTAACACTAAGCCACAAAGAGAACTTGAGCCCAGTGTCCTGGTGATACCCCACTGTGTGTTTCCATGCTACTGTCCTCAGTGTGGATGTATTTCCTGGCATGTTCAGTGGGTACCAATCCAGGATGCCTGAACCCCTGCTGCTACCAAAAGATGCGCAGCTCATAAGGCGTGTAACAAGAGTCCGACTGTGGGGCAGTCAATGCTTCCGAGAACCCATCAGCTAGACAGAATTCAGGCCGCTGGAGGCTGCCCTGACAACCCCCATTCTATTGGACACTGAGTTACTTTTCCCTTCCACCAGGCCTGCAGCTGTGCTTCCCACCATGATCCTTGGCTCACCTCAAGCTGTCAGGTCACTAACGAATCCCACTTTAACTATTTAACTATCAGATTTCAAAATGGTAACCTGGTCCAGAGAAGCAGGCCAAAAGAGAAGTTCTCTCATCTAATCAGGACTGGTTGTGTAATTTTCAGGGCCCAATGCAAATAAAAAATGCAGGTCTCCTTGTTAAAAAAAAACCAACGAACTCCAAAACTCCAAAACAAAACACACAGAAAAAGTGCCATTAAAGGTACTAAAATGTAAAGCATTTTCATTTTCTTGATTATTTCCTCTGCTCAAATCCACACCCCATTGTTCTATGGGATGTCACAAACACAAGCTCAAAGATAAAATTATTAAGAATTTCCATGGCAACAAAACAGCATTAAATCAAATGGGGGCCCCTTCTGAGTGTAGGAGCTGTGCAGCTGTACAGGTCACATGCCCATCAAGCTGGCTGTGATCCAATGCCACCCCAGTCTGGCTAGCCTGGACTAAGGAGTGGGTGTTGGCTAACACTGGCTGTTGACATGAAACTTTTGGTCTTAGCCACAGTCATTGGATTCTGTGAAAATTCTGGCCTCTTTCTGTCAATGCTTCCTACTCTTAGGAGAATCAAGAAGGTTTAAATATTTGCACCATTCTTTATATTCCTTTCCCCTGTAGGAAAAAAATGTCATGAAAAATATTCATTCTTTGTCCTTTTCTAGCCACGGAGAGATCTGGCTATATTTGTAATAGAAATAGCTAATATTTATTCAGATTACTATGTGCGAGACACAAAATCCTATCTCAAAAGTGTGACACAGCCATACATGCATTTGATCATTTGAAAGCCTCTTGGCCATCCTGTGAAATGCCTACAATTATCACCTCCAGAGTTATAAATGAGTCACAGAGAGGCTGGGTAATATGTTCAGGGTCACACACCAGGAGTAAATGGCAGTCAGACCTCAGAATTCAAACTCCTAATCAGGCCACCATGTTGCCTCCCTTGCTCATCCGTCATTCACTGCTTTATGTCTTGATTAAATCAACAAGAGTTACCTCTGTAACTGAAAGGGAAAGTTCTGTTTCAAGACTGGTGGGACTTTGGGCCACGCTGGCTTTTTACTTTGAATTTATTTCACGTGTTCAATATACTTCACAGAGCATTATATCCCAGATAGACAAATTAGCCAGTGGAGGAAGCATCAAAAACCTTGGCCTTTGGTGGGGCCACATACCCCAAAATGAATCTATTTCTCATTGTTACATTGTTCTCTGCCCATTTATTTGCCCTTGTTGTACAATTGATTATGGCTATTAAGATGAATACCTCTTTAAAGTGTCCCAGAACTGAAATACAATTGCATTTTGATTTGAAAAGACCAGAGGTGGATAATATTTATTGCAAGCTGAAGTTGGAAAGGTTAACTGACTAACTTCTCTCTGAAGACAAAGTAGATAATGTAAAACAGGTTAGGTGTCCCTATTCTGTGATCCCATCCTTTCTACCACTGTACTCACACTGTATGACTAGCTTACATAAACGTTAAAAATAGCCACCAATTATTGAGTACTTACGATTTGCCAGGCCCTGGGCTTACTGCTTCTAATGAATTACCTCAGTTAATCTTTCTGACAGCTCTGTGAAGTATATTCTGTTATTACCCATACTTTATAAACAGAGAAACCAGGGTTTAGGGAAGTTGAGTAACTGGGCCAGGATCTCAGGTGATCACAGAATTGGGCTTCAAACTCAGAGTTTCTGACCTCAAAGCCCATGCATTAAACAAGAGTGCTTTACTGTGGTTTTTTGTATGTGTATATACGTATATATACGCACATATATACGCACACACACATATATACATATATACATATGCATGTGTGTATATGTATATATGTGTATGTATATATATATACATATACGTATACACACACGTATATATGTATATATACACACATATGTGTGTATATATATGTGTATATATATATAGCACCCAACACAGGGCCTGGAACACAATAAATATTTCCTCAGTAACTAGGAAAGTGACAAATTCAGAATAACCATGTCACTAAATTCAGGGGATTGTAGAGGGATGAGACATGTGAAATAACCAAAGGTGTGACTGCCCCTTTCAACTGAGGAACTGAGGGCTTTATCTCTTTGAGGAGTTGATTTTTTAAAATTTTTATTTATTTTCTATTTTTTTTTAGCAAACAAACTCTCTGAAGTGCACACAGCAGCTGGCAGCATGCAGAGGATACTCAGCATACGACAGCTCTCTAGGGAGCAACGCGTCAATCCATGAAGGCTGAGGAATGGCTCTCCAAGGGCTGGCAGCAATGTGGCTGCCAACGGTATAGTGATGGAAAGTGCCACCAAGTTATATAATAAGCTGCTATTATTACTTTTGGTCTTTTCAGCCACAAGCACATAAGCAGAGACTGTAGAAATGCCATCACCCATAGTGGCACCTCCAAATATGAAGGAATGTGTATTGGTACATGTGTGTCTATTCCAAACCAAATACTTCCTATAAGAGGGTGGCAAATAAATAGATGAACAGCGTAAGTGACTAACCTAAAAGCGCCATATTGGCATCAGATGAGGCTCTAACTTTCACTGCTTAGGGATTATATCTCCAAATAGTGCTTCATTTAGGAAACACTTCCTGAATGTTCACTGTGTGGAAATCACTGTGATAGGCCCTGCTATGGATCCAAAGGTGAGTGAGATGTAAGTTCTGCCCTCATGGATATCACATTCCTTTGGGGGAGATGCCATGTGCAGAAATAACACTTATAAGGTGTGAGAATGTCTCTGCTTTCACATCTATAAATTGGGGATGATATTTAGTTTTATTATAAATATAGCCAGATGGGAATGGTGGTCTGCACCTCTAGTCCCAGCTACGCAGGAGGTTGAGGTGGGAGGATTGCTTGAGCCCAGGAGTATGAGGCCGGCCTGGGCAACATAGTGGTACCCTGTCTCTTAAAAAAAATAGAACTGACCCAGAAGATGGAGTCCTTAATGGAAGGATATGTAGGACATATGCTATTGCGTATGCAGTGTTTACCTCACTACGTGGCACATAGAAAGGACTAAAAAATGTAAGTCTTCATTTTAGGATTATAGACCAGGGATTGTTAAACTATGGCCATGGGTATGGGCCTGCTTATGTATGGCTCATAAGCTAATAATGGCTTTATATTTTCAAATGGCTGAAAATAATCAAAGGAATATTTGAATATTATATGACATTCAAAATTTGATGCCCATCAATAAAGTTTTATTAGAACATAGCTAGCTTACTCATTTATGTTTTGTCTATGGCTTCTTTTGTGCAGCAATGACAGAATTGAGTAGTTATGACAGAGACCATATGGCCAACAAACTGAAAAGTTTTACTTTCTGGTCGTTTATAGAAAAAGTTTGCTGATCTCTGTTACAAACAGGTAAATTGCTGACTTGGCCTAATGGAAATACTTATATTTTCATTAGCAGATTAGCAGTATGCTCATCTGGGCATATCCACAAAGACAAACTATAAACATGCATTTACAAGGACAGCTCACTCCATGGGGATCCAATTTGCTGCTCTAAATTCTTCATGGAGCTCTTTCTAGCACTGTTAGTTTATTAGAAAATTGGGGCTTGTGTATTATAGCATTTCAGACACGTGGTGCCCAAATACTGCTTCCTGAACGACTTGAGCTGGCTGACTCATTTCGTCACACTACATCATTATTAATATCAAATAATAAACATGAGTAGCAGATAATTCATATTTGGGGGGATGGGGATGACTTTTAAAGTCACAGCACATTATTTCTCCAAACCTGTTCCACAGTGCCACCACTTTGAAAGTGAACACTTTGATCTGGGGGAGAAAATGAGGGAGAGGAATATGGTTTTGGGAGAATGGAGCTCAGAAAAATCTATGGGTAAAACAACCTTGTTCTGTGTGTTTGGGGAGCATCTGCTTGATCACAGTCACATCTCTGTTTACTATTTAAAGCCTCCTATTTGCGGAAGCCTCCTCAGACCATATGTTATCAACAAATGTTGCTAATCAAATACACACAGTAATTTTCATTAGAATTTTTCCCCCCACGAACAAAAAACAACACTTGCCACATAGGGAATAAACCTCCCAAAATGACAGTAAACATCCACTGCAAACCTTTGACAACAGAGTGATATTTACGAATGCATATGTGAGTAAGCCAAGAACACATCCACGTTAGGCAAATAAGGACCCTTGGAGAATTGGATTTTGTGCAGGTTGGTGCTGGGGTCGGGGGTGGGGGGACGTCATTAGTTGCCATGGTGATGCCCAGCATAAGGCCATAATTCATGTCTCAGAGTCTGGATTTGCATTTATTCAAGGTATATGGCTCATGTGAACTGGGTGTTAAATTGGTGCGGTTCATAAAATTAACTGCAGGCTTTAACGAGAGAGAAGTGTCATTTCAAGGAATGAAAGTGCCGTGGTCCTGTTGCTAAGAAGGAAAGTTAATAATTGCCTGGAGACAGCTGCATTAAAATCTTCTGGCCTGCCTTTGAGGCAGACTGCATGATATTCCACTCCAAGGGAATCAATTGTGCCATCACAGTGTGTCCCATGCAAACTAATTGATAGGCTGGGCTTTGGGTTCTTTAGTGTACTAGAAAAGCTAAGCTACTTCTTATCTACATAAGTGAGGCATTTGCTTTGTAGAAATTGGGCTGTCTGAGAGGCAGAGATGAAGGCTTTGGTTTGCCTCCTTGACATTTCCACTGGAATGTCTCCTCTCCAGGAGTCTGAGATCAAGTGTGTCCAAACCTCAGCTTGAACTGTTCTCCCTCACATCTGTTCCTCTAAGGCTCCCCCGGCTTAGTCAAAGGAACTGCCAGCCAGACATCATTCTTGTTTACCTCTCTTTGCCACATGTCCATCTTGTCACCAGATCTTTCATATCCCCTACATATATCACAAATCTGATTATTGCAATGAAGGAAAAGAAAGCAGAAAATGGAATTTGGAGGTACCAGGAAGCAGACAGGGGGAATATTTAAATAGGGTGGAACATTAAAACTTCTCCACAAAGCAATTGTCACCTGTATGATGGACTCCTTTATTTGTTTTGTTGGTTGGTTTGTCTCTGGCCAGAACGTAAACTCACAAAACTCACAGGGCAGGGATCTATGCCTGTTTCCCCCATCACTGTGCCCTTGGCTTCTAGCACATTGCGCAGCACATGAGCACATTCAACGGGCATTTGCTGAAAACATGATTTCACGAAATTCTGATTTCCTCCACACACACGCAAATGTGTGGAGATGAGATTCAAGCTGAAAATGAAATTTAACAATGCTTGATTATTCATGGACATTATTTGGTATGGTTAAAGAGGAAGTGAGTAAAATTCTATGCTATAAACTTCATAAGGACAGAGAGCAAGTCCATCTTACCTATTGTTATATTCTAGTTGTTTAGCTCAGTGCTCAGTACAGAGGAAACTTTCAATGAATGCCTATGGAATCAAGGCTGGAGGGAATAATGTATACCACACTTTATGCACATATAGAAGACCTGCATCTCAGTCCTTATTTTCTCACTAACTGTGTAACCTTGGCCAAGTCATTGGCAGAGTCTGTTTGCACACCTGCATAATAGAGGAGGCGGCTGATTTTTTTTCTGTCCTAAAACCAATAGCCTGGTATTTGATTTTTAGCATTTCCTTTTGGTTCTTTCTTAGAGCTTCCATCTCTTTGCTTATATTACCCACCTCTTCTTGCACTTTTTCCATTTGAACTCTAAGCATATTGATCATAGTTTTTATACATTCTTGGTCAGATAATTCCAACATCTCTGCCATGTCTGAATCTGGTTCTGATGCTTGCTGTCTGTGTGCTGTGGGTTTTTTTAAAGTATGATTTCTAATTTTTATTGAAAGCAAATTTTTGTTGATGCACTGAGCAAAAGAAACCCAGCACCAGCTTCAGTGGCAATTTCTGCTCTTGGGCTTTTGCTCCAGTAAATGTGATTCTCTGAACCTGCCTGCCTGTCTCTCCAATTTGGGGGGCAGTGGTTTGCCCTGTAACCTTGATTCTCTGATGGATCTAAGAAGAGATGCTGATTTTCAGTTTGTTCAGCATTTTCCTTGTGGTGAGGTCAGGAACAATGACTTCCAAGCTCTTCACATACAGGACTGGGAACTGGAAGTCCGGCTGAGCCTGTATTATTTTGAGCTCCTATTCAGCTGTGAAAGCTTCGATTGCATTATTCATTGAATGTTGACTCATAAGAAAATACAGAGCTGGGCAACAGGAAAATCTACATTTTCCAAGGTTGGAGCTAAGTAACAGGATGGCATAGGGAGGAACTGTCAAAGGCTAAATTAGAGAGATGACAGCACATCACCTGATTTAAATGTCAGTGTTGCCTTCTCTGAAATGGAGCTCATGGTGTAGCCCAAAGATCTCCCCTTTTGTTGTAAAAGGAGGTGAGATTTTTGTCCTTGGAAATATTGGCTCTGTCTTCCCAGTCTAGGGCTCTTCTGCCCCATCTCCATCATCTAGCTGCCTTCTTCTAGACATCTGTTTATTCTTAGTTCCTGAGTATCTTAAGAGAAAATGAACTGCTCACTGCACGCCAGACATAAAAAGAAGCTCCCATGAAGTTACAGGGAAAGCATTCATTTATTCCCTCCTCTCAGCGATTCTGCCAACCAACTCCTATTTAATTTCCAACACTGGGTGTTTTCCTATAATTACTTTTGTAACCTGAGCTGGTTGTTATGGTTGCAACTATGGTTCCCATAAATAACTGGGAGACTGGCTAATTGTGTCTTTTGAACTTGAATCTGCCTTAAGACACCTTACAGGCTCCAGAAGACTCAAAAGTTTACAAAACCTACACTACTGCCAGGTAGGCAAAAGCCACTGACAGGCTTGGGCTAGGGGAATTACAAAATGCATTGCAAACCCCTTTGCATTCCAACCAGCTTCTCTGAAAGTATGAGCCAAATGAGGGGGGCGTGGGTGGGGGGAAACTGGGAGAGACAAAACAACAGCCTCTGAGCTGAAAGAATTCCTGAAGACAGCTTTAGCTATGCCCCTCATTTATAAATGAGGAAGCTGGTACAGTGGGGAGGAATTTTGGAGTAAGACTGTTCTATATGTATCATCTAACAACTTTATGATCTCAGACATATTTATTAGCCTCTCAGGTCTCAGTCTTCATGTCTGTAAAGTGGTCACATGAATAGCATCTACCTTATAGGGTTTCTAATCTGCCTTGCCCCCAATTAAGTGGGAGAATGTAAGTTCTTAATACAAAGCAGTCAGCATTATCTGGGCAGCACAGGATTAAGAGTGCAGGCTCTGGAATCTGGCAGCCTAGCTTCTACATCCAGCTGTGCCACTTTCTACCTGAGTGATGCTCAACAGCTGACTCTCCTGCAAACTCTATTTTCTTACTTGTAAAATGGAGATGTCTATAGTGCTTCTCTCCTAGCTTTCTTTTGTAAGATGAGGAAATATGTCCTAGCCTGATTCTCAGTAAATCCTAAAAGTGTGGTGATAATTATTCAGTGACATCTCAAAGATGCACAAGTAGTCCAAGTGCCAGTACTGGAATCAAACATCATGAAATGAGCTGACCTTGCAAATGTTTTCCAAACCATCTGAGCAATGGCTTTTGTGTTTTCTCAGTCTGGGAAAAATAAAATTGGGGCTTGAATTTGGGTCTGATTTTTTTGGCAGCTATGGCAAAAGGACTTGTTCTCATTTTTCTGACTTCCAACTCTGAGTGCCTGAAACACTTCCTCTCACTTCCAATCCTCTTATCTTCCTTCACTGGCCCTTCCTGACCCCAGGGGATAGATGAGATTATTGTTCGATGGGATTCACACTCTCCTGCCTTCTCTAAGAGAGGAGTTTTCTTCCTGCCAAATTGATGTTGGATTTGTTCATGGGATTACTTCTTCTGGCCTCTGCTATGGTTTGAATATCGTCCCTTCAAAAACTCATTTTAAAACGTAATCTCCAATGTGACAGTATTGAGGAGTGGGGCCTTTAAGAAGTGACTGGGTCCTGAGGACTCTGCCCTTATGAATAGATTAATCTATTTATGGATTAATGGGTTATCAAAGGACTGAGAGTTGTGGCTTTATAAAAAGAGGAAAAGAGACCTGACCTAGCATGCTCGGCCCTTTTGCCATGCGATGACTTGTGCCACCTTAGGACTCTGCAGAGAGTCTCCACGAGCAAGAGTCCCTCACCAGATTCAGCCCCTTGACCTTGGACTTCTCAGCCTCCATGACTCCAAGAAATAAATTCCTTTCCTTTATAAATTACCCAGTTTCAGGTATTCTGTTATAAACACCAGAAAATAGACCAAGACAGTCTCCTAGGCAGAGTATACATCCCTGCAGCTTGACTTTAAAATTACTCCTCTGACTTTCTTTGGCCAATGGGGCATTAGCAGACGTGATGCAAGCACAAGCTTAAAATGGTGCTTGAGTAGTTGAGCTTTTTCTCCTTGTCTTTGTCATCACTGTGAGCAAAGCCTCCTACAGGTAGCTGCTGTCCTTTCAGCCTGGATCCCAGAATGAACCATGTGGAGTAGGTCTGGGCCCAACCCACAGTGAGAATCCAAGGCCAGCCAGACCCAGAACTTAAAGCAGAGTCATTCAGCTGAGCCTGGCATGGATCAGCCAACCTCCAACTGATTTTCAGATGACAAATGAGAGTAAATGACTGTGGCTTTCAGCTACTGAGTTTTGGGGTGGTTTGTTACACAGCAACAGTGAACCGATACAACCTCTTTATCTATCACACCATCCTGTTTCTACTCTATGTTCTGTTGGTCTGTCTGCAGTCCTTAGTTAGAATATCACATTATGCAGTGCCCAGACATATTTTATAGCCCTTGCATATCATATAAAGTCCATGGCAGTCACTCAATAAACACCTGCCTAATGACTTTAGTGGCTTGAAAATGATAGCTCTGTTTTGCCAGTGTCAAATGAAGCAGGATCTACCCACAGTGTGAGAGCTGCACTGAGGCCTGGCTATGCTGGCCAAGCCTGCCACAGGCACTGTCTAGGTTCCCGAATAAGCAAGTGTGTCAACACCTCCCAGGGCTAAGGCAGGCAGCCAATGTCTCTCAAATCACGAACGGTCAAGTGCTCCCAGGAAAAGCCCTAACCACATCAAAGGCACTCCCGATCAAGCCTCCCACATGGAAGCAATGACAACAAAGCCAACCTCAGTAGCACTTGAGTGTCCCCAACATTTGTGTCTCTGAATGGGGACCCAAATTGTGGTGGGCACACAGAAGCAGTGCTTAGGGGTACTCAGGGATAGCCATTCAGGGCTTTGGCTGCCCTCCAAGCAGCCAGCCCCATCCCGTGAGACCTCCCAGTTGCCTTTGATAGAGGGGATTATGGAAGCTGTTGTTGGTTTGCATTGGGGCGGGGGTTGGCTGCTTTCATGGGCTGGGTTCCCATCGTCCTACTGAAGGGGACCCCTGAGGACACTGTGAGCCATGCTTGTCTCTTTCCCCAGGGACTGGCTTGTGGGTTTGGTCTTTATTTTCTCTTTTCAACACTTATGAGAAACCACTGGGAGTGGCCATGAATGCCAGGAATCTCAAAAGGAAATGATGAATGAGGCCAGCTGGCTAAATGCCCTTCAGTAAGGACTGAGGTGTTGTCTTAAAGAATTGGGGAAATGGCTCTGGAGGCCAAGTGCATGACATAGGCTCAACCTGGAGCCAGAGAGTTGTTCTTGAAAAGTGATGAATCTCAGTTGTAGAGAAATAACTGGACCCTGGTATACTGACACCATCACAGCACAGTGAAAATATTACCTGAGTTCCCAGTTGCATCTGGGGCTCCTTACACTGACGACTGGGGCTATGTTAAGTTCATCACAAGGCCTAGTCACTCTTACCGTGGGACCCCACATCCACAAAATAACAAACATACTAAAAACTATCTTTAAAAACAACAACAGCAACAAAAAACTGCATGAAAGTTGTTTGTTGCTGCTTTTTTTTTTTTTTTCTTGAGACAGGATCTTGCTGCGTCACCCATACTGGAGCATATTGACACGATCTTGGCTCACCTCAACCTCCACCTCCGGGGCTCAAATGATCCTCTCACCTCAATCTCCTGAGTAGCTGGGACAGTAGGCATGTGCCGCCTTGCCAGGCAAATTTTTGTATTTATAGTAGAGATGGGATTTTGCCATGTTGCCCAGGCTGCAAACTCCTGGGCTCAAATGATTCACCAGCCTCGGTCTCCCAAAGTGCTGGGATTAGAGGCATGAGCCACTGCACCCAGCTGAAAATTGAATTGAGTTGTAATTGACTAGTTGATATAGGTTAAATTTAAAAGACGTATAATTAAATATTTTTTATTTTATAGTTATCTTTATATATTTTGGAGTTTATACAGTTCCTTTTAAAATTTAGCTTCCTAAGCTCTTGAAAAACATTTGGGCCCCACTGGCCAAATGTCTTAAGCGCACACATAACTAAAATTTGATGACCGATACTCAATTTTTCCTCTGAAATAATAAATTTGAAGGCTTACCAACTGTTAAGAGCCAGAATTAACTTCAATTTCCTTGAATGCCAACTTGTACGCCTCCTTCCAACAAAAATTATCTTCATGTCCTTTGCCCAGGTAAAGTTAGTGAGCAGATATTTTTGCCATGCATTTTCTCCTAAAAGGTATTCATACTCTCCTTTATCTCAGTCCCAAGGAGACATAAACATAAGGGAGGGTAGGTTCAACCAAGAGTGTCTGAAATGCCCAACACAAGAACCAATCACTCACCCCTGGAACTTTTCTTTCAGTGAATTTGACAATAACGAAACTTGTTTTCTTTAACCCTTGGGATAGATAATGATTGTAAAAAACCTTTTAATGCTTCTAAGGGTTAGTTGATATTTTTTCAGTGGATGCTCTTTTTTTTTTTTTTTTTTTGTGACACTTCCAGCCTGCCTGGTTTCTTCTTTCCTGCATCCTCCTCTCTCCTTTCTCGTGTTAGAGATGGATTCACAGTGTACAGTTAAATCACCTCTGCATTCCCACTGCTCTGTTTGTCAGGTACTTGGTTTTACCTTTTAAGGTTTCCACCACATTGAGTGAGGCTCAGGGCTTTGGAAAATTAAGTGGCAGAGAGTAAAGTCAGGCACAGCCAGTGGGGAAATCTAGAGAGGCTGTGGTTAGAAATGTGGACTTTGTAGGAACTGGGTGATTGTGGCCAGGAAATGTAACCTCTGTGAGCGTCAGTTTCCTCATCTGTACAATAGGAATAAGCAAAGCACCTGCCTCATGGGGTTGTTAGTAAAGATCGAATTAGATGATTCAGGGAAAGCATTAACACATGAACACATGGTATGGCTTGAGTGAAGAAATGTAGCTACTTTAATTAACAAGGTTCTAGAAGTGACAGAAGTTTAAAAGGCCCTTTAAAAACTCAAGTAGAGGGGCTGGGTCCAGTGGCTCACACCTGTAATCCTAGAACTTTGGGAGGCTGAGGCAGGTGGATCCCTTGAGCTCAGGAGTTAAGAGAACAGCTTGGGCATGGTGAAATCCCATCTCAACAAAAAATACTAAAAATTAGCCGGGAGTGGTGGTGCGTGCCCATAGTCCCAACTACTTGGGGAGCTAAGGCGGGAGAATCGCTTGAGCCAGGGGGTCAAGGCTGTAGAGAGTCAAGACTGAGCAACTGCACTTCAGCCTGGGTGACAGAGTGAGACCCTGTCTCAAAAAACAAACAAAAACACTCCCAAAAAACAACCAAACAAAAACAAAAAAACCCAAGTGATTGAATTTGGAGGTTTTCTTTTCTCTTCTCTCTTCTCCTTCTCCTTTTTTTTTTCTTTTTTTCTCTTTCTCTTTCTCTTTCTTGTTCTCTCTCTCTCTCTTTCTCTTGCTCGTTCTCTCTTTCTCTCTCTATTTCTTTCTTTCTTTTTGGAGTCTTACTCTGTCACCCTGGCTGGAGTGCTGTGGCACAATCTCGTTCACTGCAACCTTCGCTTTCCAGGTTCAAGTAATTCTCCTGCCTCAACCTTCCCAGTAACTGGGATTACAGGCACCCACCACCATGTGTGGCTAATTTTTGTATTTTTGGTAGAGATGGAGTTTCACCAGGTTGGCCAGGCTCGTGTTGAACTTCTGACCTCAAGTGATCCATCCACCTCAGCCTCCCGAAGTGTTAGGATTACAGGCGTGAGCCACCATGCCTGGCCAGAGGTTTTCTTGAGGAAGGCCATAACTAAACTTAAAAACACCTTTCTTTGGTACAGCTGGATTGTTCACTACAAGCCATAATCAGCTTGCCATCTATGCTCCATGATGGACTTGCTTGTAGAGGTCTTTATCAAGATAACTACTTAGAATCATTTGAACAGCAAGGGGAGTGAGAATTCCTCTTCTAGCTCTCCCCTGTCTCACCAGCCAGGCCTCCTCAGTCCCCTCTGCTGATTTTCCTCATCTCCTCTCTAAACCTTAGCACACTTAGCCGACCTTAGACCTCTTCTTTTCTATCTATACCAATGGTTCTCAATTGGCAGGAAGGTGTGTGTGGGGGGGTGATTTTGCTCTCCAGAATACATTTGCAGTGTCTGGAGACTCATTTTTCGGCTGTGACATGGGGGTGTGGGGGAGAGAGTACGACTACTACTGGAATCTAGCGAGTGGAGGCCAGGGATACTGCTAAACATCCTACAGTGTACAGGGCAGTCCCCACAGCAAAGAATTACCCAGCCCAAAATGTCAGTAGCACTGAAGCTGAGAAATCCTGGTCAGTACTGACCACCCCACTGTCTCATAGGCACCCCACATAACACTTGGCTTCTGATCTTCCCCATCCCAAACTCACACTGGCTCTTCTGACGGCTTCCTCAGGTCAGCAGTTGGCAGCTCCATCCTTCTAGTTGCTTAGGCCCAAAGTGTAGAGTCATCCAGTACTCCGTTTTGCTGCCTACATCCCACACCCAATACCTCAGCAAACCTGTTGGTCTGATCTTCAAATTGTAGGCAGAATCTGACCACTTTCCACCACTTACACTCATTCCACCCTGGACCAAGTTTCCATCATTTCCTCCCTGAATTATTGCAATGGCCTTCTAACTTGTTTTTCTACATTTGCCCTGTTTTCCCCAGCCCCCAGAAGCCAGAGTAATCCTTTAAAATGTAAGTCAGCTCTCACCACTCTTCTGTTCAAACCCCTCAGTGCATTCTTTTCACTCAGAAGGAATGACAGTGTTTTCACCATGGCCTACAAGGCCTTACATGAGTTGGACCTTCATTGTCTCTGACCTCATCTCCTACCCCTCTCATTCTGGTTCATTTAGCTTCACCTACATCAATCTCTTATAGCTGTTCTTTAAAAATGTCAAGCATGCTTTCCATTCAGGGTCTTCATACTTGCTGTTCCCTATGCATAATCTGGTCTTCCCTCAGCTCCCTGCATGAATCACTCAGCTTGTTCCAGGAGTGCTGGGGATATTACTGTATGCGAGGACGGTCAGGAAAGCAAAGTCTTCCCTAGCAGTCCTTATTCTCTTTCCCTGCTCTTTTTTCTCCTTATCACTTATTGCTACCGGACATATGTTTTATTTCTGTTTTTGTTTGCTTATTGCCTGTTTCCCCCAACTAGAAGCCAAACTCTGTGGAGGATAAGGACTCTTGCTTGCTTTGTTCTCTGTTCTATCTGTGTCTAGGTCAATGTCTGACACATTTCAGACACTTAACAAATTTTTTTGAGTGAATCATCAATTTTGAAATAGTTCTGCTGAAGAGTGACAATGTCAAAATGATTTTCATTCATTACATACAGAATGCTCCAAGTGGGAATCACTTCTTTGCCACTTAAATGCTATATAACTATGAGAAGCTACTTAAATTCTTTGGGCTTCAGTTTCCTCACCTGAAAAGTTATCAGAGTTCTTACGAAGTTCAATAAAATCACATATTAAGGTGTCATAAGGTTAAATGAAATAAAACACATAAAGCATTGGGCACATACAAAGCACTGAAAAACTAGTAACTGCCACAGTGATATTAAATGGTGCTACACATAGGGATTTTCTCTAGTCTGTACAGGAGCACACTAAGAATTTCCTCTCCAGCTGCCCAACCTCAATGGACTCCACCAGAGTGTTGCCACTTGCCCCTTCCCCATTCATCCCTTGTGGGACTTTCCAGGCTAGTTCCAGTGTCCCCTAGGCTCCTGAACCCTCTAATTCCACTTATTTTAATCTAAATAAATTAATTGAGTAAGGGGCTCATTGCTGAAGGCAATAGTTAAGTCTATAATGGAAATGAGTCACCAGGTACCAACCAAATGACTTCTACTGTGGACTTGTGAGGAGCACAAGATGAGAGCTGGAGCAGTGATAGAGAATGGGAGACAACAGGGATTGATTGGACAACTGTCCTTGTGTCCTCTGAGTTTTCCAGTGAATGGGGGCAACTTTACTGATTTAGCCTCCTTAGTCCACATTTGTTGATGTTTATCCATTCATCCATTCACCCACCTGTCTAATCCATAGTGAGCACCCAAGGCACTGTTCTGGGCTCTGGCGAGACTCAGAATAAGACAGAAAATCCTTGCACTCAGAAAGGAGTTCACAGTGTTTGGGCAAGACAGACAATAATCAAATAAATGAACAACAATGACAGGAGCTGTGAAGATAGTAGAACAGGGTCAGGACACAGGGAATGACTGAGGCAGGGCCACATTAGGTGGGGTAGTCGGGGAACATCCTGCCTGAAGACATGGTGCTCGAGCTGAGACCAGATGGAGGAGGGGTCCCCATCAAGCTGCTCCTCCTTCTCTGTTCCCCCCTTTAGTGAACTAAGGGATAACAGGGTGTGGAAATACAGCTTCAAACTCAACAGAAGGAAGGGATCTACTTTTAAACCCCTGATCTTCACTTTGTCTCTGGAGTCCAGCATCCTAAAAATATTTGTTGAGTGACTAAGTCTATTTGATTGATGATCTCTCTCTCTGTGGCTCAGCTCCAGAGTTCCTAGGTGGTAATACCCAAGCATGGGCAGTTTAGTTAGCAGGCGATACAGGTGTTTATGAGAAAAAAGGGTCTTATGAGGAAATAAGTTCAGAAAATGCTGGCTTGAACAAAGATCAGTTCCTTCATGTAGGATTTCTCAGAGCCTTTATTACGTCAATGTGCCTTCCAGATTTTCAAGAGAGGCCACAGCATATAACATTTCCCAAATTTTTGTGACTATAAATCCCTTTTTCCAAAGAGCATCACGAATGGAGAGTGTTTGGTAGAGGACACCTTGACAAACCTGAAAGAGTTTGACCAATGTACCAAAGAATTTCTTATTAGCTAATAATCAGTTTTAGATAACCAAGATAATCTCTAAGGGATGTTGAGACCAGGGGTATCCTCTCCTAGACATATATTGGTGTCTTGGTGAAATTTGGTAAAACCGATAGCTGAAATGCAGGAGAAAATAATCAGACCACTTAAAAGGCTTGGTTAGAAGAAAGGAGGGCAGCCATTCAATTTGCTGTGGGTAGAGTCATTGGTGGGATTTATCTGGGAGATACAGAGAAAGGAAGAGGAGAGACCTCTATCTATGCATCTTTCCCTACTCCTCTCTTTGCTCCCCGAGTGACTGCCAGTCTGCATGACCCTGAGGGAGTGCTCCCACCTCCAACTCCCTGCCTGCTACAGAGGAGGGCCTGGGAAAATCTCAGATTGTTAAACTCTAGACTGAGTAAGATAATATTTTAATTATTAATCACTACCATCATTGTCAATTCAGCCTAACAGCTCCTATTTATTGAACACTTACTATGGGCCAGGCAATGTTTCAAGAGGTTTCCACATATTATTTTATTTAATCCTCACAGTGATGCTATGGGTTGGTGAGACCTGTTAGTCCTATTTTACAGATGAGGGAACTGAAGCTTAGGAACAAATAATTTGACAAAAGTCATATGTTTGCTAAGTATATGTGACCCTCCGCTTGTCCCCCATCTTATGTTCAAGTCCCACTCTTACCCACTTCACTCTGATGAATCCACTGCAGGATCTCAGGGTGGCTTACTTCAGTCAGTGATCCTTGTTGAGCATGTTAATGATGATTTTCTGAAGGCAGAGAGGCAAGGATCTGGCCACTATGTTTGAAAAGGCATCATACCTGGGCAAGCAGGAAGCTTACACACTAAAAGTATAGCTCCTATATCTTGTCCCCTGCCCCCAGCTTCAGGCATCTGTATTCTGTATTTGTTGTCTGGTCCTTGTAAACATTTACGTTTGTGATCCCTGTTGAAGGGAATAAGGTGTCTTTGGCAGGGGTGTGATATATTGATTACTGTGTAGACATGTGCATGATGTATATGCATACAATGTGTACATAATGATGTAATTATCATCATGTAACATTTTGAAGCTGTAACTCTGGAATCAGACATACCTGGGTTTCCTGTGCCAGGCATTGGTGTCTATACAGGTATGGCAAAACCAGATATATGCAGATCACTAACTAGCTATGTGATCTTGGATAAGTACCCTCACCCTTCTGGGCCTCTCTTTTCTTGTCTGTAAATGGGAACATAACATCTCTGTCTCTTAGGGAGGTGAGAATTAAATGAGAGAGTGCATGTTAAGGGCTCAGCAAAGTGTCAGATACCATTGAGAGTTCTCAATAAATGTTAGCAATATGTGATTTAGGATGAAAATTTGTCAAGGATACAGGAGCTCAGAGTAAGGAGAGGCTGGGAGCATGCAATAGCTTAGGTGGGACAAGAGAATGGTCTGAGAATAACGGTTTGCAGGGAGGATGGATGTTGTACTGAAAGAGATTTCTAGGTTCCATTCCATACCTATCATGCAAGACAGGTCTTGGTCTCCCAATCATGAAGGAAGGAAAGAGTAATTACTCAGTTTTCTTGAGATGCTGACCCCAGGCAAACCACCTTCTCTAATTTTTAGCCATTAATGGGCACATTAGAACATGTGGGAATGGCAGCTTTGAAAGGGTTACTACAAGAGTGACTCTTAGTTGGGAATTATACTAGTGACTCTCCCACTTCCCAGCAAATGATCATGACAGTAACAAAGCATCGGCTGAGTGTTTACTCTGAGCCAGTGACTGTGTTAAGTGCTTTTACATGGATCATCTTATTCAGTAAATTAGGAATTGAAGCCGAGTTGAATGAACGTTGACTATTATATGTCTCACAAGGTCAGCCACAGTCAACAAAGCTTGATTCACGAAGCACATCTGGGACCCCAATTTAGACTCAGTTTCTGAAAAACAGCTGGATGAGGAGAGAATGCTTTGGCTAACAGTGACTGTCTGTCTCACGTCATTGTGGGAATATCAAGTACCCAATGGATACAAGATCAACCACACCCCCACTACGCACACCACCGCCCCCCCCACAGAGGAATGAGAGAAGAGAACGAGAAAGTGGAAGAAAAATGCATTTGTCCTAGAGTAAAACATTATGATAAGTAAATTTGTTGAAAATCAGAATTCTGTGACTATTCATGTTTTGAACTCTCCTCTTATAGCTTTCAGATTTATAGGAATAATAAGACAACCCTGCAACCTTTTGAGTGGTGTCATATAGCTTCACCTCCCTTCCCATGACGGAGAAGAACAGATTCGATACTGCATCACTTTACAGCTAAATTCCAGTCTCCATCCCTCTCTAAAGACGTCTAAGTGTTTTTTTTCCCTTTGCCTACAAATGTTTTTCCCCTTTTCTATCAGTAGCGTAGGCTCTGACAATTCATTATGAGCGCAATAAAATCCGGTTTATTCCCTCCATCAATCATCAAATAAAATTCATAGAATTACAGTCATTAATTTCATCACTTTAAGCACAGAATGATAATTTCATTATCCATTCTGATTGCTTGTAAACTTTTATGAATTATTTGCGTCATTAAAAATTTGACATGTGTCCAACATGAAAATTCAGAGCTGTTTGGATTAGACAGACTTATTTTTTCTCCTTCTGTCTTGTGTCAGGCACGTATATTGATTATGCTTAGTGTGTTGAAACTTTCCCTTCTCTGTGGAGGGTGGCAAAAAACAAAGTTATGTTCCTGGTAAGTGAGGGAAAATGCCAAAAAAAATCAGATACATGACACAAATGAGTGACTGATATATAGTTTAGCTCTTCCTACAGCAGTGGTGTTCAGGGACTTATATTCAGATCTTACCATGTGGGGTCAGATTACAATTTGCTGGTCATGTCCAGGGACCCCGGCTTGGTCAATGTTTTATCTGTAATCACGTTACAGCACGTCTTGTTTGCAATCCCACATTTTTGTATATTAACAACAGTAGCATGCATTAAATGTTTACTATGTCCTCAACATAATGCTCAGCACTGTATATATAGCATATGATATATGTGCAACAGTCCTGTGATCGGGATATGATTCCTTCTATTTTTACATATGAGGTGTCAAAGAGACTCGCCAAGGCTGAGGAAAGTTTCTGTCTAATGCTACAGATACTTATCATAAGATATTATCTATATATTGTTATTATGTCCCAAATTTTAAAAGTTTGCATTAACTTAGACATGTTCTTTCTTAGAAGTAATTTGTTTTAATCAGATGTTCCTTTAGTCCTGTAAAAAATATCCTGCAGACAAAAACTGACATCTTAGATTTTATAATTTTATTTTACCCCGGCATTTTGGGAAAAGATGTATGATCAATCTCTCAATAAACATTAATTGATAATCTACTCTTTGCACATCACAATGTTAAGTTTCAGAGTGCTGCAAAGATGTCTAGCTCCTGTTTTGTCTTATTTCATTTGAAGAACTGAATAATTACCTGAACAATTAGAAAGCTACACAGAGGAACTAAACAGTTTGATATAGTTCAAGAAATGTCCCAAGGCAGAACACAAGGAGCCAATAAATGAAAAATAGTGCTAATGAACTCTGTGGTGCAGAGAATGAAATTGACGTGGTAGCAGGGATTTGGGAACCCATTACTGGGGGTAAGGGGCAATTACAATGGGTCTTAAGAATGGAAAAAAATGTACGGATGAACAGAGTAAGTATATTGGAGATGGGAAGTTGAAAGCAATTGTTACTGAGCATCCTTAAGTATTTTCCTTTTGCTTTCAAGATAAATTTCAAAGTCTGTGTTTATTTCTTCAATCAGTAAATATTTATCAAGTACCCTCTGTGCTTAGAGTTAGTGTGGACATGGTTTCTACTTTCATGGGGCTCGTAGGCTGGTGGAGAAACCCCAAAATGAAACAAGACATGTGTGATGAGATTTATGAAGGTGAAATTTGAGGGGCTAAGGATCATATAATGTGGGAGCTTATTTAATTTGGGGATGAGAGAGGGGAAGGTTGTTCAGCATCCCTGTAAGGACACCTAACACACATGGTGTCAGTTCTTTCCTTTCACAGAGAAATGCTTGTGGTTATGGAGGTTGGCTGACTTAGGTTGCTGAAGAAAGGGTAGAAACCTGTAGGTTGGGTAGGATGAATGAGCTATGAGAGGGTAGGCAGAGTTGGGAAAATTGGTGAAGTAGGCAAAGTTCATGAACATCTGTTATTTTTGCCTGCTCAACATCCTTGCCCCTGCTTTTGTTCATGGCATTCTAATTCTTCTTTGGGACTACCTCTCCATGAACTTGGTACACATGGTTTGGGTGAAGGTGACCCCACCCCTGAATTGAGAGGTGGTCGTTCTTGACACTGCATTTCCTAGGCCATGGACTGGTTAATGGGTGGATATCTGACTCAGATGACTCAATAAGGATCAGCCACAAAATTTAGGCTGAAACCACAGGGAAGGGAAAGCTATTCCTACTGGAGTTAGTCCATTGCAGAATGCAAGCCATGAGTTACTGGTAGCAACCAGCTTGCCTCCATGAGGAGAAAGGCTGCCTAAGACTAAAGACCAGCCAGAGGAAAACAGCTGAGGGAAGGAGAGAGAGAAATTCTTAAAGTAATCATTTGAGTATCTGGATCCAGTCATGCCTATAGCCCTAGACTCTTCATTTATATGGACTAATGAAATCCTGTCTCAGTTTAAGCCAATCAGAATTGGGGTTCTGCAACTGTTGGGTATGAAGCTTATGGCCTGAGTGATGGCATCACTGGGACCCCAAGCCTCAGCATCGTGCAATTTACCCATGTAACAAATCTGCACATGTTCCCTTTATAATAAAACTTAAAATAAAGAATTGGAGTTCTGTTAATTGCACCAGAGGAAAACTAGTAAAGCAGAGCCCCACCTATCTGTATTTCTTCACCTGACTCCTGATTTTTCATTTTCTTCTTCCCATCTTCCATGTTCCATGCTTTCCTTCCTTTCAGATGCCAACTGTTTCATTCTCAGAGGCTGATATTTTGCTCTTCCCACTGGGCTGGCACTACTGCATTATTTGGAATTTTCTTAAGAACTGTTAATCAAACCTCACCTCTCTTGAGTTCCATTCCTTCAGGCTCCTGATAGAACATAGAGTAGTTTGAGAAACTAAAATTTCCTTTATATATGCATTCGTTTGTTGGCACCTAGCAGGCCTAGGCATTATGCTAGACATTTCAAGTACTAGATAAAAAAGATCCCTGCTCTCACGGAGCTAACAGTCTGGATTGTTGTACAATAATCTTATCTTAATTAGGTATTGATGACTAGGGATGGTCTAATACAGGAAATAGCTAACTAAGGCCCTTGGGCCAATTCTGGCCTATTGTCTGGTTTTGTAAATAAAGTCTAATTGGAGCACATCCATGCCTATTTACTTACATAACCTCTGTGGCTAATTTCACACTACACTGGCAGAGTTCAATAGTTGCAACTAAGATCGTATGGCTTGCAAAGTTGAAGTATTTGCTATTTTGCCCTTGTAGAAAAGTCTGGTGACTACTGGTTTAATTTGTTTCCTTATAATGGTACCTGCAGCATAAATGAGATCCCAAGATATCTAGTGTCTTAGTTCAGTTCTTAATGGTGAAGGTGAATAAAAGGTAAACTTGAACCCTCAGGAGCTTGGTGGCACCATGTGAAATCCCACACAACAAGCACATCTATTTGAAATATTCTGGTCTTACCAGCCCTACATGTGTTGCATTCTACCCCATAACATGATTGCTTGTTTCAATCTAAAAATGTTTCAGATTTTACCAATACATTGATATGACAAGAAGATGCTCTCCGTTGAACTCCATGACCTCAGGTTCCAGCTTGAAAAAACATGGCCTGAATTAGAAATAACATATCTCTAATGTGGGACTTTTCACACTGTGGCTTATAGGAGAGGAGGCTTTCTCTAGTCCCTGCAACCCCTCTACCTCCCATTAGAGAGACAATAGCAATCAGGAAAGACTACTGTTTCTAGGCAATTTTTGGCCTCAGTATGTCCCATCCGCCTCTTTGGAACACTTGGAAATTACAAGGGACAGAGAAAAGTTTTTGTTGTACTATTTGTTTAGGTTTTTAAAGTGTTACAGTTTTCCTAATGAGAGGAGACATTCTGATATTATTCAACATACTGTGTTTTCTTTTCTTCCTCCAGTGACCGCTCTTTGAGGTGCTTTGTTGGAGACCATCAATATATTATTTGTGGACAGAGGCTGCTTCAGGACATATCTCTTGGTTTGAGGTTATGATTATGGATTATTTTGTTGCTGTTTTTTGGCGTGCTTGGTGGTAGAAAGACTGCTGTGTGGTTGGAGCATTGCATTTGTTATTGATGCACAAAAGGACATTCATTATTTATTGGGTGCTATTGATTTTTTTTTAACTCTTGGGAAACTGGGATCTGTTCCTATCATTAGGTTTCATTTAACCGTATTGGAAAGATAATCACTTAATTAGAAAGAGTCAGCTTTTCCTGTTGTTGGAACAGGGATGGCAGGCAGGGCTGACAGACTGCTGTCATTTAGGAATCTCTTCCAGTTCACTCATTAAAGACATTGATTGAAAGCCTATTATGTGTTTGGTGCTGTGCTAAGTGCTTGTGCTACAGGATCTCATTGACTCAGCACCACAATCACAGCAAGGTGGAGCTTTTACTCCCATCTTACAGATGAAGACATCGAAATTTAGAATCTCTAAGTAACTTGAGCAAGGTCATTCCACCAAGCAACAATGAAAATAATGATTATAATTTAATGTTTACTGAACACTTAATATACTAGGTACTGTATGAAACACTTCAAACACAGTGTCTTGTTTAATGGCCACAACAATCTTATAGAGCAGGTACTATTATTGCTTCCATGTTTTAGAACAAGACACTGATGTCCAAAGAAGTCAGAGATCCTGCTCCAGGTCCCCAGACCAGTGAGGAGTGAAACTGACATTCAAGCCCAGTTTGACTTCAGAGTCATTTTTTAAAAACCTGTGCTAGTATAGATGTCCTTGCTTGTTGGGAGTGGAACTGGCTTTCAGCAAATGCAGCACCTTTTGAAATCAACACCCTTGCTCTCCCGTTAGAGCTGGCCTCCACCACCTGGGAGAGCCTGGTACCTGTGGCTGAGGGCTTGGAAGGGATTCCTCACTTCAAGCAGGAATTCCACAGTGGGAGACAAACTCAGCCTCCCTTTGCCTCTCTCAGGATGCAGAGTGATGGATTAGAAGGAACACCGGACTGAGAGTTTGGAGGCCCAGGTTCTAGCCCCTCTCCAGTCGTGTGTAATGCTCTGGCAGTCATTTCATCTGTAAAGTGAGAAGGTTGGACAGGACAAACTCAACACTCTCTTCTGGATCCACCATCTTTGTTCCTGTAATTTAATCTCTGTCCAAAGTGTCATAGGTTTTCCTGTAAATCTTGTGTGAATTAAAAGTTAGACAAATCTCTGGATATGGGGGCACCACAGATTGCTCTGTGAAGTGAACTTTGATTGCTGTGTTCTTCGAACCTTGGTGCCATTCCCATGTCCAGGGGACTACTACCTGGAGGGAAGCATGGAGGATGGGGGAGAGAAGCAGAAAGAGGATGCTGGTCCGTGAAGCTGCTTAGAGGAAGTTGAGTTGTGTGTGTTCCTGTGGCAAATCAGAACGTCCACCTTCAAGGCATGGGAATGTTTAGTGGGTTGGCCAAATTCCAGTGAGCAAAACTCTCCTTTTCTCACTCCGAATGGTGACTTCATTCCACCACAAGCCCCAAAGTCCTATTGACTTCTTTTAAGAAATATATATTATTTTGTAATTTAAAACTTAATGTGTTATATTAATGTGTGTATACATATTTATGTGATACAGTTTTTAACATCTATATACACAATTACAATTTTCAGGTGTTCTTTTGGGTGTTTTTGTTTTTATTTTTTTAAGTTCAGGGGTACATGTGCAGGTTTGTTACATAGGTAAACATGTTTCATGGGTTTTTTTTTGTGCAGATTATTTCATCACCCAGGTATTAAGCTTAGTATCCTTTAGTTATTTTTTCTGATCCTCTCCTTCCTCATACCCTCTACCCTCCGATAGGCCCCAGTGTGTGTTATTCCCCTCTACACCTCCATGTGTTCTCATCATTTAGCACCCACTTACAAGTGAGAACATGCGGAATTTGGTTTTCTGTTCCTGTGTTAGTTTGCTCAAGATAATGGCAGTCCTACTCATTTCCAAACCTTTCTGGAGGCTGCCTTCTCCAGCAGTAATGGCTCTTCACTTCCTTCTTATGTAAATCCCACTCATCCCACCCATCCTCCTCCAAGTTTCACATCCTCTGTATACCTTTCTGGATAATTCCAGTCCTTGCTCATCTCCTCTTGCATTCAAACTTCCCATGCATATTTTATTTCTCAGCTGCCTTTCATTGGTTCCCCGGGTTGGTTTGGCCTGCAGCTGGTCTGTATCTCCAGAGAATCAGCCCTGGGGTGTATGCAGAGTGAGCCCTCCTGGCATTTCAGAGGGTCTGGGGTTTAAAAGAGAGATGGGACGGAGTTCAATGTCTCTGACTTTTGGATACTTCTCACTCTCAACCACAAACGTTTATTGAATTTCTACGATGTCCAGGGTTTGGTGCTAGGGATTCCACAGGGAGCAAGACGAACATAGCATTGTTACTTGTTTCCCAGACCTTTTAGTTTTTTTCTGGGCCACTGAAACTTCTTCCCAAAGCTGAACAATCAGGCCCATATGCATATGCACATCTGATATGTTTTCCAGACATGACCATTGTAGGCTTTCTTATTTTAGCTATGATTTTAAAGTTAGGGAGCTAACCTTGATGAAATAAGAAATATTTTAAAAAGTCTTAGAAACGGAAGGGGCCAAAGAAACATCAAGTGCTAGTATTTTTAGGGATCCTGGTTCCTTCTTTTATTATTCCATGTTGTTTATCCCTGAGCTGAGCTGCATGGGTACACTGGTCCACTTGATGATTTGCTCCCTGGTAAGACACTGAGATATAAAAGGTTGCTGAAATCCAGGAGAAAAAAAAAGAGTCATGATATAATTTAGCCACTAGATGGCAATCCCAGGCTGTAAATGTTCCCCTAAGTTTGACAATAGCCAACTTCAAAGACCTGCGCTAAAAGTCAGCCACAGTGCATTTTTAATCCTGCGCTTCCAAGTACATTTCCATTTGCTGCAGAAATATTTCAGCTGATTTGGAAATGTTCATGAACACACTAAGTCCTTTGCATTCTCAACTACTTTTTAATTCAACCAAGTAGAGTTAATCAACTAATACAGAGGGATTGTAATTATGGCTAATATTCAAATGTAATTTTGAAATGTACCTTTGTGGCCAGGCTCATTGGCTCACACCTGCAATCCTAGCACTTTGGGAGGCTGAGGCGGGCGGATCACGAGGTCAGGAGATTGAGACCATCCTGGCTAACACGGTGAAACCCCATCTCTACTAAAAATACAAAAAATTAGCCGGGCATGGTGGCGGGCGCCTGTAGTCCCAGCTACTCGGGAGGCTGAGGCAGTAGAATGGTATGAATCCGGAAGATGGAGCTTGCAATGAGCCGAGATCTCACCACTGCGCTCCAGCCTGGGCGACAGAGTGAGACTCTGTCTCAAACAAACAACAACAAAAAAGAAATGCACCTTTGCTATTTTTTTAAACAAACTTTGATTCTGTTTTATAACAATGATATGGATACAGTATAGCAGTGATAATGGAAGGTAAGTGTATCTCAAGAAAAGTCCATTCCCTTTTTCTGGGAGTCAGCCCCACATGTGGCGTGAAGATAGGCTCTTGGGTTTACATCTAGGCCATGTGGCTCTGCCCAGAGCTGACCCAGAAGAGAGAGTTGACCCAGAAGAGAGAGACACAAGGTCAATACAGAGTCATTCCGGGTCTTATTCTTTAGAGAATAAGAAACTTAGATCAAGGAGACAGAGAGACGGGGAGTAGACTTTTTGGAATGGAAAGCTCTACTAGATTATTCTTTATTGGTGGCTGATAACTCCTTCTGATTTAATTAGTACTGATACACAATCCCTCCATTTCCTCTGATTGAATCATTTAAATCAAGTCCTATCCCTGGATACCATCAGGAAATAGATGACACCGGAATGAATTTCTATTTATTTTTGGCATAGAAGAGATAATATGACCCAAGAATCAAGCCCTAAATTGATTTACAATGAATTCCTAGCCCTCCTGCTTGCTACCTGTACCTTGGTCCCTATTTGTTAACCGTGTGAGGAGTGTTAGATCCCGGAAGGATGGTTTTTTTGAGCTAACCACTAGGTAACTAGACTTTTCAGCACTGTCTTTCATGAAAATATTGCCAACAAGGACAATGAACATAAATCGTAACTTCCCACGGTTGAACAATCATTCTCTTAAACCACTGTTTCAGTCAATAAAAATAAATTTCAATGGTTTGATATCATAAATTAAAAGAATTCTTAGCTAAAAGAGATGATTCTCAATTGGGGGTGATTTTGCCCTTCCACTCCCTGGGGACATTTGGCAATATCTGTTGACAAGTTTCTTTTTGGTTGTCACCACTAGGGATGGGGGTGCTCCTGGCATTTACTCAGTTTATATTTACAGATTTCTTTCTTCTCTAGTCTTTTTATGCCATTTGAGAGCCCTCTAGAACTTTTTAAAGTCCAGAGATGCTGCTAAGCCTCAATACAATGCCCAGGACTGCCCCCTGGAACTGCCCCCAAGAATTAACTGGCCCAAAATGTCAACAGTGCTGAGGCTGAGAAACCGTGGGCAAATCTTTCACTTTCATCCAGCGGTAGGGAAATTTTAGGTAGTTCTAAGAGTTGCACAGGTCCCTGAAGGAATGATGGGGTTGTTTGTATCTGACTGCTTTGGTGGAATACAATGTTTGGGCCCTAAATCTCTGTCCTTCTGAATCTCTTCTCCTCATTCCCGTTCCAGTGTATTTACAAACCCTTCCCAGTTCCAGCTGTTGGTGAGTTGCACCAGACCATCCATATGTTTCAGAAAAAGAAAGATGCCAAAATGCAAATGAATTGTTCTCTGTTAAGTATACAGCTTTGCAAAGAACCATTTAAACTAGGGCTGGTAATAGATATTTTTTAAAAAAAAACTATTCCAGGCCGGGCGCGGTGGCTCAAGCCTGTAATCCCAGCACTTTGGGAGGCCGAGACGGGCGGATCACGAGGTCAGGAGATCAAGACCATCCTGGCTAACACGGTGAAACCCCGTCTCTACTAAAAAATACAAAAATCTAGCCGGGCGAGGTGGCGGGCGCCTGTAGTCCCAGCTACTCGGGAGGCTGAGGCAGGAGAATGGCGTGAACCCGGGAGGCGGAGCTTGCAGTGAGCTGAGATCCGGCCACTGCACTCCAGCCTGGGCCACAGAGCGAGACTCTGCCTCAAAAAAAGAAAAACAAAAACAAACAAACAAAAAAAAACTATTCCAAAATGTCTCCAGTCTCTTAACAGAGTCACTGAAAAAAAATCTCTGGTTAAGAGATTAACTTGCCCATCTTTTTTCAGATGAACTTACTTCCTGTTTTACTGAGAATTTGAAAATCCCAAGACACAGATTTGCTTATCTTCTTTGCTTTGTGCTTTTAAGTTTCTTCCCCTTCCACAGGGCAAGCTACCTGATGGTACTAAGTCTTGGTTTTCCCTATTTGTAAAGTGGAAATGATAATATCTACTTCACAGAATTGTTCTGAAGTGTGGTGTGTAGATCAGAGTTATCCTTTCTCTGTGATGCCACCTCCACGCCCTGGCTTAGACCTCCAGGAGCGATGTCTGTGGTACATGATCTTGCCCTCCTGGCCACAGCTGCTTGATCCAGGTATGAGCACCTGACTCAGGTTGAGTCAATCATTTCCTCATTCTGAAATGTGAAATTTACAATGGAGAGTCTTATTTTGTCTGGTGATGAGCAGAGAGGGCGTGTGGGATCCATGGGAGACAGAGTGGTCCCCTCTTCTTGGGTTGACTAAGCTTGTTGGAGGTGTGGGTAAGGCACTTAGGGTCTTTGCTCCTTTGTTAGTCTGAGGCCCCATGCCAAGTTTCCCTATGTAACAAAACTGCACATGTAAACCTGAATTTTAAATAGAAGTTAAAAAAGTGTTTTTAAAGACTACACACACACATAAAAACAAACAAAAACAAAAAAAAACAAAAAAAAACTAGTCAATTCCCACACCAAGAGAAAACATGGTTTTAGAGCAGAAACAAAGAAACAGATTATTCAAGTATAATGGCTGGAAGCTTAGATGCATAAACATTGTAAAATTCAATGTCAAAATGTATGACTAACAATGTTATTTCAATTTTGTCATAAAAGTTTCACACACACACACACACACACACACACACACACACACACACTCACATAAATGGAGAGGCACAGAAACAGGACACCACTGAAGCCGGGTCACACTGGTTCAGGAGCTCTCTGTCCCCAGTGTTTATCTTATCCCTGCTAAATGTACTTGTTTCTTTAAGCTCTCTTCCTCTTAGTTGCATCTGCAAAGCTCTTTTATACCTTGACTCAGCCTATATTTATAGATTTCTTTCTTTTCTCTTCCTCCTTTTATACCTCCTTTTCAGAATCTACGTTCCCTACACAGTACAGCACTTCTGAGACTATAGGTGTTGGCGGATACTACTTCATTTTGCTGGAATGCCCTTCCTACCCTCTCTGTACTTGCAAATGCTGCCTAGCCAAATTCAAGGGCCATTTTCAAGGGCCATCTTCTCCAGGACCATTCTTTGGTTTTCTCAACAAGAAGCAATCTGCAGTTTTCCCCAGAATTGAATCTTTACTGTTTTATATTCATTAAATTTATATTTATATTTATATTCATTATATTTATTTCCCTGTTAAGTATGCTGCATCCTGAAAACAGGGTCTTTGCTCTTTATTTTTTAATCATTGGCATCTATAGTGTTTTACACCTTGTAGATAATTGAAATTTATCAAATAAACAATTTATTCATTTTATTTATTTGTGTCCTGGGAACTTTGTCAATAATTGTCATCTCATCTTTTTCAAGGCTGTAATAAAATGCTAACGTCTATCAAAATAAAATTCAGAGAAAAGTGAGAGCTTCTGTTAAACGTTTTCTTCCCCTGAAGCTTTCATTGGTATTCCCATTAAGAATTAACACTTTCACTTGACATTTCATTCAGGTAATTGAGAAGACAAAGCCAGCTAAGGAAGAAAATGTTTTCTTTCTTTTGTCTTGAGTGTTCACATTCAACAACATTACTAATTATATCTTTCTCATTCACTTCACTTTGCAAGCTGGCATGGAAAGATTTACTGAGCAGAAAAGAAACCATAGAATGCTCTAGGAAAACCACCCAAAAGGATGAGTGTAAACCAGGGAAATTCACAGACTATAGTGAAATTATTCAGCAAACAGAGATTGAGTATTGTGACTCTCAAAGCACAGATCTTGTACCCCTGGAGATGATTTGAGGTGGCACAAAGATGGGACATCAAATGGCACCGTGAAACAGTTGTTCTCCTCCGTTTCTCCTGATTACCCCAGGAAGAAGTTCTCGGTGTGAAAGAAGAATGTCTTAAATTTGCTAAGCCTTTTTTGTTCTACAAAGAAGGCAATTTTGTTGACGTTTGGAGCTCCTTCTGCAGGGAACAGAATAAATCTAGAATTTACTAACATTGTTTTTACTGAAGTTATTTTTATGGCTACTCTATATTTACAATCAGACAGAACAAGATTCCCTTTAAAATCTAAGTTAAAAAGTGAAAATAGATTTAAAGAAAAATATAAAACAAATAATAGTATCAATGGTGTGCCAGTATGTTGTGAGGGGTAGACTGAAATGACTGAAGTTTTAGAAAAATGTAGCTAGTACTTTACCATGTATATTTAACTGCAGTGAATGTTAGACATGTGTCAGATTTGAAAAAGGGAGGGCGTCTTACAAGTAGATATATGTCATAATTATTTTCAAAGCCATATTTGGAATAGATTTTCCTATGAAACCTCATCATTAATATGTATATATGAGGATTTATTCTTAATGTTAAATTCTTAATTCCTTTGAATCATTTCCATGTTACATTTTACTTTCTAGTTGTGTGTGTGTGTGTATCCTGAGTTAACAGAAGAGCAAACATTAATTGTCATATTCTGATTTTGAGAAATTATGCAAACCTCCACCTAATCCAATTATTCAGTATAATTAAAGCAGTTAGTTTTAAATTATAACTGAGCTCAATTTTAAAGGAAAAAATAAATCTCTCTTTTTAATTTTCTAGTGCCTTAGTTTTATCCAGCTTTGCAAATTGTACTTATGGCCTGTCTATAAAAATAAACATAATGTAAATTATGATTTAAATCCCCATGGGCAAGCTGTTCTGCCTTCTTTGTTAGAAAGCAAATAAGACCTACTTTATGGCCTGTTTACGAAACTGGAAATTTCAAATGTAGGGATTTAAGAGACATCAACTATATTGGTGGTGTAAGTATAGAAATGACTACACAGAGTAATTCTTTCAGGATAATCTGAGACTCTTTAAAACAGACCATTATTTGATATTTTCCTTTTAAATTATATGGCAATACAGAATTTAAAAAATGTATATATCCACATTACTTATGCTCACCTCTTAAGCTGTTAAGAATCTATATATTCGGAAGACTCTAACCTGTGAAGTTCTGGTAATTTAGTTTTGATCCTCACGCTCACTCAAGTCTGCCTTTATTCCCCTCCCTCCCTCGTCTGGATTGTGTCACTACTGATGCTTCTAAAACCAACGGGAAGAAACAGGATTCCCCTTTCCTCAAAAAGCCATTATATTTGAGGTCTCAAATATATTCAACCTCAAACTGTCATGTGAAATTCGAATTGAGGAGCCTCATGGTAAGCAATGTGCTCATAAATCAGTCAATCCATCCCTTGGCCTCACAACATTTTAGCAGGTGAAATGTTCATAGTAATCATACCTAAATATCTAGGTCTTCTCTATTGTGGATAAAGTAGAGTGTTCCTCCTCTGTTCAGATTCATGATTTAGGAAGAAACAAAGTAGGAAGGTGTTCTGCTGTGTGACTTGCTCCCGAAAGCATAACCAGATTGGAAAGAAACACTCCCTGACACGTGCAGAGGAGTAAAACACTATACCAGTTTGTATTACTGCAACAGTGAACGCTTCCTTAGCTGCAGTCACTGGCTGGGGGCCTTGACACAGATATGGAAGAATGCAGGTGAGATGAAATTCTTTGTACATGTTAGCCATCATTCAATCATTTTCTTCTGGGCTCAAAAAAAAAAATAGCTTATAAAAGTACAAGAGAATTACAGAGATCTTAATATAGAGATAACTGAAATTTCTATATTTAATAAATTTTTTTGTATGTCTGCAAAATCTAGTAATATGCTTTGTATTGATAGTGACTTTTCAGGTGGGGTGACAAATTAGTAACCTGATCTTTTGCAACTGTCTGGTTGCTCAACCTCCAAACCTAGATGCTATCCTTGATTCCTGCCTTGCCCCTACTGCTTCTACTCCCTTACACACCCACCCCCACACACAAACACACACACTTGCTCTCTCTCTCTCTCTTTCTCTCTTAATTCAACCATAAGACTTTTTTTTTTTTTTTTTTTTTTTTTGAGATGGAGTCTCGCTCTGTTGCCAGGCTGTAGTGCAGTAGTGCAATCTCGGCTCACTGCAACCTCTGCCTCCCAGGTTCAAGTGATTCCCCTGCCTCAGCCTCCCGAATAGCTGGGACCACAGGCATGTGCCACCATGCGTGGTCAATTTTTATATTTTTAGTAGAGATGGGGTTTCACCATGTTGGTCAGGATGGTCTTGATCTGTTGACCTCGTGATTCACCCCCTTCGGCCTACCAAAGTGCTGGGATTACAGGCATGAGCCACCGCGCCTGGCCAACCATGAGCCTTTTTGTATCATTCTGTAAAACATCTATTTGTCTTCACTGTCAATCTAGCCTAAGCCACCATTGTCTCTTGCTTGGAGGACTGCAACAGGCCCCCTACTTCTCTCCTTATGTCTACTCTCTTAAGAGAAGAACATATGTAACATGGATAAAATTTTCTCTCCTGATGATTTTTTTAAATAAAAGCTTTAGTGAGAGATCATTTACATATCATAAAATTCATGTTTTAAGTGTATAATTCAATGACTGTTTTTGTAAATTTATAGCATTGTGCAACTATTGCTGTACTCCAATTTTAGACTATAACTATCACCCCAAAAAGATCCTTTGTGTCTGTTTGTAGTCAACCACACTCCCACCCACAATCCTAGGCAACCACTAATCTACTTTCTGCCTCCATAGATTTGCATTTTGCTTATAATTGGAATCAGATAATATGTGGTCTTTTGCCTCTGGCTTCTTTTACTCTGCATAATTTTTTGGAGGCTTATCAATGTTGGAGCATGTGTGAGGACTTCAATCCTTTTTATTGCTAAATAGTACACCCATAGATGTAATTTCCGAAGCATGATAGTTAAACATCTGGGAGGCCATCACTCAACTTTGAACTAGAATATTACAAAGCCATTAAGTACCCTGTGTTTCCCTGCAATCCATTTCCCACAAAGTAACCAGCGCCATGGCCATTCTTTGTATAAGACTCTCTGAGGGCTTCCTGTTACAGTTAAAATGAAAATCAAAGTCCCTTCGTGTCCTACAAGGCCTCCACGATGTGGTCCTTGCCTATGTCTCTTATTACTTTACCTCTTGCTCACAGACTCTGGTCCACTTTTATTTTTTTTTCCTGTCCCTTGAACATTACAAGCTTTTTCCCACCTTGGGGACTTTAAACTTGCTCTTTTTCTTCCTTGACTGTTCTTCCACTTGATCTTCAGGTGAGTGGATCTTTGACATTGAAGTGTCAACTCAAATAGCTCCTCTATAAAGAGGTACTTTGAAACCAATCTCAAGGGAGATTTTCCCATCATACCAGTGATTTCCCATCATACCACTCTGTTTAATTTTTTTTCATAGCATTCATTGTTGTCTTAAATTATTTCACTTGTTTACATACTTTTTTTTGTCTCCACCCAGTAGAATATAGGGTTGCTGAGGGTGGAGACTGTGTCTGTCTTGTTCATTGGTGTACCCCTTGTGTCTAAAGCAGTGTCTAATACATATTTTGATGTAAGCATGTACTGAATAAGGAAACAGGTAACAGGCTAAATCAGAATGCAGAGTGAATCTGGAGAGTTAAAACATATAAACAGTAAACCCACATCAAACCATAGTCTTCAATTTGGTTGAATTGATAATATATTTGAATCTGAATCTGTACCTTCCCCCCACCTCTTTTTTTTTTTTTTTTGGAAATGGAGTCTCACAGTATCACCCAAGCTGGAGTGCAGGGGTGTGATCTCTGCTCACTGCAACTCCCACTTCTCAGCTTCAAGCCATTCTTGCATTCTTGTGCCTCAGTCTCCTGAGTAGCTGGGATTACAGGTTTGCACCACCACACCGGCTTTTTTTGTGTGTGTGTGTGCGTATTTTTTATAGAGACAGGGTTTCACCATGTTGGGCAGGCTGGTCTTTGAACTCCTGGCTTCAAGCGACCTGCCCACCTTGGCCTCCCAAATTGCTAGGATTATAGTCGTGAGCCACCGTGCATTTTCTTTTTAAAGTAAGTATTCCCATGAAGAAAATACAATCACTTGTCCCTTGATTGGTTTAACTTCATGCAGATAAAGTGTGTACTTGTGATTTCTACTTTAGGCATAAAAAAATCATGCAAATACCATGTTATAATGCTGGTTTGGAGTTTTGTATGATTTACTCCCACTTTTTAACAAGGTGTTTGATGTAAATTTTAAGAGACTTGTGGTTTCAGTCACTCTGACAATCTAGGCTTAGAATTAAGCCCTATTAACTGATTAGCTGCCTCTCTATTTTGAGTGTCCTGAAGGTTATGCAGGTTTCTCATCTTATTTCCCAAGTGCCTAAATTTTTCATTTCAAATATGGGTCAAACCTTTTTTTTTTTTTTTTTTAGTTTACTTTAAAAAGGAGTCAATAAAAGCTGAAATGAAGAGACTTCTTTCCTCAAATTATAAATGCATATTTTAAAAACTATATCTGTGTAACACACACACACACAAATATACACACACACTTATTTTTTCTATATGTAACACTTTTTCCTAGAGCCTGGAAAAATTTAGGTGGTAGGTAATGAAGTTGGTAGCTAATCTGAGTTTACTGTAATTAAAACTAATTGTATTAACCTTGGTTTTAATACTTTCTTGGCAGACCCATTGTCACTTAAACTTAACATGTGCAGTATGGATTCGGTGCCCTGATCACTGATGGATATTTAAAAATTAGGAAGAAACTAACAAAAACACTCTATTTACAAAAGGACTTATACTGTTACTAGTTCTTGTGAAAGCCCTGGAAAATTTCCACAATGACTGTGTTTGTTTCATATGCATTCTTTCTCTGAATATTTTAATCCATAGCTTTGTTTTCTCCTGATGCTTCCACCCAACATCCTGCACAAATATAACTAAGACATTAATTGCCCTCACTTCCATGTACAAACACCACAGTGGAATCTGCTTGCTTAGTTACATGAAGTATCACTCTGCTGTTTATATAATAGCTCTAATTGTGCAGCTTTTTATGTATCCAGACAAATGGAGCAAATTGAGATTGCTCAGTGAGACTGGGCAGTGACCTTCATTTGAGCACAATGATTTGCTTGCTGTTTGTATACAAACAGCTGAACCACATCTTAATTCCAGGCTCAAATTTAAAAGCTGCAATGAATTGTCTGAGGCTGCAAGACAGAGACAGTTTCCTAATGGTAGAAGCTGAAGGGATAGAGGTCTCCCTAAAACAAATACAGCAAGTGACCTTCAGCCATTCACTTTCTTCCGGTATACAGGACGATATAGGTTGAGCAGATGTGATGTATTCACTAAAATAAGGTAACCAACTGTCCCAGTTTGGAATGAAAAGTCCTGGGTAAACTATAATGATTTGGTCACCCTATTCACCAACATACAGGAAGTAACTAGCTGTGAACTAATAATATCATTTCCTAGGAATTGATGCAAAAGGAATAATCATATGAGTTTACAGGTTTTCATACAAGGTTATCTATCATATGCATATATCTGTGGATGTGTGTGGACATACCCACAGATACAGAAAAACAAACTGGAAAACAATGCCAAAACATATACTGTGATTATTGCTGGATATAGGGGATCATTAGTAATATTTAATTTTTCCTTACACTTTTCCTCAATATTCTGCAACAAGGATTATAACTTTTTGTTCAGAAAAACATAAAATATTATTTAAAAAATGTAGCCAATAATACCGACCACACTACTTTATATAAAATAGTTATCAAACAAATATTCGAAGTGTATGCACAAAATATGCATTTTTCCTCCAGACTTTTTAGCAGTTGTGTCTGTTGCGAGAGTCCTGGGTCCAAGATTCCACTGTAGAGTTGGAGTCAAGCCTGATTTATTTACATGTAATTAAACATTATCCTCATGAAAGACTTCAAGTACCCAACACTGACATTATCTACAGAGAACAGCTCACTCGCTCAGTGGGACTGGGCTCACTGTAGGTTATTTCTCAAAATAGTTTCCCGTTAATAATACCTCCCTACCCAGCAGCGAGCATGACCACAAGCACAGTGCAATCTGACTTATAAACCAAGCAGGAAATGAAATCTAGAAGGGGAAGGGAATGCGTTTTCTTTTTTTGGTTTGGTGTCAATGTCACCCTGATGTCAGCATGTAACATTCTGTAAAAGACACGTTTCTGCTAAAGTGGAAAAAGAACAAATTTGGTACAGCTGTAGAGTAATCATTGTGGGGAATAAATCGGCCAGCTTGAGAATTCACTGCCCCAGTTCACAGCTGTACATCCACTACCCACATGGTTGCGAGAGATGCCAGGTGACTTCAACTCACTCAAGGTCATTCACCGAGATGCTAGCACTACAACTTACAAAGTGGCAAGCAGTGTGTGCAGAGCAGCATTTGGTGGTAATAAACAATTGCAAATCCAGAGAGAAGAGCCAAGTGTTGTCCACTGCTAGAATGCAACCTCCAGAGGGCATAGTACCACCCTTGGAAAAAGAGCAGACAATGGGAATGAAAAGGAGAGAGTTTGGGCTCTACATCCCAATGTATCTTGAACCTGTCCCTCTCACTTGCTTTCCTCTGCCATCATCGACCACCATCCTCTCTTACATGATGACAGCCACAGCCTCCCAACTGGTGTCCCCACTCCCATTGCTGCTCATGCCTCATGCAGTCATTCTCCACATAGCAGCCACACTGATCTGTTAAATACATAAATCCAACCAGGTTACTTTGGGACATAAAACCCAAACCTCCTGCCTTGACCTCCAGATTCTGTGGGATCTGGCCCCGCCAGCCTTGCTGACTTGCTGTCTTCTCCTTTCCCTCTCCCTGTGCTCCACACTCAGGTCTTTTTCTTGCCCTTCACAGGTGCCTTCTTGCCATAGGGTCCTGGGACTTGGCGCTTCTCTCTGCTCACCATGCTCTTTACATAACTGGCTCCCTCTTGTTTAGGTTTAAGGGCAAATGCCACCTCTTGGGGATATTCTCTGACCCCTCTAATTAAAACAGCTTCTCCCCAACTTGGTAAATCTCCACCAAATCACCACCCTACATCTTTGCTTCACAGCAGTGGTAGAGGGGCCCTGAACCCACATTTTGTCTGAATGCTAAATAGGTTGAGGATTAAAAATGAATATTTGGCCAAAGCCAAATATGGATGTCACTGAATAAACTTCTGAGAGTACAAGAATAAACTGAAATTAACACTTTAGTTATTATTACAATGTTATTATTAAAAACTTAATTAGCTTACATTTAAACTTTTGTTACTTCCCCCTGCTGCCTCTATACAACACATTTAGGACAGACGCCAAATGTATATCTACTTTGACTTGAGCTTGGTGGGAAGTGAAATATTTTGGGGCCAGCTCTTTCAGTATGGCCAATTTTTGACAGTGACATTGACAGTGAGTTGTTAAGCTTTTTCTCCTTCCAGAGAGGAAGGAATTAAGGTAAGCCTTATCTTATTTCATTTAATATGATGAATGCTAGTGCCTCAGACAGGTCTAGAGAGATTAACATTATGATATAACCTCATCTTTACTTTTCTGCTTTGTATCATTATTTAAATTTTTTTGAAGATTTCTTGGCTCAAAAGTGACATAACATTCTTCTTAAAGATATCAAGTTGTATTCTTTTACTATGTATCTTCTTATTCATTTGTTCATACATATAAAATAGTTTTAATGAAAATTTTTTACATGTTAAGATGCTGATATATATTTGTATATATTTTTGGAGCTCCACTAATATAGTTCAACATATAAAGCACATATGAAGATTTTTTACCCGAACGTGCATTTGGAACACTCACCTATTTTAAAAATGAATATTCAGATATTAACACTAAGTCAGAATGATATGCCTTGCTTGTGTTACAGACATTATCACATTGATTGGGTATGATGATTATCTATGTGTTTCCATGATCACTGAGCATGCACAAGCCCAGAAATTTCAGAAATGACTTTGAAGTAACACTTGACTATTTGGTCTCCCAAAGGCAAGTTGAAGACAAAGGTATATAAGAGATTTTAACTGAATAATAAGACCAAAGCCAAACTTGAAGGTATCTCCACCCAATGACTTAAATGTGCCTTGTATATTGTTTGTGCCATTAGATTGTGGGTGCCATAACAGCTACATTTCTGCTTTTGTTCACTCTTGTAGCCCCAGTGCCTCAAAGGCACAGTGTTTATAGCACACGGCAGCCACCCAGATAAGTGAGATGAAGGAAGGGCTGACTGAAAGAACCCAGGAGTCTGGCCAGTAGCATCTTACGCACTTCTCTCTGTGATTTGATTCTCCCCCTGATTTATAAGTGTTTGTGAGATCTGCGTGGGATGCTTGGTTCTGATTACAAATGACAAAAATTGCACACTGAGTTCTTCCAGAGGCTGCCATTTCTAGAGACCAGGCTGTTTTTGAGATTCATTTCATTTGAGGTCTCTTTAAAGCAGGAAGCTAAAAGAGAGAGAAACATTTTCTAGGTTCCAAGACTTGCTACATTTGGCTCAACAGAAAATCACCTAATTCTGCTCTTGGGGTAGAAATAGGTTGAGTGATTTGACACAGCAGGGAGAAAAACAAGGTGACATCACATGGCAGGGCAGAACTGGGACATCACACCCAGAGCCTCCTGCCTCTAATAGTCCTCAATGATTGATCCCACAACTCTATTGTACTACTGCATGTATAAAGTCATGGGAGACAAGAACCCTCTTTTCGTTTCTTCCCTCTCTAGTAAATTTACAGAAGAAGAACATCCAAAACAAAACCCTGCCATTATTAGATTGTACAGCATCTTACTTGCTGAAAGTCAAATTTACAGAGATTTACTTGTGTTGGATCCAGCAATTCCTTGGTGTGTATATTTCTAGGTGTGTATATGTATTTTATTCATTACTTAATAAGTGACAGTGATTTGGTGTCAAGAACTCATACAATGGATTCATTTTACTTTTCGGGCTTTCTCTGTTTTTTTTTTTTCCCCTCCCCACATATTTTGCAGCCATCTTCTGTTCTTTTAGGTATGGAGCCTCATTTAGATGGAGAGATCTGCACTATAATTATCTTTATGGTCATCAGTACTCTAAAGAGGTTTTCAAGCCCATCACATTGGGCCCCTTCTCAGCTTTTCCATAACCCTTTACCACTTGCTGCTAAGGTTTAGCTCTGAATCAACCAACATTTATTAATCATCTTTACATGTAAGGCATTATAAGAAAACTAGCCTGATAAATAGATTTTTTCCCAACTACAAGTAAGGGATCTACATATAAATGAACACATTCCAAAGGAAACTAAAAAAGGCATCTGAGAGATAAAGTGTCTTTAGCTTCTTTAGTTCACACCAACTGACTTTGATGGTCTGTGCTGTTTTCCTTTTTTACCCTGGGTCCACTGACAGCAATAATGATTAAAATAAGAATAACATCTCTTACATCTGTGCCAAGCGCTTTGCATATGTGAAATCTGAAGTGTTATTAAGCAGCCTATGGTGTAGGTATCATCAGTATTATTTTGTAAGCGAAGAAACTGAGGTTCAGAAGGATTTAGTAGCTCACCCACCATAACAATGACAGTGGCACAGGTGAGATTCAAACTAGGGGTTCTATCACCCCAAAGTTTTTGCTTTTATGCCTATGCTGAACCTTTATTTTTCGTATAATTACTGAAATGTTTCCACCCAGACTGCAGCTGTTAAAGACTGCCTGAAATAGCTGCCTCTTTCCAGACCATCTAAACTGGAAGCTACGGGCTGGCATGAGAGCTTTTGAATTCTTACCAAGGAACCCAGGTGACTCTGAAGGACTCCAGAGTTTAAATAGCAGAGCCCTAGAAATTTCCAAAACCCCTGAAAATTGGCATCATGCCAAGATGCTGTATCCTCCCCGAGGGCCCACATCCATCTGCACCCTTATAGTGAGGCGAGTTCCATATCCACAGCACAGGGGCGTTGCTGGAAGATAAATAAGTAATTGACAAACACATAGAAAGTATTACCTTAGCTGCCCTCTAGCCTCTTGAACAATGGCCCTGATCCAGAAAGAAGCCAGAACAACAGGCTTGTGGAGACCCAGGCTGTAGAGGGCTGTGCCTCTGGAGGAGGACTCATGGAGGATGCTGCCTTTTGGATTCCTCTTGCCTTTGAGAACTAGTTCTTTCATCATCAAATCAAAGGCAGTCCACCCTCAGAATATGTCCTCTGGCTCTGGAAAGCATTTTGGCAATGGTACTCACTTCTACTTTGGCAGCCTTGGCCGTTTGATTTCCAGGTGTTTGGAGTCTGGGTGTGTGGAGCTGTAGGATTTGGGGGCAGGCTTCCTAATTTCTCTGAGCTTCTCTTTTTTCCATCTATTTCTTAACAGTATCGTGTGGAATTCAGTGACATTATAGTGAGTTTTTGGCAATTAATACTATTTCCTGAGAGGTTACAATATGCTGGTCATTGAACTCAGCCCTTAACATAGATCAGATTGATTTTCAACAACAACCCTATGGGGCAGTTGTGTTCTTGTCTTTCTTTCAAATTAAGGGAAACGGAGGCTTAATGGGGAGAAGCTACTTGGTCAAGGTTACCCAGCTGGTGAGTGGTGAATCTGTGATTTAAACCCAGGTCTGTCTGACTCTTAGCCATATGGTTCCAGCTAGTTCAGTGCCTGGTACTTAGATTTCAATAAATGATAGGGGCAGTTGTTACTGATAATGATTCCCTTGAGGAGGATGATCATTATCATTAGTGTCTTTCTGGGATTGTGTAAATGTCTCAAGGGCAGAGATCCTCTTTTTAGACTCACATGTGTTACACCTCACAGTACTGATGTATGTGGGTCAAATTACGCCTGCTGAGTGTGTACACTGATGTGGAACACCTGTGCCGGTGTGTGCGTCAGCACATTCATCTCCATTTAAATACAGGCTAGGTTTTAATCCACAAAACAACTGAATTTATGGAAAGGAAATGCACACTTTTAGATAGTTTTGTTGAATATCCAATGCTAATTAAGTGACTCTGTTTTAGAGATCTAATTTCTTTTAGAAAGGTGGGTTGGCAGAATGGATGAAAAGTACAGGCTTTGGGTTTGTCTTTTGGCTTAGCTATTAGATCTGCAAATTGACTAAATCACTTCACCTCTCTGGATTTCAATATTTCCATTAGTAAAATGGGAATAACAATAGTACCTATCTCATAGGTTATGGCAGGGCCTTAAATAAAATGATGACTGTGAAATACCTAGTATGGCACCTGGTCTGTAGAAGATACTGAATCAACGTTAATGATTACTGTTTTAGACCCAGGCCACCTTGTTTCCCGCTATGTCCCCTTCGCCATCCAAACAAGAATAAAGCCATGATTATAATAGTCAATAGGACTACTATCTACCCAAGCATTATTTTAAGCATTATGTATATGGTAATTAATTTTCATAAGAATGTGGAAATGGAGGCACAAAGAGTTAAGCAGCCTGCCCACAGTCACACAGCGGAAATATGAACCCAGTGCTCTGGTTCCCAATTTTGTACTCTTGTCCATGACACTATACTGCTTCTGAACACTGATGAATCTAAATCAAGTGTCTGTTGTTTTCTTATTAGTGAGGATTTAGAATTTCTAGACCTCATTCTGTCATTACAGGCAAATAACTCTATGACATTCTTTCCTATGTTCTCCCTGATCACTAAATAACAAATACAGTAGCTTTTCACACTTGGAGAGAAATGTATTAAATTGGATTTCTTCTGAACAGTGATAGAAAAACAGTCCAGTTCTTAGATTACTCCAGATATAAGTGGCAGGTAATCTTCTCAGGCAAGGTATTAGAGAAGCTGAATCAGAAAGGAAATGACCTATAGTCACTTAGTCCCTAAGGGTTTTTAAAAAGAGTACAGCCTTGTTTCATAGCTACACAAGATTAGACTACTCATGAAATCAGAACTTTCATAGATTTTTCACGTTTAGATGGAGTGTCAATGTCTGACTGACAAACTCCAGCCACTACTTGATCATCCAATTCTGAAACTCCAACTAATTCCAGAAATTTCATCAACTCAGAGTTAGCTGCAATTCCTGAAAACTCTGTCTTAAGTTCTGTCATTATGGTTCTTCTGTGGGTCAGTTAGTTGGATGAAATAATTATAGAATTGTTGAGGTAGAAGGGACCTTGGATTCCACTTTTCAGGACTTGGAGAAGTTGGAAAGCTTGGTGGCTTACATAAGACAGGTTGGCAAATTTATGATGGAGCCGGGAGCAGAATTAGGAGCTTTCTCTCCAAAACTTGTTCCCTAGCACCTTGATTCCTTCCCACTGTCTATCCTACTGTCTGTTGTCCTACCAGTCTGCCCACCTTCACCCTTCAGCTCACAAACACACACAAACTGGTCTTAAATAAACATTGGGAATTCTGGACGAAGCATTCTGGTCTGAGAGGCAGGACAGTGTCTGAGCATCCCAAACTATGATTATAATTTTACTTCCTCCCATCCTACGTATCTTCTGGGAGCCTAGCAAAATTGAATTTCTGGGTCAGTGTTGACTTTTACCATTTATGATTTAATTAACTTGGAAAGAAATTAAACCTTTTTCCAGAGGGAAAAAACAGAAGAAATGGCATCTAAGCTCCACGTTCTCACTACATAATGTCTCTACATAAATATCTCCTGGACTGTGAACTTGAGCATGGAGTGTCAAGACAGGCAAGGAGCTGACTCTCAGGAAGCCTCATTTCCTTTCCCATTCAGTGGCCTTTGAAGTTCTCAAAAGCTACCATGGCTCCTGGAACATAGACCATGCCCAGGCACTCAGATATTTCCAATCAACTCCCCTCCATGGGTGTACAACTTCAAAGGTCACATCTGTGTTATCCCTCAGTCTAACATTAAAGCCTGGCAAATAGTATGTGCTCAATAAATACTAGTTGACCAATATATGGTTCCAAGTTCATTCCAGTCCTTAAAGATATTTCAGGTTTCAAGATGGAAATACAATCATATTTTCCCTGGCTTAAACTCTGGCAATAGCTTCTCCAGGGTCTTGGAATAAAGTTTAAACCCTTTGCATGGCCCCTAGGACCCCTAAGTTGTCTGGCCCTGTCCTGCTCTCTGCACTGTCCCTGTAAACACTCTCCCTCAATGACTGATGTCTAGGCACACTGTCCCCCTCTCTGGTTCAGGACACTTCAAGCCCCTCCCTACCTCAAAGCCTCGCACTTGCTGTTTCCTCTTCCCTATGCCCCCGCTACTCTCTATCACAGCTGCCTGCTCATTTCTTTCAGAACACAAATTATAATCTGTTGTTACCCTTATATATTCATTTGTTCATTTGTTCATTTGTTTATTGCCTGTGTCCCTTACTGGAATGTTTGATCCACAGGCCAAGGCTTGAGATATGTTATTCATAGCTGTAGCCCCAGCACTGGTTGGACCCAAGGAAAGCATCTTGTGCATGCACTTGCTGAAGGAATGCAAGTATCTACCCTTTCATATCATCATAGCACATCTAAATATCAAAGAAGCCATTCAGGACAGATATTCTGCCTCCTATTTAAACCATTCCAAGGCCCAGTACACAGAAAACATTTTGGTTAAATTGAAAAAGGAAGCACCATTAAGAACATAATATGTGAGGCAAGCAACTGGAGGGAACAACTTCCTTTTCTGACTTTGTAACTGACTTAATGTGGGAACAATTTAATAGAACTCCATTTCTATGAATAATTTGGGCATGATAAGCCTGGCCCATTCTGCACTCTACCATGAGGATGAATAATATATTTCACAGAAGAAAAATGTTACAGGAAGTTGTTGTGTTTTGTGTTGTTTTTGTTTTTTGTTTGTCTCATCAGATGAGATGTCGTTGAAGAACACTAGGGCCGTGACAAGATTTCCCAGTTAGGGCATTTTATTTTCTCATTTCCTTGGAAAATACCAAGTTTCCAAGTTTGGTTGTGTTTTCTAATCCCTGGTAATAATGAAATTCATATGTCAGAAGCCCATATCCTGTCAGGAGTAATGAACTTGTTAAATAATCAAATGCCAAGTGGCATCTTTGGTTTCAATTCAGTACAGTATAATTTCAGATACATTAGCACAATACTGGGTTGCTAATTAAACTTCCTTTCTTTTCAGCAAAATTATTTAAGTGTTCCAGTATTTAATCCTTGGGGCATGGTTATTATAGAGGGTAACTTACATTGTACAAAACTACCAATACATATAATTTTGGAATATATTTTCTACTCAGGGAATATGTCAGGTTTCTTTATATCAATTTTTTTTTCAAATTAACATAATTTGCCTACTATCTTCCCAATCTCTACCATTTCTGTATACCAATGCAAGATACTTTCATGATTACTTTTCATCGTACCCAGGTACCACCTGTGCTATTATGTACTTAATATATTTTATTTAAATTTATTCACTTTTTAAGTGTTACTGTATTTCTTTAAAAAGGAAATCTTATGTCATCGCTACAAAAGACAAAACAGCACCACCAGCCATGAATGGAAGGTAAGCGTAATGGGATCTAAACAAGGCTATGAAATCTTAACTGGATGCTGTTGTCTGCAGAAGGCTCTGAGCCTGAGACCTGTGGAGGTGTTAATGACCTACTAGCATCATATTAAAATGTTCTCCTTGATCTTATCAGAAGAATTGAAAAATAAATGGAAAAGGAGTGCCTTTCTTTTCACATAATTTCATCTCACGATGCCATGTTCTGGTATTACTTAACATAATCTCTGTTCTTAGTAAAGGTAAGAGTGCCACCCTTTGAAATACATTACCTTAGAGCAAGAACAGCCCTCTGCTCTAGTTCAAAGAAAGTGGGAAAATATATTCCAAATGCTTTGGAATCCCCAAAGCATTTCCCTTCTCCATCTCCATGCCTTCCTGAGGCTGCTGACCTAATGGCAGGATTTGAAGCACTTCTGCCTAAGTATCCCCATTGGTTTCCCATCAGAAGCAAAAACAACCTGTTGCAAATGGAGACAGTATTGTAAAATAAATACATCTCATGAAAACTTGATCATACATTCTCCTGGCTTTCTATGTTAAAAACGCAGGAGAGGAGGACAACAGAATTGAGAGGACACAGTCTGCTTGAAAATAACTCACAGGTATCAAATAGATTGATCAAGTGAAGGATGAATACAGGCCACAATTTAGCTGAGAGTATAAGAGGCTGCCCCGCCTTTACCACACACAAAGTATTAATAGATTTAACTAATGAACACAGTGTTATTATATTATACAACTGATCCAATATGACCATGCTGAGCAGGGTCCTGGCTATAAGTGAAGAGATGGCACTCTTAAAGGAGGTGAAGGATGGGAAATGTCGATTCCATACATGAGGATTCCAAGTAACATACTCTTAGACAAACTGGATTATGTTATGTATGCCTGAATTTTTGGCTATACTTGAGAAAAAAAAGACAACAGCCAAATTCCTTGTAGACATGCGCTATGGTACAATGTCAGGGTTCCAGTTATGGGGTATAGTACTTGGTAGCAGCAACCATGGAATTTTTTTTTTTTAATTTATTATTATTATACTTTAAGTTGTAGGGTACATGTGCATAACGTGCAGGTTTGTTACATATGTATACTTGTGCCATGTTGGTGTGCTGCACCCATCAACTCGTCATTTACATCAGGTATAACTCCCAATGCAATCCCTCCCCCCGCCCCCCTCCCCATGATAGGCCCCGGTGTGTGATGTTCCCCTTCCTGAGTCCAAGTGATCTCATTGTTCAGTTCCCACCTATGAGTGAGAACATGCGGTGTTTGGTTTTCTGTTCTTGTGATAGTTTGCTAAGAATGATGGTTTCCAGCTGCATCCATGTTCCTACAAAGGACACAAACTCATCCTTTTTGATGGCTGCATAGTATTCCATGGTGTATATGTGCCACATTTTCTGAGAGAAACAAGAAATGGGGAAAGGATTCCCTATTTAATAAATGGTGCTGGGAAAATTGGCTAGCCATAAGTAGAAAGCTGAAACTGGATCCTTTCCTTACTCCTTAACCATGGAATTTGAGTAATAAACAAAACACGCTCGAATGGAGTTTTGGTTTTAGAATATATAAATAAAGCATGGGCAACAGCTGGCTGTAAAAATAGTCAAAGACAAGATTCAGAAGATGAATAGGGCAGGAAAAGGGCTAAGCTTGTCAGAGGATGAAGTGGAGTTATTAGGACAAATTAAAGATAATCCCTGAAAGGAAAATTTCTAGAATAATCAAAATCAAGTAGCAGAGATGACAGCTGGAGATTAGTAATAGGAGAAAGTATAAGTGGGAGGGGAGAAAGTGGAGAAAAGGAGAAGAAATAAAGCTTCAAAGAAAAGAGATGATGAAGAGGCTTCTGAGTAAGTTAAAACTAGGGAGGCAGGAAGAAAATGGAACTGCACAAACAGGCTGGTTCATCCTAACAGATAAAACTGGAGGCAAGCCAGGTGAAGTGGCCCATGCCTGAATCCCAGTACTTTGGGAGGCTGAGGCAGGAGCAGGTCACTTGAGCCCAACAGTTCGAGACGACCAGCCTGGGCAACATGGTAAAACTCTGTCTCCACAAAAATATACAAAAATTAGCTGGGTGTTGTGGTGTATGCCTGTAGTCCCAGCCACTCAGGAGAGCGAGGTGGGAGGATCACCTGAGTCCAGGTTGGCCAAGGCTGCAGTGAGTTGTGATCGCACCACTGTACTCCAGCCTGGGTGACAGAGTAAGACTCTGTCTCAAAAGACAAAACAAAACAAAACCCAAACCCCAAAACAAAACAAAACAAAACAACTTGGAGGCAGAGGAAAACTACTGGAAGTGAACTGTAACAAAGAAAAATGGTTAAAAAGAGTATTGAGTACAGACTTGTGGATTTAGAAGGAAAATAAGTAAAGGATATAGGAGAGTCTACATGTAAAGGATAGACAGGAAGACACATGAGTGTTGTACATTTCAAGCTTCCGGTATATCCCTTTGGGATACTATAGAAATGGAAAATACAGGGCACTTGTACTCCTCCCTCTCCCAGGGCAGATATTACAAGTTGACCTTGGCACTATTTTCCTCTGAGTATGGATTTGGCCTCGAACGCTTCTCAGTACAGCACTTTAGGTAGCTACCACTGATTGATTTGACTTGACCCTGGTCACAAAACCTGAATCCTTAAGGTATTATAAAACAAACAAATCAACAAACTTATTGACTGAAGAGGAATCAAAAATGTATACTTCTTGCTGGAAAAGCAAAATGTTTCAATGTGAGCTGTTTCTGTTTATAGACATCATAATCCACATGTGTAGTTATGAGTAAGTATGTGTATGAAACATGAATATTTCAAGCAGGTAGGCCCAAGCATTCTGTAATTATTTGTAATCTGAAATTCTGTTTTAACCATTTACAAGCACAGGAAAATCAACTCATCATTTACCCTGGTAACTGAAACTGTTGCGTCTGATCAAATGTTACAAACTGTGTTTTGAATTATAATAGCTCATATGAAGCAACAGTCTGTTAGAATAATCAGAACTTTCTCCTTCCTTCTCAATGTTATAACACCATATTGGGCCCAGCATCTTAAAAAGTAGGCAGAAATACCAAATAGGTTATTCTTCCCCCATATATCATACATTTTTAAAAAGCACAAATAAATAGTGCAGTATAACATAAGAGCATGGAAAATGATCAGACCATTTGAGGAATAACTAGGATTTCATCAATGGCAGTAAAAAAGAAACCACATTCATTGTCACTTTGAAACTCGATTGTAAAAAAAGGGAGGAAGGGTGGTGTGTGACAAGGTGCACTGGTTTCCATTTCCTCTTGTACACACTCATTAATTTCTCCCAGCTTCTGAGCATCTAAGGCTTTTGCCTATTCATGCAAAGAGCCACTTGAAGGCATACAATGCCCTCAGATTTTCTCTAGTCCAGGAAACATTCAGCGCTTTCTTTGAACTATTTTGTTTGAACATCCTGGTAAGTTATTCATGTTCTGCCAAACAGCTCATAATGCTCTGGGGGAGGAGAGGTAGTGAGCTACTGTTCGGGGTTTCTCTTTTGATGACTCTCTTATGAATTAACACCAACACAAAAAGATGCTCATTAGTCTAGATGGGCTTACTGAGATAGAAAAGGAAGGGAGAGAAAAGTAGTGGGTAGGGAGGGAAGGGAGCAATGATCTCTCAAGAATCTTTGAGGTCTGAGAGTCTATTGACCCTAATGAACGAACCCATTATTGCTCCTGTGGACCATTGAAACAGGACCCTAACTGACCTCCTGCACAACTCTGCCCACCCACTCCCCACCCACTGCAGCGAGAGTCACCTTTTCAAAATACATCTCCAATTCATGTTTTCCTTGCCAAGGCCTAACAACTTCCCCATGGTATGGCCCTGCCTGCCTCTCTGGCAGCTTATGGCACCCCTTATTCTCCAAACTCCAGCCCCACTGGCCACCTTTTAATTTCTCCTTGCCCAGGGCCTTTGCTAACCACAAGACCTTTGCACAAGCTGTTTACTCTGCCTAGAATGCTCTCCACCCATCCCCACTCCCATTGCTCAACTTTAATAATATTAGCTCAGATACCTCATATGTCCTAAGGAAGGCCTATTCTGCATCTGTTCTCACAAACTGGTTCAGGTCCCTCCTGCTATCTCCTCTCAAAGCGTCCTTTGTCAGCATTTATAACTATCTGTAATTATATATTTGTGCCATTACTTTTCTGATGGTCCCACGAAACTGTGAGCTGTGGAGCGCTACACCAGTGACTACTTTCCTTTCCACCATGCACTAATACCTTGTACACACACATAGTAAGCATCTGACACAATTATATTGACCCAATGAATTAATGTATTATGTAACATACTACCTTGCTAATACATTCAGAACTATGACATATAGGAAAAAAATTAGACAAAAACCTAAATATCGTATGTTCTCACTAATAAGTGGGATCAAAGCTACAAGAATGCAAAGGCATAAGAATGATACAATGGACTTTGGGGACTCGGGGGAAAGAGTGGGAAGGGGGTAAGGGATAACAGACTACAAATTGGGTTCAGTGTATACGGCTCAGGTGATGACACCAAAATCTCCCAAATCACCACTGAAGAACTTACCAATATAACCAAATACCACCTATTCCCCAAAAATCTATGGAAATAAAAAAAAAAAACTTTAAGTCTTATACTGAAAACCAAATATTTAGAAAATTTAATAAAGTAAACTTATATCAAACGTTCCTGCACATTAGACTGATGAATGGAAATTGTGACTAATCTCTCGAGGGTGAATACTTAAAACCACCAGAAAGGAGACTGCTTCTTTAATTTTCTTCAGTTCTCTGCTTTGAAGGAACTAGAATCTTTGCTATGGCTGCCAAATAAAAAGGTAGGCAAATCATCTTTTGAAAAATAATCAAGGTTTATGTCTTCTAGGATCTCCTGGGGAAACCAGATTTTTACCTCGGAGTTGGCCAAAATGGAACTAATGGCAGCAACCCTCTATAAGATGGACCCTGGAGAAACATAACTTACGTTGGTTTAGAAGCCTCGGCCTGATCAGTCTGTAGTTTCTCTCCTCCTTCCACCTCCATTGTACAATATACGATGCGATTTGGAGCCAAAGATTTCAGGCCTTGGACTTCCATGATTACCACCTGAAAAGATAATTCCACATAATTGAGGTTATTGGCAAGGCCCCTGGCAGCATCACCCAGAGGAAAATACATAAATGGGAAGCTACAGAGAATACCAACAGGTATCTGATGGCTTCTATTAGGTTTGTACCAGTCATGCTGGGACCAGTCTAGCACGAAAATGCAATTCCTCATAGTGTAGCTGATTGCCTGCCAGACAGAAAGACAAGGCTCACTAATTCAAATGCTCACAGGGGTCAGACAGGCATATAAAATGGGCTACTCTTTCTGTGTTAAGCAAATAAGATCAGTTTTTCATTTCTACCAAGAAATAGGCTCTTCTTTTCTTTTTTTTCTTTTTCTTTTTGAAATGGAGTCTCACTCTGTTTTTTTTTTTTAGAGTGTGGGGTGGGAAATCAGGGGTCTCACAGCCTTCAGAGCTGAGAGCCTCGAACAGATTTACCCACATATTTATTGACAGTAAGCCAGTGATAAGCATTGTTTCTATAGAGTATAGATGAACTAAAAGCATTTCTTTTTTTTTAAAATTATTATACTTTAAGTTCTAGGGTACATATGCATAACGTGCAGGTTTGTTACATATGTATACTTGTGCCATGTTGGTGTGCTGCACCCATCAACTCATCAGCACCCAACAACTCATCATTTACATCAGGTATAACTCCCAATGCCATCCCTCCCCTTGCCCCCCTCTCCATAATAGGCCCCAGTGTGTGATGTTCCCCTTCCAGAGTCCAAGTGATCTCATTGTTCAATTCCCACCTATGAGTGAGAACATGCGGTGTTTGGTTTTCTGTTCTTGCGATAGTTTGCTGAGAATGATGGTTTCCAGCTGCATCCATGTCCCTACAAAGGACACGAACTCATCCTTTTTTATGGCTGCATAGTATTCCATGGTGGATATGTGCCACATTTTCTTAATCCAGTCTGTCACTGATGGACATAAGCCAAACTATTTTTAAAGAAAATAAGAACCTGGCCGGGCACGTTGGCTCATGCCTGTAATCCCAGCATTTTGGGGAGGCCGAGGTGGGAGGATTGCCTGAGGTCAGGAGTTTGAGACCAGTCTAGCCAACATGGTAAAACTCTGTCTCTACTAAAAATACAAAAAAAAAAAACAAAAAAACCCAAAAATTAGCTGGGCATGGTGGCATATGCCTGTAATCCCAGCTACTGTAAAAGTGTTCCTATTTCTCCACATCCTTTCCAGCACCTGTTGTTTCCTGACTTTTTAATGATTGCCATTCTAACTGGTGTGAGATGGTATCTCATTGTGGTTTTGATTTGCATTTCTCTGATGGCCAGTGATGACGAACATTTTTTCATGTGTCTGTTGGCTGTACGCATGTCTTCTTTTGAGAAATGTCTATTCATATCCTTTGCCCACTTTTTGATGGGGTTGTTTGTTTTTTTCTTGTAAATTTGTTTGAGTTCTTTGTAGGTTCTGGATATTAGCCCTTTGTCAGATGAGTAGATTGCAAAAATTTTCTCCCATTCTGTAGGTTGCCTGTTCACTCTGATGGTAGTTTCTTTTGCTGGGCAGAAGCTCTTTAGTTTAATTAGATCCCATTTGTCAATTTTGGCTTTTATTGCCATTGCTTTTGGTGTTTTAGACATGAAATCCTTGCCCATGCCTATGTCCTGAATGGTATTACCTAGGTTTTCTTCTAGGATTTTTATAGTATTAGGTCTAACATTTAAGTCTCTAATCCATCTTGAATTAATTTTCGTATAAGGAGTAAGGAAAGGATCCAGTTTCAGCTTTCTACTTATGGCTAGCCAATTTTCCCAGCACCGTTTATTAAATAGGGAATCCTTTCCCCATTTCTTGTTTTTATCAGGTTTGTCAAAGATCAGATGGCTATAGATGTGTGGTATTATTTCTGAGGACTCTGTTCTGTTCCATTGGTCTATATCTCTGTTTTGGTACCAGTACCATGCTGTTTTGGTTACTGTAGCCTTGTAGTATAGTTTGAAGTCAGGTAGCGTGATGCCTCCAGCTTTGTTCTTTTGACTTAGGATTGTCTTGGCAATGAGGGCTCTTTTTTGGTTCCATATGAACTTTAAAGCAGTTTTTTCCACTTCTGTGAAGAAACTCATTGGTAGCTTGATGGGGATGGCACTGAATCTATAAATTACCTTGGGCAGTATGGCCATTTACACGTTATTGATTCTTCCTATCCAATAGGAATGTTCTTGCATTTGTTTGGGTCCTCTTTTATTTCACTGAGTAGTGGTTTGTAGTTCTCCTTGAAGAGGTCCTTTACATCCCTTGTAAGTTGGATTCCTAGGTATTTTATTCTCTTTGAAGCAATTGTGAATGGAAGTTCATTCATGATTTGGCTCTCTGTCTGTTACTGGTGTATGAGAATGCTTGTGATTTTTGCACATTGATTTTGTATCCTGAGACTTTGCTGAAGTTGCTTATCAGCTTAAGGAGATTTTGGGCTGAGATGATGGGGTTTTCTAAATATACAATCATGTCATCTGCAAACAGGGACAATTTGATTTCTTCTTTTCCTAACTGAATACCCTTGATTTCTTTCCCTTGCCTGATTGCCCTAGCCAGAACTTCCAATACTATGTTGAATAGGAGTGGTGAGAGAGGGCATCCCTGTCTTGTGCCAGTTTTCAAAGGGAATGCTTCCAGTTTTTGCCCCTTCAGTATGATATTGGCTGTGGGTTTGTCATAAATAGCTCTTATTATTTTGAGATACATTCCATCAATACTGAATTTTTTGAGAGTTTTTAGCATGAAGGGCTGTTGAATTTTGTCAAAGGCTTTTTCTGCATTTATTGAGATAATCATGTGGTTTTTGTCTTTGGTTCTGTTTATATGCTGGATTACGTTTATTGATTTGTATATGTTGAATCAGCCTTGCATCCCAGGGATGAAGCCCACTTGATCATGGTGGATAAGCTTTTTGATGTGCTGCTGGATTCGGTTAGCCAGTATTTTATTGAGGATTTTTGCATCGATGTTCATGAGGGATATTGGACTAAAATTCTCTTTTTTTTGTTGTGTCTCTGCCAGGCTTTGGTATCAGGATGATGCTGGCCTCATAAAATGAGTTAGGGAGGATTCCTTCTTTTTCTATCGATTGGAATAGTTTCAGAAGGAATGGTACAAGCTCCTCCTTGTACCTCTGGTAGAATTCAGCTGTGAATCCATCTGGTCCTGGACTTTTTTTGGTTGGTAGGCTATTAATTATTGCCTCAATTTCAGAGCCTGCTATTGGTCTATTCAGGGATTCAACTTCTTCCTGGTTTAGTCTTGGGAGAGTGTAAGTGTCCAAGAAATTATCCATTTCTTCTAGATTTTCTAGTTGATTTGCGTAGAGGTGTTTATAGTATTCTCTGATGGTAGTTTGTATTTCTGTGGGGTCAGTGGTGATATCCCCTTTATCATTTTTTATTGCGTCTATTTGATTCTTCTCTCTTTTCTTCTTTATTAGTCTTGCTAGCGGTCTATCAATTTTGTTGATCTTTTCAAAAAACCAACTCCTGGATTCATTGATTTTTTGGAGGGTTTTTTGTGTCTCTATCTCCTTCAGTTCTGCTCTGATCTTAGTTATTTCTTGCCTTCTGCTAGCTGTGTTCGCTCTTGCTTCTCTAGTTCTTTTAATTGCGATGCTAGAGTGTCAATTTTAGATCTTTCCAGCTTTCTCTTGTGGGCATTTAGTGCTATAAATTTCCCTCTACACACTGCTTTAAATGTGTCCCAGAGATTCTGCTATGTTGTGTCTTTGTTCTCATTGGTTTCAAAGAACATCTTTATTTCTGCCTTCATTTCGTTATGTACCCAGTAGTCATTCAGGAGCAGGTTGTTCAGTTTCCATGTAGTTGAGTGGTTTTGATTGAGTTTCTTAGTCCTGAATTCTAGTTTGATTGCACTGTGGTCTGAGAGACAGTTTGTTATCATTTCCATTCTTGTACATTTGCTGAGGAGTGCTTTACTTCCAATTATGTGGTCAATTTTGGAGTAAGTATGATGTGGTGCTGAGGAGAATGTATATTCTGTTGATTTGGGGTGGAGAGTTCTGTATATGTCTATTAGGTCCACTTGGTACAGAGATGAGTTCAATTCCTGGATATCCTTGTCAACTTTCTGTCTCGTTGATCTGTCTAATGTTGACAGTGGGGTGTTGAAGTCTCCCATTATTATTGTATGGGAGTCTAAGTCTCTTTGTAAGTCTCTAAGGACTTGTTTTATGAATCTGGGTGCTCCTGTATTGGGTACATATATATTTAGGATAGTTAGCTCTTCCTGTTGAATTGATCCCTTTACTATTATGTAATGGCCTTCTTTGTCTCTTTTGATCTTTGATGGTTTAAAGCCTGCTTTATCAGAGAGTAGTATTGCAACCCCTGCTTTTTTTGGTTCTCCATTTGCTTGGTAGATCTTCCTCTATCCCTTTATTTTGAGCCTATGTGTGTCTCTGCATGTGAGATGGGTCTCCTGAATACAGCACACTGATGGGTCTTGACTCTTTATCCAGTTTGCCAGTCTGTGTCTTTTAATTGGACCATTTAGTCCATTTACATTTAAGGTTAATATTGTTATGTGTGAACTTGATCCTGTCATTATGATATTAACTGGTTATTTTGCTCATTAGTTGATGCAGTTTCTTCCTAGCATCGATGGTCTTTACATTTTGGCATGTTTTTGCAATACCTGGTACCAGTTGTTCCTTTCCATGTTTAGTGCTTCCTTCAGGGTCTCTTGTAAGGCAGGCCTGGTGGTGACAAAATCTCTAAGCATTTGCTTATCTGTAAAGGATTTTATCTCTCCTTCACTTATGAAACTTAGTTTGGCTGGATGTGAAATTCTGGTTGAAAATTCTTTTCTTTAAGAATGTTGAATATTGGCCCCCACTCTCTTTTGGCTTGTAGAGTTTCTGCCGAGAGATCTGCTGTTAGTCTGATGGGCTTCCCTTTGTGGGTAACCCGACCTTTCTCTCTGGCTGCCCTTAACATTTTTTCCTTCATTTCAACTTTGGTGAATCTGACAATTATATGTCTTGGAGTTGCTCTTCTCCAGGAGTATCTTTGTGGCATTCTCTGTATTTCCTGAATTTGAATGTTGGCCTGCCCTACTAGGTTGGGGAAGTTCTCCTGGATGATATCCTGAAGAGTGTTTTCCAACTTGGTTCCATTTTCCCCCTCACTTTCAGGAACCGCAATCAGACGTAGATTTGGTCTTTTCACATAATCCCATACTTCTTGAAGGCTTTGTTCATTTCTTTTTTCTCTTTTTTCTTTAGACTTCTCTTCTCGCTTCATTTCATTCATTTGATCCTCAATCGCTGATACTCTTTCTTCCAGTTGATTGAGTCGGTTACTGAAGCTTGTGCATTTGTCACATATTTCTTGTGTCATGGTTTTTATCTCTGTCAGTTCGTTTATGGCCTTCTCTGCATTGATTATTCTAGTTATCCATTCTTCCATTCTTTTTTCAAGATTTTTAGTTTCTTTGCGCTGGGTACGTAATTCCTCCTTTAGCTCTGAGAAATTTGATGGACTGAGGCCTTCTTCTCTCAACTCGTCAAAGTCATTCTCCGTCCAGCTTTGATCCGTTGCTGGCGATGAGCTGCGTTCCTTTGGAGGGGGAGATGTGCTCTTATTTTTTGAATTTCCAGCTTTTCTGCCCTGCTTTTTCCCCGTCTTTGTGGTTTTATCTGCCTTTGGTCTTTGATGATGGTGACGTACTGGTGGGGTTTTGGTGTGGGTGTCCTTCCTGTTCGTTAGTTTTCCTTCTAACAGTCAGGACCCTCAGCGGTAGGTCTGTTGGAGATTGCTTGAGGTCCACTCCAGACCCTGTTTGCCTGGGTATCAGCAGCAGAGGCTGCAGAAGATAGAATATTGCTGAACAGCGAGTGTACCTGTCTGATTCTTGCTTTGGAAGCTTCATCTCAGGGGTGTACCCTGCTGTGTGAGGTGTGGGGTGTCAGTCTGCCCCTAGTGGGGGATGTCTCCCAGTTAGGCTACTCAGGGGTCAGGGACCCACTTGAGCAGGCAGTCTGTCCATTCTCAGATCTCAACCTCTGTGTTGGGAGATCCAATGCTCTCTTCAAAGCTGTCAGACAGGGTCGTTTGCATCTGCAGAGGTTTCTGCTGCTTTTTTTGTTTGTTTGTTTAGCTGTGCCCTGTCCCCAGAGGTGGAGTCTACAGAGACAGGCAGGCCTCCTTGAGCTGCTGTGGGCTCCACCTAGGTCGAGCTTCCCAGTGGCTTTGTTTACCTACTTAAGCCTCAGCAATGGCGGGCACCCCTCCCCCAGCCTTGCTGCTGCCTTGCAGTTAGATCACAGACCACTGTGGTAGCAATGAGGGAGGCTCTGCTGGTGTGGGACCCTCCTGGCCAAGTGTGGGATATAATCTCCTAGTGTGCCATTTGCAAAGACCCTTGGTAAAGTGCAGTATTGGGGTGGGAGTTACCCAATTTTCCAGGTGTTGTGTGTCTCAGTTCCCCTGGCTAGAAAAAGGGATTCCCTTCCCCCTGGTGCTTCCCAGGTGAGGCGATGCCTCGCCTTGCTTCAGCTCTTGCTGGTCAGGCTGCAGCAGCTGACTAGCACCGATTGTCCGCCACTCCCTAATGAGATAAACCCGGTACCTCAGTTGAAAATGCAGAAATCACCGTCTTCTGTGTCGCTTGTGCTGGGAGCTGGAGACTGGAGCTGTTCCTATTCGGCCATCTTGCTCCGCCCCTAGAGTCTCACTCTTTCACCCAGACTGGAGTGGTGCAGTGGCATGATCTCGGCTCACCTCAACCTCCACCTCCCTGGTTCAAGCAATTCCCCTGTCTCAGTTACCCGAGTAGCTGGGATTACAGGCACATGCCACCATGCCTAGCTAATTTTTTTTTTTTTTTGTATTTTTAGTAGAGACAGAGTTTTACCGTGTTGGCTAGACTGGTCTCAAACTCCTGACCTCAGGCAATCCTCCCACCTCGGCCTTCCAAAGTGCTGGGATTGCAGGCATGAGCCAATGTGCCCCGCCAGGTTCTTATTTTCTTTAAAAATAGTCTGGTTTATGTCCATCAGTGACAGACTGGATTAAGAAAATGTGGCACATATCCACCATGGAATACTATGCAGCTATAAAAAAGGATGAGTTCATGTCCTTTGTAGGGACATGGATGCTGGAAACCATCATTCTCAGCAAACTATCGCAAGAACAGAAAACCAAACACCGCATGTTCTCACTCATAGGTGGGAACTGAACAATGAGATCACTTGGACTCTGGAAGGGCAACATCGCACACTGGGGCCTATTATGGGGAGGGGGAGAAGGGAGGGATGGCATTGGGAGTTATACCTGATATAAATGACGAGTTGATGGGTGCTGACGAGTTGATGGGTGCAGTACACCAACATGGCACAAGTGTACATATGTAACAAACCTGCACGTTATGCACATGAACCCTAGAACTTAAAGTATGAAAAAAAATAGTCTGGCTTTTGGTTCAGCACTTAAAAGAGACACAGGCTCATAAATTCACTTTTTTCTTCACAATAAGATAAGTAGCAGTGCAAATACTAAAATAAAGGGCAAGTACTATTCAGCATTAGATTCAGAGCTGCAATAGGGAGTAGTGGGGACTATGGCAAACTGGAGAGCACATGCTTCTGCTACCAGTTACAACCCATTGTTGCCTTGTCTTTTCTCAGTTTAGAGTTACCAGATACTCCAATTTTGCCTTCCAGAAAATGGAAAACTGAATCAGAGTCACAGTGAGAAAGCTGATTTTGAAATGTTGACAATAATTCAAATAGGGAAAAATAAAATACACAAACTCTGTACAGGCCAATATTATTGAGTCAAAACAAAAACATGTCTGCAGCTGCATAGTCTCTGGTCCAGATTGAGAGAAAAAGCTGGTGTCATGACGGACCAAGATGTATCATTTACAGTTTCTGGCACTTCCTACCACCTCCCCAAACTCCACGTGATCACCTACTATTCTGATATTTAGCAGTATACCTTGTCACGAGAGAATGGGGGCGGGGAGAAGAATGAGCAAAGTAGAGAAGAAAGAGATCGATTAAAAAATCTGAAACGAATGACTCACATCAGAGATATACAATTAGTCATTATATATGAAAAAGTCATTCAGTTGTACTTCAAAACAGGTAATGGCATTACAAAAGAAGAAGAACGTGAGTGTGCAAAAAATGTATACTTCCTTAGTGGATCAGATTCAAGAAAGTACAACAGGGTTAGCATTGAACCAGGATTTCACAAGTCACAGTTTTGCTACTGGTTCTCAAACTTAATGTGAATCAGAATCACTTACAGGGCTTGTTAAACCAAAGACTGCTAGGCTCTATGATCCCCAGACTTTCTAATCAGTAGGCCTGGGTTGGAGCCTAGGACTTTCCATTTCTAACAATTTTCCTGGTGATGCTGATGCTGCTGACCCAGAAGCCATACTTTCAGAACCATTGTACTACTCGTGTGATGTTGGGCAAATGATTTGATGTTGAAGTCACTTCATTTTTTTTTTTTTCAAATCTCCAGGCCTTCAGTTTCCTGATCTGTAAAGTGGGGGTAATAATATGTATCCTGCGGCTGCTGTGTGAGGATCAAATGAGATGATGTACATAACTGAACGTTTTTACACTGGGAAGAACATATGAATAGAAAGAAATGGAAGGCACAATGAAAGAGCACAAATTTTGGAATTTAAAATATCTGACTTCACATCCTGATTATGCATCTTCACAAGCTGTGTCATCATGTGCAGGTTTCTCAACCTCTCTGACGCTTAATTACTACACCTGCAAATACCTGAAAAGACTATTGTGAGGATTCCCTGTGTTACCATGAAAAAGCACCTGGCCCATAGTGGCATTCTACAAACACTTGTTGCTTTCTGTTAGTGCATGCCCTTTGCCCAAGGCCCGGCTGCTGGGCACCCTGGACCTTCCTTCCCTCACTGCAAAGTTAATTACTACCTGGTGTCCCCTCCAGCCATGAAAGTGTATAATTACATAAAATATGTCTTGCACCAAGCTGCAAATTCAAATCCTAGTCTGCCCTGATGAGATGGAGATGACAATCCTCTTTCTCCCTCTTCTTGCCTCCCCCATTGTGCCCACCAAAACATATTCACAAACAGATGTGCAATGATTTTTGGTGGCAGTTTTCTATGATGTGCAACTCAGTGTTCTCATTAAAAATTATTTGGGAATCCTAGGACATTTCTTTCTGTACTTTCAATTACAAGTCAAACCATTTGAATCATGTACACATAGGAATACGGACTTGTCTACATTTATGTTTCAGGTAATCAGCTGTGTAATATTGAGTATTGACAAAGAATTAGAAAATTACAGATTTAGCAGGGCATTGTGGTGCACGCCTACAATCCCAGCATTTTGGGAGGCTGGGGTGGATAGATAGCATGAGTCCAGGAGTTCATGAACAGCCTGAACAACATGGTAAAACCCCACCTCTACAAAAAATACAAAGATTAGCTGGGTTTGGTGGTGTGCACCTGTAGTCCCAGCTACTTGGGAGGCTGGCTGAGGTGGGAAGATCACTTGAGCCCAGGAAGTTGAGGCTGCAGTGAGCCAAGATTGCACCTGCACCACTGTACTCCTGCCTGGGCAACAGAGTGAGACCTTGTGTTGAAAAAAAAAAAAAGAGGAAAGAAAATTACAGATGTAAAATATTCATGAAAATCAACAAACCACTTTCCCCCCCTTTCTGTAGGAGGACAAGAGGCAGTAGGGAATAAATTGACGCCTTTAATTGGCAATAATCAAATTCAGACACCTAAGAAAATACACTCAGTATCTCAGGTGGCAGTATTGCTTTTTAAAAAAGAAAGTTTCTGTGAAATTACACTGATGATTTTTTCACACACTAAGTGCTCTATATTTAATTGAATGCTGCCTCTTCCAACTGCACAATACATGTTGAAAACACTAATGTGAGTATCTCCATCCAAACTTAGCACAGAAAAACAAATTACCTGCAGTTAATTCACAGCAGGCTTTAATGATGTTCTAGAAAATTGATTTAGTCTTTACACATTCTAATTAATTCCACAGAAATTTGATCTCTTCTTTTGGTCTCCCCATATCTAGGGTTATCATAAAACCCTTGTGGGGTTTTGAACTTTAGTAAGTTGCAAGTGGTTCTCAAATTTTGGAGTGGATAAGAACTATGTAGGGGCTTGTTAAAGTATACAGTCCAGGGCTGAACCCTGTCTAGAATTTTTTTTTCTGATGACTTTATTGAGGCATGTTTTACATATCATATAATAGACCCATTTTAGATGCACAATTCAGTGATGTTGGTACATTTACTAAGTTGTGTAACCATCATCATAAATTAGTTTTAGAATATTTTTAGTTCTCCTAACAAGATTTCTTAAGCCCATTTCCACCCCCTGCCCCAGGGAACAATAATCCACTTCCTATTTCTGTAGATTTGCCTTTAGGACCTTTTATATCAAGGGAATCATACAATATGCCATCTTTTGTGTCTGACTTTTTTTTTTTTTAGACAGGGTCTGTCTTTGTCACCCAGGCTGGAGTACAGTGGCACGATCATGGCTCACTGCAGCCTCAATCTCCCCAGCTAAACTGATCCTCCCACCTCAACCTCCCAAGGAGATGGGACTACAGGTGCACACCATCACACTCAGCTAATTAAAACTTTTTTTTTTTTTTTTTTGTAGAGATGATGTCTCATTATGTTGCCTAGGCTGGTCTTTTTTTTTTTTTTTTTTTTTTTTGAGACTGAGTCTGGCTCTGTGGCCCAGGCTGGAGTGCAGTGGCCGGATCTCAGCTCACTGCAAGCTCCGCCTCCCAGGTTTACGCCATTCTCCTGCCTCAGCCTCCGGAGTAGCTGGGACCACAGGCGCCCGCCACCTCGCCCGGCTAGTTTTTTGTATTTTTTAGTAGAGACGGGGTTTCACCGTGTTAGCCAGGATGGTCTCGATCTCCTGACCTTGTGATCCGCCCATCTCAGCCTCCCAAAGTGCTGGGATTACAGGCTTGAGCCACCGCGCCCGGCTCTCTAGGCTGGTCTTAAACTCCTGAGCTCACGCAATCCTCCCACCTCAGCCTCCCAAAGTGCTGGGATTACAGACATGAGCCACCATGGCTTTTTTCACCAGGCATATTTTTGAGGTTCATCCATGTCATGGCATATATCAGTGGGTTGTTCCTTTTAATTGCTGAGTCATATTCCATTGTATGGGTATACCACATTTTGCTAACCATTCATCAGTTGATTGACATTTAGGTTGTTTCCATTTTGGGCTATTATAAATAATGCTGCCATAAATACTTGCAGTCAAATCTTTGTGCAGACATGTGTTCTCATTTTTATTGGGTATCTGACAGTGGAGTTGCTAGATCATATGGTAGTTTTATGCTTAACTTTTTCAGAAAATGCTAACTTATTTTCCAAAGTGGCTGCACTATTTTATATTCCCATCCCCTCGAGATCCTGGCTTAGTCGGTCTGGGTGGTACCCAGCAATCTGCATAGTGAACTACCTTCCCAGGTAATTCTGACATAGGTAGATCAGAACTACTCCTTAGATTGTATACATATGAAAAGAAAATGTGTGACGAGAAATGATAGAGAAACTTATTGACATGTTCAGCATTTTGCCACAATACTAGCCTGAATGGGTACTTACTTTGGGAGCTGAGACAAACTTAAAAAGCCTCCACCACAGGGGACTCTCTACCTTGTAGCCAACAGGAAGGATGATGGGAAAGAAAACTTACAACTCGCCACAATATGATGGTAGCTTGCCTCTCTTATACCTGTAAAACTGGTTGCCAAAATTTTTAACTTTCTAAATTATACCAGGTCTTTATAAAATCCTTGAGCACTGTTTTAAGAGAGAAAGTAATGCAAGATTAAATTTAGTAGGTGGCTTTCAGATTGCATTTCCTTAAGAAAAATGTGGGCTCCTGGAGATGGGGAAATCACTTGCTGATTAGCTGACCTAAGCTTAGCATGCTGTTATTATAATAACTGCTCCTGGGGTGCAAAAGAAAAAACAAGCTGATTGTGATGCATCTAATCACCCATGTCCTACTCGCTGTGCCAAGAAACTTTCAAGGGCTCAGGGCTTTTTACCTCCAATGAGAAAGACAGCACGACGTCTGACTTGGAGAGTTGGTTCTCACTCTCCTCGCCCATGTCGATGATGGAAGCATTGTGGCTGCGTTTGAGTTTCTGGAGCTTGAACTCCCCGCCTTTGGATACTGGCATGCTCTCCAAGTTGGCCATGAGCAGGTTGACAGATGACTTCAGCTCCTCAATGTACATGTTTTCCATTTCTTTGGATACAAACTTGGGAAATTTGCGTTCCTTGGGAAGAAAAAGAGAAGTATGAGCAGAGGAGTAAATAGGGAGCTGATTTATATAGAAGGTCTTTGTCTCATGGCTCAGAGTTAGGATCACATCTACTACTAGTGAAATTCACCCAGATTTCATGGCCTTGTGCTAGAAAAATGTTCAGCCTAGTTGAGTAGACAGCTGCCTGCCTGCTTGTTATTTATACATCCTAATAGGTAAGAAACACGTACGTATAGTAAGAAACATTGAAATGCTTTATTATAGTTCTATTTTTCCCCCAGTTTTCTTCAGCAAATTTGATTTGTAGGAAGAAAAATGGGGTGTTATTTTTCAAATCTGGTTTCAGTTCAGGTTTTCTTTTTAGTAAAATGCAGTCATTTGTTTTTAAGTGAGGGAAACAGAAAGAGACCCTATTTCTGGATATCTACAGAGATTTTCTCACATGAATAATTCAAAAGAAGCTCATTTGAGATGTTTCAAACATAGTCTGCATCTATTTCTAAGAATAATAGTTACTGTTTTCAAGAAAAATTGAACCAAATTAATGAAGTGATGAAAAATGTGATTAAAATTATTTAGAAGATAGAGCAATTTGGTATCATAACTGACCTCTATGTTTTCCTTTCTTGCTTATAAATTTAGATGTAATTGCAACATTACCAACCATGCTATTTGTTTCTTCATACTTCTAAGTTCCCTGGAATATGCTTGGGATCAATCACCTTCCCAAACAGTCATTTACCACTTGAAACATAAACTTGCCCTCCCAAGCCCTATTCCATAATTGATGGAGCGAGAAGCAAGCCAAGTCAGACTGACTTTTTTTTTTTTTTTTTTTTTTTGAAGTGACAGAAAAATCCAACTCAAACTGGCTTAAAACAACAAAGGAAGAATATCCTAGGGGTAGACCCAGCTTTAGGAAAGGCTGGACACAGGGCTCAGGTGATATCACCCAACTGAGATTTTTGTTCAAATCTTGGGTTTGGTTCCTCTGGGGTGGCTTCACGCTCAGTTTGGCTCCCTTATTGTCACAGAAATGTTGCTAAAGATGTGAACTGTACAACATCACATCATGCTGTCTAATGGAAGAGTGAATATTTCCTCTTGTAATATGCAAGGAAGATGGAGGCAGTCTTTCATCCCCAAATTCTCACCCAAAGTCTAACTCATGTACATGTTCATTTGGCCATATTACTGGCCAATTTGTATGGCTGTGCTGATTTGCATAGGCATAGGTTATGCCCTCTGTCCTTGTGGCTGGGAGTAGAACTAAACCTAGATCCCATGGAACATGAATTGGTATGCCAAGTTTGTGTGGCAAAAAAATAAGCTGCTAATACATGGGCATCTGAGTCAAGATGAACCAATTAATTCTATCAAGTGCCCAGTCATCAATCAGATTTACTCTGTCAAGCAGTTGAACTAGCCTGAGAGACATTGAGACTACAATTGCCTGGTAGAACTGAAACAGCAACATCTTACAGACTCAGGGTTGGCTGCCACACTGGATCAGGTCAAAGCAGAAGAAGACATTTAAAAAGAAGAGAGAGAAAGAAGTAGAGACAAAGAGAGAGAAGAAGTAATGGAGGTAGGGACTGAAGGAGGGAGGAAAAGGGAGAGAAAAGAAAAGAAAAGAAAAGAAGATGCTGTCTAGAGTTACAGAAAGGAACTCTGACTTTTATCATTTTCTAATTTCCACAGGCCTAGTTATTTCTCCTGTACGTTGGTTCCTTAAGAATTTATTTTTCTTTCAGTAATTCCCCCACCCACCAGTTAGTTAAAAGGGTTTTTTTTCCTCGCCACCTCACAGCTTCAGTCAAATACAGAGAGTGGTTCTTCTCCATAGAGCTTAGAGATGTCGTTGTGCTGGTCCAGTGCCAGTCTTCTTCCTACATGAAGGCTGTCATAAGTCTTGTTCCTCTCTCTCCCTACCTCCCTGCATAACTAACAGCCTTCTTGTCATCTTCCATATTTCAGCTTCAAAATTTCACTTCCCTGGGTTAGGTCCTCCTGTTGTACTTGCTAACTCACCTTCTTGGTAGCAGTTATTGAAATGGATTGAATGTTTGTGTCCTTGCATAATTTATATGTTGAAATCCAATCCTCAATGTGATGGCATTTGAAGATGGGCCTTGGGAAAGTGATTAGGTCATGAGGGCTCTCGTGATGGAATTAGTGCCTTTACAAAAGAGGCCTCAGAGAGCTGCTCATTTGTTCCTGCCAGCATGTGAAGACCTGGTAAAAAGACAGCTGTCTATGAATCAGGAAGTGGGCCCTCATCAGACACTGAATCTGATGGTGCCTTGATTTTGAACTTCCCAGCCTCCAGAACTGTGAGAAACAAATTTCTCTTGTTTATGCCAACTATGGTATTCTGTTATAGCAGCCTGAATAGACTAAGACACTTGCTATAATTATAATTAATGAATCAATTGTGAAATTTGTTTAATGTCTGTCTTTCCTGCTGAGCAATGATTCAGGACCATATCTATCTTAATACTCCTGTTGAATTTTCTGTATCTAGCATAAAGTTTGACACATAATAAGTATTCAATACATATGAATTGAGTGAATGGATCAATGGCTTGTCAAAAATGTCCATATTAAATATCAATGTAGCTAAAATTCAGTTGTGAGGAGGAGGTGGAGAGATGATAAATTAAGTTCTGGAAGAACACCGAGATTCTGCTTTTCTATGTGAATAAATACAGGGGTCTGAAATCCACTCCACAACCTCACAGTACCAGTTCCTTCTGGAACTTCTTAGTATAATCACATCCTGCTTTTAAGACTGGGCTCAGCCCACTGTGTGGTGCTTTCTGAACACGCTGTGGGTGAATGTGAGAGAAGGAGCAGGATGGATGCTTCTGAAATGAGATGATAGGCTGATGATCTTAACAAGAGCTACTAATGATTCATCACAAAAGAATCTCAAAATTCATATTTCTCTAAAACTTCCTGCGCAGTGGCCTTGAAGTTTTATCATTCCTGGTCTTGATCAGGGACAAGTGTGAACCTCAGAACTTGGATATCTTTTATGCAAATCCATCAAGATGCCAGGACTTGGTTGCTGGGTCCCCATCACTTGGAAAACATTTACTGCCACATACACTGTGTATGGTACAGAGTTAGGCATTAGGGGGATCATGTTGAGAGGATGTAAATTATCTTCCTTGTGCTTACAGCTACTGGGGAGAAAGATCTATAATGGAACATCAAAGTAGGCACTGTAATGGAAGTATAACATGATGCAAATCCTTTCTGAGAGAATCAAGGGTGGCTTCCCAGAGATAGTGACCTTTGGGATGAGGGTCTGATGGATAAAGAAGAGTTTGCCACCAGGTTGAGTTGGCTGAGATAGGGTCACAGCTCTTTTTTCCTTCCCATGGAAAATACTATAGGCAACTATGAATCCAAGAAGGTCTATACAACTGTATATAGTTACACAATATTTCCTCATATTTTTTGGAGAGAGAAGGGAAGAGTGAGGTAGGTTAACTCTCTGGAGAGAGAAGGGAAGAGTGAGGTAGGTTAACTCATGGTCTGAGAGTAGTCCTTAGGCCCCATTAAAGGCTGTCATGGAGCAAAGTTTACATCCCAAGAGCTTGAAGCTCATTACACTGACCTGTATCTTGCCTCATGATACTGGGGCCAAAACCTCAGTGAACTTCATGGTATTTGGTGTGGGTGGGGGAACTTCGTAAGTGGGGAATTTCTGATTTTAATGCCAGTTGCTGGCTTGGTAGTTGCCAGGAGGATGAAGAAAAGAGCTAGTATTTGTGAAGTGGGTTCTTCTTGCTAATCAACTTTGAGAGACTGTCTTGTCAAGTGCAGTTCTTTCTATCACAACTTGTCTTAGGGACTCACTCAGTGCCTTTTAACTCCACAGTCCTGAGATTTCTGAGGAGACCCAGTGGTTACAGATACCACCATGCTGACTGAGAGTTAGCTCCAGCAAATTCTATCTAGCAAAATGTTGGAAAAATCCAAAGAATGATCACTTGTCCCAGAACTTGGACAGTTCCTAATGACACCATAAAAAGAGGCTCATAAAAACTGAAGTCTGCAAGGAAAACAAGGAGATTTTTCTGGTCCAAGTACTTAAGCCTTGGGAAGAAATAGCATTCTATCAATCCAGGCTGAGGTTCTTGAGTGGAGCTTTTCAGTGGCAGACCCATTACAAACACATTTCAAAGCTGAAGTTGTGCCAAAATAAGGAAAATACAGTCGTCCATCTCTATTGCTACTTTTTCAAGCACAAAAATAGATTAGCCTTGACAGAAGAATTGTTTATTCATATTGCTTTATGAGAAACATAGCGTATGGGTGGGCAAATTCCTCCAAAAAAAAAATCTCTGCTGGCCATTTATTTTTGTTTTGGCCTGATAAGATTCCTCAATGGAGATAGCCTCCCAAGGACAATTCCCACTAGGGTTATTTATGCTCTGAGAGATTTTGGAACATCTTGAAAAATAGCATTTGAAAGTTCTAATGCTTCCCTTAGCTATTGGCTTTTCTTTTTTGGTTTTGGATTTTTACCCAGAAAGGATGAATGGGGTATGTGTAAATGATGACAAGCCTGCCCCCACTCAGAGTGAGGTTCCCTATAGACCCCAAAGGCTCAAATGACAAAAGCTGGTGGGTGATCAGAAGGAAGAATGTGACAGAAGGGCCCACGCTAGACACTGGAGCTCACTGACAGTGCTGCAGCTATTTAATCCAATATCTCAGACACTTCCTGGGCTTCTGTCATGTGTCAGGTGGTATGGCTGTCACTGGAGATGGAAAAGCCAGCCGAGAGGTGATGGTATGGGGGGGCATGCCAGAAAATGACCAGTTAGTGACACATGAAGTAACAGAGTTACAAGTACAGAGTACAAGGAGGGCACCAAGGAACTCATCCAGTCCATGACAGTGAAACAGACCCGACCCTGAATGCTGGGTCTGCTGCTTACTAGCTTTGTAAGTTTGGACACATTTCTTCACCCATCTGAATTTTGGTTCCCACATTTGAAATGAGGACAATAAATCTCATAGAATGATTGTGAAAAGTGAGAGATCATAACATGAATACGTTTTGATCACTGACACACACAGCCTCTCTTTATACACACACACATACACACACACCCCTTGCAAGCACTATGCTACTTACCATCACCACTACAAACAACAATATTACTAATAATGATGGTGCCTACAGTAAAGATAATAATGGTAGTTGGCACTTACTGAGTGCTAACTATGTGCTGGACACTAGGTGAAACACTTTACATGCTTTATTTTACCTCGTCTAACCCTTCCAACAACCCACTGATGCCCATGCTGCTATTTATCCCTATTTTTTGGAAGAAAATGAGGCAGAAATGTTAAGCAATAATTAGTAGAGTTAACCTTGAAACCCAGCAGAGTTTTTGTTCTTAGCCATGATAGGATAAGGCAGAACTATCTGGCTCCAAATGTCTATAGAGCTAAGGCAACTGTAGAGGTTCTCTCTGCATGGTGCACCGTGTATGCATTGCCTCATTTCATAGTGGTCAGCAGAAGGCAGGTGACAGCTGAGTTCTCCACAGCAATGGCTGTTCCACCATTGCCCAGCCAATGTGCACTGTGTAGGGTTAAGCACAGGGAGTAATGAGGACGGGGCCAGCAGACTAAATGAGAGAAAGAGGTCTTGGTATTAATTTGTCAAAGTCAGCATCACAGACATTAAAAGGCACTTTGGGCTCAGGCATTATAGTTTTCTAGGCTAGCTTATTTACCCAAGTGGTCTTACTTCCTCAGCTTTTATAAACTGGATGGACTTCTTTTCACTTGAACAAGCTTCAGAGGACCTCCCTGGCATTTATATTTTTCCATGAGCTCAGGTTTCCCTGGATTTTTAGCTACTGACAAAGGCCAGAGTCAAAGAGGGGCTCCCTGCACACATGTTTTTTTAAAACTTTTCAGGCAACAAAGTGAAATAAGTTCCTACTGTGTACTGGACATTTACATTACTTCATAACACAGCACGAATGTCACGTCCAACATTATAAGTTGGGGTTTAGTATCTTTCTCTGGTAGGAGAGGATTCCATTTGCATCTGATTTCTGGCAATGTGTGGAACAGAACTTTTCCATCAGAGAAATATTTGAATATTATTTCTTATTGATATTTGCAATAGGGCCAGGATAGGAGCTACTAATTGTGCTCTGCATGGAATAGGGGTCTAAGTGGCATTTCCATATTTAAAACAATGGCTTGAAGAACCAATGGTGTTTTACATCTAGACCTCTGCCACTGACACTACAAAAACTGTATGATTTGTCTTAAATAATTAGCTCAAGAATTTTGGAATTTTACACTAAAATTCGGCCAAAAGAACTGGCAAATATCACAGCAGCACTAATGCCACAATCTGTCTGCTTAAGCTCAAATGTCAACTTTTGATCACACAATTTAAATAACTTAGACTTAATTCCTGGGTGAAATTTGGGAACACTTTAATATCAACATGAGAGGATTTGGGAAAATGTTTGAGCAGGGATTACTAAGTCTTTTCTACCAGCTTTTAAAAAATGCATTCATATCTCTTTCTGGAACTTTTAAGGCAGCATGACTGATGTTCACAGTGAGACAGTCTCAGTCTGATGTTCTTGTGCAGCCGTCTCTGTCTGATGATTCGTGAGATGCTGGTGTGATTGAATTGAAAGATTACAGTGCAAGGTCGTGGGTAAGGGAAAGTCAGCTTGCTCTTGCCTCCTTTCCCTCCTAGGAAGAGAGGACAAACATGTCTTTCAGTGGGAATATGTGATGATGAGGATGCTACTGGCAAAATAACCAGGGTCCCTACAATATCTTTCCCAGATTCTAAAAAAGAATCAAAGTAGAGAGGATTCTGAGTTCTAGGAGCCAAATCTGCCTAACGCTGCTGCTTCATTTGGGCTTCTGGATAAGCTGCAGGGAACACACAACAACTTCTAGTGGAGAAAAGAAAGCAGTTTCCAGGAGGGGGAACCAGCAGGGAGTGAAGAATGGTGGGGAGCCCTGTCCTGGAGTAAATTCCTGCCTCTCTTCTGAGGATTCTAAGAAATAGCATGAAACGTGGAATTAGACAACTCAGTTTTCTGCGTACTAGCTGTGTGAACTTGAACATATGTAAACTTCTTGATTTGCCTGTACTTGGGAGAATTAATGCAATGCCAAAGATTGTTCATCACGGGTCTAAATGAGATTTTATGTGAATTGCACAGCCAGTGTCTGACTGACACATTTAATAAAGGACTGATTAGCAGAGAGAGAGGTCAGGATGAGGCAAGGTAAAAGCCTGGGTAAAGGGCATAATGGATCCTTGGATTGGTATGAGGAGGAAAGTGAGGGCCTATATTTGTGAAGATATTTTGTAATGATAGTATGCATACTGGTTAAGAGTGCAGACTCTGGCCATTGAGTGACCCTGGTCAGATTCTCTAATGTCTCTGCCTTAGCCTCCTCATCTGTGAAATGGGGATAATAACAGCATCTTTCTCATTAAGTTGTTGGAGGGTTAGATTCTCAAATGTAAAATGCTTAAAGAAGTATCCAGCACATAGGAAAACACTAGGTAAGTGACAGTTACTACTTATTGGGTACACCTGGAGTGTTTCCGCATTCATAATGTCCACTCCACCTACAGTCCCACTTCTTCCCACCCTCACCCTAAATGATATATCCCCAGCATCCATGTATTCAACAAGACCTTCACCCCTTTTCCACAGTGGATTGGTTAACTGCACCAGGGGTTGGCCCTTGAACCAAGTTGGGCCAGTGAGAGTTCTGATTCTTAGCATTGTGAATTTGCAGTGGATAAGAAAGAAATGATAATGAATGTGACACATGGAGATGGGAGATGCAGAGAGAGTCCTGATCACTCTGCGTGTCCTGGTTGTTCTTTCCTGGGCTCTGGCTGTAGTTTCTCCGCAGGCTCTGTGAAGTACTCCTCCATCTTTGATCTCCTCTTTTACATAAGCTTTCTTGAGTTGGTGCCTCTTATTTGCAATCAAAAGTGCTCTACCCATCTTTTAATTCAGAGAACAGAGTGAATTACATATGATGGATGACATCTATATCTAGGAATTTCTGGTTATGATATTTACAGGAGCTGACGTTCAGCCATATGGGTTGAATTGCACATCCTCACGAAAATTCACTGATGCTGGAAATAGAAAAATCGGGGCATGCTGAAAAGAAGCAGAGGTGCTTTGTCTCAATATCTCTTCATGAACTAGCCAATATCTGAGATCTTGATATTTTATTTAACATTTAGTGGAGGAGATATTTCACAATTTTCATTAGTATTAGCCAGGCTGGTTTAGGCAAGAGGAGAATTTATTTTTCTTGGGATCTGACTAAACTGAGGGAAAAGCAGGTACACGGCTGAAGCTTAAGAATAATTAGAATCAGGGACTTAAACGGATGTCCTCAGGATTGAGGGCTCCTTGACATCTCAGTGTAGACTCTGTCTCTGTTTCTATGTGTTGGTTTTATTCTCTCATCATCTTTTCCCTATATGGAAGAATTGAATATTGCTACAGGTATCTTTCTACCACTGGAAGACAACAGCCTTACTGACTCACAGTCCACAGGCCCTACGGAGGGATTCATTGGTTTAGTTTGCATCAAGTTTCCATTTCTGGACCAATCACGTGTGGCCAGGGCAGGCTGGAAACTGTGACTGGTCCCACTTGGGTGAAGAAGAGCTCACTCCAGGACCAGTTAGCTATAGCAAGGGGGCCACTGGCATGAATGAACATTGCAGAAGAGAGTCAATTTCTGAAAGAACAGGAGACAGTAGAGGGCACTCTGTCTCATAGAAACCCTCAATACCCTATACAAGGACCCTCTGAATATACTGAAATCATTTTCCATGCTCTGTAAATAATAATCAAGATCCACTTTAATTGCCTACTTCATTGTCTAAGAATGCTTAGTTCTAAATTGTTAAAAATATCTCATTTAGCTTCAGAATACTTAGTGGTGGGAGTTAGGGGAGAGAGTTCTTTGATTTACCATTCAGAGATGAGCATCTTGGCTCATCTATGGTCTATTAAAAATTAAAATTACCCTAACACCAGTTTCTTAAATTAACACATTAAGCCTTAAAGTAAACAAAGCAACTAAATGAAAGGCGCCATGAGCTTGTTTTTGAGGTGTGTGTGATTTTTGTTTAGATGGGATGAATACTTATTAGTTGGAAATATACTCGTTCTCTAAAAGGCAGATGAATAGACCAAATGACCTCCATTTTCTGGATAATCCACCAGTAGAAAACATTTTTACAGGAGAAGTAAATTCTAAAGCTTTATTAATGTTTACCCTCACATTAAGTGGGATTTTAAAACATAACCTTTTATAATACTTTTAGCCAAATCCATAAGCGCATACTATTTTTAGCCACCAGGCTGACTGGATTATAAACTTTAAAGATGTCCAAAAACAAGATGCAAAACATTTCAGTAAAACTGCTTAAGCACAGGGGGATTTCGATGCTTCTTGGACTCTCTCTGGCTTCTCCTCCAGTAGGATCTTTTCCTATACCTCCAAGTCCAGAGAGACCTCTTTCCATAAAGAGAAAAGCTCTACCCTGTGCCCACCCTCCCTGCTGTTTCTAATAACCCCCACCCTCATAGGCACACGGGGCCTGTGAATACAGTAGGAATCAGCAGGAGCCTGTTGCTATTTACAATTTTTATATTTTATTATTCATGGATTTTTTGGGTATTAATTATAGTTTAAAGATACTTTACTAAAATATTGCTTATTTTGATTACCGGAGGTCTGCTTAAATTTTGCACCTAAGAGAAGCCTGGTGCCAGCCCTGATATTCAGACAGACTTGAGATTAGGGTGTGGCACAACCTCTTTGCTGGTGCCCAGCAGGTTCAACCTGGACTTCCCCATCTCTAAACCAAGAATGATAACTGAAATATCCTCGGAGGGCTGTTTTGAGGATTGACTGAGTTGGTACATGTGAAGCATTTAGCATGCTAGACACAGAATCAGCACTCAACTAATATGACTGGCATGACTACTATTAATAATATCACAGATGGCAGGGATAGCAATAATGGTAGACAACATTTAGCTGTAGTCATCAACAGTAAGACATAACCTCAACCCTTGAGGAGTTCAATATACTGGGAGACTCAGACATGTAAACGAATGATCACCATTCAATGAGCTGCTATAATAAAGGTTGATATGCAGTCTGACGAGAGCACAAAGGTGGAAAGGACTAACTGCTAAGCTCTTAGAGAAGGTGTTTTAAGTCAGGTACTGAAGGCTGAGTAGGTGAGTTTGCTAAGTGGAAGGGAAAAAAATGGTTACTCCAGGTTGAGACACCAATGGGTATAAAGACACCAAGCCTGGAAAGGGTCTGATATATTCGGAGGGAAACATTCTCTGTGGTTGGACTGGTGAGTTCTGGTGGGAAAGTTGTGCAAGGTGAGGCTAAATGAAAGGGTAGAGTCTGTTGGTTAAGAGTCTTGAATATCATTCTAAAGAGGTTAGATTTTGTCCTGGGAGCAATGAGGGAATCTATTGAAGGATTTTGAGGTTCTGTTTTGAGATGTTTATATATGTGTTTTAGCATGGCAACTGTGTGCAGGATGGATAGAAAATGGGGGAATTGGAGCCAGGGATACCCATTAGGAGGCTATTGTAACATCCAGGTGCTGAAGATGAGGGCCTGGATCAAAGCACCAGTAGTAGGGCTGGAAAACAGTCAAGAGATCTGACCCACATTTAAGAGGCAGTCACTGGAGGCAGGGTGGCTGATTGAGTGTGGAACATTGCAGGGAGGAAGGAGAAATTGACAATGGCTAGGAGGTTTCATCCACAGCGATTGGGTAAAGAACACGAGAAGAGGAGTAAATATAGTTACGTGTGTGGGGTGGGAGGAAGAAGACAAGGAGCTGGCTTTTGAACACATTCAACCTGAAATGCCAGGAAATGTTTAAGTGGAAATGTTCAGTAGACTGTTGGAACTATGAGTCTGGAACTCAGAAGGAAGGTTGGAGGTCTGAGCTTGGGTATTCACTGGAGCATAGGAAATGCATGAGGTATCTCTGGGAGAGCTTGCCTTGAGAAAGGAGGGTTGAAGGCCCAGTGAGGGTGATTGTCCTCATCTTTCCTCCTCTCTGCTTCTCAGCTTTATCCTTTAGAGGCTGTCAATAATCAGTGTGCTTCCTGAATGGGACTTTGGCCTGGATCCCAGCAAACAACCCCGATGTCTCCTTACCCTGGCTATTTGGTCTGCCATTTGTAGACGTCCATCCAGCTCTCGTCTGATCTGGGCTGCTTGCTCGTCTGGATTGTCCAGCTGCACAAAAGCACAGACATTGAGACTTTCAGTTTGGGTCACAAATGCCAATAAACTCAGGACATTCCATTTTACACCCCCTGCACTGTGCTCCATGGATATATTTCAGTTACAAAAAAATTCTTGTAACCGACAAATCCAGTCTGAGTGAAATCCCAAGTTAATTCTTCTAGGCAGAGCATGATGTGGTAGGCAGTTGCTAAGACAGGCATTTGAATGACCTTGAAAAAGAATCATGAATCTCTTCTGAACTGTTAGGGAGCAGTGTTTCCAATGAGGACCCAATGCACACTTCTTTTTGGCCCAATGAAGAAAGTGCTTACACGGCAGATGTACAAGGAAGGAGATGGGAATATAACTATTAGAAATGTCAGGAGCAGACATAGTGCATATCCCCAGTGCACACATGACACGGGTCCAGCCGTTCTCCACCTCTGGACCATGGAAGATTAATAAGTCATTGCATTCCTTCTCTTTGAACTCTGAGACCTCAACCAGCCCTCCAGATGGCTACTTCCAATCAGCTGGTGTTGATATCTAAGTTGAAATCTATTCCTGTCCTCCCTGATGATGAGAGCTATTGGGATATAAAGATCAGAACACCCGGGCACAAGTAGGCCTGGACAATTCCCTAACTTCTCTGTTTTCAGTTTTTTCTATCTAAAGAAAAAGGGGTCAGTTATGTAGTCTTCATCCCTTTTACGTATTTCTATGACTCTTAGAAAGGACTAGCAGACATTTCTGTAAAGGGCCCTATATTCAAAACTTTAGGCTTTGAGGGTCATAAGATCTATCTCTGTTGCAATAAATTGACTCCTCCCTTGCAGATGAAAACAGCACTAGACAATATGTAAGTATAGATAATATATAAGTGAATGTAAGGGCTGTAAGTGAATGAGACCCACTTTATTCTAATAAAATTTTATTTACAACAGGTAGCAGGCCATAGTTGCTCATTTCCATTTTCTGAGTTGAAACTATTATTTTCAAGCAAAAGTAGCATCATCTTTCAAGTTGTATTGAGTCTGCTTATTCAGCAAATTATATTTTATTCACAGAAAAGTTTACTAAGGAGCAGTGGCATTCAAATAAATTGGTTTTCATTCCTCTTTTTAGTATATATTAATTCAAAACAAAAAGTAGCATAAGAAATATGTGAGTTTTCTAAGTCCCTTTCTTCTAAAATCAATTTTAGAAGAATGTTTTAAGCTCCCTGCCTACAAAAAAAAAAAAAAAAAAAAAAAAAGATCCTCACCTATGCTGTGAAATGATATAGCAAATAAGTTATTTGGAATATGATATAAACAATAACACTAGAAAATGTATGGTCATACTTTTGAAGCATCATGATTAATCTTCTTTGGTTTATTTTATGAAACATATTGAAAATCCATCTGGCTTTACGCTGTACATTTTAATCACCCTGTTCAATTCAGGAACCGCATCACTTTATCTTCCCCTTTCCACAGTTTGGGAGAAGGACTATTCCTTAGATCATGAAAACTAGATTGCAGCATTTGGCTAAGTATTCTAAGGCAGCATTTTCCAAAGGGTGTTCTGTTGCAAAGTCTTTGAGAAACTCTGCAGTAAGAAAATTTGTTAGACTTTGACCAACTCAACTATTTATTTTTTTTCCCCCAAGATTGAGTCTTGCTTTCTTGCCCAGGCCGGAGTGCAGTGGTGTGATCTCAGCTCACTGCAACCTCTGCCCCCTGGATTTAAGCAATTCCCCTGCCTCAGCCTCCTGAGTAGCTGGGATTACAGGTGTACACCATCGCACCCAGCTAATTTTTGTATTTTTAGTAGAGACGGGGTTTCACCAGGTTGGCCAGGCTGGCCTGTGAACTCCTGACCTCGCGATATGCCTGCCTTGGCCTCCCAAAGTACTGGGATTACAGGCGTGAGCCACTGTGCCTGGCCCCAGTGCAACCATTTTTAAACTGAAGCTAGAATTTTCTTTTTTTTGCATAATGCTCATAGAACCCGAGTTGGAAATTCTATTCTAAACAAACGTAAAGCACACCACCCAAAAGCAGTCACATGACTGACCAGTGGTCCATCCCAATAACCACTTGTTGACAGATACACACACGTGGGAAATACAGTGTCCTCAGTGCTGTTTTTAGGCTCCAATGAGCTGCATTTCTTTTTTTTCCCTTGGGAAGCCCAAGACTTCTTCAGCTCTAAGTGCAAATCCACTGGGAACACTCAGAAATGTCTTGTTCAAAACACATACGCAAATGAAACATTCAACTGTTTCACTGGGAAGCAGCAAAATGATTTGGTTATTGGCTAAAGTTGGTTAACAGCTAAATGATTTGATTAGGAGAATTTCATCAGAAGATACGGTGCTCATACAGGTTAAAACAGAAGTGGTAAAATACAGCCCAACAGAACCAGTTCCACTACTAAATTTTCCAGAGGCATTTGGGTTCTCCTACTGGCTTCATAGAAGGCAACTGGAAACAGCAGAAAATGCTGGTAATGAAGATGAGTAGGCAAGGTCTACATTAAGCTTAATTTATTCTTTTATTCATTAGTTCACTAATTTACTCGTTCATTCATTAAATTTTTATGGAATATCTTGATATGTCAAGATATTGGAATAAGAAAGGAACAAGTCCCTGACTCCATGGAGCTTAAATCCAGCAAGAACAGACAAGATTTGGGCATAAAGAAGAAGGGATTAGCATTTATTGATGCCTGTACCAAACACCAAATACCCTATGACCTGTTTACAGCCTTTTCTAACGGGTACCAAGAAACAGAGGCTAATGTGCATTCACACACGAAAAAGGATTCTGGGGTGAGGAAATGAAGATTCCTCTTGAAAATTAGTAACATGTCAGCATAATCAAGACTTTGAGAAATTCTAGAGTAAATAATTGTTTTTAACTGCATTTAACCTTGTCTTTTACACAGTTATTCCACCAAAAATCAAACATTCCACAGAGCAGTTTGGAAAATTCCACATGTGAAACAACAACTTTGTAAGGTTGGTGTCATTATCCCGATTTGACAGATGAGGAAACTGAGTCTTGGTAAGGTAGAGGAACATGCCCCAAATCACACATCTGGTTAAGTGGTACTAGTCACCTGAAACCAAGTCTGCTCTGCCTCAAACTGGAACTCTTGCTCTGCATTATGCTGGCTTCATACTTAAGTGCCTTGTTTGGTTTTTCTAATTGATCCTGACAGTTAACTAGCTCAGCAACCTCGCTTTGTTCCTTGTAGACACGTGCCAGTTTTACCCATAGAGCCACCACTGGGGGCAGAGAAATGTCAACCCTCTGTCATTTCTTTTGGAGAGGCTGTAGCAGTGCTGGATTCCTTCCTAAGAAATAATAGCAATGGGTGTGTCCTTATCCTGGTTGTGCCACTTAGTAGCTGTGTGACCTTGGGCAAGTTACTTAACCTCTCTGTGCTCCAGCTCTTCTCATCTGAATAATCAGGTTAATGAGACCCGAGGTTGTCATGAGAATCAACGGAGACAATGGATATAAAGTGCTCAGTCCATGGCTTGTCATGCAGCAAACCCTCATGAATGGTGGCTGCTGCTCCTTGTGTTGTTATTTTAGAGCAGTCCATGTTGGCTGCATTTCTGACATGGGCCACAATGGGGCGTCAAAGGTTCAGAAGAGAAGGCACCAGATGGGACAGTGTCCCTCACTGGCGTGAATGTGGGGTCTCGGTCTGACAGTCTGTGCAGCAGAAATTATGTGATCAGAGGCTCCCATTTCTTGACAAATTTCCCTGGCTTTTCTGTCGCCTACTTTCTCTGGGGTCAAGTCCCCTTGCTCTGTTAGACTTTAATTAGAAGGAGTGACCAGAAGGCGGCCACTGCTGCCTGACAGCTAATGATCTGAAGAGAGGATGAAAAGGGAAATGCAACTGAAGCTCCCTAAAATAGCTTGGCATGATAGAGAAGGCCATCCTTGCGTGAGGAGCTTGACAGCTCCACTGTATGAAATCCCAAAATATAAAGAGAAATCAAGTAATTACCTTTTCAAGGACTGGAAAGAAAAAGTTAGAGAGTGAGCTTCCATGGAAACGAGGTTCTGTTTATTGCGCTGGTCTTTTCCACTGAGGAAAGGAAAGATCAGCTGGAGAACCGAGCCAAGGGCAAGCCTTTCACGTTGACAGCTCATTAGGGTTCAAAAATGTACATGTGCATAAAGGCTCTTTAACTAATTAGACAAATAATCTTCCTACTAGAAGAGGTCAAGCAGAGGCTGTGTGGTTGTTTTGACTTGTCAGTCAAGCAAAGGGAAATATTTCCTTGGGCTTTTCCTTTAAAGTGATGGAGAACTAAGCCCAGCACTGCATAAGTATAGACAGGTATTGCCTGAGCCATCAGTTCAAGCCTACCAGAGGCAACTGTCTCTAGCTCACGGGTGGTACTCTTTCATCAACACAGAGATGAAAACTCTGTCCTGTCATTGTAGGGCCAATTTAAACACAGACTTGAGATATAGCAGAGTGGAGTTGCACCCTTGCAACCTTGTCAAGTTTCTTAACCTCACCACGCCTCAGTTTCCTCATCTGCAGAGTGGACATCATTTTATCTTGCATAGCTATCTGAAAGGACAAAAAGACAAAATGTGCTGCATTGTCCATCCAAGGGAAGTTAGACCGACTTGGTTCCAATCTTGGCTTTTTTTTTTTTTTTTTTTTTTTTGCAATTTCCTTACTGACAGGATTGAACAAGCAATTGAACCTTTCTGAGCCTCAGTTTCCTTATCTGTAAAACTGGGAAAAGATACCTACCCTGGCATGTTATGAGGATTAAGTCAGATGATACACATTCAAAGCACCCAGTGAGGTAGGTGTTGGCACATAGAGGTCCTACAGTTTAGAAAAGTTTATAGAGTTATCCCCTATTTTAGAACGGGGAGTCACCAGATGTTAATTCTCCTCCCTGCCTTTATGGTTTTTGAAAGAAATCAGACCAGGGTGGGGAACCCTGGAACCCTGGAATGAATGTTAGGAACCTGTGTTCTGATCCTTAGTCTGCCTTTAGCTGTGGGATCTTGAGCCAAAGTCGTGACCTCTCTATGTGCAGTCCCTTCATCTGAGAGAAGCGACAAGGTTTCAGCTATTATGTTTCAGGATTATCTGAAAAGCCTAGACTGGTATTTCCCAAAGTTATATTCTAGGAAATATCAGTGCTGCAGGTTCTCTAGATCCTTGATGAGAAAGGATTCTGTGGTCAAATAAAGTCTGGAAACTCACTCTATCCCATTCCTGGAGACACACAACACACACGAGTAAGAAATCCTACACCAAGGCAACTTCATGCAGCCCCACATTCCCAAAAGGATCTGATCATGTGTTCCAAGGAACACATTCTGGAATGTGCTCGCCGAGGCAATTTTCCTGTGTGCTTCACTTTTCTCATGTCTGAAGACAGATTTTGGGGGTGGGGGGAGACAGGGAGGAAGCAATCCCACTATGCAAATAGGTCTATGTATCAGCAAAAAAGAATTCACACCGGGGAATGCCCTGTCTGACCTCTAGGGTGATGAAGAAATTGTCACAGGTCCTGGGCCTGGAGTCTCCTCATTAGCTTCAGAGGCCTTGGAGAATTGGCCTTGACGGCGCACCTGGGAGACATCCTTGGGTACCAGCTACCTCCGGGGATGCCTGAATTTTCTGGTGCTCCTGTGCTAATAATGATAAGGAGGCAACTTCAACACTAGACTCTTCCAAAGTCATCAGTGTCGCTGCCAAGAGGCAGCCTTCGGTCAACCAAAGAGAGGATGTGATTCAAATACATAGAAAATGTAAACAGAAACAGGCAGATTACTTTATGCATTATTTGAATAATGGTTCTGTTTTCTGGAAAAATCTATCGTTCTCAGCCTCGGAGTAAATGAACCAACTTCAGTCTCAGGACTAAAGTGATTAGTGATCCAGACTGGCTGGAAGGATTTTCAGGGATAATGTAGTAACCTCAGACTGGGGGTGTGGCCCCCTGCTGAGCTCTGCAGCCTTGTCGGGTACTACATCCTCCCTCAGTATGTTCCACTGGATACTTCGCTCAGGCTTTTGGGAGGGCTAGCTTTCTCCTGCTGCCAGGTTTTTGCACAGGCTGTTCCTGATGCTTGGAGCACTCTTCCTTACCTCTTCCTTGACTGGTAACCCTTTCTTATCCTTCATCCTTCAGCTTTGCAGCAACTCTGCTCTGCTCTCCAGATTTGTGAATTTCTCCTGTCTTTCCTTATAATTAAGCACCTTTTCCTTTCCCTTACTAACATATATCACCACATAATTTACATGTACTTATGTGATTTGATGTTTGCCTACTAGGCTGTAAGCTCCATAAGGGCAGGGATGGGTGTTATTTTGCTTACCTCTGGATCCCTGGTACCTCCTTATGTAGGTGCTACTTCTACATTACAGTGGCAAATACATGGGCTCTGGGTAAATGCCTGGCAGATGAATAAAATGACTGCAGGACTGGCTACAGGACTGAGTTAATCAGCTGTGACCCAAAAAGGAAGAATGACCTACCCACAGTCGCGCAATGATCAGTGAGGGCTGGGACCAAATTCCCAATCAACTCACTTCTACCTTGCTCTGTATTGCTGCCTCTGGGCTGCGTTCCAGCAAGTGCCATTGTCTGCAGAAACCGGTGAAGACTGAACTTTGCTGGTCTATAACCAGTCTCTTTCCTGATTAAATCTTTCCTTATTCTGGGCTTTGGGGGTGGAGACAGGGGTCTCTACAAGCAGCTGCAGTGCAAGCCACCTGCTGACCTGGGTTTAGCTCAATCTGTTCACTTTGTTTTCTCTCTACTTCCCAGTGTGCCCCCTGGGTTCCCAGGGATTAGTGTCTGAGATGGAGGCTGCCAAGAGCCACTGCAGAGGAGGGTGGAGGCACCTCCCCACAAAGCACTCCCATCAGCTGGCAGGGCCCTCCTTTCCTCCACAGCCCCATGTTTTTTTATCCTCCTTCAGAGACAAGCTGCTCCAGCAAATGCTGCCTTCCTGGTGCACTGCAGTCTGGAAAGTTACAGCTGGGACAGTGTCAGTTCCCAACCAGGAGATGGGGGTGCCCAAGCTCCTGCCACAAGACTGCGCTGGGGTTTGAACTGTGGCTGTTTTGCAGCATTCAAGGCCTGGCTGCTGCCTCCAAATTCCTTCCTCTTATCTCCTAAAGCCTGTCTCTTGTGTGTCCACCTTTAATGTAGAGCCTGTAAAATACGGTCAGCAGGTGCCCCCACTCCACTGTCCAGGTTCAAATCTTTGCCTTTCCACTTTAAAGCTGAGCAATCCTAGGAAAGTGATTGGACCTCTCTGAGCCCTAGCTTTTATTTATTTTTTTTTCAACTCTTTTAACTCTAAAATGGGAATAATAATGATAATACCTACCTCACAGGATCGATAAGAGATTAAATAAAATGGATGCGTATGACAATTAGCAGAGTTCTTGGCATGCAGTCACATTCAGTAAATCTTAGCAGCCATTAGTCCTTGGCATTCCACAGCCTGCATATATTCTCCCTTACACAAATTCTGATTCTGTAGCACTTAAAGTAGTATAACAGATTTCCTCCCCTTTTGGGTAAGAAACCAAGCTTTAAAAGGTTAAGTAGTTTGCCTGTGGTTTCAGAGATAATTAACTTGAGATAGAGGGAATAATCCTTAGAAAAAAAATCATAGATTTCAGAATCAGAAAACCTTGAGATCTAATGTTGCCTGTGACACATACTCACTGTGTGATCAGGGCCAGATGCTTAACCTCTTGGAGCATCTATAACTGCAGCACTAAAATAATAACCTCAAAGGACTATTGTAATGATGACAATAAATATTCTCAGACAGCAGATGTTCAATACATTGTAGGTGTATACAACTCTATTATTATTACTGGAAGAGAATCTGATGAAATCTGCAGCCTTGCCATCCATCCGAGTCTTCACTAAGGGCTCTGTTTCAGGGTTATTTGTAGAAAGAACATGGAGTTTGGTCTCCCATGCAGTCAATTACATTCTGTTTTTACAAAAAATCATCCAAGGAGATGATACTACCTAATTTGTGGAAGAGCTAAAATAAGATCATTTGTGTCTTTCTTTATCATGCCTTATTTCCTCTCCAAGAGAAGACCTTGGGTAGGTCAAAGTTTCCATTTTGAACAATGTACTTCTCCTTGATTGCAAAATGCAGGGTTTAGCTCCCAAGTTTTGCCAGCCAATGACAACCCTGCCTGCATTTGAGTCACCAGTTTTATGTCTTTGCTGGCTTCTGGTAATGCAGTAAATATAACCCAAGAGCCCCAAATGCAGCAATTTTCTGAGCAAGCAGCAAATAAATACATTAAAAAAAAAAAAAAACCCAAACAGAAAACCAATCCAGTTCTTTATGATCCTGTAGTGCTCAACCAGTCTTCCCCATCTTCCCCGCAGTCCTGAAATGACCTCCCCTCTTCTTTCTACTATTTCAAGTCTGATGTGTCATTCAGAATTTGGCTTCAGGCCTTTCTTCAAGAAGCCCTCCTTGATTACTTTAGACAGGCATCAACCCACTTTTATAGGAATTGCTAGCAAGCTTTCTATGTGTCCTATGCCTTAGTTCTCTCTTCCACTCCAGAGCAGCCATAGCAGATGGTAGTCAGAGACCCAGGAGCTGGAAACAGATCTGGCTTCAAATCCTTGCTCTGCCACTTTCTAGCTCTGTGACATTGGACAATCTACTAAGCTCTCTCTGTCTGTGGCCTTATTTGCAAAGTGGGAGTCCTAACAGTAACAATGCCAACAGCAGAGGCTAGTTATGAAAATGAAAGAAGAGAGTACTCATAAAGTACTTAGCATAATGCCCCGAATATGATGGGTTACAAGGTTAAGGCTATAATTTAGTACCATTGAGGCCAGAGACTATGTTTTTTACCCAGCATAGAGGACGCAGCTGTGTTTTTTTAAAATGGATTATCTTAATGATCTTTATATCTGGGGCTGGGAGACTGTCCAATTCACCTGCACTATCCTGAAGACATAGGGAACTGAAGCCATTCAAAGAAGAGAGTGGGTGTTGTCTTTCTGTGTGAATGTGGCAGCCGAACCCCAGGGTATAGAGGAAGCAGGTGGTTTCGTGAAGAAAAATGCAGGGGACTATGCCTGGCCTATCCCTTCCTAGCTGTGCAGTCACCTCCTAAATATCTCTTGAATCCATCTATGCTGTGTATCCACTTCCCTAAGCCAGGCTGCCATCATCTCCATCCTCAATCACCAATTCCACATTCATCCTCTCTTGCTTCCCTATGATACACAGCAGTTCTCCCTCCTGGCTGCATATTTGAAGCCCCAGAGAGAAATAAAAGGCAATCCTAATGTTGAGGCTGCACCCAGACCAACTAAATGTGATATTCTGGGTTGGGGCCCAGGCAGCAGTATTTTTTGTTTGTTTGTTTGTTTTGAGATAGAGTCTCACTCTGTCACCAGGCTGGAGTGCCAGTGGCGTGATCTCAGCTCACTGCAACCTCCGCCTCCCGAGTTAAAGTGATTTTCCTGCCTCAGCCTCCAAAGAAGCTGGGACTACAGGTGCATGCCACCATGCCTGGCTAATTTTTTAAAATTTTTTTATTTTTAGTAAAGATGGGATTTCACCATGTTGGCCAGGATGGTCTCGATCTCTTGACCTCGTGATCCACCCACCTCAGCCTCTCAAAGTGCTGGGATTACAGGTGTGAGTCACCACACCCAGCCAATTTTTAAAAAGCCCTCCAAGTGATTCCAATGTGCAGCCAAGGTTGAAAACCTCTAACAAAATCCGGTGGTTCTCAACTTTGATGCCCATAAAAATCAACCACAGAACTTGTTAAAACACAGAGTCCTGGGCCTCACCCTGGGAGAGTTTTGATTCAGTAGGCTTGAGGTGACAACCAAAAATTCATCCTTGTAAACATCTCCTGGGTGGTGCTGATGCTGCGAACCACATGCCATGAAGCAAGAATTTAACTCATGCTCTGCAAGGCAGGCTGCTCATCTTTTTGGAACGTGCATTTGCTCATGTTATTCTCCTGCTTAAGACCTGTCAATAACGTTCTATTTCCCTTGGTAGTAGGAGCCTGAGATCCTTATCAAAGCTTTGAGAGTTGTTGCCATCTGTCTCCTGCACAGCTTTCCAGGCTCATCTCCCACTACTCCATCTTGTTCTCTAGGTTCAGACCATTCTGTACTTCTAGGTTCGCAAACATGACATACTCTTGCTTGGCCCCTGGTCAATGTGAATTCTCTTTCCTCTTCTGTCATCATTTCCCCCCCGCTCCACCCCGAGACAGGGTCTTTCTTTGTTGCCTAGGCTGGAATGCAATGTTGAGATCATAGCTCACTGCAGCCTTGATCTTCTGGGCTGAAGTGATTCTTCCACGACAGCCTCCTGACTAGCTGGGACTACAAGCATCATCATGCCCAGCTGATTTTTGTATTTTTTGTAGAGACGGGGTCATGCTACGTTGCCCAGGCTGGTCTTGAATCCCGAGCCTAAGACTCCCACATGGGCCTCCTAGAATGCTGGGATTACAGATGTGAGCCACTGCACCTGGCCCTCTGTCATCTTTGTCTGGTTAACACTAAATCATTAACCCAAAGTCTAGTCTCAATATTACTACCTTAGGGGCCTTCTTGGTCTCAGCCAAGGTCACCTCTTCTAGGCCACCCTAACATCCTGAATCTCCTGTTTTATCACTCCCATCACATTTGTGTGATTTGCTTCTTGGCATGTTCTGTGCAAGACTGTAAGTGCCTTTGGCAAAGACCTCGTCTGTCTTGTTCATTATAAAAATAGCCAATAACTGATGTATGGTAAGGGAGTAAGAAATATTTGCATAGTTAAATTTGAGATAGAGACAATAACATCTATGTAGCAGGGATGTTTTGAGGAGTTAATGAGATGTTTTTCCAGGCACTTAGTGTGGTGTCTGACACTTAATAGGTGCTCAAATCATGACCTAAACAGAAATCTGAACGCAAATGGTTTAAACCTATTAAATTCTGTTGAATGAGTAAATGAAAGTGAGTATTTAAGTGCAGAAAGGACAGAGAATAGCTGACTAAAGTGGTGTGAATAATAGAGGTGTGAACTAGTTAAACTCTGGGAGTCTCTGCTTCCTCACCTGGAAATTGGAAATATTAGTATTCAACTAACCATTTAAAAATATTCACTAAACACTTGCCTTGTTTCAGGCATTATGTTATTAACTGTGAAAGCAGGATAAACACAGAACTTGATAACTTTCAGAATTCTTTCAACAAAAAGAAGAGTTATTTTTTTCAAACTAGTAAAACATTACATATATTTAAATAATTATTTTCATTGCCATTCATTTTTGAATTTAGTTTTTACTAATTTCTGAAATTTAGTTTGGGTAGTTGATTTGATGGGTAATGTTCACTTTTTCAAAACAAGCCAGAGGGGATTATATTCTCTGGATATTTTGACATAAACATTACAGGAAATAAAATGCCTTTTTGTACTGTTAAATAATTTTGCTCTTTAAGCAGCATCAAGTCATAGTAAAAAGCATTTTATAAATGGCAAAATAATGTGCTCAACAGGAAGTCCAGGAAAACATCAGTGATGTTTAAAATACCTCTAATCAAATCGAATGCTTTTGCTAAAAAAAAAAACCTGCTCTTTATTTTAAGGAGAAGTGAACCTCATTTTCAAGCACTGATAGCACAGTATAAAATTACTCACAAGGTCAAAATGAAATTGAGTTTTCCAGCTTCTGCAATTATGGCTTTAGTGAATGTGTATGTGCATGCAGGTGAGTGGTGTATGTGTGTGCAGGTGTGTAAGAAAGCTCTCAAATAGTAAAAAACATTCAGATCTGTAAATCACAGAGCTGCCCATGTCAATTAAAACTGAGGTGAATTAATTAAATTAAAACATTTCCGGGGTACTTGAGAACTGTCACATGCACCACTGTTTCCTTTGAGCAACATGTCACAGATATAAGATGTGCTTAATTTCTAGTCCCAGGCTGATCATTAAACAGTAGCTGATGGAAACTGGGTCTATTCATAAGTCTACCCACATATATCATTATCTCATTTTGCCTGCTCTGAAGAGTATGTCTACTGTGGGGTTGCCATTGTTCAAAGTCAAAAATATTTAAAAAGGGTGAGTTTCACCTTGATTAAGACCTGTCAAAGGAACAGTTTGTTCCCAGTATCAAATCCATAACCAAGTAGATTTTTTTTATTAGTCCTTTTAAAAGTATCCGTGCTTAAGAAGAGGAGGTGGTATTAAAAAGAGTAAGCGGCCAAATTCTCCAACAGATGGGAGAAAAAGAATGAACTAAAAAACCCAAAATTACATTATTGGCATTTATCAAGTATGTCCTGCTTATAATATACTGCATTGTGTGCAAATGCACAAAGGTATCAGGGTATCATCTACTCTAACACATGAGACAGTTCTTACTTGTTGGACTATATAGATGCCTACTCTCACTATATTCAAGAAGTTGGAAGTAGATTTTATATGTTTGACGAAGCTGAGGTCCATAACACCATGTCAATCATAAGCAAGGATAATCATGTATTATACTGAAAACAAAATAAATATTGAAAAATAAATTTATAAGGGAAAATCAATTAATTATGATAGGTTAATTTATTCCATGGTAACAAGTTAACCCTGAAATCTCAGTTGCTTAACACAATAACCATTTATTTCTTGCTTACTCTACTTACCCAGTGCCAATTATGGGGGACTCTCTTCCACAGAATCATTCAGGGATTGAAGCACATGGAAGCACCATCATTGTGTGACTCTGCTACCTCAACATGTGGCTTTTGGGCTCAATGTGACAGGGAAAACACAACACGGAGGAGTCAAAGCCAGTTTGCTGAAACTAATCATATGGCCCTAACCTAACTGCAAAGAAAGTTAGAAAATGAAAACAAAAAGACATAAAATATTTTATAAGCATTAGTGTGTCTGCCTCAAAAAGATTGTAGATTCTGGTTAAAGTGTTTAAAATATAGAATCTATTTGAAAATCTAGAGATTGCTTGATTCTGTAGTTTACCTGGCCTATGTGGACACGTCTACATCTAACTTAAACTTAGCTTGAGTTTAAATTACCTCAAGTGAACGTGGTGTAATATAATTTAATTTGCATTGTGAAAGGCAAATATGACCTTGGCTTAGAGGAGGGAAATAGAAGAAAGTAGTAATCTCCTCGGAGAGAGAAACCTGCAAATAAGCAGTAATTTAACCAGTATAAATTAAAACAATATTGGTTGCAATACACACATTCAGCACTGGGGAAGTTCCAATTAAGGTGGCCCTAGGGTCTCGTAATCTAATTTACTTCTAATGCATCTACAAGTTCCCAGCCTGAGAAACACTTTAAATGGTAAACCACCATCAAGACAGATGACTTCTCATGTCTTGAAATTGTATTTGTAATCCAGACACCAGGCTAATCCTCTGTGAAACTGTTTTTAAGATTAGGTAGTTCACCTGATTATGTAGCCCTTTCATATTTCAAAAGCTAAGAACATGCTTTTTAGGGTCTTCAGAGAAAACATTCTGTAGTGATTATAGCAAATCTCTCCTCTCCTCCTACCCCAATTACTGTAAAATCTCAGAAGGAACAAAAACGTATCCAGGAACCTTAAGTAACCACCTTTACAAAAGGAACTTGTTTTCACAAGAAAGTAAATGTACGATGATGGCAATTGTGTTTTTAAAAAGCAATACCAAATATATATATATCAGATCAATACACTGCCCTTTTATGCTAACATTCCTAGACACAGAATTGATTTGTAAAATGATGCCTTTCAACAAGAATGCTTTTTGCAATGTAAGGTAAGAGAGTGGAAAAATACATTTTTGAGAAATGGCTTTAAGATGAAGTGAAACCCAAATGATTTTCAGGTTAATATCTCAGCAAGTACCTGACACAAAAGAGGTGTTCAATATATATATGTTGAGTGATTGCCTATAAATATTTTATCCTCCATGTAACAGGGAATTCTCAATATCCTAAGATGATCTATGTGATTTTTTAAAATTGAAAAATTATCTATGCTTTTATCATTCAACCCATAATGGTCATCATTATCAACTCAATTGATTAAGGATGATAGGATCAGATACCTATTCATTTTATTTCATAAAAATAAGTGGGTGATCTAAAAGTATAGGGTTTGGGGAAAATCAGATACTTAAATAGCTGTGAAAATTCTTCCAGAAGTTGAAAGGACTGTTCAGAGATTATTATTGCTGTTGTTGATGGTGTTTCACCTCCTTTAAAGTCTTGTGGGCATGTTGCTGACATTTCAGCAAACTGTGTACTCCTGTGAATTTTTTATTGTGAAATTCTGCCATAGAGATATCAAATCATGATGCCACAAGGCCCCTGCTGGTTTCTGACGGTGCTTAATAGATTCTGTCTCTATAGCCTGACATGTGCAGTTGAGTTGGAAAATGGCTGATTAAAAAATTTAGAGTCAACATATGCAGCCAGCCTGCATGGAACAAGATAACGCCCTGGGTGACAGGCTGGGGCTTTGATGCAGGAGGGTTGGAAGGGATCTTATACTCCTGATAGGAAGTCAGACAGGCACCCCAAGGGGAGAAAATTCTGAAAAATTCATAAGCTTCCTTATCATTAATAATTAATCTCTAAACCAACAGGCACTGGCAATTTATACTGGCCAATACTGGAGAACAGCCAAGGGTTGGAGCTATACCTCCCTCTGCAAACCCCTCTAGAGTGATTAATTTCATGGCAACCTTCAGTTTCTTATCAGAGAAGCAGAGTTGCAGAAATTCAGGAAACAGTCTTCATAAACTGTGACATTAGCCATCACAATTTATAAGACAAAGGGGTCAAGTCTCCATTAACCAGTCTCTTCACCTTCCTCCTCACCACTAGCACCAAAAACAAAAAACCAAAACAACAACAACAACAACAACAAACCCCCCAAAAACAAAAAAAATCCCACAAAGGTTTAGATTTGAAACTAGCTCAGATTGGGATTTTTCTTACAAAATTCTATGATCTTTATGAGTTCTCATTAGTTGTCATTTGGATAGGGAAGGGGGAGCAATTTTGTCCCTAGGAGACATTTGGTAAAGTCTAGAGACATTTTGGGTTGTCACAATGGAGGGAGAGAGGTGCCACTGCCAATAGTGGGTAGAGACCAGGGGTGCTGTTCAACACCATGCAATGCACAAGACAGTCCCTGCAACAAGGAATTATCCAGTTTAAAATGTCATTGGTGCTGAGGCTGAGAAACCCTGCTGTAGATGCTGACCTCAGGAAAGTAAGATATTTGCCCTGACAACATTTGATTATGGGGGCAAAGAGAACATTACTACACTGACATGGAGGCTTAACTTCATAATGTTAATCCTCTAGCTGTTAAACCCTTCCCAGTATTACCAGCTGGGCTGAGATCTAAAATAATTTGAGGAAGAAAAGAGATAAGAATGAGAATTTTGACAGTTCATATGTGGTGAAAAAATTTGTTCAAGAAGGCACCACATTTGCAAGAACAATCCAGACAGGTATTTTTGGAATTCTGCTTTGGAGTGCTTTGGAGTTTTTTTTCACTGAGGTATATAATGTCTTACACAGGGGTTAAACTACTGGGGTCTTGCTGACCCCTGTGTTGTATGCATATTTATGTCGCAAGTCTCCTAATTCCAGGAGACAGCTGCAGTAGAGTGACTGGAAGCATTCACTGTCTTCTAACATTCTGTCACACGGATGCTGATCCCGACACACTCACAAATCACACCCTCACAAACCACACCCTCAACCTGTTGCTTGCAGGGAAAGGGTCATGCCAACACATAATCCCCTCTCCTTGATTTAAAAGCCTGAGCTGCTGCACAGAACAGAATCAGAACAAGAGAGGCAGAAAATCTGGGGATGGGGTAGAAGTAGGGGCAATGAGGAGGTTTCCAGAAGGCAATCATACTATTTCGTTATTTACTTCACTTTAAGATAAAAGTAGAAAATCTCCACTCTTTTTCCAGTAAGGCAAAATATATATTGCCCTCCTTTCTCACTAAATTCCATTTTTAGTTAACTTTTTAGGTTTGCTAATGTCACTATTTCATAAGGAAGAAAAAAAATTAATGCTTGAATCTAACATCTGTGTTTCTCAGGAATTTTTTCTTTTCACTGGAATGAGAAACCACACTTATCTTGTATAGAAGAAAGAAATTGCAACGAATTCATTTTACAGAAGAACGTCTTAAACCAGTTTCTCTTCCCTGATAAGTGGGGGAGAAGTTGAGATTTCTGGGCCCCAGGTTTATAGCATTCTTTCCCTGCTAAAAAATGTTTTAAGCCTAAATGCACGCATATTATTACACGCAATTTTTACATGAACAAAATTGCAAAAAAGAAACCGTGTTGACCTCAGGAAACTTCTGCAGCAGGGTGTTGAATGGAATTCTTCCTGGTGTTCAGGAATTGGAGACATACATTTTGGAGGAAAATTCATACCCTCCAGGGCTTGTTAAAAGGTGTCCAGCCTGGCCCTACTATCCCCAGTCATCATTCCAGTGACTTTCCTCACCAGTTGTATATGAGAAGGAAACTGTGAAAGGAGAGGAGAGGGATCGGTTAGAAAGAAAAAGAAATCCCTCAGGGTTCCCAAGGCGTTAGCCTGAGAAAGGAGATTGCTGTGGCTTTTCTTTACCCCACCTGTGGTGCTTCCTGTTGCTTCCCTTCAAGAAAATAACCTTTAGAGATTGGGATTCCGGAAAAAAAAGGGAGCATCTTGTTTTCATGGTTCTGTTGGAAGTCTGCTTTGCAGCCAGCTGGTTGACCTGCCCTTGTGTCTAGTTGAACAGATCTAAAACACAAAGAATTGGAGGGAGACAGCCAGCTGGAGTGAGGTACTTGTGGCTCCATTTCTACTGCCACTATTTGGTGTGTCAAAGTTGTGTGGGTTTCTTATGGGTCAAATGCACACTGAGGAAGGTATTGTAGCTGAACTAGGGCCATCTTACTGGAGCTTCATCCTAGAGGTGGATGCTGGCCCACGGAGTCCCAGCTATAGGAAGCTCTAAAAAGAAGTCGCAGAGATGGGAGCTCACGTGTGGTTGGAAGACAGGAAGCTGATGAATATCTCCCTAAGAGTAGGGGCTCCCACTGATGGGCTCCCAAGTAACTCATCCATATCTCTCATGAGAGCGCTAGCACTTCCTGCCACCACACAGTGAGACCAATGGAGAGGTAGTGAAATAACTGGAGAGGAGATCACAGTCACCAGCCCAGTTAAGTCAAATGAACTTTGCCTTTTCCCCTCAGCACTGCCCACGACTTTTCAACTCCCTGCATTGACCCTGGAAAAGCTAGTCACAGAAGAGGCAGGGAGGTGATGAGCTTTAAGTTGGATATAAAATTGACATTGTAAATGAGACTGTGTTTTTGAAAGTGACTGGAAAGCTAAGAAGTCTATGCAAGGAGTCATTAGGAGATGGAAGAGGGAGTTCCCGCACAGCAATGCTGAAGGTAAAAACTGGAAAAAAATAAGGCTGTCTCATATTGTCCTCCACTGGGTACAGAATCATTGATAAATTAATTATAATTTATATCAAGATCCTTCCATAAACTTTCCTTTTAAAAAAAACTGTTATATACCTCTAAAAATAGAAAACTACCTCTACAGGCAATGGGGAGCCATTAAAGGTTACTGAGGAAAGCAGCACCATAATCAGGTTTGTGTTCTGGATTACTCTGGGGGCAGTGGAAGACGGAGAGTAGGCAAGGAAAAAAAAGTTGAGCAGCTGCAGAAATTGTCCAGGTGAGATATAATGCACAGTGGCTAAGAGCCAAGTTGTGTCAGCCATTTGGAAATTCTGTGCTTGAAAAAGTGGCTTCATGTCTATAAGCCTAATTTCCTTTTCTGAAAAATGGGGGTAAGCACAGCGCCTTCCTCTTTGGGCTGGTATGAGGATTCAGTGAAATCATACAGATGAAGTGAACACATCGGCCCACCCTACCCCAAGCTGGCCCTCAGGCAGAATTATCTATTGTTATAAACGGCTTTGGCTCTTCCAGGCACTTATGCCTGAAACCTCAGCATCTCCTCGACTTTCTTCTCTCATTGTCACACACATCTAATCATTTGCCAAATGCTCTCCTGTCCTCCTCTGTCTGGCAGGTCCTCATACATTTGTGTCTTTCTCTTTATTACCTACTTCTTCCTTACTTCAGCCCTTTAACATGGCTCCCCTGGACTACTGTGATAGTGGCTCAACTTGTCCCCCTGCCTCCTATCTTCCACTGCCACAGATTGATCTAAAGCACACATCTGATCCTGTCTCCCACTGTCCAGGAAGATGATTTTCAATTTTTAAAAAAGCAGTGTAGCTCTTTTAAAAATGGAAGCACCATCCAGATGCTCATAATACAAAATTAGGAGAGCAAGAATTTCTCTGTGTGAAATAGTGACAATATTGGTGGGGTGGTGGTGCGAGTTTAGAGGCTCATTCCTATACTACAGCCCTGAGAGGTTCTGAAAACATGTAGATTCCACGAGACAATCTTTAAAAATGATGAGGACGTATTCTGGTTCTTTATGGTCTAGGCTCAGCACCCACCTTTCCAGCCTCCACTCCCGCCATGTTCCCTGTGATCCTGCTGAATTGACCATTTGATGTTTCCCCCACCCTGCTCTGTGCTTTCCCCTTCCTTATCTTTGCTGACACAGTTTTCTTGGCTGGGAACTCATCTCCGCATGATTAGGATCTCCTGGCTTCAGAACCCACCTCCGATGTGCTGTTGCCCTGTCTAACAGGCTCCTCCCCTACTCTTCCCTAAGTTGGCACCTGCCATCCTTCTGCCCTAGGGAAGGCTTTTCACCAAAGCTTGTCTCTCTCAGACGCTTCTCAAAGACTTTCAAAAAAACCATGCCCTCTCCATCACAGAACCCAGGTTAGTTTGTAATTGTACATCTGTTGGTGTGGTCACCTGACTGACGTCTATTTCTCCATTAGGGTATGCATTCCATGGCTTTTGCTCAACATCATAACCTTAGAGACTGGCACAGGGCCTGGCTTGTGTTAAATTTCAATAAATAGTAGTAGTGGAAAGGAAGAAGAAAATGGATCTTCTTTCTATTGCCCTTCCACTAGCCCTCACTTTGTTCTATCTTGATGTTATTATTATTTGCATACACATCTAATCCTCCTACAAGACTAGAAACTTCTGAGGGCAGAAACTATAACTGGCTTCTCTCTTGATCTTCATAGGGCCTAGAAGAAAGAAACAAATGGTGGGCAAGATTTTTGTTGTTTGACATGTCTACATGAACAAAACCTACACTGGATTCCCATGTAGTGCAGTCCCTCAGGGGCCTTGTTACAGAGTGTCATTTTGAAGAGCTCAGGTTCTCCAGTCACTGACTCGATGACTATAACATGTCTGCATCATCCCCAAGATTCCTCCACTTTATTCTACATTTTATTTCAGACTGACTTCTGTAACAGGTAGGGGAAAATAAAGGGTGCTGGGTGTGGATGAAAACTGAGGGAGAAAATGGCACTTCAGGCCTTTTGTTCTTCAGAGGACCTCATTTGGGGGAAAAGCATGACAAAAGAGACACATAGTGTTTGTATCTGTTGATGCATTATGAAGTATTTATTGTCAGGCTGCCTTATTAACTAACAAATTCAAAGGCACTAAGAAAATAATCAGAGGAAATACTAGTGAGCAATTTTTGGCAGCACAAGGGACAGACACAATTTGGAAAGGTGGAGCCTTCCTTCTTAAGTAATTGGAATCCTATTTCACAGTCCACAGATTCTGTGACTGTACCACAATACAAATATTTCTGGAATCAAAGAAAGAACTCTACTTTTTTTGGAAATTAAGGATAAGTGCAAGAGCTATTTTTTTCACTGTTTATTCTACTTTAGCACAGGGAATCTACACCCCTAGGAAGCAGTGAATCACTAAATGACCAGAAAATGCCAGAATGGACTGGAGCTTAATTGGGAATTCTTGCAAGGAAGCCCAAAAAGCACTAGAGATGCTAACTACTCATGACTGCCTTGTGTACATCTTCTGCAAGCACTTTCTTCCCACTCTAAATTTTAGTGCTTCAAAAGTCATCTGTGAAATCTCTAGTGTTCAGTGAGTGACAGGATTTTCAAACTAGTCCATTTTAATATTCTCCCTCACTTTGCTACTGAAGAGAATTGGAAGCTGAGAGGTCAGGAAACTAGTTTAACATTTCAAAATCCTTATTTAAGAGATCTGGATCTCTAGAAAATAACCAGTTTCTAAAAACGATGGTACCAGAGGCAGTTTCTTCTTTCCTTCCTTCTCCTTTCCCTTTTTTCTCCAAATGTTTATTAAGCACAGACTGTTCCAGACAAGGTACAGGTCCTGAGAATACAATGAAGAGCATAGAGAGCCAGAAACTATTTTTTCCTCATGGAATTGATAATCTAGTGAGGAATGCAAACATTAATCAAATAACCATGTACATTAATGTAAACTTATTAAGAGATAATTGCTGCAAAGGATGAAAACAAGATTCTGTGAAAGACGTCTGGCCTAGCAGCTCTTGAATTGGGAACTAAAGATAAATAGAGGTTAACCAGGCAAAGAGTAGTGAAGAGCAATTCAGACAGGAATAGCATGTCTTAAGGGCCTATGGCCAGAGGAAATGTTGGAAGCAGGTCAGTGTGGCTGGAGTAAGGGTGAGGAGGAGAGTGAAATGGGGATGGTTTGGGAAGGCAGGCAGGGCCAAGTTGTGTGTGGAGTCTTGTAGGTCATGGGCAAGCTAAGCGTCGCTATGAATATGCTAGAAGCAATAAGACGTCATTGAAAAATGTAAAGCTAGAGAGTAGGGTGAGACATGTTGGGAGGATGGATGAGAAGTTCAGATGAGCATTACATAAACATCATTCTGGTTCATGCAGAGGATGGATTGGAAGGGTTAAGGGTGAATAAAGCTATTGCCAATGGTGGCTGAACCGACTAAATATAAAAAGTGCCTACCATGCATAGGCTAGGCACTTTATAGCATACAAGGCTCATTTGTGATTACAATTCTGTAAGAAAGGTACTTTTTAAAAAAATTAAATCAGCTGTTTTAGAATCATTTTAGATTTACAGAAAAGTAGCAAAGATAGTACAGAAAGTTCCTGTCTATCCCACGCCCAGTAGCCCTTCTTGTTAACATCTCACATTACCACGGTACATTTGTCAAAACATATGAACAAACACTGATACTTCATTATTAACTAAAGTCTTTAGTTTATTTGGACCTCATTAGATTTTTTTCCAGCATACTTTCTCTGTTCCAGGATCCCATTAAGGACACCACATTACATTTTGCTATCATGTCTCAGACTCCTTGGGCTGTGATATTTTCTCAGACTTTCTTTGCATTTGATGACCTTGACAGTTTTGAGTACTGGTCAGGTATTTTGTTGAATGTCTCTTGATTTGAGTTTGTCTAGAGTTTTTCTCGTGGTTAGGTTTATTTATGGGTTTGGGGGATGAAGACTACAGAAGTGAAGAGCCATTCTCAATACATCAAATCAAAGGTATATGTCGTCAACATGACTTCTCACCGATAGCAACCCTGATCACCTGGCTGGGGCAAAGGTTTCCAGATTTCTTTACTGTACAGTTACTTTTTCTCTCCTCTCACTCTATACTGCTTTCTTTGAAGTAAGTCACTACAGAGAGTCCAAACTTATGGGGCAAGTTTTGCTCCACGTCTTTGGGGTATATCTACTTATTTGGAATTCTTTTGGATGGGAACTTTGTTTTCCATTTCTGTCTCCTTTCTAATTTATTAGTTCAACCAATTATTTATTACAGTATGGACTTAGGAAAGTTTATTTTATATTTTGAGTTATAACTCAGTATATTATTCAATTTCTTGCTCAAGTTTGGGCATTGAGAATTCTTTCTGTTGGCTCCCAGATCCCCTTGACACATGCCCATCATTTGGGGAGATTTTTTGGAGCACTTTTCAACTTTTTGGCTGTAATGATGATCCAGGCTCAGCTTGTGTATTGAGTACCCCAGCCCTAGAATCAGCCATTTCAAACAAGGAGCCCTGGCTCTTTTTATGGGAGAAGGATTTTGCAAACTAAGATGTGGACACTGAATGTACTCACTGTTACTGGGGAAAGATTTTTTATCCTCAATTCAGATGAGAACATTAATGGTTAGGGGGTTTAAGAGACTTGCCCAAGTAAAGGGCACACCCAAGATTCAATTAAACATCCTTTTCTCCATTTTCCTTTGTAAAAATATCCTAAATTTCAATCCATATCCACCATTTCTCATGTGGCCTATGCACTTTGGGGAAAGCTGAACTCATCCTCAGTTCTAGGTGAGTGTCTTCCCCAGTTTAAACCATTCAGCAGATTCTGTGCACCTGGTCACAGTAATGGAATTAGGGACAGGATACTTTAGTCAAGTACATGTACCAATCAGATGCAAGATAACATTTACTAGAGGGTTTCTGGGAAAGGGGCTTTCAGACTCATCTGAGAAAAATGCTGGAGGAGAATTCTCTCTTCCTGATAGAAGTGAAAGGAACTGTAAGAAAATCCCATGGCTGGTTAAGACTATGCAGCTCACTGTGAGGGAAACTCTGTCCCTGAACTTAATAGTTCACAATCAAAGTAGATTGATTTTACTACTTTGATTTCATAGAGTTGAAAATTCTGCTATCAATGAAAGACAGTAAGGGATTCATTCATTTGATAACTATTGAAATTCACAGCACACCTACTTTGCTTCCACAAAAGCAAACAAGGCACAGTGCAACAGAGACCTCTGAATTAGATGAAAACTGGGAGTGGTGATTCACTCAAAAACTTCGACTAAGGAAACTTACTGAAATTGAGCAAAAACAAAATTTTGAGTTCCTAACTTGGCCTGGCAATACACACTCAGGCACACATACAGATAGACATTCCTGACACAAGTGATCAAGATTAAGGAATCTATAATCAAAGAAACATTGCATAGAGTTTATATGGAAGTGTTTGGTGAAGTATAAACGTACCATATAAATCAAAAAAGTGGTGATAATAATGTTAATGTTTGGAAGAGAGGGGGACCTTAAAAACAGACTAATCCTAACGTTTCAGTTGGAGGGTTAATCAACTGAAGTCCAGAATGTGAAGTGACTTATCTATATAGCTAGAAAGTGGTGGAGTCAAGAAAAAAAAGCGTACAAAATTACAGCTAGATAGGAGAAATAACTTCTGGTGTTTTATAGCAGCAGTCCCCACCCTTTTTGGCACCAGGGACTAAACTTCGTGGAAGATAATTTTCTCATCCAGGGGGTGGGGGGATTGGTTGGGGGGATGAAACTCTTCCACCTCACATCATCAGGCATTAGATTCTCATAAGGAACACACAACCTAGCTCCCTCACATGTGTGGTTCACAGTAGGGTTTGCGCTTCTATGAGAATCTAATGCTGCAGCGGATCTGACAGGAGGCAGAGCTTAGGCAGTAATGCCTAGTACCTGACTGTGGCCTGGGGGTTAGGGACCCCTGTTTTATAGCACTACAGGATGACTATAATGAACAATATGTTATATAGTTTCAAATAGCTAGGAGGAGGATATTGAATGTTTCTCAACACAAAGAAATAAAATCTGAGACGGACATACTAATTACCTTGATCTGATCACTATACATTGCATATAGCAAAACATCACTATGTAACCCATAAATATGTACAGTTATTATGTGTCAATTAAACAAATTTTTAAGCAAGACAACTACAAAGAATGAGTCTAAGAAAATAAGTTAACTCTATTCCAGTGAACAAACAAAAAAACCCTGCATGTTTTGGCAAACAGAACATTTTTGTTTTCTCTGTGTATTATAACACTTCAGAGGCATAAAACATCTATGTCTTCTTGCAGAGGGAAAACAATAATTTAAAAAGCCCATCCATTTAAAGTTCTTTCAGAAAGTCAGGTAGGGGAGGAAGTCAATGGGTCAGCTGACATCAGTGGGCAGAAAGGTGTCTTTGGCCCCCAAATAATATAAATACATTTAAATGCTAAATGTGAACTTGAAAGTTATTTCCCTTGAACTTCTGAAGTTTTTCTCTTTTTTTCTGTGACTAGAGGGGAGAAATGGAGCTAATGTACATTATAAGTGATGATATAAGATAAAAATATTGTCAATCTGCAGATCTGCAGACAAGCAAAGGCTAACATAATCCCCAGATTTCATAATAGCGTGTACTTAAGGATGTGCCATTCCCATTCTTTCTGATTTTGCCTTTTTGAATGTCCTGTTTATGGAATATATTTCATAATGTACCTTGTCTTGTATTGGTGACTCATAATAGAGCCCAACTCATTTGTATTTTAGGATTTTAAAATGACTTTTTATTTAATATTATGCATTTTGATAGCATCTTTCGCTTAGACAGCCTTCCCAGAATGCATTGGGTAGTTAGGCAGAAATGTATTTTAAGCCATCAGGGACTAGATAATTTGTCATTATTACATGTATCCTTTGCTCCTCCCCACACAGTAATGCTCAAAAGGTGCTGGGCTCATGCTAGTTCTTAATAAAATGATTGCAATGATGGTGATAGCTGTGCGCTGCCACCAAGTAGCACATCTTCAGCAGCTGTAGCAACAGCCTGGGAACAGCCACAAGCATGGCTTGCTTCTTTTATGACCAAGGGCAAAACACCAAAAGGAGATTTGTTATGGAAGAGAAGAAGGATCAACAGTGTTGTTTGCTTAGATCAGGGTTGAGGGGGCCCAACGCGGGGGTGGCAAATCCCTCCCATCTGTTCTTGTTTTTCTGGAGGGCTGATGTCACTGAGCAATTTAAAATGGCTAAATTCACTGCTTGAATCAAGGACAGAAAACTGCCTTCAACATCAGATCATAGGTTTGTAAGTTCACAAATTTGTAAATTCCTCAGGGAATTTGTGAAATAGTCCCAAATGGGGCAAGAAATACTGCAAAATGCCATTTGATTCAAGTGGAAATAATTTCTATCAACAGCCAGGGGCATTTTATTGAGTGACTGTTAATAAGATATAAGAAAAAGCACTTAACTGTTGCCAATGAAAGGACTTTCTTGTTTTTAATTAAATGACTAGGAAGTAAATAATCAGAAAGGGAAGGCTGTGAGACCCCAGGGTACCAGGGACTTAGGGCCAGGATGAATTGGTTTGAAGATTTTCAATTTTCAGGGGTGATTATCATGAGTACTTTTTCTTTCTGCTAATATTATCTATTGTGTATACTGAAATCTTATCCTTACATTTCAACATTATGTGTTGAGTTTTCATTGCTACTTCCTGGGTTCCCTTCACACATACATATATATTGGCTTCTATCTTAACACTTGCTTCTATGGTAAAAAGCTCTTATTATGTATTCTTTTTCTACAATTAATAAAGAACTTTCAAATACATTAGTCCACCTAAACTGCATAATAACACTGTGAAGTAGGCGCAAGTGAAGGAAGTCACTAACCCATTTTACAGCTGAGGAAATTGAGACCCAGAAAGGTAAAGAAAAATTCCTAAAGTAAAACAATTCATCAAATTCTTTTCATCATTTATTCAACAAGTATTTATTGAGCATGTGCTATGCTAGGTGCCCAATTGTATTATACTGGTCAGGTGGTAAAGCACTGTGGTTAAAAGAAAATGCTTGGAGGCAGAGATTAGGATTTAATAAAAAGTTTCCATCAGTTAATTAAGAATCAAGGTTTTACCACTGCAGCACTACTAACATTTTGGAATGAATAGTTCTGTGTTGCAGGGCCTGTCTTATTCATTGTAGGATGTTTAGCAGCATAGTTGGCCACTACCCAATGTAAACCAGTAGCTTTCCTTCCCCCATCGTGCTAATCAAAAATATTCCTAGACATTGGCAAATGTACCCTGGGGGGGCAAAATATTCTCAATTGAGAACCACGGAGCTGAGTGAGTTTTGTGAGTCTCTGTTTCTCATCTCTAAAATGGGAATAATGGTCTCTAATAGCATTGCTATAGCTATGAATTGTCTGGAAGTGGTCAATATGTGGAAGAGGTTGTTACTGTATTGCTATTACCATCTAGGTCATCAGATATTTTTAAGGTGCCTACTATGTGCCACTGCAAACAGGAAGGTGGAGACAGACTCAGGCTTCAAAGTCAGGTCTTAACTTCCACACAGAGTGTTCCATCTGCTCTGACAGTTGCCAACTCTTCTAAGGCACCTAGCTAGTTAACAGCCTCCTTTTATTCTTGCTCTTGCCATCTTTACATACCTTCCTGTCCTAGTCTGTCATCATCTCTTGTTGCCAAAGTTGTAAGGAAATGTTCAAGTTTTGAAAAGATTTTTCTTGGGCTGACCTCTAAGAACTTGCCATCCTCAGACACTCAGTGTCACCTTGCTCTCCCTTCTCACTAATAACCCTCACAATGGATCATAAAGCCCTCAGAGTGTCTGGGTGGCAGAAGGGATTCAGGAGACTGTAACCCACTTTCCACAGGGCATCTATGGTACAGCGATGGGTGATGTGGGAAGAGAGGAAGAGGACAAATCAAGTTGACATTGACAGCAATTTTCTCCAGATGAGTCCCAGAAAAAAATCTTTCCAGCGTGTGAATAGGAATAATAAATAGTGTCACAAACGATGCTTCTTTTGACTTCCTTTGTTACTAGGCTGTGATTTGACAGCTTTCAAGAGTTTTGGTGATATTTATTTGTAGAAAAATTTCTTAGTTCTAACAATGAACACACATTGAATAAGGAATGGCTGACATTTGATTTCCTTCAAGCATTAAAGTGTTTTTCTCTAGGCAGAACAGCGCAATTAATTTTTCCATGCTGCACTTGAGCTGGAAAAAAAAAAAAAAAGAATTCCTCCATTCCATTTATTTTCCTGTTACAACCTTAGTTGGCCTATAAACATTTTCCTTATAAGAGGAAATGTTAATCTAAAGAGATCATACACAATGAACTTTAAAATTATAATGTAAACATAATCAAGAGATAATGCCAAGAGAATAGGATGACATCTTGAGGTTATGACCTCCAACTGCTGAAAAAGTGTGCAAGGAGAAGCAAACCGACGTCTAGAAATACAGGATGGGTGTTAGCCAAGACTTTCACTTGAATGCCGTGTCCTGGGGCTCCCTGAATGATAACTGAATCACTGCTTTATAAAATGTAGTGTTTTTATATACCATTCTCTGGAGAGGGGTTGTAGGGCATAAAAAGTTAGTTTGTATTTGGATGACATGTTTGTATAACACTTTGGACACAAATGTACTTGACATCATAGAATTTCTTCCTGCCAAGTCACCGAAATTTATCAGACCCTTGTCCTAATCTTTTAAAGCCTTAGGTTTTGCTTCTGGTTGTCAAATCAATTCACACAAATGTGTTAATAGCTCCTTGAGTCATCTTTCCCAGGAGATAGGTTTCCCTTTTAATCACTGGAAAAGCTTCTAGAAAGAAGTAGCTCCTGAGATGGGAGGATGGATAAGATTTCAAAACGTGACAATGAGAGATGAGGGGAGGCAGCCGTTCTAGCAGGAGAAAACAGGATAAGCAAAGTATGTTTGAGGAAATCCCATGGCAAGTTCAGCAGAACAATGACTAGTCTGGTTTGGACACAGGGCAAAGCTGGAAAGGAGTAATAAGCATTTTAGCTGGAGAGGTACTGATTCTTCTCTGGACTAGAGTCCCAAGCAGCTACCATGTCAACCATGTTTGGAGTAAAGGTGTGTTTGACCGTACTGGGCAATCTACATTTTTTTTTAAATGGAAATTTTTGGCTTCTCTTGCCTTTCTGGAAGATCTGTCAGCAATGCTGGAGCTGGAGCTGATTGGCAGCTGCCCCTGTGAAGTGGGATACTAACTGTCCAGTTGGCCACAGTTCCCACCATTCCAAGGTGTCCTCCCAATACACTGAGAGGGGAAAAAAAGGTATGGTTTATTGTCAGGTTTTTCTTACGACAGATTATCATAATCTCCAAGATGATGTATGGTCATCTTGTTTTGTTCTTACGTTGTAGGTCATGGAAAATAAAGTTGACTTTTATTACATCAAGTTCACTTCACTTGTTTATGTGAACTTTTTCAGCATTAGAGATCATGAGCCCTGCTCTAGATAGGGAAAGGCTAAGTAACTTTCCAAGGCCACAGGGAAGTCAGTGCTTGACTTGGCAATAAAACGCAGCAGCTCCATTCTCATCTCTGCTAAGTTAAAAAGAGCACCTGGGCTATCGCTCTGTTCATGCGGCATCATAGGAAGCACACTCCTGCCCACCAAATTCTGCTTGGTACCCACCAACCTTGCTGGGTCCTGGATCTTAAGATTGCCGTCCAGAAACCTAAATTAATGCTTAAGCTGGATTACTGCATGAGTCTAATAGAGTGGTGATGGGGAGAACCCACCTGCCTACTCACAGAATTTCTTAAAGGTCCATCCACCTGTACACAGAGGAAAACACACGTCAACAATGATTCCTCCTACTCCTTGGTATTTACCCCAAGGTGTCAAAGCTTATGTCCACACACAAACCTGTACACAGACATTCATAGCAGCTTTATTTGTAATTGCTAAAACTTAGAAGCAAACAAGACATTCCTTAGTAGGTAAATGGATAAACTGTGGTACATTTAGACAATGGAATGTTATTCAGCACGAAAAAGAAGTGAGCTATCAAATTTTGAAAATATGTGGAGGAAGCTTAGACGCATGTTACTGAGTGAGGAAAGCCAATCTCAAAAGGCTACCAACTGTATAATTTCAACTATATGACACTCTGGAAAGTGCACCTATGGAGCACTTTACTTAAAGTATGGAGCACTAAACTTAAAACTAACGTTTACTTAAAAGAATATTCTTTCAACGGCAGTCAGTAATGGTGCTTCCTTTCCTGGAGGTCCCTGGGTTAAGACAGTGAATAAAGAGATAGCAGGCAGCCATAAAAAGGAACTAGATCATGTCCTTTGCAGGGACATGGATGGAGTTGGAAGCCATTAGCCTCAGCAAACTAATGCAGGAACAGAAAACCAAACACCTCATGTTCTCACTCATAAGCAGGAACTGAATGAGAACACATGGACACATGGTGGGGCAACACACATTGGGGTCTGTTGGGGTATGGTCGGGGGAGGAAGAGTACCAGAAAGAACAGCTAATAGATGCTGGGCTTAATACCTAGGTGATGGGTTGATCTGGAGCAAATCACCATGGCACACATTTATCTATGGAACAAGCCTGCACATCCTGCACACGTACTAAACTAAAACTGAACTAAAAATAAAAGTTGAAGAAAAAAAGATAGGATTTTTTGATAATAATATGGTCTTATCTTATGAAATAAATTTATAACTCCAGAGGCATGTGATTTTCTTATAGAAACATTGTCACTTAGTATCCATCATCTGAAATTTTCAACACCACCGTCTACAAAAACTCTTGAAATATGGACGATGGTATTTTAGATCAGGTCCTCAAACTGGTCAACATCAGAATTGCCTTGGAGTTTGTTAAAAAATTTATATACAGCTACCCAGAACTCACCCCAAAGCTTTCGATTAAAATTTCAAAAGGATGAGGTGCCAGTTCCTGCATTTTAACCCCACTTCCAAGATAATTCTTCTGCTCAACAAAGGATAAGAATCACTGAGGTGAAAAGAACCATTGAATCCAGAGAAGGCAAATGCCTGGCACACTTAAGAGTACATTTTTTCCTGCATAGCAGCAGACATCACTAACTCATCGGCATTCTTTCCCATGAGCCTCAGAATTGCTCACCACAACTACCATTTGAAGAGAGAGTTGGCTTAGGAGATAAACCTATTTGTTGGCCTAGGAGCTAAAACTTATGCATATATTATTCCAATCTTTTGGAAATCCATAAGCCTACTTCTCACTGGCCTCTCACAAACATAAATCTGACTCTATAGCCATATTTTAGAAAGATGCCATTCCTTTCAACTCTCACTGCCATCAACCTAGTCCAAACTACCATAATTACCTACTAGTATGGTTACAATACCATCTACCTGGTCTCCCTGTTTTGATGCTTGACTCCTGTAATACACACACGGTCCAAATTAGGTTTTTAAAACAATACAATAGAATCTGCTGTTGCTTTTAAATTAGGATGACTTTGAATTTTAGATTAATTTAGGGAGAGCTGACATCTTTGTTATGTAAAGAAGGTCATGTCATGCCCATACTTCAAAACCATCCAGGTCTCTTCTCATCTGTATCTAGAATGATCCTGGACTCTTACTAGATGATGTGACCTCTACTAAGCTTGCTAATATCCTCTCTCATCTCGAGGCACTCTCTCTTTCACTGGTTGTTTTTTCTTCAACCTTTTACCAATTTTTTGGCCATCAAGTTTTCCCCCATCCCAGAGCCCTGCCGATAATTTCTCATCCCCCTCTCAGGAATGCTCGGTCCCTCCCAATTTCCACCCTAGTTCCTGCCCCTCCCTTCAAGCCTCTGCTTTAGTCCACTTTGTTAGAGGGGGTCCTCCCTGACCATTTCATCCCCAAGAGTGCTCATCACCCCCACCTCATTGTCCTTTGTAACTTCCTCTGTTCCTTTCCTTCACAGTCCTTCTGATGAGCCACGATTATTTTGTGTATTCACTTGCTCACTTTTAAATGGTCTGCTTCTCACCCTGGGTTGTAAGCTACACATGACAAGGACAGGGACAGTATCTGTCATGCTTATCAATTGTATATACAGAAGCCAGCCTCATGCCAGGCACAGAGCACGTTCTTGATGCATATTTGATGAATAAATTGATGGGAACATATTTTAAATTCTATTTTTGCTGGGTGCAGTGGCTCACACCTATAATCCCAGCACTTTGGAAGGCTGAGCGGGGGAACACCTGAGGTCGGGAGTTTGAGACAAGACCAGCCTGGACAGTATGGTGAAACCAAAAAAAAAAAAAAAAAGAAAAATGGCCAGGCGTGCTGCTGCACGCCTGTAGTCCCAGCTACTTAGGAGGCTGAGGCAGGAGGATCACTTGAACCCAGGAGGCAGAGGTTGCAGTGAGTCAAGATTGCATCACTGCACTCCAGCCTGGGTGACAGAGTGGGACTCCATCTCAAAAAAAAAAAAAAAAAAATTCTGTTTTCCTTCATTTCTACCACCAGGATGAGCTAAAGATAAACCCCGTCTCTACTAAAAAAATACAAAAAACTAGCCGGGCGAGGTGGCGGGCACCGGTAGTCCCAGCTACTCGGGAGGCTGAGGCAGGAGAATGGCGTAAACCCGGGAGGCGGAGCTTGCAGTGAGCTGAGATCCGGCCACTGCACTCCACCCCGGGCGACAGAGCCAGACTCCGTCTCAAAAAAAAAAAAAAAACACACACACACACAAAAACTCTGAGTTTCTTCACTTGCTATTTTGTGACCCTATCTGCTAAGTTTATGTTCATCAGTTCTAACACATTTCATTTGTGTTCTGCATGAAGGCTCACCAAAGGACAACCACAGTCACAAAGGATATCACAAGACAGGAGGACAAAGTTACATGTTCTGTTGATGTCACTAAGCCTCTTTACCTGGTCACCCCAGTGCTCGCTCAATGGACCCAGGTACTCAGTGGTCACGGTGGCAGGGATAGAAGGTACACATAGACTTAACCCAGACTTCTCTTCACTAAGGCTGGCCTAGCTAAGGCCACTGCTGAGTGCCTAGTGACGCTCTTAGAAAATCTCTTTGGCAATAATATTAAGATATCAATAATCATGTGAAAATAATATTATTTTGATTATCAAATTCCATTGGATCAGGTCATAGATAAATCTATGTTTAACTGAATTCTGTGCCATAATTGGTTTGATCATGCTCTAAGGTATTTATCTTATTGGTGCATTTATTTAATGGTGTCCTAACTAATTCTATCACTGTCAATGTTGTTTACTTTAAACTTTTTAATTGTCTTTGTACTTCAGTTAGCACAGTTAGGCAAACCCACAGCCCAACACTGAGTCCTTAATGTGGCACTATATCCTGGAGGAGCAGCCAGTCAGTCACCTGGGGGCAGATCGATTACATTAGACCCCTTCCATCATGGAAGGGACAGAAATCAGTCCTCATTGTAATATTCTGGATATGAATTTGCCTTCTTGGTGTACAATGCTTCTGCCAGCACTACCCTGTGGACTCACAGAATGCCTGATCTACTGAAAAGCATTTTGACAGCATTATGTCTGATCCAGGAACTTATTTCACAGCAAAGTAAGTGCAGCAACAAGCTTCTGCCCATAGAATTAACAGGTCCTTACCCATACCCCAGTATCTGAAAGGAAATGACTTAACTTAAAGGTAGAATGGTTTACTGAAGACTCAGTTATATTGCTGGTTAGGAGATACTACCCTAAAAAAATGGGGCTCTGTCTTACAGATGAAGTAGAAGCTATCAATCAGATAATTACATGGTGCTGTTTTCTCCAGCACCACAGAATTCACGGGTCCAGGAATCAAGGGTGCAAGTGGGAATGTCTCCTCTCACTGTTAAGCCATTCACAGAATATTGTCTTCCCATCCTGTAACTTTGAGATCTGCTGGTTTCCACGTCTTAGCTTTTCCTTCCACTCATTATATTATATGAGTTTTATTGGAGATTAAATTTACAGTTTAGTCTTTAGATAACACAAAATTCAGCTTTTAAGGAATTCACAGAACCCAAAGATAGTTGTGATGATTCCTGAGATTTTTTTACCCCTTGATTTTGGGGTTAGGGAAAGAATATTTTCAATTGTACAAAGGATAGTTGCATCTTATAAGGAGAAGACAGTTGTTTTGCTGTTGTCTGGAAATTCAAATATACATATGAAGGAAATAAAAATATTCTACCCCCCAGTATATTTATTTGACATATTTTGAGATTGCAGCCAGAGAGCCAGAAAACAGAAGTGGCCCTGCAAAGCTGTCTTTTATAAGGGAAATTTGCCTCTCTAGAGAATCTGCATTAATGCAGCCAGGCCTTTATCCATATTTAGGAAAGATAAACTGAGTCTGACACCTTAAAGATCTGAAAGAAACATTTACCTGACTATCCTCTCTAAGGGTTGGTAGCTGTGAAATTTCAGCTATGATACATAACAAGATCACCTTTGCTAGCCAAAGCCTCCTCCTTTCTCCTTCCTATAAGTTGTCTTGTCACTAAAACCTAATTTGCCATCATAACTTTTTTGGTTGCTTTTTGCTTTGTTTTGTTTTTGAGACAGGGTCTCACTCTATCACCCAGGCTGGAATGCAGTGGCACGATCATGGCTCCCTACATCCTTGACCTCCTGGGCTCCAGTGATCCTGCCTCAGCCTCTCCAATAGCTGGGACTATTGGCATGAGCCACCAGCCGGGTCTTCAAACTTGTTTTTGGCCATGCTCTGAACCCATATTATTTCTGCAACTTCAAGTTGGTATATAAGCTTCTGAACCTCTTTTGGGGGGTTGGGTCTTTATCCTGAAGGCTCCCACGTATACATGTTAAATAAATTTGTATGCCTTTTCTTCGATTAATCTGCCTTTTGCCAGTTGATTTCTCAGGGAAACTTCAGGGGGCCAAGGGCCTTGGTCCTTACATGTAAAATAGTGGGTCTTGATGTCCAGTAGTCAAGGAGGTGACCTGGGCCAGTAATTGAGTTACTCTCCCTCAGCTACAAACCCTGTATTTAGCTCTGTGACACTGGGGCCAGGACTCTGCAAACCAGACTTCTGCTCTGCCAGCTGCTCCTTGCTGGGCTCTGTCAATAAGTGATGCTATGGGGAAAGCTGCAGAGTGGAAGAGGGAACAGGTACTTGCTCCTGCCTGGTTTCTTCTTTTATATTCCAGCAAACCCCCTGCCACTGGCAGCAGCAGTGCCTTCCCCAGCGACAGTGGACTCCAGTTTGCCACATTTTCAACACTTGCAGATGCAGCCTCTTTACACCTCATTGCATCCCTACCTCAGAAGTCTGGGTATTAGAACCATAAGGTCCTGCCTCTGAGGTCAGAGGCACCAGCATCAGTGCCCAGCATCTCTCCTCAGAGGGCTGGTTTTCCTCTTTGTGTGCCTCTACCCTCCCTTAAACTAAGTTTAAATAATTCCAACCTATTCCCTTTGTTTACTCAACTCTAGGGGAGCTGCCTGTCATTGCTGCCTATACGATATCTTAAAGTTATCCTTTTACCTTTGTAGTTACCCAGTTAACTACTTTATATATTGCTAACAATTCTTGATGTTAGATCCTCTCTGTTCACATAACAGACTGGCTTCTCTCTCTCGACTGGCCCTTACTGACCCAATAAGGCGTCCTCATCAATTAGGGGACATGGGATTGGCTGACCAGAATAGGATCATTTGCACATGAGGATGTTCTTATCAATAACATTTCTAGAGCACCCCTCCTTGAAATCCTGGAAAGTGAAAATTGACCTTCTGTGACAAAGCCTGACATATGTACAGTACCCTAGTATTTATAACACATATTCACAAATTATCTGATTCAACCCTTGGAAGAACCCTGAGAGAGGTAGCAAGGCAGTCAAGTATACTGACTTTGGAGACACAAAGGCTTGAGTGCAAACCTTGCCTCAATCACCTCCCAGTCATGGGATCTTGGGCAAGTTACTTAAATATATTTTTTATATTTTTTATTTCCATAGGTTTTGGGGAACAGGTGGTGGTTGGTTACATGAGTAAGCTACTTAGTGGTGATTTGTAAGATTTTGGTGCACCCTTCAGCTGATTATTATACACTGAATCCAATTCATAATCTTTTTTCTCTTACCCCCTCCCCATCCTTTCCCACGAGTCCCCAAAGTCTACTGTGTCCTTCTTATGCCTTTGCATCCTCATAGCTTAGCGCCCACTTATGAGTGAGAACATACGATGTTTGCTTTTCCATTCCTAGGTTACTTCACTTAGAATATTAGTCTCCAGTTCCATCAAGGTTGCTGAAATGCCATTAATTCATTCTTTTTTATGGCTGAGTAGCATTCTACTGTATATATACCATAATTTCTTTATCCACTTGTTGATTGATGGACATTTGGGCTCGTTCCATATTTTTGCAATTGTGAATTGTGCTGCTATAAACATATGTGTGCAAGCATCTTTTTCGTATGATGGCTTCTTTTCCTCTGGGTAGATATCCAGGAATGGGATTTCTGGATCAAACACTAGATCTACTTTTAGATCTTTAAGAAATCTGCACACTGGTTTCCATAGTGGTTGTACTAGTTTACACTCCTGCCAGTAGTGTAGAAGTCTTCCCTTTTCACTGCATCGACAACAACATCTATTTTTTTTTTTAATTTTTAAATTATGGCCATTCTTTCAGGAATAAGGTGGTATCACATTATGGTTTTGATTTGCATTTCCCTCATCATTAGTGATGTTGAGCATTTTTTCATGTTTGTTGGCCATTTTCGTATCTTCTTTTGAGAGCTGTCTATTCATATCCTTAGCCCACTTTTTGATGGGATTGTTTTTTTCTTGCTAATCTGAGTTCCTTGTAGATTCTGGATATTAGTCCTTTATCAGATGTATAGATGGTGAAGACTTTCTCTCACTCTGTGGGCTGTCTGTTTGCTGACTGTTCCTTTTACTTAAATATTTTGATCCTTAGTTCCTTCATCTTTAAAATGGACGCTGCAGCATCATCCACCTTAGGTCTGTTGTAATGGTTGAGAGACAGAAAGTATCATTCAGAGAGAGAACATAAAGCACTTAGCATATTGCTTCATACAATAAATGCTCTAAAATGTTTGCTATTGTTTCGTGAATGAGAAAAGAGGGAGCTGAAGAGCTGAATATACTTGCCCAAAGTTACTACATGAGGCATCCAGGACTTGCACTTGTCTCTTTGCACTCAAGTTACTTCCCACTGTTTGATCTGTGACGCAGTTCTTCTGGAAGCCCCTCTACGAGGGGTGCAGGACCCTGGCCTACCCATGTACAGTGTTCTGCATAGGCAACACTTTACATTTAATTTCTGTCTGTAAATATCTGCTCAGGTGCATCTTTCTGGTAAACATCAGCTGGTCCAGGCACAGCAATGTGGGTGTGACTCAGGCCTCGTCTTTTGTCCTGTGGGATCTCAATTTCCTTAAGTAGAGTCATTATCTCCCACATTAGTGGTTGTTCTTGCTCCTGTTCTTGCTCTTCTCCTCCTCCTCCTTTTCCTTCTTCCCTTCTTCCCTTCCCTTCCTTTTTATTTCCTTCCTCCCCACTTTTCTTTCCTTCCTTCCTTCCTTCCTTTTTCTTTCTGTTTTCCTTTTTCTTTCTTTCTTTTTTTTTTTGAGACAGCGTCTTGCTTTGTCACCCAGGCTGGAGTGCAGTAGTATGATCACTGCTCACTGCAGCCTTGACCTTCTAGGCTCAAGCAATTCTCCTGCCTCAGCCTCCCATGTAGCTGGGACTACAGTCACATACCACCATGCCCAGCTATTTTTTTTTTTATTTCTGACAGATAATAATTTTGTTTTTTTGTCACTATGGCACAAACACTTTATTTTTACTTCAATAGGTTTTTGGGGAACTGGTGGTGTTTGGTTACATGAATAAGTTCTTTCATGGGAATTTCTGAAATTTTGGCACACTCATCACCCAAGCATTGTACACTGTACCGGATGTGTAGTCTTTTATCCCTCACCCGCCTCCCATCCTATCCCCCGAGTCCCCAAAGTCCATTGTATCATCCTTAGGCCTTTGTATCCTCATAGCTTAGCTTCCCCAGCTAACTTTTTAAGAATGTGTTTTGTAGAGCCAGGGTCTCATTATGTTGCTCAGGCTGATCTTGAACTCCTGGGCTCAAATGATCCTCCTGCCTCAGTCTCCCAAAGTGCTGAGATTACCAGCGTGAGCCACTGTGCCTGGTATCAGTGGTTCTTCTTAGCTCTGGCTGCACTTTAGTATCACCAAGGAACTTTCTTTAAAACAAATATTGATATTTGGGTTCTCACCCCCAGAGATTCTAATCTAATTGAACTGAGGTGTGACCTAGACTTGGTCATTAAGAAAAAAACCTTTGAGTCTACTGTAAAGTCAGAATTAATAAACATTGTTCATCAATGTGCCCCTGGGTCAAATCTGGCTGATGACCGGTTTTTGTAAAGTTGTTTTGTTTTGTTCTGAGACCGAGATTTGCTTTGCTGCCCAGGCTGGAGTGCAGTGGCGCCATCTTGGCTCACTGCAGCCTCTGCCTTCCAGATTCAAGTGATTTTCCTGCCTCAGTTTCCTAAGTAGCTGGGATTACAGGCATGCGCCACCATACCCGGCTAATTTTTGTATTTTTAGTAGAAATGGGGTTTTACTATGTTGACCAGGCTGGTCTCAAACTCCTGGCCTCAAGCGATTTGCCCACATCGGCCTCCCAAAGTGCTGAGATTACACCGTGCCTGGCCTGTTTTTGTAAAGTTGTATTGGAACACAGACACACCTATTTGTTTACATGTTGTCTATGGCTGCTTTTGTGCTGTAACAGCAGAATTGAGTAGTTGCAACACAGACCATGTGGCTTGCAAAGCGTAAAATATTCATTAATTGTTCCTTTACAGAAAATGTTTGCCAACCCCTATTCTACAAGTCTGTGTACACTCTATGGGTCCTCTATCTCTACCACGATCTACGATTCCTATGTGATAAGTTAAATAATATAAACCACCCAGAGGAGAGGCTTTCAAACTTTTTAGGCTACAACCTACGGTAAGAAATATATCTTACATCTGTAGTGGTTTAAAACACATGTCTACAAAGTCTTTGATGCTCTTCCCTTCAAGAGGTGGAGCTTAATTCTTCTTAGTATGGGCTGGACCTGGCGATATGCTTCTAAGGATTGTAATTCTTCAGCAGAAGTGATGGTTTGTGACACCGAAAACTTGGTCATAAAGAGGCATTTTGGTTTTCATCTTGGTAACTATCTCTAGGATTAATCAGGTTATTAAGTTAGATAATGCAGGTCGGACGTTTAGTATTGTGTTTGGTAATAGTAAGTGTTCCTTAAGTAAAATCTTAGTTCTCATTACTATAATGGCCTTAACGAAATCCCTAATAGTGAGTCATCCTACTAGAGATGATATGTACATTTTATAGGGAGGAACTGGGGACCTAATCTTATGACTCATTGGTGACATTAAAGTGAGAACTCTAGAACTGACACCCTAATCTCTATTTACCTCTTGCCATGCCTCAAGAAATGCACTTGCACTTCACGTGCTTTGTTTCCCTTAATTGTCACAGTGACTCTATGAAAGGTACACCATTCTTATCCTTAGTTTAGGGTTGGGAAAACTGAGCACAGGATTTTTAATTAAAGTCCTCAAGGCTACACAGTTAGTAGTAGAGGCAGCATGGGAACTGTCTCAGTCAGTTTGGGCTGCTATCACAAAATACCATAGCCTGGGTGGCTTATAAACAACAGAAATTTATTTCTCACAGTTGTGGAGGCTGGAAGTCTCAGGCCAGGCTGCCAGCATGGTCAGGATCTGGTGAGTGCCCCCTTCAGACTTGCGATGGCCAAGTTCTTGTATCTTCACAAGATGGTGGAGAGAGCAAGAGAGCTCTCTGGTCTCTGGGGTCTTTCAGAAGGGCACTAATCCCATTCCTGAGGGCTCTCTTCTTATGACCTAATTATCTCCCAAAGGCCCCACCTCATAATACCATCACCCTGGGGGGTTAAGATTTCAACATATGAATTTGCGAGGAGGGACACAAACATTCAGTCTAAAATAGAAACCCTTAGTTGGATCCCAGAAACTGCCATTTCACGCACATTACTCTTTTAGGACAAGAAAGAGAAGCTATTTTGGGGAACCGTCATTAATGCTAATGTCAGTGGTCGTGGGGAGTGGGGCTGCAGGACTAGAAGATCCCAATACATGGGCCGAAAGCCACCCCACTTAAGGTACAGGTATGAATGGAATGTGGGTAACAGCACTGCTTCTGGACTATGACAGGGAACTCTGCGACCACTGAGGAGTCTCTTTCCAAAGCCCAAGGGCAAAGTGATGCTTAGAAAAGATGCTCTGTAGTCCCAGCTACTCAGGAGGCTGAGACAGGAAGAATCGCTTGAACCCGAGAGGTAGAGGTTGCAGTGAGCCGAGATTACACCACTGCACTCCAGCCAGGTGACAGAATAAGACTCCGTCTAAAAATAAAAAAAATAAATAAAATGCAAAGAAAAGAAAAGAAGAGATGCCCTGCTTGTCCTCTGATTTCAAAGCACCTGCAGGCTCACACCTGTAGGCACTGCCTCAGGGCATAGATGTGGTTTAGCGAAAGATGCCTTGTAGAATGAATATGAACCAGATAGAGCCTCCTATTCCCTGGCAGAGCATGATTTGCTCATTTATCCATAGATCTGTGAAAGGAAAACAAAAACTCGGACCCCAACTCACTATGTCAAAAGAAAAGGTTAAGCTGAAAGTTGAGTCATGCAAAAGACTGCTTTTCCTTTTATTCCTAAGCAGATAGCTATAGATAAAAGTTAAATATCTCCACGGGTACTCTATGTTCACCTTACCTTATGTAAAATGCTTATTTACCAAGTGCCAGATGTATACCTAACTGACTATTCCCCTACCTGCTTCTTTTATCTTGCAACATGTGGATTCAGTAATGCTACCATACCCTCACTTTTTCCCCTCCAGCCTGCTTTTCCCTTTTAAATACTGAAGCCCTCAAAATTACCTTTGGAGAAAGTCACAAACCTCTTTCCAGGGCATGTCCTTAACCTTGGCCAAATAAACTTCTAAATAAATTGAGGTCTGTCTCAGACACTCTTGCTTTACAGATTCATTCATTCATGCAAACATTTGAATGCTTACTATAAGCCAAAGATTGTGGGAGATACAGATATAAATAAAATGTGGCCTCTGCCTTCAAGGAGCATGAAGACCAAGGCTTAAGTTGCCACTTCCAATTCCAGGAACTGAGCCTGTCAGGGGAGGAATGATAGTGGGGTTCAGGCCTGGGAGACTCTGGAGGGTGCCACAGAGGAGGAGAGACGTCAGAAGACCAGTAAAGCAGTATCATCAAGGAATAAATGAGTTGGTGATGATGGGAACACAGAAGGGAACAGACATGAAATGTAAAGACTCAATAGTACCTGGTGACTGACTGCATGGGAACAAAGGAAATGTTGGAGTTGTTGGGGTGGTTTTAAGTCTGTTCTGGCAATCTCTGTCCAACAGAGCTTTCCGCAATGGTGGACATGTTTTATCTGCCTTGTTCATTATGGCAGCTACTAGTCACACATGTCTGTGGAACACTTGAAATGTGGCTAGTGCAACTGAGGAATTAAACTTGCATATAATTTTAATTAATTTAAGTTTAAATCAGTTCTGTATGGGTAGGGGCTACCATGTTGGACAGCAGAGTTCTACAGTTAAGCACTTTACATGAATTACTTCATTTAATCCTCACAATGATCCCATCCAGTTAGGTATCACCATTAGCCCCATTTCATGGAAGAGGAAGCTGAGGCACAGAGAGGTGAAGTCTCTTGCCCAGGATGACATAGCCAGTAAGTGGGATTTTAGCTGAAATATCTTGGTGCCAGAGCCTATGTCTTCGATTGCTTCATAATTATGTCAGTATTCTGTTCATACACATTTTTTTACAGATAGAAGCACCATTGTATAACAAATATTAAAAACTTGTGAGATTTTGACATTAGAATTATTTATAAGGTATTAAAGCAGCTTACTCTTTAAATAAATTCACTGTGTACTCCCTTCAACTCTTTGGGAAATCTATGAACATTTACTTGAGACAGTTCACATCTCTAGCTGAATGACCCTATGAATGAATAAATTCTGGGAACTCCAGATGCTTTTCTACCAGAAGTCACTTAATCTAGGGAGGAAGCTCTTGATAGGAATGGAGAATGGTCCTTAGTTAATTTAAGGAAAATCAATGGGTGTTTTTTGACTTCTAGTGTAGGGAATTGGCATTAGAGCTCACAGCCAGGGACTCTGTTGTGTGGATTTGAGAAAGCTTCTGGGAACATCTTTCTACGGTCCTCAAAGATTGCTGACATTTGGTCTGTCCTAGCAGGAAGCTAAAATTGAATTCTAATGCCAGTTTTTTCTTCAGTGGGATTAGTGGCAAGTTGAAGAGAAAAATCTTAGAGGTGACATACCCTGGGGAGGGAGTTAGAATGAATCACAAGCTCTAAAATAGATTTGAACGAGTGGCTCCTAGGGTAATGTGGCACAGCTACAGGAGACCAGCAAAGGTCATATAATGTGTTACTTCAGGATGAAAAGCAGGAAAATTGTGCTGAGATGAAATGCCTGGTCATATTTTCCCTTAGTTGCAAAAGGTGCAATTTTGAAAGAAGAGTAAAGATCCCCAATGCAGCAGTCGGTACTCATAAAAAACAATGTTCAGTCCAGTTGACCCATCTTCATAGCAAAGCATGTTCCTCTGAAAGTTCCCTCATCTATAATAGGGTGTACACAAATGAATTCCTGGGAACATAGGGAATTTTTAGTCAAGCAATGTCAACTCATCATGCCGCAGGACTTAACTCTGACTTCATTCCTTCCTACCACAAGGGATATTAAGTGCGATTTTAGGTACTGGGGACTTGGCAATGAATGAGTCAAACAAGGTCTCTGCTTACTTGGAGCTTACATCCTAGCAGGGGAAAAAAGGCGATAAACAAGAACATTAAACCAAGAAGAAAATTTCAGATAATTATACCTGTGCTGCAGAAAATAAAATCGGATTTGAGACAGTAGTTGAATTGTATAGAGGCATTTCTCCTGGTCTGAGTGACAGAAAGTAACTTCATTCTTATTTACCCTCAGAGAATATTCCTTCCTTGCTCTCTGAATCTGTTCCACCAATCACTCCTGGTAAATTATAGCTGTGAGATGCTTGTGTGTGCTATAATCATGTGAGTATAAATTTGACTTTCATTTGATTCACCCTGTTGCTCAGATATGATTTAATGATATCTAAGGAAATGTGGTGGTATCCATTGGGGTTCTATTTACTTCAACTACCATTTTATTTATTTACTTTTTGTGCCCCCAACTAGAATATCTAATTTGGTCTACCTTTTACCTGGCAGGCTTCCTTTCTTCTGCTCACTCTGCATTGGATTTGGTCATGATGATGGATTTGCTATATGGAAGTTAAAGTTATCATCATTGACAAATGCTGGGGATTATTTGGAATGGTTTATTCCTCTTGTACAAAGTAAATAACATCAACCAGCCATAGCACCACTGGATGTGTAAAAAGTTGCCATCAAATTTTATCAGGTATGGAAGGATCCAGTATCAAATAGCACCTGATAATTTCTGCCTTTTCAGAATTTGTGGGTATTCTGTAGACTATTTTCTGACAATTGTCCAAATCAATTAACAAATCACAGCATGGAAATATCTCTTTCCCTCTCTTTGTTGTATCACTCCTGGAAAGCACCATATGGGAGAATGCCCCAGTGGAGTCAACAAAGTGGAAAGATCAAGCACATAGGAACGCCCCTCATCAGTGAACCAAGCCCACCGTACCTGCACCTTGATGATGTTTGGGATTCCAGCTTAGCCTTAAAAGTAACCTGTGATGAAAGTAAGATTCCTTCAAGTAAGACACAGGAGGGGCTCTGGGAGACACTGACGGAACTGGTTTCCTTTGCTGTGCCCTCACTTGATGATAGACTTTGAGTAACTAACTCTCTCACCATTTGTGTCCTGTGCTCTAATTGAGGAAAACAAACAGTGTCTGGGGTGAGGTAGTTTGAGATTCTTCTCTCCCCTTTGAGGCGGTGAGTGTCCTTATCCTATAGGTAGCTCCCACAAAAGACAAACTGAGGAATCCTCCTTTGCCCACAGATATCCATCTCTTCCAGCATCTTTCCTCAGTTGCTCCTCATTTCCTAACAGACAGGTAGAACAAGGGATATCCCAGGTGTGATGGTTAAAATTGAGTGTCAACTTGATTGGACTGAAGGATGCAAAGTATTGTTCCTGGGTGTGTCTGTGAGGGTGTTGCCAAAGGAGATTAACATTTGAGGCTGGGAAAGGCAGACCCATACTCAATCTAGTTGGTCACAATTGAATCAGCTGCCAGTGTGGCCAGAATAAAAGCAGGCAGAAGAAAATGGAAAGACTAGACTGGCTTAATCTCCGAGCCTACATCTTTCTCCTGTGCTGGATGCTTCCTGGCCTCAAACTTCAGACTCCAAGTTCTTCAGCTTTGGGACTTGGACTGGCTTCCTTGTTCCTCAGCTTGCAGATGGCCTATTGTGGGACCTCACCTTTGTGATCGTGTGAGTCAATACTCCTTAATAAACTCCCTTTTATATATACATCTATCCTATTAATTCTGTCCCTCTAGAGAATGCTGACTAATACACTGGGATTCTCCTCCATTCCTTTCTGCTTTCAGCAGCCAGGGTGGTCTTTTGAAAACATATCACATTATGTCTTTTGCCTCCTTAAAAGCTGTTCTGCTGCACTTAGAATAAAACCCACATGGTTAGTGATGGCGTCCAAGGCCCTGCTGTGTGGCTCCTGGCTTCTCACCCACCCTCAAGTCATGTTGTCACTATCTGGGCTGCCACCCTCGGGATTACATGGCTTCTGACAGCTTCTAGAGTGTGGCAGCTGCTTTTCCACTTTAGGGGCTTTGGTAGGCATTCCTTTTGCTTGGGATTCCCCAGATGATTGCTTCCTTTAGATAAAGACTTGAATGGCACCTCTCCAATGAAGCCTACCATGATGTCCTCATCACAGTAAATTTTCTGCCACCCCTCATATTATTCTCAGTCGCTATACCTTATTAACATAATTTGTGATTGTATATTTGTTTATTTACATATGCATTGCCTTTGTCCCTATTCACTTGCAATTACCTTTACTTTACTCATTAATTTGATCACGGACTTTGCAGTAGAGCCCTTCACCACTTGTGAAGGTGGAGGCCTCTCTATTTTGAAATAGGAGAGAAAAGAACTATATGGGTTTGCTGAAACTGCTGTCACAAGTACAACTGACTGGGTGGCTTAAATAACAGAAATGTATTGTCTCTCAGTACTGGAGGCTGGAAGTCCAAGATCAAGGCATTGGCAGGGTTGCTTCTGAGGTCACAAGGAAGAGTCTCTTCCATGCCTCTCCCTGGCTTCTGATGCTTTGGCAGCCACCCTTGGTGTTACTTGGCTTGCAGAACTAACACCCTCCTCTTTGCCTCTGTCTTCATATGGTGTTTTCTCTGTGTATCTGTATCCAGATTTCCCCTTTGTATAAGAATATCATCATAATGGATTAGGGCTGACCCTAATGGTCTCATTTAACTTGTTTATCTCTGAAAAGACGACATCCAAGTGTGTGGAATAATCACTGGGGACTTGGAAAGGTGGAAGTGGGGTGAGGGATGAGAAATTACTTAATGGGTAGAATGTACACCATTCAGGCAATGGCTACACTAAAAGCCCAGACTTCCTCACTATGTAATATATCCATGTAACAAAACTGCATTTCTACCCCTTACATTTATACAAAAAAGGATTCTATCTCCAAGTAAAGTTATATTCTATTACTGGAAGTTAGGACTTCAACATAGGAATTTTAGAGCAGGGGTCCCCAACCCTCTGACCACGGAGCCACTACCAGTCCTTAGCCTGTTAGAAACTGGGCTGCAGCAGAGACTGAGCATTACCTTCTGAGCTCCACCTCCCGTCAGATCAGTGGTGACACTAGATTCTCATAGGAACGCAAACCCTACTGTTAACTGCACATGTGAGGGATCTCCGTTGTGTACTCCTTATGAGAATCTAACTAATGCCTGATGATCTTGGGTGAAACAGTTTCATCCCGAAACCATCCCCTGCAACCCCGGGTCTGTGAAAACATTGTCTTTCATGAAACCAGTCCATGATCCCAAAAAAGTTGGGGAGCACTGTTTTAGGGGGACAAAATTCATAGGACTACATCACCATTACATCCATAACACTCAACACGATGCCTAACACAGAGTAAGTACTGAATAAACCCTTTCTGAATGAATGAATCAAAAGCTGATAGTGGGACCTGAAGGGAAAATACTGGGTTGGAAAGTTTTTATGAAGTTGGGTGACAGAATAAGGTTGTGTTGTCCATTATGTCGTCAGTGGTTCAGTGTAGCTACTGAGCACTTGTAATATGGCTAGTCTAAGTTGAGTTGTTATTGCAAAATATATACCAGAGTTCAGACTTTAAAAAACGTCAACATAAGACAATATAAAATTTCTTAATTTTCCTACTGACCATTGGAAGTAATATTTTAGATATGTTAAATATGTTACTAAAACTAATTTTACCTGCTTATTTTTATTTTCTCTAATGGAGCTACTAGGAAATTTAAAATGACATGTATGGCTTGCATTATATTTGTATTGAACAGTGTTGGTATAAGGAGAGTTTGGAGCACAGACACAGTGTTGTTTTTGTTCGGAGACAGAGTCTCTACTCTATTGTCCAGACTGGAGTGCAGTGCCATGATCTTGGCCCACTTCAACCTCTGCCCCCTGGGTTCAAGTAATCCTCCCACCTCAGCCTTCCAAGTATCTGGGACCACAGGCACACACACCACGGCCAGCTAATTTTTAAATTGTCTGTAGAGGCAAGGTCTCACCATGTTGCCCAGGCTGATCTTGAACTCCTGGGCTCAAGTGATGTGCCTCCCTCAGCCTCCCAAAGTCCTGGGATGACAGGCATGAGCCACTATGCCTGGCCTAGCAGAAGGAAGTGTTAAAGTGGAGAAAAAGAAAAAAAGTAGCCAGGAAATAACAATGATGATATTTGTGTATGTATTATATGCGTTTGTGTGTGCAATGGTATGCAAGTGGATACAGTATTGTTGATGTATATATTATATATGTGTGGATATATATTTTAGTACATATCCAACATTGTGCTAAGTATATGCAAACTGTTAATTTTTATGATCTGATGTGTTATTATTATTATCCTGATTTCACAGATGAGAAAAGTGAAGCACCAAGAAGTTGGGTAACTTGCCCAAGATTACTATATGGAGAGATGAAAACCCAGGCATCCTGTCCTCTGAGCCCTCTCCTACCGGCCCTGCTTCCTTTTCATGAGAGAGCTATCTCTGTGGAGAGGGTAAAACACGAAGAGGGGCTGAGTTGGGGAATGTAGAACCCTGTAGGAGAATCCTGTCTCCTTCTCAGTCTTTATTAGGAGAGAGCCAAATCAGACATAATGAAGAAGCTGAGCCAAGTCGCTTGTGACCCTGCTATAATTGCCTCCACTGTGGGATCAATGAGGAAGCCAAATGCTGAGCAGCTGTGGCATCTACAGTAGCTGAACAGGATAAAGAAAGGGGTAGGGGCGAAGTAAGAGCATTTCGACTTTCAGGGAAGCCTTGGGACTGCAAGTGAAGCAGAAAGCAAGTGCAGTCACAGAACACAATTAGCTATTGGAGCCTCTCTCTTTGCAAGGGCTCCACCCTGGGAGGAGGCTCCCAATGTACAATGTGAAGAAATGCGCTCCAATGCTGAAACACCTTCCCTTTCACTGCAAAGGCATTTGAAGGTACTTATAAGAGCTAATTCTAACCACAGCTTCTAGATTCCCTATCCCAACATCTGACAGTTAATACTGGCTTCATTTAGGGTACCTCCAGCTCTGGCTCAAACAAAGGGTGTGTCAAGCAATAATCTAACAAATTGGGTCACTTCCTCTTCTCTTCCCCTAATGCTAACTTTTCTCAGGGGGAAGCCAAACAAAACCACATTTCTTCATGCATGATCAGACTTTGAAAATTTATGTAGACTTTTAGAATTGTAGAAAACGTTTGGCAAAGCTCTGGTTCAGGGTGCAGGGCTTTGCTTTTGGAGAATTAAAGAGACATGTGCTTAAATCTCCACTCCCTGATTTTATTAACTGTTGGATCTTGGACAATTTTTTTGTTTGTTTAATGTCTCCAATCTACAGTTTCCTCCTGTGAGTTTTCTTTAGTACATACCCTTATTGGGTTTTTGTTTATCATTCACTTAGATACTGTATAGAAAGCATTTGGCCCAGCAACTCCTATATTCAGTAGATATTTGTTGCTCTCCTGCTATGCATTAGGTATATGCCAGACCTAACTTATTTACTGTTCCCTTAAGCAGATTCCTGAGGCCTCAGTCCAGACCTATTGAATCAGAATCTCTGGGTGGAGCCTGGAAGCCATAATTTCAACATGTTTCCCAGGTGATTCTGAGGATGGACACTGAAGATGGAGGACCACTGGGTTTTATTTTTATTTTATTTTGTTTATTTATTTAGTTATTTTTTTGAGACAGAGTCTCATTCTGTCACCCAGGCTGGAGTGCAGTGGTGTGATCTCGGCTTACTGCAACCTCCACCTCCTGGGTTCAAGCAATTCTCGTGCTTCAGCCTCCCAAGTGGCTGGGACTACAGGTGCCTGCCACCACACCTGGTTAATTTTTTTGTATTTTAGTAGAGACAGCGTTTCACCATGTTGGCCACCTGGTCTCCAACTCCTGAACTCAAGTGATCTGCCCACCTCGGCCTCCCAAATTGCTGGGATTACAGGCATGAGTCACCACACCCGGCCAGGTTCTATGTTAATATCTCAATAGTGGTAATTATTACTTTATTCTCTTAATTAAAAATCTTGAGAACAGAGATTATCTTTCTCTCTGCCCTTACTACTTAGCACTGAAATCTCTGTGAACTTGTTGACTGAATGAATGATTCTATCTCATGAAGCGTGTGAGTGGTTCTCAATCCTAGATGCACACTAGCCTCAACTGGTGGGGGGAGGGGGCAGATGTTTTTAAACAAATACTGATTCCTCTGCCCTGCTCCAGACAATTAAATTAGACTCTTCAGGGATGGGGCCAGAAAATTGCTATTTTTTAAAAAGTTGAGATAGAATTTTAAAAAATTGAGATAAACCTTGGGAAAGTTACCCAATGTCTCCATGCGTCACTTTCTTCATAAGCTCAAATCTTAAATATACAGGTCAATGAATTTTTATATATGGATCCACACATTTAACCACCAGTCAGATCAAGATATGAAATATTTTCAGCCTTCCTGAAGGCCCCCTCATGCCTCTCTCAGTCAGTAATACACATTACCCCTATTCCCTCCCACTGAGAGAGTTTTAAAACTCCCCAGGTGATTCTGATGCACAACTAGGGCTCTGAGTCAGCAATTTAGATTGTAGAACAGTGGACTTCCCACCTCTGCCACCTCCCACCACATTTGTGAACTTGTCTCTGGGCAATTTCTTCATGAGGTGATAAAGAATAGGAAATAGTGAGATTAATCTTAACTAAATTGATTATCAGAGCAAAGAGGAAATTAAACACTCAGGCTAACCTGAGCTTATTATCGCTGCCTCCTCCCTGTGCTTATCGCTTCTTTTAATGCCTGACTTATGACTTCCTCTGTGCCTATTCCTTCAGGATCCCCCAGTGAATTGCTACCTTTGCAAGGTTTGTGTCGCTCCCCCAGAAGCCAGTCACTGTTGCTTCTGCAACAGGAAAGCAAACAATAAAAAGCAAAACATTGGGATTTTTAATTTCTTTGGGGCCAAGAATTCCTCAGCACAGTCCTATTTAGCTTATAGAACTCTTTTCAGTATAAGGTTTTAAAATGCGTAAAATATATGATATTATAAAGGCAACCAATTCTATTGATATACATATATCAGAATAATTTTAAACATCGTTTTAAATAATAGGTATCCGTTCATTAAATTACAAGATCTAGCAACAAACCTCATATCTATGGTAATCTGGTATAGTGATAAGTGTAAACAATATTTCAAGGTATCAGCAGCAATTGTTAACATGATATAGATGTATCTGCTAGTATTATTTTGGTTTGTTGCCTACATTCACAATTGAATGAAATGTGACATTTCAGGTAAAGGTTAGTAAAAATAAAGATGCAATTTGATTTTCAGTTGAATTCATGGACCTCCTAAACATAATTCATAGACTCCCCCAAAACATCTCTGAATTCTCTGTGTAAGAGAGTTTCAAGTTCTTGTCTAATTATGATTTTCTGGATTATGCGCCTTAGCTATTGAGGGTGATTAGCTTGGCCAGCTTGGTGATTTTCCCTGCAAGGAAGCTGAGATAGGAAGGCTGAAGTGATTATCCACTGGTAGCTGAAACTAGTAGGTGAAACCAAATCCCAAGTCTCCCCTGACGTCAACTCTCCTAGCAGCTTGGTTGCGATCTGATCTTTTGGTTTGTAGCAGGTTTGCTCATTTCATTTGTTTGTTTATTGATTCATTTATCTATAGTATTGCTTTATATTCTAACAGCTACATGCATGACTGAGGAATTTAGTTTTCTTCTGTTACCTCACTAATCCCATCATGGCCACTCCATAGCAACTAAAAAAACCAACACAATCCGGAGTGAAAGCTTTTCAGTCCTTCTAAAACATCTAGAAACACATATTTGTAATACTGGATCATACTGCCAATATATTTTTGACATTTTTCTATTTCAGGAGATACATACACTTCTTTAATGATGACTACACAAAATTTCAATTGTATTGTTGTATCAAAATTTTAAACAACTTAATTGATGGCATTTTAATTGTTTTAATTTTTTTGCTATTAAAAACAATGCATATTGTGTATATATTTCTTTGATCACATATATGAATATTTCTTTAAAGAAGACTACTAGAAGTGAGATTCTTGGGTCAAATGGTATTTTATAATTTAATTTTGATAGATACCATCTTATTTTTTCTCCAGAAAGACTGTGCCTATTTATATTCCCCCCCAGCAAGGTGTGAGGGTACAAGACCCCTGCACCCTTGCTAACACAGACATTGGTAGTCTTCATTTTAAATCCTTGCCAATAAGGTGAAAAATCTGATACTGCTGTCAAATATGCATTTCTTTGTGTACTCACAATGTTGAAACTTTTTTCATATGCTTGTTGCATGTTTATACTTATTCAATGTTTATGCCCTTTGCTCACTTTCTATTTAGGTTATAGATATGTTTCTTAAATGATGAATTAAAAATGAAGCCTTGCTGTTCACCTCTTAACGTCATTTCTCCAGCTTGCATCCTTAATTTGATTAGTTAAGAGTTGAAACATTTGCTACTTATATAAAATATGAGCAGCCAAAAATTCTTTTGGAAAGAGGTAGGGTTATAAATAAAATGCACTTTTAAAAATATGTGAAACATGGTTGTGTGTAACTTGCCTCAGTTCTTCCCTTTGATTCCACTGGAGATGTTTGGCACTAAAATCCATGGATTTCCCTGAGACTTCGACAACTGGTCATAAATCGTGCTCTACAGCAGTCCTCTGACTTAGCTTGGTATTATTACCACCTTTTGTGAGAGGAGAAACAGGCCAGAAAGGTTAAGACTGAAGGTCCTACAGTTAATGGATGCAAATGAGCCAGCCTCAAACCTGGCCAATTCTGAGAATTCTAGAGTAAGCACATCAGGACCTTCTCATAGTGAAGGAACTGCTAATGATTATATAGCCTTGCAGCATGGCTGAATTGTTGCTCATTTTCTCTTTTATGCTGTAATAGTAATACTGACTACAATTTGCTGAGCTTTTACCAAATGCCACATACTGTGAACATTATGTATTAACTTCTTTAATCCTCATTAAAACTCCGTGAGATAATGTGATGGGAGTTTGTTTTGTTTTGTTTTTTTGTTGCCCAGACCATTTCTCCTTCTCCTGGTAAAGGACTACCATTTCTTTTAGGGGGATGATCTCTTCTTCACTGTATTTATTTGTGGTGGTGAGGTAGGAGGCGGAGCTCAGGCTCCGGATCAGATTGAAGACTGGCTGAAACTAGGAAGAGACAAAAGCACCTCTCCATAAGACATGCCCATCAGGGCCTTGTCAGTTTACCATTGCCATGACAATACCTGGAAGTTATCACTCCTTTTCAGGGCAATAACCTGGAAGTGACCAATTTTTTCTAGAAATCTCTGCATGATCCACCCCTTAGTTTGCATGTAATTAAAAGTAGGTGTAAATATGACTGCAGAACTGCCCCATGGCTGCTATTCTGGGCATGCTGCCTGTGCGTTAGCCCTGCTCTGCTGCTGCTGTACCCTGCTGCTTCCATTAAAGTTGCTGTCTAATACCACTGGCTTGTCGTTGAATTATTTTATGGGTGAAGCCAAGACCCCTCCTGGGCTAAGCCTCAGTTTTGGGGCTCGCCTGCTCTGCATCACTGGGACCTGTCCATTAAGGAGCTTTGTCAAGGAGAGATACTGTAACCCAGCCCTGGTCAGTGTCACTCTCCAGGGACTTGGAATCTTTCCTGTTGGAGCTGATGCTTCTCAGGGATTGTGCCCTGAGATCATTCATTCCTGCTACTTATAGCCTTATAGCCACCTGAATTTCTGCCTTTTCTGAACCTCATTTGCAGCTTAAAAAATTTTTTCTCTATATTCTTTATATTATTTCAATACCTCCACCTTTGGTTGATCAACCTGAGTATTTATATAGTATTATTAGCCCCATCTTACAGCTGAGGCCATTGAGACTCATCCAGCTTATAAATTAAGGAGCTGGGAACTACAAAACATCTGTTCAATACCAAGAAACTCTTAAATGCAGGTAATGTAACCAAGGTCACAGCTAGCTGATACAAAAGAAAAGCAAGCAAGCAAGCAGACAAGCAAGCAAAAAATCTTGGAAGTTTCTATTAATTTCTTTGTTACAAAGCAGTTGAATTAAAAAGTCATTTTCATAATAAAGGAATTATATATACATTAAATAACTTTGCATCATGGTCAATTCATTGCTCATTTTCCTCATTTTTGTGACTGGGTACTGTACGTGTTTCTAATGTGGAGAGATCATTTGGGGAGCCAGAATCTCCATGAGGTCAATTCGGGGGTCTTAATAAGGGAATACTCTTCCCTTCCACTTACTGTTTTGGAACTGCTGTTCAGCTTTGGTAAATGGAGGCCAGAAAGATCATAGGGAAACCAATTACTGCAGGGCTGTGATTCCAAAGGCAAAGGGAAGAAATGAGGGTGGGGAGCAGTGTGGGGGAAGGGAGGAAGGTCATTTTGTGTAAAGTAAGACATAGAATGAAGCCTGCCTGCAAAGTATCAGGTGGTTCAAAACATAAGGTACCCACTTAGAAGGGCAGAAAAAATTAGCTAAAAAAGAAACACTATTTGGCAAAATTCACAGATATAAATGAGATATGATTGGGTTAGACTCCTAAAGAAAAGATGCTTAGGAGCAAAATATTATTGTCATTTTAATATTATTGATGATGATCTCTCACCATGTATGACACAAATTTTTTCTGGGGTCAGTAAAAGTTTTATTAAAAAAAATTAAGTTTCTACCTGTAGACTGAAAGAGCTCGAGAGAGATAGTACCCAATTCACCATGTATGAACCTCATTCAGAGAACAATTTAAACAAAGTTTCAAAAAATTTCCAGATATACACAAAAACATGGAAATGTGACCATATTTGATAGAAATTATAAGAAATGTTTGTAAATTTGTTATAGGCATCATAATGGTTTCCTGCCTATGACTATGGGTGGTTGTTCTTGTAAAAATCCTATCTTTTCACGATACATGCTGAAAAAAATACAGATGACATGATGTTTGAAATCTGCTTCAAAATCATCTGAGGATGGAAGAATGGGGGGCGCCAAGATGAAACAAGAATGACCATGACTTGTTAGGTGATAAAAGCCGAATGATACCTACATGGGGTTTATTATACTATTCTCTTTATTTTAGCATATGTGAGGCATTTATCTGGGACTACAAGTGTCTGCCACCACTCCCAGATAATTTTGTATTTCTGGTAGAGATGAGGTTTTGCTATGTTGGCCAGGCCTGCCTATCTATCTATCTATCTATCTATCTATCTATCTATCTATCTATCTATCTATCTATCTATGTATCTATCTATCTATCCATCCATCCATCCATCTTATATATAAATATATATTTATATATATAATATATATATATTGCTGTGGAATTAAACATTATGTTACATTTGCTTGAGTCACAAAAGATACCATATTTTAGTAAAAAATGGTTTATATGAACTTTAGAAAACATTGCCGCATATTAACACATGCACATTAAATATCATAAATGCTATAATACTTGTGGATAAAGTCTTTAAATAATATTTAAGACATTTCCCTTAGTTATTTAAAATACAGTGTATGACATTTGGAATACCATCAGACTATGCTAACTCACATTTATCTCTTGCTTGTGGATGACAAGAAAATAATAGATTGTAATATGTATTACCACATTTCAATTTATAATGATTATGAATATATTTTTTTAAAAAACTTCTTTTTTTGAGACAGAGTCTTGTTTGGTCATCCAGGCTGAAATGTAGTGGCATGATCTTGGCTCATTGCAACCTTCGCCTCTTGGGTTCAAGTGATTCTCATGCGTCAGCCTCAAGTAGCTGGGACTACAGGCACCTGCCACCAGCTAATTTTTGTATTTTTGGTAGAGACAAGGTTTCGCCATGTTGGTCTCAAACTCCTGGCCTCAAGTGATCCGTCTACCTCAGCCTCCCAAAGTGCTGAGATTATATGTGTGAGCCATTGTGCCTGGCCTCTGATAATAAGCCTAGATTTAGTAGAGAATGGTAGAAAAGTTTCTGGAAAAATCTAGAAAGCTTAGGGTTCAGACCTAATGATAGTTTTGGTTTGGTTTTGTTTTTAAAAATGTGAAGCCAGACCTTTATGCAAACTCAGAATGTTCCATATCATTTGCTTGCTACATGGTCTGACAGATCAAAGCACTTCGCCCTTTTCTAAAGGTGCCATTACATTAGATACTGTCACCCAAACAAGATGACTTTACTGTAATTTTCTACCACTGTCTATATCAAAACCAAATCTTTAAAAAATGACAGAATTGGGACAGAGCAATGACATGATCTTTATCTTTTACATCAGATTTATGGGGTATCAGACCAATTAACCGAAGAGTATAATTGGTCCTTCATCATCTGCTTATTTTGACTAACACCTATCATGTAGTTTGATTTTTTTTTTTTTTGGTTGAATTAGTAGATACTTTGAAGACAGTCAAGGCATCACAAGATCTTGAAAAGCTAGTGTTCTTATCCCAAATGGAACAATTTTTCTACTTTCCTGGTGGTACACATACAGATTCACCAAATATTAATGGTTCATAAGATCAACTTTAGGAAAGCAGAGATAATTAAAAGACTAGTGAAGCTCATGATGTAGACCATCCAAGCCACCCTTTTAATTTTTGGTTATTTCATAACTTCTTGGTGGCAGGGCAGTTTTCTCTGTCAGCAACAGCCACAGAAAATCTACATACTGGAACAGATTGATTTTGTATTTTTCCTCTATATGCAAATATCTCCATATCATTCACCTGTCACTCAGTACGCCCACTACATTGAAGACTAGACAGATAAAACAACCAACGAAGAGTTGGATTACTAGCTCATCACCAGCCAAGATGAAATCAGATCTGCTAGGGTTCAGTACAGAATCATATGCCATTGTATTAAACACATCTTTGTTGAATGAAAGATAAATGCCAAATGGTCTGGTAACAATGCAAATGATCACAGGTGATGTTTAGCATTTATTACACAACCCAATAACCCAATCATATTTCTGGCCCTGAGCTTCATGTATATTTAGATGTCCACTTAGATATCCAACCAAAATATCAAAGATAACTTGCACAAAAGAGAAATTTTGACTCTGCCCTCCTCCAAACCTGTTCCTTTCTCATCTTCGAAAGTAACACCTACATTCAACCCATTGCTTATATTTAAAAACCTGGGAATCATGCTTATTTCCTCTTTCCCCTTGCATTCCATATCTAGTTCAGCATTCTTATTGGCCCTGTTTCCATATTGTTCTGCTGAATTTGACAGCTTCTCGATATCGCAAGACACCATCATCTCTCGCTACATTAGATTCCTACCTGGTCTCCCTACATCCACATTTCAGACCACTTTCCCTAAAATAGCCAGGGTGATCTTCTCAAGGCATAAATGAAATGCTATTACCATTCTGTCTAAAATTCACCAATGGTGTCCTGTTGCATCCAAACTCATCATCATTAACTACCTGATTGACCCCATTAGATCCTACTCACCTTTCTGACTTCATCATTTACTACCATCCTCCCTGTCGCATGTGTTCCCATAACACATCACACTCAGTTTCTTCTTGCTCTTCCCTCTACCTGCAAACTTATTTCCCATCTAGCTCATGGCTGCCTCCTTCTCAGTGTTTATTTCTTGGGCCATATGTCATATTTTAGAGTGATTTTTTTTTTTCTCTTGACCACTCTAGCTAAAGAAATCATTCCTCCCTTTTCTTTTTTTTTTTTTTTAATTTATTTATTGTTATTATACTTTAAGTTGTAGGGTACATGTGCATAACGTGCAGGTTTGTTACATATGTATACTTGTGCCATATTGCTGTGCTGCACCCATCAACTCGTCATTTACATCAGGTATAACTCCCAGTGCAATCCCTCCCCCCTCCCCCCTCCCCATGATAGGCCCCGGTGTGTGATGTTCCCCTTCCTGAGTCCGAGTGATCTCATTGTTCAGTTCCCACCTATGAGTGAGAACATGCGGTGTTTGGTTTTCTGTTCTTGTGATAGTTTGCTAAGAATGATGGATTCCAGCTGCATCCAAGTCCCTACAAAGGACTCAAACTCATCCTTTTTTATGGCTGCATAGTATTCCATGGTGTATATGTGCCACATTTTCTTAATCCAATCTGTCACTGATGGACATTTGGGTTGATTCCAAGTCTTTGCTATTGTGAATAGTGCTGCAATAAACATACGTGTGCATGTGTCTTTATAGCAGCATAATTTATAATCCTTTGGGTATATACCCAGTAATGGGATGGCTGGGTCATATGGTACATCTAGTTCTAGATCCTTGAGGAATCGCCATACTGTTTTCCATAATGGTTGAACTAGTTTACAATCCCACCAACAGTGTAAAAGTGTTCCTATTTCTCCACATCCTCTCCAGCACCTGTTGTTTCCTGACTTTTTAATGATTGCCATTCTAACTGGTGTGAGATGGTATCTCATTGTGGTTTTGATTTGCATTTCTCTGATGGCCAGTGATGATGAGCATTTTTTCATGTGTCTGTTGGCTGTATGAATGTCTTCTTTTGAGAAATGTCTGTTCATATCCTTTGCCCACTTTTTGATGGGGTTGTTTGTTTTTTTCTTGTAAATTTGTTTGAGTTCTTTGTAGGTTCTGGATATTAGCCCTTTGTCAGATGAGTAGATTGCAAAAATTTTCTCCCATTCTGTAGGTTGCCTGTTCACTCTGATGGTAGTTTCTTTTGCTGGGCAGAAGCTCTTTAGTTTAATGAGATCCCATTTGTCAATTTTGGCTTTTGCTGCCGTTGCTTTTGGTGTTTTAGACATGAAGTCTTTGCCCATGCCTATGTCCTGAATGGTACTACCTAGGTTTTCCTCTAGGATTTTTATGGTATTAGGTCTAACATTTAAGTCTCTAATCCATCTTGAATTAATTTTCGTATAAGGAGTAAGGAAAGGATCCAGTTTCAGCTTTCTACTTATGGCTAGCCAATTTTCCCAGCACCATTTATTAAATAGGGAATCCTTTCCCCATTTCTTGTTTCTCTCAGGTTTGTCAAAGATCAAATGGCTGTAGATGTGTGGTATTATTTCTGAGGACTCTGTTCTGTTCCATTGGTCTATATCTCTGTTTTGGTACCAGTACCATGCTGTTTTGGTTACTGTAGCCTTGTAGTATAGTTTGAAGTCAGGTAGCGTGATGCCTCGAGCTTTGTTCTTTTGACTTAGGATTGTCTTGGAGATGCGGGCTCTTTTTTGGTTCCATATGAACTTTAAAGCAGTTTTTTCCAATTCTGTGAAGAAACTCATTGGTAGCTTGATGGGGATGGCATTGAATCTATAAATTACCTTGGGCAGTATGGCCATTTTCACGATATTGATTCTTCCTATCCATGAGCATGGTATGTTCTTCCATTTGTTTGTGTCCTCTTTTATTTCACTGAGCAGTGGTTTGTAGTTCTCCTTGAAGAGGTCCTTTACATCCCTTGTAAGTTGGATTCCTAGGTATTTTATTCTCTTTGAAGCAATTGTGAATGGAAGTTCATTCCTGATTTGGCTCTCTGTTTGTCTGTTACTGGTGTATAAGAATGCTTGTGATTTTTGCACATTAATTTTGTATCCTGAGACTTTGCTGAAGTTGCTTATCAGCTTAAGGAGATTTTGGGCTGAGACGATGGGGTTTTCTAAATATACAATCATGTCATCTGCAAACAGGGACAATTTGATTTCTTCTTTTCCTAACTGAATACCCTTGATTTCTTTCTCTTGCCTGATTGCCCTAGCCAGAACTTCCAACACTATGTTGAATAGGAGTGGTGAGAGAGGGCATCCCTGTCTTGTGCCAGTTTTCAAAGGGAATTTTTCCAGTTTTTGCCCATTCAGTATGATATTGGCTGTGGGTTTGTCATAAATAGCTCTTATTATTTTGAGGTACGTTCCATCAATACCGAATTTATTGAGCGTTTTTAGCATGAAGGGCTGTTGAATTTTGTCAAAAGCCTTTTCTGCATCAATTGAGATAATCATGTGGTTCTTGTCTTTGGTTCTGTTTATATGCTGGATTATGTTTATTGATTTGCGAATGTTGAACCAGCCTTGCATCCCAGGGATGAAGCCCACTTGATCATGGTGGATAAGCTTTTTGATGTGTTGCTGAATCCGGTTTGCCAGTATTTTATTGAGGATTTTTGCATCGATGTTCATCAGGGATATTGGTCTAAAATTCTCTTTTTTTGTTGTGTCTCTGCCAGGCTTTGGTATCAGGATGATGTTGGCCTCATAAAATGAGTTAGGGAGGATTCCCTCTTTTTCTATTGATTGGAATAGTTTCAGAAGGAATGGTACCAACTCCTCCTTGTACCTCTGGTAGAATTCAGCTGTGAATCCATCTGGTCCTGGACTTTTTTTGGTTGGTAGGCTATTAATTATTGCCTCAATTTCAGAGCCTGCTATTGGTCTATTCAGGGATTCAACTTCTTCCTGGTTTAGTCTTGGAAGAGTGTAAGTGTCCAGGAAATTATCCATTTCTTCTAGATTTTCCAGTTTATTTGCGTAGAGGTGTTTATAGTATTCTCTGATGGTAGTTTGTATTTCTGTGGGGTCGGTGGTGATATCCCCTTTATCATTTTTAATTGCGTCGATTTGATTCTTCTCTCTTTTCTTCTTTATTAGTCTGGCTAGTGGTCTATCAATTTTGTTGATCTTTTCAAAAAACCAACTCCTGGATTCATTGATTTTTTGGAGGGTTTTTTGTGTCTCTATCTCCTTCAGTTCTGCTCTGATCTTAGTTATTTCTTGCCTTCTGCTGGCTTTCGAATGTGTTTGCTCTTGCTTCTCTAGTTCTTTTAATTGCGATGTTAGAGTGTCAATTTTAGATGTTTCCTGCTTTCTCTTGTGGGCATTTAGTGCTATAAATTTCCCTCTACACACTGCTTTAAATGTGTCCCAGAGATTCTGGTATGTTGTATCTTTGTTCTCATTGGTTTCAAAGAACATCTTTATTTCTGCCTTCATTTCGTTATGTACCCAGTAGTCATTCAGGAGCAGGTTGTTCAGTTTCCATGTAGTTGAGCGGTTTTGATTGTGTTTCTTAGTCCTGAGTTCTAGTTTGATTGCACTGTGGTCTGAGAGACAGTTTGTTATAATTTCTGTTCTTGTACATTTGCTGAGGAGTGCTTTACTTCCAATTATGTGGTCAATTTTGGAGTAAGTATGATGTGGTGCTGAGAAGAATGTATATTCTGTTGATTTGGGGTGGAGAGTTCTATAGATGTCTATTAGGTCTGCTTGCTGCAGAGATGAGTTCAATTCCTGGATATCCTTGTTAACTTTCTGTCTCATTGATCTGTCTAATGTTGACAGTGGAGTGTTGAAGTCTCCCATTATTATTGTATGGGAGTCTAAGTCTCTTTGTAAGTCTCTAAGGACTTGCTTTATGAATCTGGGTGCTCCTGTATTGGGTGCATATATATTTAGGATCGTTAGCTCTTCCTGTTGAATTGATCCCTTTACCATTATGTAATGGCCTTCTTTGTCTCTTTTGATCTTTGATGGTTTAAAGTCTGTTTTATCAGAGACTAGTATTGCAACCCCTGCTTTTTTTTGTTCTCCATTTGCTTGGTAAATCTTCCTCCATCCCTTTATTTTGAGCCTATGTATGTCTCTGCATGTGAGATGGGTCTCCTGAATACAGCAGACTGATGGGTCTTGACTCTTTATCCAGTTTGCCAGCCTGTGTCTTTTAATTGGAGCATTTAGTCCATTTACATTTAAGGTCAATATTGTTATGTGTGAACTTGATCCTGCCATTATGATATTAACTGGTTATTTTGCTCATTAGTTGATGCAGTTTCTTCCTAGCCTCAATGGTCTTTACATTTTGGCATGTTTTTGCAATACCTGGTACCGGTTGTTCCTTTCCATGTTTAGTGCTTCCTTCAGGGTCTCTTGTAAGGCAGGCCTGGTGGTGACAAAATCTCTAAGCATTTGCTTATCTGTAAAGGATTTTATCTCTCCTTCACTTATGAAACTTAGTTTGGCTGGATGTGAAATTCTGGTTGAAAATTCTTTTCTTTAAGAATGTTGAATATTGGCCCCCACTCTCTTTTGGCTTGTAGAGTTTCTGCCGAGAGATCTGCTGTTAGTCTGATGGGCTTCCCTTTGTGGGTAACCCGACCTTTCTCTCTGGCTGCCCTTAACATTTTTTCCTTCATTTCAACTTTGGTGAATCTGACAATTATGTGTCTTGGAGTTGCTCTTCTCCAGGAGTATCTTTGTGGCATTCTCTGTATTTCCTGAATTTGAATGTTGGCCTGCCCTACTAGGTTGGGGAAGTTCTCCTGGATGATATCCTGAAGAGTGTTTTCCAACTTGGTTCCATTTTCCCCCTCACTTTCAGGAACCGCAATCAGACGTAGATTTGGTCTTTTCACATAATCCCATACTTCTTGAAGGCTTTGTTCATTTCTTTTTTCTCTTTTTTCTTTAGACTTCTCTTCTCGCTTCATTTCATTCATTTGATCCTCAATCGCTGATACTCTTTCTTCCAGTTGATTGAGTCGGTTACTGAAGCTTGTGCATTTGTCACGTATTTCTTGTGTCATGGTTTTCATCTCTTTCATTTCGTTTAGGACCTTCTCTGCATTAATTACTCTAGCCATCAGTTCTTCCATTCTTTTTTCAAGATTTTTAGTTTCTTTGTGCTGGGTACGTAATTCCTCCTTTAGCTCTGAGAAATTTGATGGACTGAGGCCTTCTTCTCTCAACTCGTCAAAGTCATTCTCCGTCCAGCTTTGATCTGTTGCTGGCGATGAGCTGCGTTCCTTTGGAGGGGGAGATGTGCTCTTATTTTTTGAATTTCCAGCTTTTCTGCCCTGCTTTTTCCCCGTCTTTGTGGTTTTATCTGCCTTTGGTCTTTGATGATGGTGACGTACTGGTGGGGTTTTGGTGTGGGTGTCCTTCCTGTTCTTTAGTTTTCCTTCTAACAGTCAGGACCCTCAGCGGTAGGTCTGTTGGAGATTGCTTGAGGTCCACTCCAGACCCTGTTTGCCTAGGTATCAGCAGCAGAGGCTGCAGAAGATAGAATATTTCTGAACAGCGAGTGTACCTGTCTGATTCTTGCTTTGGAAGCTTCCTCTCAGGGGTGTACTCCTCCCTGTGAGGTGTGGGGTGTCAGGCTGCCCCTAGTGGGGGATGTCTCCCAGTTAGGCTACTCAGGGGTCAGGGACCCACTTGAGCAGGGAGTCTGTCCCTTCTCAGATCTCAACCTCCGTGTTGGGAGATCCACTGCTCTCTTCAAAGCTGTCAGACAGAGTCGTTTGCGTCTGCAGAGGTGTCTGCTGCGTTTGTTTAGTTTACTGTGTCCTATCCCCAGAGGTGGAGTCTACAGAGACAGGCAGGTTTCCTTGAGCTGCTGTGAGCTCCACCCAGTTCGAGCTTCCCAGCAGCTTTGTTTACCTACTTAAGCCTCAGCAATGGCGGGCGCCCCTCCCCCAGCCTCGCTGCTGCCTTGCCGGTAGATCACAGACTGCTGCGCTAGCAATGAGGGAGGCTCCGTGGGTGTGGGACCCTCCCGGCCAGGTGTGGGATATGATCTCCTGGTGTGCCTGTTTGCTTAAAGCGCAGTATTGGGGTGGGAGTTACCCGATTTTCCAGGTGTTGTGTGTCTCAGTTCCCCTGGCTAGGAAAAGGGACTCCCTTCCCCCTTGCGCTTCCCAGGTGAGGCAATGCCTTGCCCTGCTTCAGCTCTCGCTGGTCGCGCTGCAGCAGCTGACCAGCACCGATCGTCCGGCACTCCCCAGTGAGATGAACCCAGTACCTCAGTTGAAAATGCAGAAATCACCGGTCTTCTGTGTTGCTCGCGCTGGGAGTTGGAGACTGGAGCTGCTCCTATTGGGCCATCTTGCTCTGCGCCCCCCCCCCTTTTCTTGACATGCTATCTATTGTCTTCTTTTACTTATTTCATAGCACTTACTACCATCTGCAATCTTATTTCATTAGTCACATGTTTATTGTCTGTGCTTTCTTAGCAGAATGAAAGCTCCCTAGAGCCAAGAACCCATTTATCACCTTTCCAGCACCATGTCTGACTCATTGTAGGTGCTCAATACATGGTGTCTTGGTGAATGAATGAATGAATGAATACCTTTTTTTAAAAAAATCTACTCATGTAAATGTTTGAGAGACCACTATGAACCAGGAACTTTTTTTCCAAAGCTACATAGGTCAAACAATTTCTACCTGTAAAGCCTTTCTAGACTGTTATCTTTGAACTCAAAGAGAAATGACCAGAGAACTTGCTGTTTTTCTGTACAGGTCCAAAGGGCAAAATCTAAGCTTCTTGTCTTCTCTAGAACAGCCAGGTGGTATTCCTAGAATGCCAGTTGGAGAATCCTAGATGTTTCCTAGTTGAGTAACTATGGCTCAGTTATTCTCATTCATGTGTAGACATGAGACTGGGGTGGGCTCAGTAGGTTGAGTCAGCTTGGCAGCAGATCTACAACCTCCAATCCTCCAAGGTTAAGGAGATGACACATTCCAATCCTACATTTCTGAAAGACAGAGTGCAACCCACATTCCCAGGAGGGAAGAACATATTGTCAGCCACATTAGGAGAATTTTGCTCTCTGCAGGCAGTGGCACTGCTGTGCGTGGATATCACATTTCCTTCCCAGAGTCCGTGGGAGGCCTCCTTGAATGTGAGAAGTGCAAACAGAGAGGGACACATTTGTCGTACAGATGCTGGCTCTGGGCTTTGGGTTTGGAGAGAGGCTCAGGATATTTGCTTTAAAATGTCACAGGTAAAGCACGGACCTGTGATTGCAGAATGGTTTTGGTGAGGGAAAGGAATCAGAAGGCCTTCCAAACACAGGGACTCCTTTGTACATTCAGAGGTCCTGGTGAAGCCGTCTGGGTTTATATATCAATCCCTTACATGAGCTGAGTCCCTCAAAGGCTTCAGATCAGTAGAGATAATGACTCAGATCCTGAAGAGACCTCAGCTGGGATCCGCATGGCTTAGCCCCTGTCTGCCTTTCTGGCACTGTCTTTTATCATACCCCTCCTGGGCCCTGTTCTAGCCATACAGACCTTCTTTCCACCCCTGCGACATCTAGACACTCTCCTGGCACAGGGCCTTGGCACATGCTGTTCCTTCCATCCTAAATGTTTCTCCTGCCCTTCCTACTTCACTTAGTGAAAGCCTACTCATCCTTGACGTACCAAACTCAAGCACCAGTTAGGAGAAACTACCCCTGACCCCACAGACTATATCAGATTCCGTCACAGAGCTCTCTGTTTCTTTCCTCAGCATTTTAATCTCAATTTACAACTATAAACTCCCTGGTGTGGTATTTAAATTAACTTGTGTCTTCCTCAGTGATCTGTACGGTATGCAGTGCAGGGACTTTACTTGTGTTTGCTTACCATTAGATCCTCAGGGCCAAACACAGTGCCCACCTTTAGCAAGGATTTGTTACATATAAATAATTGGGTAATCTGCAAATAAGGGTGCATTCCTGGAAAGTACATATCCTGAAAAATGTAGCCATTGTCTAAGGAAAGGTTCACCCTACCATTACACTAACTAAATGGCTGTGATGGTCATTCATCATTCAGTTGTTAGGAAAGCATTTCCAGCTCTCCACCTTCTGGGAGCATGGTAGGATTTGACTACGTTTAACCTTGGGATTTGGTGGGGTTACATGACTACTTCAGGCCTATGAGTTGTGAGCAGAAGTGCTCTGTGTCCCTTTTAGGCTGAAACCTGTATTTTCTGATGAAAGACCCTCCAGAGCTTTTTTTTCTCTGGCACAGTGGGAGCATCATTTGAAACAGGGGCTGCACCATCAGCCTGAGACATAGGCTAACAGAGTCTCTGTCAACTGACGGTGGACACAAAACACAACAAAGAAATAAATGCTTCTCTTTTAAGGTGCTGAGAGTTTGAGTTGTAACTCATGGAAGAGCTGAATCTAAACTTCCTTAATCAAAAAGTAACTACAGCAACAACAATAACAATCATAAAAACTTGTTGAAAAGTTATCACATGTCAGATATAGGCTTTATAGGAATTATCTATTTCATTTCAACCTCACAAGAATGCAGGAATGGTACCAGGGGGTATTTTTGCTTTTTTTTGAAACATGGTCTCGCTCTATTGCCCAGACTGGAGTGCAGTGGCAAGATCATAACATTGAATTCCTGGGACTTCTGGGCTCAAGCAATCCTCCCACTTTAGCCTCGTGAGTAGCTAGGACCACAGACATGCATGTACCACACTCAGCTAATTTTTAGAAAATTATTATTTTTTTTGTAGAAATGGTGTCTTGCTATGTTGTCCAGTCTCGTCTCAAACACCTGGCCTCAAGTGACCCTCCTGCCTCAGCCTCCCAAAGTGCTGGGATTACAGGCATGAGCCACTGACCTGGCCCCAGGGAAAAACATTTTTAATTTCAGTATAAGATAGAGAAATTAGGCTCAAGGAAGCCAAGCAAATTATGCAAAATCAGCTTGTTTGTAAGAGATGGGGCCCGATTCTGCTTTACTTCAAAGCCCACATATTGTGAATTACCATTCTATCCATAGTGTCCATCCTATTGTTAGGTGTTTTTTTTTTTTTTTAAAGGTAGAAGAAAAAAGAAAGAAAGAAAGAAAGAAATAGATCTCCAGGTCTCTGTGTGAAGGAAGAAGGCATAAAGTGCTTTTGCTCATCAGAGCGGCCAGTATCTCAGGATAGTGGGACCATTCTCCCACAAGAGATTTTTGTTGGTGAGAAAACCACCAGGACCCCTAACTGCGTATGTCTAACAATACTGTTCACCGGGGGCATTTTAGCCAGGGTTTACTCCGGAGCAGATTTTATGGAGGAAATGACTTTACTGTGGAGGAGAATTTGTCCTTGTACCCAAACAACAGTAGGAAAGTTGGAAAATTGAAGTTCAGGGCTCCAAGCGGTGGGTAGGTGAGCATATAGATTCGGAGACCACCATATCACTGCCTCCTAAGGAATTCAGAAAACACTTTAACTGGACTGCTGTGAAGCTTCCTGAAACAGACAACTTCCAGACTGTTCTGCTGCTTTACAACATTGTCAATATCTAGTTTGACAGATCTTTCCAACTTAGATTTAACAAAAAAGCCAAACAAAGCATTACTTACTTTTAGTGAATAATTATTTAAATAATTTATATGACAGCAATTGTTATTACTATTGCCAGGCACTATGCTAAAGGCTTTACGCACATGATTCTATTTAATTTATTTAATGTTCACATCAACCTTATGAAGTAGGTACTATTTTAAATCCCCATTTTGCAAATGAGGAAACAGAGGCAGGGGAAGTTTAAGTAATTGCCCAAGTCATGCAGCCAATGGTGCCAGATCCTGGTTGTGAATCCCCGTCTGGCTTTAAAACATGATGCTAATGACAACCACATAAGAACAACACCACAGTAATAGAAAGCACTCAACAAATATTAGCTGTGAGGTGCTAGAAACTCCACTACAGATGCATGCATCTCCTCATTCAGTGCTCATAACCACCTGATGGGGTTGGCACTGTCATTATAGTTAAGGAAATGCAGGCTTGAAAGGGTTAAGTATCTTGTCCAAAGTCACAAAACCGGTAAGTGGCAGCCTCTGAATTTTTACTTAGCTCGTCTGGCTCTAGAATGTTCACTGTGGCCTGTGTTGAGCAAAGATTTCACACAGAATTAGGGAGAGGGGCTTCTTCCTACCTCTCTGTGGAAGATGGCCATGCCGACTTGGTAAGGCGAAGGCTGCAGGGCACCTCAAGGCTCTGCAGCTTTGGAGGTCCCTGCAGACAGGATCCTGGAAGGGAGCCAGAACCTTTATGGAGGACAGTGGCCACAGTGGTGTGGTGAAGACCACCCTCAAGTGGCTTCACAAACAAGGACATAAGCCCAAGTGAACATCTCATGAACGTCTCAGAAGTAGCTGAGGGAGATTCAGGGGCTGGCTGAGATCCTGTGCCACGCAGGTGGAGACTGGAGCCAGAAAGTGAGTTGTTGCAATGCTTTCACAGGCTCATTTGCCTTTGAGTAAATCAACTTCTGTCTTTGCTCCATTGAGGAAAATCTAAGATAAACAGCTTCTTTTCTGGCGAAGGTGATTGTCTCTCCAACTGTGACCAAAAAATGATTACCCAATAGTTCCCATAATTGAAAGAGAAAACCTGCCCTACTTAGGCATAACCACACACGAACAGATTGATCCAGCATATAGTTTCTCGACCTCATCATGACTGACATTTGAGGCTGGGTAATTGTTTTTTGTGGGGGTGTGTCTGTGTGTGTGGTGGGGGCTGTGAGGGTCTTGTGCCCTGTGAGACGTTTTGCAGCATGCTGGCCTTTGGCCTCTACTAGATGCCAGTAGAAAAACTCCCTTACCCCCAGTTGATAAAAAACTGACACATGTCTGGGAGAGGAAGATGATGGTGTCAAAATTGCCCCCAGCTCAGAACCACTGATGTAGCAGCTACTTTTATTCATTTGTTGAGGACTTAATGTAGTACTAGGCTTTGAGGATGGTAATGGATGCAAGCTGGGGCCATCGGAAATCTCCCATGTTTGAGAAAAAGGAGCAGATGTTAACCACGCAATTATGGGAATAATTTCTTGTAGAAAGTGATACAAAGGAAAAGTACAGTGCCTTTAGCTAGGATGAAAAACATTCTTAAACCCAGCTGCAAGGAGGCAATTCATATCCACTAGATTTTTATCAAGAGAAGATGTTATAGGTCTCCGATGAATGCCAGTAGATTCTGCTGAACCCGAGTGTGACCAGGCTCTATATCATCTTAAACTCCAAAGCTTTTCCAGTTCAGGGGACCCTGATGCCAGCCTTAAGGTTGCAGATGGGTGGAGGAAAATGGACACAGTGTAGACAGCCTTCCTTTCACACAAGAGGGCATGTGGGGCTCACCTCTGCTATCTGAATATACATGAGCTAGACTCTACTATGCATTTGATCTATCCAGTAGCTGTCAGAGACTCCACAGGTCTGGGGATAATGTACTCGGATGTTTATCAGGCCAAATAGCAAAAAAAAAAAAAAAAAAAAAAAAAAAAAAAATCCAAAGGAAAAAAACAAACAAACATCCACTGAGACCAAGGCAAGGGGAAATATATCCCTCTAAAAATAAACCTGATTTTAATTTCAAACTGGGTCAGTTTGGCTTGGGAATTATTGGGGAGTGTGTCTGAGCGGCTCAGGAGATGAAGTGGAACCCTTGCTAATTTAATTTGCATATGCTGCTTAAAATGCGAGAAGCCTGCTGCTCTGAGCCTGGCAGCTCCCTGCACACTGACACTTCGCTGGCTTCCTCTCCTGCCTCTGCAGGCTCTGTCTGGAGAGGCACTGAGGTAGCCACGGTCTCAGAGAGGTCATAATTCAGTGGGAGGCCTTGGAAAGCCTTTGCCTAGGGCCACATGCCCGAGGCAGGGTGGAGGAAGAGCACTGGGTGGAGGCTGTCACAGTTCAGATGGCCTCATGTGGGCACTGCTGTGTCCAAGGAAGCTGTGCCTGTGGCTTGCTGGTGCAGTGAGATGGGCGCCAGCTGTTTCCCTGCAAGCACTTAACCTTGATGTATCTGTGCTCAGGAAGAATGCTCAGGAGCTCCTCTGAAACAGGGGCAAAATAGAAACAGGGATGACTCTGCAGCAGGGTTCAAGGTCCTCACTCACTGTCTCTGCTGCACTTTCATTCACCATGGGCTCTTTGGAGACCACCGCCTTTCCTGTATTCCCTCCTCCTCGATTTTTTCCTCATCCACATGTCTACGAGCTTTTATCTCAGTCACTCTCCCTTTTACCTATGAACTCATCAGCTCTCACTGGGTACCACTGCGATGGCATGCAGCTCAGAAATTCCCAGGTTTGGGGATTTCATGAACTAAGAAACAGTAACAGTTTAAAAACAAACGAATCAAGGCACAGACATACATTTAATTCTGTCTGGTAATGACATAAAAAATTCCTACTATTTACTATTCTACTGTGAACATTGTTTCATAAACAAAAGGAATTTTAGTGCCAAAAAAAAGTAGAAAAGCAGTAGTTTCCAAATAAAAAAGCATTCTCAAGAAAGTACAATTGGGACTGTTGGTATTCTCATGTATGTGGTGTCACGCATCACACACACACAGCCTTTACCTTCCTCATTTAGCAATGCATCAGTGAAAACTCTGCCAAGAACTGTCATCAGCCCAAGGGCCCACACATGAGAACCAGCATCCTCATTTCCCCAACTCATATTTGTCTCTTCCTCTCCACGAAACCTTCAAATGATAGCTTCCGAAAAGACACATCTGATCATACCTCTCCACTGCTGAAAACCCTCCAAGGACCCCTCAGCTATCCTCAGGATAAGCTGAAACACACTTGGGGAAATAGATGCAAAATGATCTGCTTGAATTTCACAGCTAATTCTTGGCAGAGCCTGGGTTTGAACCCCAGGCATGTCTGACTGTAGTGAGAGTGCTCTGTGCCAGTGAGCCCCAGGCTCCCCAGGTGGCCTGGCCAGCCTGTCTGCCTGCTGGAAGACTTCCAGTTGTCTGCCTTTGTTCCTTTCCCATCCTTCTGGACTACCAGCCTTGGAATTCCCAATCTTCTTCTCAAAACCCAACCTGAACTTCTCTCTCTTGCATCCTTTATTAAAAATCTAAAATCTAGTAGAACTGTCTGCAGTGATGGAAACAGTCCACACCCGCACTCTCCAAGATGGTAGTTAACAGCCCTAAGTGGCTAGTGAGCATCTGAAATGTGTACAGTGTGATAGAGGAATTACTTTCTATTTTGAGTAAATTTTAATTGAAGTTGGATTAGTGACATATGACTAATGACTATGGTACTGGACAGTGCAGGTTTAGACATTTCTCTGTACATTTAATTCCTAACAATAATCTTCAGCCCGGATCAATTATTCCATAAATGTTCAAAGGAAAAGTTAGTATAGCAGGGCTAGGCCCTCCAGGTTTGAACCCTGGCTCTTGCACTAATTAGCTCTATGATCGTGAACAGTTTATTTAACAACTCAGTTTCCTCAACCATTCAAGCAAGAATGATAATAGCACCCACCTCACGGGGTTGTATGATGACAAAATGAGTTAATATGTGCAAAATGTTTAGACATTGCTGGCATATAGGAAACACTGGTACCTTTGCTATTATTATTATTTACTTAGTTCATACTATGTAGGAAGCCCACAAGCAAGTCTGTACTAACTGCTGAAGAAAAATACACTAGGTCTTGCTCCTAAATCAATGCTTTAGAGCAGTCACCTAACTCATGGTAGCAGTGGCCAAGGAAAACACGTATCATGGCATTCTATAGGATCTCACTTGACACTCAGTGCCTTACTAGCAGGCATTCTCACCACTCTCCATTTCAAAGACAGGGTAACTGAGGCATTGAGTCATAAGCAGTTTGCCCAAGGTCATGTTGCTAGAACCTGCCAGAGTCTGGCTTTGGACACTAGGCTCACCACATGGTGTCAAGTCGCCTGCTCCCTGACCACTGAGAAGGGAGGAGGCTGATGGCCTATGGTGAAGAATGCTACTCTGACCAAAGGCAGAGCATAGAACGAAAAGACGAGGGGAATCAACAGGGTGAAGGAGGAACACAGATATTTTTGAAGCTCCATCCTTGGGTAATTGAAGCCTTTGGGCAGTCACTGTCTGCAGCTATTGTTGGTAACTCTGGCCCGGCATAAATCCACCTTGGGAAGGACAACAGGGACAGAGATGTCCACTTCAGGTCCGTGGAAGGGCTTTTGAATCCATTTGGTTGGAAGAATTTCCTTCATTTCTCCTCATAGCGTAAGTAATGGATTTGTTCCTCCTTGACTGTCCTATATTCAAATTTGTAATAAAATGTTGGTTCCAGACTAAAGGGTTATACCCCTTGGACTGAATGAAAACAACCCTGAGTTTCTCAGTAGACCAGGCCTTAGCCACAAATATCAGGTGGATTGAGTATTTACCTCCTTCTGTCAGGGGCCATGGACTCAGCCCTCACTAGAGGAGACATGGAATTATCTCTACTAGGAAAGCTAATTTGCTTTATCTTTAATTACAGGAACCCAAGATTGCTCAGTGTCTGGTTATACAGGCGATGTGCAATAGCTTTGAGTGACCCATTAAGTGTATTGATCAATTGCTAATAATAAAGGATCTGGCCAAAGGAAGCAAAAACACTATTTACCAAAAGTAATTAACCCTTCTGCTTCCTGCCAACCAACAAACCCTCACACAAAAGTTCTTCTTTCTTAATGGCACAGTAAGATTAGTAAAACTTTCCACAACAGAGTCAAGTTCTTGCTCTATTCAAGTTTCTATCTGGCTTTGGTAGGCATCTGGGAGTTACATGGACTTATACAGGTTTTTGCATGCAACTCTTTAAAAAGAAGTCATTGCTTTAAGATCACACAGGTAAGGCCTATTTTGGAAGTGAAAACAGAAAGCACCTAGACTGTCTTAGATTGCTGGTAGCTGTGCTTATTAGTAAAAGCACCTTGGAAAACTTCCTGGCACTATTTACTAAAGCTGAGTATCTATTTACAGATATCTAGATGTCTGTCTCCAGAATTCCATTCCTGTGCCTCTATCCAAAAGAAATAAGAATTGAGTGCTAGCATACACCGAAGAGCATGTATAGGAGTATTTCAGAACAATTTTATTAATAGTAGCTTCAAACTAGAAGCACCCACATGTTCATCAACAGTAGAATGAATAAATACATTGTGGTATAGTCACACAAACCAGAATACTGCATAGCAGTGAAGGAGAACAAACTACTGTTACCTGCAACAATATCAATAAATCTCATAGATGTGAAGTCGATCAAGAGAAGGCAGACACAAGAGGATATTTTACAATTTCATTTATATGAAGTTCAAAACAGGCAAAACTAATTTGTAAGAACAGGTTTAGTTGGTGAGGAATCTGTGGAGCATTGTTGATTTTACAGGCCCAATACCCAGCTTTTCTCTGATTTTGCAGTTGTCTCCATAGCAATAGTCACAGACTCTAAAATGGGTAGCCTCTTCAACAAAAGAAACTGTCATTCTCAACAGCTGTCTGTGAAAGTGTGCAATGCCCTGTTAAGGAGGCACCTGCAGAGATGTGGGGCTTCCTACTTTTCCTCATTTAGAGGAATTATTTTGCAAACAATACTACTAATACAACACTGGATGAGAAAACCATGGAGGCCTTTTATAACCATTGTCTAGAGGGACAGAACTAACATTCACTTAGAAGCTAACATTTCCATTCTGGGAGTTGTGATTCATCTGATGGGAACTGGATACAGGAAATGGAAATTCTGATGAAGCTTCTCCTCAAATACTTAGCTCACTTATACCCAGAGTGACACTAAAATGAAATGTTCTGGCTGATAATCTTGTTCTTTTTCTGTAAGTTCAGGAGCAAGAGTAGGTTTTGAGAAATGACACAAACTCAATTTTGGTTCCGCTTGTGTTTGTTTAGCTCTTATCAGATTAGAAATGGCCATATATACATTGCATCCTTTGATTGTGTTTATAACTTTACAGGGCCAATAGAGCATATGGTACTGTTATTTTTCAGGTGGGGAAATTGAGGCTTATCAACATGAAGTTGCTGTCCAAGGTCAAACAGCTAATATTTAGGCTGCCACAAAAGAAATTGCGGTTTATGCAATTATTTTTAAGGGCAAAACAGCAATTACTTTTGCACCAATCTAATAAACGACAGAGCTGAAATTCAAATCCAAAAGGGTCTGTTTGCAAAGTCCATGTTCTTTCTACCATCTGGGCTGTTTCCCCCAGCAAAGATTGTCCTCTTCTGGGACATCTGCAGGGAGGTGGATGTTATATGTTCCTTACTACCTTTAACAATCTGTTTACAACCTAATTAGGAAAGTTTTTCATACATCTAACACTCATCTCACTTTTTCCTTAAATAAATTCATTTAATTTTTCTGGAAGATGCTGAGCCAAATCTCAGTTTTCCTTTTTCTGACTATTTCTTCATTTCCTTAACTTTCTCCTTTACAAATAATTGTTACCAAAGGTCTTCCGCACCCACCTCAAATATGGCATTGAAAACTAGAGCTGGAGTTTGAGGGAGATTTTGGACTCATTGTTGTTTCATTTCCAAATGTAAATGTTCTCTTAGTGATAATAACATAAGTGACTGAGTTATCTCATTCTGGAGGCTTCTTGGCAAAGCCTGACTGCTTGTGTTTAATATTCTCAGATAACCCCTTTAACCAAAGGAGGAAGAAAGTGAAACATAACTGTGTTTTATTCTCTGTTATCTTTAAAATAAATATTGTGAGCTTGACTTGGGGGCAGAGGGAAATCTAGAAAGAGATGACAGGGTATGTTTAAAACTTTAAGCAGCTTCTTGTGCCCAGTAGGGTGGATAACTGCTTGCAATTTGGAATGAAATCTGGAATCCCTCCAAAAACCTGCTGGGTGACCTTGGTTAGTTCACTTTTCACAACTTTTCTCATCTATAAAATGGTGGTATTAACACAAAGATAATGCAAGATAATGCACACTTATACTAAGACCTAGCATAAATTCTAATCCTTTCTATCATTGCTTTTGTATTTAACCCCTTGGCCTTAGCATCTGGATCTACTTCAAGTAGGGTGGTCATAGCATCCAAAAGATTCACATTCCTGACTCCACTATCTGATTCAGTGTGTCAGTTTTCTTAGTACCCAAATTGATGTGGAGCTCATTGCTCTCTCTCAATGTTTGGAAACAGATTTTACTTGTTTCTCTGAGCATGATCACCCTCATGATGGAGTGACTAAGGGCTTCCTCCAAATGTTCTAGGAATGGTGGAATCCACTAAGAAAAATTGTCAGGGAGTGGACAGATAGAAGGCATTTGCAAATGCCCTTAACTGAAACCACAAAGGTGCAGAGTAGGTTACAGGGGAGATAACTTGCTCATTTAACCCCAGAATGAGAGAAGGTGGTTTGCACACCAGCCAAACTGATTTATAAAGTGGGGTCTAAGAGCTCAGTCTTTAATATCAGACAGACCTTGGATGAAATCTCAGGTCTGCTACTCACTAGTGTGGTTTTAGGCAAGTTACTTAAGCATTTTGCATCTCAATTTCACAATCTTTAAAATGAAAAGAATAAAAGTATTTACCTTATTGGGTTGTTGTGTGAGAATTGAGTTGTCTGATACATGATAAGCATAATCCAAATTGTAGTCACTATCACCTCAATGTTATTATTGTTGTTGTTTTCTGCCAAGTGCTGGGTAGCCTTGTATATCCTGCCTTTAACACTTTCTCATTCTACATCAACAAGGAAGGGAGACCTTCTTTGCATCTCTGGTGGCCATTAGTGTTGCCTGCCAGGTATTTCTGGTTCTCCTTTCTGCTGGGCATGTGGTAAGACTATACTCTCTGCTCTGCTTATATTGAGTGAGTCTAGTTCTGGCCAGTGGGTTGAGAGCGCAAGCAATATAAAACTTTTGACATAAAGCATTTAATTTCTGGTTTGAGACCCTTCAGAGCACTCTCTTCCCTCTGGCATGGCAATTCATGATATTGGATACATTGGCTGCTCCATCAGCCAGAGTCTCTGAAGTAGACTGTGAATCTGTGAAGTATCTGTGAAGCAGAGTCCTTCTGTCACTTCATGATGGTCTTCTTTTTAGCCATTGAGATGATGGGGTTGTAGTTATGGCATATCTGGCCTATCCTGACTGACGTCACATCCCTACCCGTGGTCCAGTGCTTCCCAACTGGTGGTGATGTAGCCCCTCCCATATCTCCTAGGGATGTGTGACAATGCCTGGGGATATTTTGGTTGTCACAAATAGAAGGCTGTGTTACTGGTATCTAGGGAGTAGAAGTTAGGGATGCCGCCAAACATCCTACAATGCACAGCACAGCCCCTAAAACATCGAATTATCCAGCTGAAAGATGTACGTAGTATTCTAGTCAAATACTGAGCGCCTCTCAGCCCCTCATACTCCTCACCCTATCTCACTTCCTATGATTGGATAATATAGCTGGAGTGGCAGGTACACCGCAGGGACATGCTCATTTCTTACTAAGCTTCTAAACTTGGTGACCTGGGTCACTGAGAGCTAAGATGGGGCCAATAAACATTCTGCCATGAATATTCTGCAGGCCACTCCTTCAAAGTGTACCTTCAGAGTTGCACCAGACTGGGAGACCAGACACTGCAAGAGAAACAAAACTGCTTTCTGCTGCAGAGGTCTCTTTCTGTTCTTCCATTGCAAAGCTGTTACTTTTGCCACTGAGTTGTATACTTTCCTGATGTCTTCTGACAAAATTGCACAAAAACCATGTTCTAAATCATGACACATTTTAGTTTGAAGGCTTGGAACGGAAGAAGAATTTGGCATAGGTATGAGATGGCCATTTGGGCCCAGGCTTCTGACAGTCCAATAACTGTTAGCAGTTTGAGTTGAAATTCTAATAGACCTCTTTCAAAGACATTGACCAGCAGAGGTTTAAAAATGACATGTCCAAAGTGACATGATTAGAGATATAACCATGACCAGAAACATGACCTGCTCATTCCCTCATCTTTAGTCTTTCTAAATCTATGTTGGAGAGGAGAGAGGGCTTGGTGAGTGGGCGTTGAATACAGTGCATAATTAGTTTGGCCTTCCAATTCTGATGACTCTGAAGTTTTGATTTTACTTTATCTGTATTTCAGTCTCCTGTATAAAAGTTGTGATGAGAATTGGGAAGGACATGTGTAAAATCTTTAGTCAATGCCTGGCATGTGGCCATCACTCACTAAATGGTGGCTATTACAGCATTGGGAAATTTAGCCCTTACTTCTGGAGTGGAGGGTGGAGCTGAGAGGGATAGCACAGAGGTGTAAGGCTGCTGCCTACTTTGGAGGTATAAAGAAGTCTGGAGAAGTCAAGGTAAGGAGATGGCAAAAATCTCAAATTCAGTATCATGTATGATGGTGTCTCAATATTGTCTCATCTTCCAAACTGAGGTAGTCCACATTTGTCACTGTAGTTTATTAACAATTTGTAGCCCAAATTAGTTTGCTTTGTTGGCATGTATACTCTCTAATCCCAGAAAAAAAAGAGTCCCCTACACTGGTGCAGTTCTGGGTCTAAACTTCTGAAAAGCCATCACAAGTGCTATCTCTCCAACTGGCAATAATTTTACAAAGCAAATAAATTGCAATGTGAGATAGGAATACAATTTGCCAACACATATTTCCTGAGGCATATTATACGTAAGACACTGGTGAACGAGGAGTGAATCAGACAGACCAGCTCCTGCCTTCATGGAGCTGACTTCCTGGTGAAAGAAACTGGCCATATGCAAAAAAAAAAAAAAAAAAAAAAAAAAAAAAAAAAAAAAAAAAAAAGAAAGAAAGAAAGAAAGAGGGAAGGAAAGAGAAAGAAAGAAAGGAAATAAAGGGTTATTGGTGCTGTAAAGAAAATAAAAGGGTGCTGGGCTAAAAGCATGGCTCAGGGATCATGCCTTCATATTCAGTGACGGCCCCTTAGAGGTGGATCCATGTAAGCTGAAACATAACAGATGAGGAGGATATAGGGGCAGTGCATTCAAGGGGGAAAGAACAATCTAGAAAGAGCAAATGGCAGACCTATCAGAACTTTCATAAACATTGTCTCATTTTGAACTTCCTCATAGGCTTGTGAAATAGGCATTCGTGGTAGGTAGCTTCTAACAGGCCCCTAATTGTCTCTACCTTGGTATTATGCCCTTGTGTAACCTCTTCTTGAGTGAGGTCTGGACCTAGTGACTTGCTCCTCACAAATCAAATACAGTAAAAGCCATGGAATGTCACTTCTGTGATTAGGTTGGAAAAGACTGTGACTGCTGTATTGCAAGCAGACTCTCTCTTGCTGGTGCAAGCTGTCAAGTTGGAAAGTGTCACATGGCAAGAAAGTGAAGACCTCAGTCCAACAGCCCACAAGGAACTGAATCCTTCCAACAACCACTGAGTGAGCTTGGATATAGATCCAGCCCTAGTTGGGAGGATAGTGACTCCAGCCAACACCTTCCTTGCAGCCTGTGAGAGACCCAGAAGAAGTGGACTCAGCTGAGCTGTGCCCAGATTCCTTACCCTCAGAAATTGTAAGATAAGGAAAGTGTGTTGTTTCAAACCACTATGTTTCAAGAGAATGTGTTACACGGCAAGAGATAACATAGCATTCATGCACCTATTCACTGATTTACTTATTCAACAAACCCCTTTTGAGATTTTCTGCAGGCCAGGCAATGGCCTAAGGAAATAAACATGCATCTTGCAGTCTCATAAGCTCATAGAGGGAATGGTACGCCTGGTACTAAATGACAGGACAAGTGTACTCTGTACTTTTCCAGTGGTTGCAATGTCTTATGGTGGAAACAAATATAAGGGAGATAATAACTCTGTCAGGCAGAGTCAGAGAAGGCAGGAAGTGAGGAGATTGAGGCTCAGAGAGGGTAACAAGTTGCCCAGGGTCACAGAGCTCTTCTGACACATTCTGCTCTGTTCAGTTGTGATGGAGGGTGTGTGTTTATTTCCAGTGCAAGACTATTTTGACCTACAATAGTCGATGGCTTTTCTCTTATACTCCTTGATAATCTAGAAAGTATACGCTGAAATGCATTATTTATTGCAAATGTAAACTAGGCAATGGGTTAATCAGGGTTCTGTGACAAAGATTAAGTATACTTCCAATTAACTTTCATAAACCAGAAATCAGGCCGCTCTAATCTAACTCATTACTCTGTATGCATTTGATCAGAGTTGGGGTCACCCATCTCTACATAGGCAAATATGCTGGTGTCAGATAGAAAATGATTGAAACCATACTTCATGATGGAATCAAATTAGTAACAGAAATTAGTTACATAGAAATGTAATGAAGGCAAAGATGCCAGAAGAGCATCTATGGATGCTTCAGAATTTGAAGAAACTTGCCTGAGAGATGAGCCTAATGTTTTTATTTTGTTTTGATAATTTGCCAAATCTGCAAACCTAGAAGGAGTCTAATTAAAGTTAATGAGAAAAAATCTCCATTTTAAAAGTCTTAATAATTTGTTACTTTTGTACAGAGTTCTTGTACATTTTTCTCCTGAGGTCATGACATGTATTACATTCAAAATTCAAACTTAAAAGGCACTGAAATATTTTGTTTTATTTCTTTCCTTTTTTCTCTTTCTTTTCTTAGTTTCCTTCCCATTTTATGAGGCATATTTACTTTGAAGCATATTTTGTTTATGAGGCATACATACGAGGCAAAAGTTTTTTAATTTTTAAATTTTAATTTGGGTATTTTTTGAGGAAAAGGTGGTTTTTGGTTACATGGATAAGTTCTTTAGTGGTGATTTCTGAGATGTTGGTGCACCTGTCACCCGAGCAGTATACACTGTACCCAATATGCAATCTTTTGTCCCTCACCTCAATTTTACCCTTCCTCCCAAGTCCCCAAAGCTCATTATATCATTTTTATGCTTTTGTATCCTCACAGCTTAACTCCCACATAAAAGTGAAAACATATAATAGTTGGTTTTCCATTCCTGAGTTACTTCTTTCATTCCGTTTTATGGTGAATAGTATTCCATGGTGTATGTGTACAACATTTTCTTTATCTACTTGTTGGTTGATGGACATTTAGGTTGGTTCCATAATTTTTGCAATTGTGAATTGTGCTGCTACAAACATGCATATGCATTGTTTTTCATATAATGACTGTTTAGTTCTTACTAACTTCTTACCCTCTCTGAGCCTCAGTCTCCTCACTTCCTGCCTTCTGTGACTCTGTCTGACAGAGTTATTATCTCCCTTATATTTGTTTCCACCATAAGACATTGCAACCACTGGAAAAGTACAGAGTACACTTGTCCTGTCATTTCGTACCAGGCACACCATTCCCTCTACGAGTTTATGAGACTGCAAGATGTATGTTTTTCATATAATTTTCATATTTCAAAAACAATATTCATTATTTTTCATATAATGACTCCTAAAAGGGCAAGTTTTAAGGGCACAGTTTGATGAATTTTTACATATGTACCCATTCATAAACACCACCCAACTCCAGATACAGACCAATGCTGCACAAAAGAGCTTTCTGTGACAGTGGAAATGTTCTATGTCTGTGCTGTTCATTTTAGCAGCCACAAGTCACATGTGGCTACTGAGTAGTAGATATGTGGCTAGTGTGATTGAAAAACTGAATTTGAAATTTATTTAATGAGGTGGTGGCTACCATTTTGGACATTACAGACATAGAACATTGCCATCATCTCAGAAGCTCTCTGGTATACTTTTAAATCATTACTTATCCAGTGCCCCCTCATTTTCCCTCTCAAGTAGGCACTATTCTTATTTCAATTGCCATAGATTAGCTTTTCCTGATCTTGAATTTCATATAAATGAAATAATAGAAATGTCCAACTCCTTGGGTTTGGACATTTACTCTCAATACACTGTCTATGAGATTCATCTTTTCTGTTGAATGTGGCAGCAGCTGTCCTTCTTTTTAAAATTTATTGTTACTGTATTCTATTGTATGACCATGCCATAGTTTGTCCATTCTACTACTGATGGATAGTTTTTTTCTAACTTTAGAAATAAAACTGCCACAAATATTCTTGTGCATATCTTTTGGTGGACAAATATGCTCATTTCTCTTGGGTATTTACCAAAGGATAGAGCTACTGAGCTTTATCCTCCCCATAGCAATGTAGAAAACATCCAGTTGATTCATTATAATAAAATTTTACATTTAGAACATGGCTATTGGTAAAAAGTAAAATAGTTACTTATATTCTATTCAAGGGAATGTACAACTAACTGAAACATTATGGATACAAATAACTAACATGCAGATACCTTATGTCCCAGTAATTATACTTCTAGGTATGTTCCCTGGAGAAATTCTTATATATGTGCACAAGAAGTATTTATAACACATTTTTTTTGTAACAGCAAAAAAAAACCCCTTATTTCATTAAGTAAATGACAGTATATCCATAGTAAGATATCATCCAGAAAAATAGAGCTACATGTATCAATGTAAATTAATCTCTCCAATATAATGGTGAGTGAAAAAGGCAGTGGCAGAAAATTACAGTTCAATATAATGTATGTAAAGATTCAAAATAGTCAAAACACTACTACAGATCTGTTAAGGGTATGTATATTGGTAATGAAAGTATTAAGAAATGTAAGAAAGGGATTAACAGCAAAGCAATAAATGGTTACTCTGTGCTTGGGGCAGAGGGGAGGAAGGAGACTTTAACTGCACCACTACATTTATTCGTTAACCTGTGTAATGGGTACACAGGTGTTGATACTACGTTAGGTATCATTTTGCATGTCTTAAATATTATATCATAATAAAGAATCCAGAAAGTGATGGAGACTGCTAAGCCTGTGCTAGTATCCATTTTAACTCCCTTCTTTTCAATGCTTGAAGCCCTCAACCCGTACAAGAGTTCAACCCAGTACATAGTTGTCCAGCTAGAACTACACTTCTCAGGTTTGCTGTAAAGAAATGCGGTCATGTGACTGAGCTCTTTCCAATGGGATCTGAGCAGAGGTGAGTACAGCTTCTGGGTTATATCCTTAAAGGGAAGCATCTTGCCTATCCCTGCCTCCTTTTCTTTTCTTTGAGCTGAATATGAACGTGTTGGTGATGAGACAGCTTTGGTCGCATGCACACAGATGATACTGTAGGAGATGATAGTGTAATGAAATTGAAGAACTGCTAGCTCAGACATTTACATCACAGAAGAATAAAGCTCTCTGGGTCTCTTAGGTTATTGCAGCTTATACTATACCCAGCTATTATAATACAGTCAGCTCGACCAGTGGGATCTAACTGATATAACTTATCTCCCTGATTACCATAAGGGGGAGTCAGTTTTAGGGATGAGGCATGGGAAGCACTGCAAGACTGCAAGGATTCACATGTGGAGGCTGACATGTTGGGTTCAAGTTCCAAGGACCTGTGTTACCTTGAGCCAGTCCTTCAACTGTCCAGGTATCATTTTCTTCATCTTTAAGGGGAAATAGGAAGATGTTCTCCTTGCCTTGCTGTGGAGCTGTGAAGACCAAATAAAATAATGCCAACTGCCTAACTTGGTATAAAAGCTAAATGAGCACGAAGAGAAAGATACTGCAGGACCTGATACCATTTCCCCAAAACATTATTTTTTAAACAAATTAAAAACACAGTTCATTCCAATAGGTTCATAAAGAATTAACAACATGAACATATTATTTAAAAGATGATTTACAGGTAAGACATCCACAGAGCAAATCTTGGACACTTGAAACAATCATCTGGGGCAGTTTGCAGGCAATTCTCCTAGTAAGCAAATGTTTGAGTAAGCATTTTTTAAAATAATTTCTTGCATAAACATTCTTGATCCATAAATTCTACAACTTTCTATCTTACTCCATGAAAGAAACAAATACTTAGAATAAACCTAAGGAAAGTGTTGAGTCATTATACAGGAAAAATTAAATTTCCCCCTTTATGTTGTTTGTTTCTTTAAAAGAAGTTAGACTCAATTAGATAGAAAGACTGGGGAAACAATGTCAGAATATGGAAAGAAGTCCTTATTTCTTTCTAGTGGATTTCTTACTAGATCCTGCTTACCTGTACAACTTGCAGAAATCCAGAAACCATGGCAAACAATTCTATTTCTGAACTACAGATTTATTAAACTTAAAAAAATCTACGTAGCTGGGCGCAGTGTCTCATGCCTGTAATCCCAGCGCTTTGGGAGGCCAAGTCAGGTTGCTCGCGAGGTTAGGAGATCGAGAGCAGCGTGACCAATATGATGAAACCCCATCTCTACTAAAAATACAAAAAAATTAGCTGGGCATGGTGGCACGCACTTGTAGTCCCAACTATTCAGGAGGCTGAGGCAGAAGAATCACTTGAACCCTGGAGGCAGAGGTTGCAGTGAGCCAAGATCGTGCCACTGCACTCCAGCCTGGGCAACAGAGAGAGACTCCATCTAAAAAAATAAACACAGACACATACACACACACACACACAAAACCCCAGAATCTAAGTAAATAAGTCAGTCTTATAGGAAGCCAAGGTGGGAAGATCACTTGAGGCCAGGAGTTCAAGACCAGCCTGGGTAACATAGTGCCACCATCTCTCTACAAAAATTAAAAAACAAAAAACAAAAACTTAGTAGCCAGGTGTGGTGGCACATGCCTGTAGTCCCAGCTACTCAGGAGGCTGAGGCAGGAGGATTGCTGAGCCCACGAGGTAGAGGCTCCAGTGAGCTGAGATTGCACCACTGCAGTCTAGCCTGGGCAAGAGAGTGAGACCCTGTCTTTTACAGAAAAAAAAAAAAAAAAAAGTAAATGAAAAAGTCATATCAAGATTCTATAGACGTTGATGGTGTTCTCATCTTTCCTTCTACTGGGCAAATCAGATCTGTCAGTCTCTCACTCATAAACACCTAAGAGCTTCTTATAATCCTTGGAGTAAATCCAAGCTCTGAGCTATGGCCTAAGATGCTCTGTGTGATCTGTCCCCAGGGCAGCCTTCCAAATGCACTTCATTTCTGTTTCTGTTTGGTCTCTGTGCTCCATCCACACTGATCTTATGTCTTGGTATCTTTTGAACCAAGCTTATTGCTTTGTTTCATCAAAAGCACTTCCTTTTCCAGGTATGGTCTTCCCCAGACTGTTCCTTCATTTCCATCAGACCTCTGCTGAAGGGTCACAAACCTTACAGAGACTGCTCTATCTACATAATCTCAAATACCACCATTATCCTCTGTCCCCTCATTCTGATTTGTTTTTCTGTTTTTCTTTATAGCCCATATCTCTCTTTATATGACATGGTATACTTTTTTTTTCTTGTTTTCCCCATTAAACATCAGTTTTTTGAGAGGAGAAATCTCATCTGTTACATTTGCTACTACGTCCTCAGTTCCTGGAACAGTGTCTGGTGTATGATAGACACTCAATTCACATTGAATAAGTGCACAGTTGAATGTTGTTTTATCATTAATAACGCATCTGGTCTTACACACCTATTTTCACTCTCACCTCACGTTTTTATGAGGTTTTGCCGATTTTATTGTAATCAAGACAGTATTTTAAGATGGAAAAGCAATGCCTGCCCATTTCAGAGTGACATAATGAAGTAGCTAGTACTTCTTGATGACAAAAGGATCAGAGAGAAAATATGTTATTTTCTCTTAAAGGTATTTGAAATAACAAACTAATGACTCTCAAAACTGCCAATTAAAAACACGATTAGACTATCTTTCTACATTTGCTAATAATCTCTGAAAAACAAAAATACTTACACATTAAAAAAAAAAAAATTGATGCCTGGCGTGGTGGTTCACGCCTGTAATCCCAGCACTTTGGGAGGCCGAGGCGGGGGGATTACCTGAGGTCAGGAGATCGAGACCAGCCTGGCCAACATGGTGAAACCCCGTCTCTACTAAAAGTACAAGAAAATTAACTTAGTGTGGTGGCAGGTGCCTGTAATCCCAGCTACTCGGGAGCCTGAGGCAGGAGAATCACTTGAACCTGGGAGGCAGAGGTTGCAGTGAGCCGAGATTGTAGCATTGCACTCTAGCCTGGGCAACAAGAGTGAAACTACGTCTCAAAAAATAAAATTAAATTGAATTTTAAAAAATGATTGCTTTTTCATTAGGAGTGGCCAATTACCTTCAGGTCTTAATTTCATGTTATATGTAGTGGTTTTATTTACTGTAGCAATAGAAAACATTATTTTATAATAAAACATTGCCTGTTTACTAAAATAAATTGGTAAAATAAGTTGGGTATATATTGGCTTTAAACAATTTTATGCCAGGACATGTCAACAATAATCATAGTTTGAGGAATTATGGTAGATTCAAAAGTGGCCAAAATCTTTCTCTCTGATTATAACCACACATTTGCAATGTGAATTTATAGCTTCTCCCATCAAGAGATGGAGTCTGCTTCTCCTCCCGTGAATTTTGGCTGGCCTTGTAACTTCCTTTGCCAATAGAAAACAGTGGAAGCAACAGTATGACAGTTCTGAACCAAGACTTCCAGAGTCCTTGTACTCTTTCACACTTTTACTTAGAACCCTGTCCAACGGCCATGTGAAAAAGTCCAGGGTGTGGAATCATTCCCACTGAGGTTATCCTAGATCAATCCACAGTCATCTGGCCTTCTAATAGAACAAAGCTTCCTACCAAACCCCACAGCTGACAACAAACACAACAAACTCAATAAGTGAGCCCAGCCAAGACCATAAGAACTACCCAGCTCATTTGTAGGCTTGTGAGCAATAACACATGTTTCTTGTTTTAAGCAATTGAATTTAAGGATTGTTTGTTATGCAGCAACAGCTAACCCATACAGGTATTATCACAACAGTAAAAGAAACACATCCCTTGTAAAGGCAAGGGCTTTGCAGCTTTCTAATGATTTTTGTTAAATATTTTTGGCTTCCCTATACATAAGGATTTCAGACTTCTTATCTCTTGTCCAGTTCCAGAATCTACTCAGATTTCAACCCTTACTCTTGAATAATGAGGAACTCTATCTAGCTTGGGTTCCTTTACCTCAGCCAACCTATCATCTCCTCCCTTCCAATTTCAAAGAAGCAGTCTTTTAAAGCTAGCATATCAGCATTGATGCCAGGAAGCAAGCACACCAGTATAGTTCAGAAAAGTGGACAATTTAGGTTGAAGACAGAGAATGAAAGAGACAAAGGAAGAGAATCCAGATTAGGACAGTTGCCACAGTAAAGAGAGGTTGGTGGTTAACACTAGAACCCCACTGTAGTTATGCCTGTATCTTACTAGTCATCTACTACTCATAATGCTTACTCATTTTAAATGCTGTCTGTGTTCATAAGCTATTTACACAATAATACTGGATAACAAACAACCCTTGAAATCGGTTACTTACACTAACATATGTTGATTGCCATGTTTATGGGTCTGTGAGCTGATTGGGGTTCTGTTGACCTAGACTGAGCATGGCTGTAGGTTTTAGACTATGGGTTGCTTTAGAGTTGGCTTATCTGGGCTTGGCTCCAGGCTGTGGGTCCAGTTAGATTTGTTTCATTTGTATCATGCAGAGGCCCATGCTACAGGGGTAACAACTGTCTAGGTCATGGTCTTCTCTTGGAAGATCCCCAAAGTGCAATGGCAGCAAAACCATATGCACAGGCACATCTCAAGACCTCTGCTCATTTAGTCTGCTGACAGCCCACTCACAAAACAAGCATGATGGCTGGGGCCAAAGTTAAGGGGTGGAGAAGCTCACTTAATGCCCAATGAGCCATGGTAGGGTGTTTAATTTTAATACACAGCAGCAAAGAATTGAGGTAATTATTTCATTCAACCACATTACACTTATGATACAATTTTGTCTCTACTCTGGTCTATCACTGGGTAAAAGAAGATACCAGACATCTCAGATCATCTCTCTTTATTCAGTCTAAACAATTTCTTCATTATTCAAACCAGCTCACCTAGTACCTTCTCTGTGAAGCAGCAGCTGACCAATCAAACCCTATTGTCATCTGATAGCTATAAAGTGCTCCAGCTGTTGAAACTTATACCACTCTGCTATGTCCCCTACTGCCCCCATCACCATGCCACTAACTACCATCACCAACCCAGGCTATCATTTACTGAGTTCCTATCGTGTGACGGGTTCCTTACATACCTTATTTCTATCTGATAGTTAGTAATATCTCTTTGGAGAAAAGTTAATTAACTTGCTAAAGGTCACATAGATAATAAATAGCTAAACCTGGATTTACACTGCCACTATATATTACAATTGTCTACTGTTTTACATATTGACTTTTAACAGTTAGAATGTATTGTGGATGGATTTTATTCCTTCAAATTGCATTGTATACTTATTGAAGGCACTTCTTCAGATTGTTTCCTGGCACAATTTGATTAATTGTTTCAATAACTGATTCCAGAGAACCAGCCCACCCTATACTTCATTATTCATTAGAAAGGAACTTTCTTAAGATGTGAGAATTGGATTAATTAATGGTAGCTAATAAAGCTAGCATGAACCACCTTATTAAACAGGTACTATCGTAGTATCCCAGCTGTACAAGGAAGAGCTGGTACCATTCCTACTGAAACTATTCCAAAAAATTGAGGTGGAGGGACTCCTGCCTAACTGATTTTATAAGGCCAGCATCATCTTGACACCAAAACCTAGCAGAGACATAGCAAAAAAGGAAAACTTCAGGCCAATTTTCTTGATGAACATTCATGCAAAATCCTCAGCAAAATACTGGCAAACTGAGTCCAGCAGCACATCAAAAAGCTAATCCATCATGATCAAGTAGGACTTATACCTGGGATGCAAGTTTGGTTCAACATATACAAATCAATAAATGTGATTCATCACATAAGCAGCATTCAAGGCAAAAACCACATGATTATCTCAACAGATGCAGAAAAGGCTTTCAATAAAATCCAACATCCATTCATGTTAACAACTCTCAATAAACTAGGTATTGAAGGAACATACCTCAAAATAATAAGAGCCATCTATGTCAAACCCACAGCCAACATCATACTGAATAGGCAAAAGCTGGAAGCATTCCCCTTGAAAACTGGTACAAGACAAGGATGCCCTTTCTCACAACTTCTATTCAACACTGTATCGGAAGTCTTGGTCAGGGCGATGAAGCAAGAGAAAGAAAAAAAGAGCATCCAAATAGGAAAAGAGGAAGTCAAACTATCCCTGTTTGCAGATGACATGATCCTATGTCTATAAATTCCCCATAGTCTCAGCCCAGAAGTTTCTTAAGCTGATAAACAACTTCAGCAGTCTCAGGATACAAAAATTAATGTGCAAAGATCACTAGCATTTCTTACAACAACAGTGAAGGTGACAGCCAAATCACAACTGCCACAAAAAGAATAAAATACCCAGGAATACAGCTAACTAGGGAGTGAAAGATCTCTATAAGGACAACCACAAATCACTGCCCAAAGAAATCAGAGATGACACAAACAAATGGAAAAACATCCAATGCTCATGGATAGAAAGAATCAATACTGTTAAAATGGTCATACTGCCCAAAGCAATTTATAGATTCAGTGCAATTCCTATTAAACTATCATTGACATTTTTCACAGAACTAGAAAAAAATATTTAAAAATTCATACGGAATCAAAAAAGAGCCTGGATAGCCAAGGAAATCCTACCAAAAAAAGAACAAAGCTGGAGGCATCATTCTACCTGACTTCAAACTATACTACAGGGCTACAGTAACCAAAACAGCATGGTATTTGTAGAAAAACGCATGCAAAGACGAATGGAACAGAATAGAGAACCCCAAAATAAGACCTTACACCTTCAAATATGTGATCTTCCACAAACCTGACAAAAAGAAGCAACGGGGAAAGGATTCTCTATTCAACAAATGGTGCTGGGATAACTGGCTAGCTATATGCAGAAGATTGAAACTGGACACCTTCCTTATACCATACACAAAAATTAAGACAGATTAAAGACTTAAATATAAAACTCAAAACTATAAAAACCCTGGAAGACAACCTAGGCAATACCATTCAGGACATAGGCACGGCAAAGATTTCATGATGAAGACACCAAAAGCAATTGCAACAAAAGCAAAAACTGACAAATGGGATCTAATTAAACTAAAAAGCTTCTGCATAGAAAAATAAACTATCAACAGAGTAAACAGACAACTGACAGAATGGAGAGAATTTTTGCAAACTATGCATCTGACAAACTCTAATATCATGCATTTATAAGGAACTTAAACAAATTTATAAGAAACAAACCACCCAATGAAAAAGTAGGCAAAGGACATGAACACTTCTCAAAAGGAGATATACATGCAGCCAACAATCATATGAAGAAAAGCTCAACATCACTGATCATTATAGAAATGCAAATCAAAACCACAATGAGATACCATCCCACACGAGTCAGAATGGCTATTATTAAAAAGTCAAAAAATAACAGATGGGCTGGGTGTGGTGGCTCACGCCTGTAATCCCAGTACTTTGGGAGGCCGAGGCGGGCGGATCACAAGGTCAGGAAATCGAGACCATTCTGGTGAACACGGTCTCTACTGAAAATACAAAAAAATTAGCCCAGCGTGGTTGCGGGTGCCTGTAGTCCCAGCTTCTAGGGAGGCTGAGGCAGGAGAATGGCGTTAACCCGGGAGGCGGCGGAGCTTGCAGTGAGCAGAGATCGCACCACTGCACTCCAGCCTGGGGGACAGAGCGAGATTCCGTCTCAAAAACAAATAAAAAAATAAATAAAATAAAATAACAGATGTTGGAAGAGTTGTGGAGAAAAAGAGTGCTTTTGGGTGGAAAAGGTAAGATCTAATGTCCATGGAATAATTTTTTGAAAGTAAATAATTATTGTTGCTATGATGTGATAATTATTTAATTTATAGGTTAACAAACTGCAGCCCTTGAGTCAAATATGCCAGCTGCCTGTTTTTGTAAATAAAGTTTAACTAGAACACAGCCATGCCCATATACCTTACATATTATACGTGGCTGCTTTCACCACAATGAGAATTAAGTAGTTGTTACAAAGACCATGGGGTTCACAAAGCCTAAAATATTTACCAACTCCTAGTTTACTTATTAACTGAAAAGCTTTGCAATTTGGAATTTTATGTGTGATGTTGTATGTTCTTCCTCCAAAGAACAACTGTTTAAAAATTTGGCCCAGCTAGGAAACAACATGAAATAGCTACAGTTTTCAGGTCATCCAATTGGCCAGATCACATATAAGCATGACAAGATAAGAAAAACAAGCATTCCCTATCCTTCAACCATCCTCTGAAGACTGCAGGGCTTTGTTACCTACGTTTTTAAAAATTAAATCAGGAAACACTTGGATTGCTATGATAGAACATAAATGAGCAAAGCAAAGAAACCTAAGGAGTCTTCATTGAATAGATGTGTCCATTAAAATAATTCTTAGCCAATATACAGAATTGAGTCTTCAACTAAGCTTTCTTTTCTTCCAACAAATTTTAGGGGAAAAAAGAGACAAATAAAAGAGATTCATAAAAGACTTAGCAAAATATACACATACCTACCACCTTCCTAGAGTCTAGACAGGATCAATAAACTTTCTACTTAATCTCCAAAATCTTCTCTATGGAAAAGATGACTACTTAGGAGCTTGCTTTGAAGTCTTGAAATGTTGAGTTCAAATCCAAGCTTTGTTGCTGACTGACTGTTTGACCTTGGAAAAAATTGTCCAACCCCCCGTTTAGCTTGTTTATTAAAATGTAGGTACAAATGTCTGCTTTAAAGACTTGTTATGAGGATCAAATATGATGATGCATATAAAGTATTAGCCTTACTGTCTGGCACATAGTAAGTGCTTAATACTTGGTAGGTAAAATTGATGTCCAAACTGGAGATCAGAACATAAATTATGAAGCCTCCACTAAGAGTTCACTCTAAAAGAATGATGTAGAATCATTCACTAGCCACCAAGGAAAGGGAATTAATGTATTTTATTCATATTGTCAAAAAAAAAAAAAAGGATTGAAACACAAAGGGTTAACAACAAAATTTAATCAATACACTATACTCCATTACCCAAGCTTCTGCTAATTCTGCATCAGTCTGAATCACTGAGGAAACCAAAAGGCTGCATGTTGGAAGAAGAAAAATTCAAATTACTAGCATAGGGAATCTGGACTGGTGAAACGTGTTCAAAGGCTAGCAAAATATCTCTATTTGCAAGGCTATGCTAGATGGCTTATAGACTTTGTCATTTGGCAAAAGGTAGAAAAAAGCAGAAAATATTATTTTTTATGTATTTTTCTGAAAGTACACCTCTTCTACATCTCTGATTACAATTTTGTGGCTCAATGCATATGAAAAGACTGAATAAACGAGCATACTTATGAATCCATTTTGGCAACAAAAGAAAGAGATTGCTGAAATGTCTATGGCAGTTTTGAAGGCTGCATAGAAAATGCCCAATTCCTCGCTCCTTAGATGCAGGATACTCACTGTGTCTCAATTTCTACTTTCCATTGCTGTTAGCTTCTTGCTAACAGCAGGTGCAATCAGATAGAAATATCTGGCCATGTGTTCTAGAAACAAGTGATAGAGAAGTAAGAAAAACCATGATGGGGTCTTCAGAAAATTGTTGCTATGGGAAATTAAATATTGCCCTCTGGCCCTGTACCAACCACATCTTTAATGCCTCTAAATTTGTCGCTAGTAACTGAGTATATGCATCTTTTTGTTTTCTCTTTTTTTTTTTTTTTTTTTTTTTGTGAGACAGGGTCTTGCTCTGTCACCCAGGCTGGAGTGCAGTGGCACAATTACAGCTCACTGCAGCCTCGGCTTCCCAGACTCAAGTAATTCTCCCATCCCAGCCTCCCAAGTGTGAGCCACCACGCCCAGCTAAATTATTTCGTATTATTTTTTGTAGAGATGGCATTTTGCCATGTTGCTCAGCCTGGTCTTGAACTCCTAGTCTCAAGTGATCCATACTCCTCAGGCTCCCAAAGTGCTGGCATTACAGATGTGAGCCACTACACCTGGCCAGTATATACGTATTGATCTATTTTCACATTGGAAGATTGCTGAAATTAAAGTACATCTGGCAAGCAAAGTCATTTAAAACTGGCAGTCCCTTGAATAGCTAATGACTTTTAGGGGCAGTGTATGACTTTGAAAAGACAAGGTTAATTTCTGTCCTCCTTTGGTCAACCATGTCTTGGAAGAGACAGATTGAGTGTGGTCAGAAGGAAAGTTTATGCCTGAAAGATTACTGTGTCCCTCAGGTAATATCCACATTATAAAACAGGAGTACTGGCAGGTAAATTCAAGCTGAATACTGAAGACCTGTGACACTGCTGCACTTTGTTGAACCAGAAAAAAATGACCAAATGTGCACCTTGTGTAATGTGGGCATTTAAGCCCCTTGAGGCCATAACTGCCTTGGACTCTGCATTTACTGATTTAGTCAATATTTAATTGTGCATCTATTTTGTGCTGGGCATTGTGCTAAGTGTTGGCTGTACAGTGGTGAACACAACAGACATCACTCTTCCTCATAACGAAATCTAGAAGAAGAGATAGACAATAACAAAGAAAATAAGTGTGCAAAGCAATTTCAGATTGCATTAAGTGCTATATAAGCAGGGTATTTTTTCAGGAAGGAAAAGAGCAAACACTAAGGAGCCCATTTTAGGCAGAATGGTAAGGGAAAACTTCTCTACAAAGGTTACATTTAAAATGATACCTGAAGGAGCCAGCCTTATGAAAGCCTGTGGGATGGGGGAGGGACAATGTGGCAAACAATGTTTGGATGCCTCACACAGTAAGTTCTGCCCTACTATGGTCCCACCCTTGAGTGTGGGAGGAACCTAATCAATAGTATATAACTTCTATCAAGAGGATATGCTTCTAATCAATAGTATATGCCAAGAATGAAGAGATTTTACATCCAGTTGACTCTAAATTAATCTAAAGGGAAACTAATGTCATGGGCCAGACTTAATCAAACAATTGATTGATTGATTGATTGAGATAGAGTCTCGATCTGTCAGCCAGGCTGGAGTGCAGTAGTAGGTGTTATCATGGCTCACTTCAGCCTTCACCTCCTGGTCTCAAGCGATTCTCCCACCTCAGCCCCTCAAGTGGCTGGGACCACAGGTACATGCCACCATGCCTGCCTAATTTTTTAAAATTTTGTAGAGATAGAGTCTCCCTATGTTTCTCAGGCTGTTCTCGAACTTCTGGCCTCAAGCAATCCTCGCTCCGCAGTTTCCCAAAGTGTTGGGATTTCAGATGTGAGCCACTGTGCCCAGCCAGGTGATCCTTTTAATAGTGCATCTAGAAATAAAAAATTTGATGCACCAGAGACTCTCTCTCTCCCTGTTGCTGAATCTGGAGATTCTACAGCTGCAAGGAAAGGAGTTTTGCCAACAACATGAAGGAGCCTAGAAGTGGATCCTTTCCTGTTGAGCCTCCACATGAGAACACAGCCTGGCCAGCACCTTAATTCCAGCTTTGTGAGACCCTTAATAGAGGACCTGGCTAAGTCATGCCTGGACTTCTGACCTAGAAAAACTGTGAGATAATAAATGGGCATTCTTTTAAGCTGCTAAATTTGTGGCAATTTGTTACATGGCCAAGACAACACAAACAATAATCTAAGCAGGACAACTATAAAGTCATTGAGAGACGTGTAGTGAACAAGGAGGACAATTAGTCAGGAGCCACATCGTGGGCCATTGTACGGGATCCTTTCCTTACTCCTTATACGAAAATTAATTCAAGATGGATTAGAGACTTAAATGTTAGACCTAATACCATAAAAATCCTAGAGGAAAACCTAGGTAGTACCATTCAGGACATAGGCATGGGCAAAGACTTCATGTCTAAAACACCAAAAGCAACGGCAGCAAAAGCCAAAATTGACAAATGGGACCTCATTAAACTAAAGAGCTTCTGCCCAGCAAAAGAAACTACCATCAGAGTGAACAGGCAACCTACAGAATGGGAGAAAATTTTTGCAATCTACTCATCTGACAAAGGGCTAATATCCAGAACCTACAAAGAACTCAAACAAATTTACAAGAAAAAAACAAACAACCCCATCAAAAAGTGGGCAAAGGATATGAACAGACATTTCTCAAAAGAAGACATTCATACAGCCAACAGACACATGAAAAAATGCTCATCATCACTGGCCATCAGAGAAATGCAAATCAAAACCACAATGAGATACCATCTCACACCAGTTAGAATGGCAATCATTAAAAAGTCAGGAAACAACAGGTGCTGGAGAGGATGTGGAGAAATAGGAACACTTTTACACTGTTGGTGGGATTGTAAACTAGTTCAACCATTATGGAAAACAGTATGGCGATTCCTCAAGGATCTAGAACTAGATGTACCATATGACCCAGCCATCCCATTACTGGGTATATACCCAAAGGATTATAAATTATGCTGCTATAAAGACACATGCACACGTATGTTTATTGCAGCACTATTCACAATAGCAAAGACTTGGAATCAACCCAAATGTCCATCAGTGACAGATTGGATTAAGAAAATGTGGCACATATACACCATGGAATACTATGCAGCCATAAAAAAGGATGAGTTTGTGTCTTTTGTAGGGACATGGATGCAGCTGGAAACCATCATTCTTAGCAAACTATCACAAGAACAGAAAACCAAACACCGCATGTTCTCACTTATAGGTGGGAACTGAACAATGAGATCACTTGGACTTGTGAAGGGGAACATCACACACCGGGGCCTATCATGGGGAGGGGGGAGGGGGGAGGGATTGCATTGGGAGTTATACTTGATGTAAATGACGAGTTGATGGGTGCTGACAAGTTGATGGGTGCAGCACAGCAATATGGCACAAGTATACATATGTAACAAACCTGCATGTTATGCACATGTACCCTAAAACTTAAAGTATAATAATAATAAAAATATATATATTAAAAAAAAAAAAGAAAGTTTAGGCTCTATCCTCAGCATACAACACATGATGCCTAGTGCACAGTAGATGCTAAAATCTGTTGAATGAATGACGAAAGTATGTTTCTAAATAAAAGGGTTTAATATTAGCCTTCCATCAACCACTTCCTATCTCCAGATTTTAAAATATTTCTTCTGTAGATATTCAGTGAAAGACCATTCATGCAAAAAACTATATTGTTGTTTTAGGATCAATAAAAGAGGTGAAGAAATAGAGTCTGGCCCCTAAAGCAAATGTTCAGTCAACAGACCTACCAGAAACTTCTGGATCAGGAAAAAGCTATGTAGTTATATGGAGATTAAGGGCTCTGTAATGAGGTATGGATACAACCCAGCAATCTGGGTCACAGCTGAAAGCCTGATAATTTGAGGTTTCTCTTCAGAGTCTAATAAACTATTTGAAAAGCTGCCAAGTGCTCATCAAGTTCAAGGAAGATAGTACTGTAATAAGATAACCACATCATCAAAGGCCATGCTGATGATGGTTTGGAGGAAAGGAAATTAAATGTTAAGAAAATTAGCAGTTCAATAATGATAGAGAATCCAATATTGAAAATGCAAAGGTGTTTATAAATTGAGAAATCAAGTTTCTTGATTTCTTTCTTCTTCCTTCCAGACTTATCTGAAAAGCCTCTAGAAATTCAGAGAGAATAAATGAAGAGATTATTGTCATATCCTATTAGTTGGAGTGTGGATGTTATCCCTGCTGCCAGTTGGGCACATGTAATGGCCAAGGAGAAAGTTGGAGTCATGCTGCACTTAGTTTAGAAGGGAAGAGTGTGATCAGTAACAGAAAAACTAGAAATGTCATTTCGAAGAGCAGAATGGAAACATCGAGATACAACTGACATCCTTAGCTCATATTGACCACATCTCTTCAAAATTAGCTGGATTGCTTCACTAAGAAGTCTATTTGCATTTAAAAATACATGAAGATGTAGACACTATTCCTTCTAAAATGCACCTCTGAGGTATTTTTCAGGGGAAAATATCCACACAGTTTTGAACGAGGTAGTTAAGGATAACTCACAAACTTACAAAGAGGAGTAGAAAGTAGCAGACAGCTGGTACCACTGAGAATCAAATTTACACCAAATTTGAAGGTCACTAAAGGGAAAGAGGAGAGATGGTGCATCTTGAAAATGTTTTTAAATATCATATTATCATCATCATTGCTGTCAGCTTTGCATTTCATGAAGATGGAAAGCAGGTCTGTCTTAGCTTCATTTCTCAGATAATACAACCTATTCTGAAATTATCTCACTTAAAAAATTTTTTTTTGGCCAGGCGCGGTGGCTCATGCCTGTAATCCCAGCACTTTGGGAGGCCGAGGCAGGTAGATCACGTGGTCAGGAGTTCGAGACCATCCTGGCTAACACGGTGAAAACCCGTCTCTGCTAAAAATACAAAAAATTAGCCAGGTGTGGTGGTGGACGCCTGTAGTCCCAGCTACTCGGGAGGCTGAGATAGGAGAATGGCATGAACCAGGGAAGCAGAGCTTGCAGTGAGCCGAGATTGCGCCACTGCACTCCAGCCTGGGTGACAGAGCGAGACTCCATCTTAAAAAAATAAAAATAATTTTTTTTGAGACAGGGTCTCACTCTGTTACCCAGGCTAGGGTGCAGTGGTGAGATCATGGCTCACTGTAGCCCTGACCTCCCAGGCTCAAGTGATCCTCCCACCTCAGCCTCCTAAGTAGCTGGCACTATGGGTACATGCCACCACACCCAGCTAGTTTTTAAATTATTTGTAGAGGTGGAACCTAGGCTGGTCTCAGACTCTTGTACTTGTGTAACCCTCCCACCTTGGTGTCCTAAAGTGCTGGAATGGAGCTGTGTGCTCAGCCTACCTTACATTTTTTGAGTTACCTTTAGAATTCAACTCAAATAGCTACATAATTGACTGCACCTTCCCAAGGGTCTATGAAAAATAAAAACAACACTGATTCATAATAAAATTTGTCATTTTACTTTGGATATTATGTTGAGTATGAACTTCTTCTATGAGATTTATCCACTAATTCTCAAAGAAACAGAATAGACGCCAAGAAACTCCGTGTGCAAATTCAGAGACACTTGTTAAACTCTCTTGCTTTTCTCTTATGTTTTGATAGACATGGTTCATGTTACAACAGACAACTGATATGCAACTGATATAATCACCCTTTGATAAATGTCATTTCTCATTTGAGAAAAAATGGCAGTTACTGGCAGAACCTTATAAAGAGAGAGCATGGGAACTTTCACAAAGCAGCAGCAGAAATCCGATTACAGCTTCCCCTAGGATATGATACGCATAAGAGGAAAACATTAAGCACATTTTGGGTTTGGGAAGCACCTAGAAATTGCTTTGTTTGGTAAGGAGAAGAAGGTCTGGAAAATAAAAAATTAAACAAGAAACAATTTCAGCAGAGTGAGAATGAAAGTGATATAATATAATTTCTGTATTCTTGCTCCTGTGAGTTGATATGAGTTGGGCAGAACTGAGAGTGTAGTCTGCGAGAAAGTGAGTAAATCTATAATTTCAGACACCTGATGGTAAGGCATGACAGGTGCACTATCTTTGCTGCCTGTCTACATACAGCCTGCCAGCAAGGAAAGAGGAGGGAGGTAAATTAAATCTCTGCTTTGCTGCCTGCCTATGCAGACTTCAGATGAATGCCGTTGTGCTCAGTCTGGGGCTATCTTCAGGGATGGAGTCAGAGAGCTCTGTCCCACCAGCCTCAGTGCATCAGGGCACTGGCTACTATCACCATGCCTTCTGCCTCACTGTGGTGTGAGATGATCTAAGAGGGCCAGCCAATGAAAAGTTTCTATTTTAATAGTTAGGTTTCACTTTAATGCATATTATTTTTTGTAAAAAGAATACATCAAAGCTGTGATTTTATGTACATTACCTAAAATAATGACAGGTTTAAAAAGTGAACTTGGGGCCAGGCACAGTGGCTCACGCCTGTAATCCCAGCACTTTGGGAGGCCAAGGTGGGTGGATCACCTGAGGTCAGGAGTTCGAGACCAGCCTGGTCAACATGGAAAAACCCATCTCTACTAAAAATACAAAAATTAGCCAGGCATGGTGGTGCGCCTGTAATCCAAGCTATTCAGGAGGCTGAGGCATGAGAATCGCTTGAACCTGGGAGGTGGAGGTTGCAGTGAGCCGAGCTTGTGCCACTGCACTCCAGCCTGGGTGACAGAGTGAGACTCTTCATCTCCCAAAAAAACAAAAACCAAAAAAGGTGAATTTGGGAGTTGGTTTAATAAGAAATATTAAATAATCATACAGGTAGTTAGTACTCAGAAATGGCAAAAATCATGAAGGTGGTATGTCTAGAAGTCTAGAAAACAATTCAGAAGATAATTTTCTTCATATCTCATTGTTCTGATGGTTTCTTTGTTGAGACTTTTGGTATTTGTTTTCATTTACAGAATAACTGTGTTTAAGGTAGAAATTTGGAGTCAGAAAAAAGTATAAATGAAAATCATAAAAATCAACCATAATCCTATCCTTTAAAGATAAGCACGGTTAACATTTTGTTATTTGCCTGTCTAGTACCTTTTTCCATCATTTTTTTCCCATAGAAATGGGACTGTGTCTGCATACTGTGCTTCACAGCCAGATTCTCTACTCAGCAATATCTAAGGAACATTTTCCCACATGGCAAGCTTTCTTCTTTAACAATTCTTTTATTGCTGTTCTATTGGATAATGAATATTCCCTTGTATGGTTAAATCAAAATCTAATTAATTAATCCTATACTGTTGGGAATTAAGCATGTTTCCATTTTTTCACTGTCATATAAAAGGCTGCAATGAACATCTTTGGACTTCACACTCTTGCACACACTTCTGAGTACCTACTTGTAATGAATTCCTAAAGGCGGAGCTCCTAGGTCAAAAAGTTTTCCCATTATAAAGGTGTTCTGCTGCAAACTGACAGATTACAGAAAGGCTGCATTAAGAATTTATTGCCACAGTAAGTTTGGAGAATAGCCATTTCTATATTGTCATAGAAATGGGTATTACATGTTGTGAAATATTATCATGACCAATGTTTTCTTTCTTTTAAAAGACTTTCATTTGCCAATACACTCCTTAAACTTAGATTACTAAAGACATACAAATCAAAACCATATATTTAGAATTCATGTGTATTTTTGTATGTATAAATTACATATCTTCTTTTGCCCTAATTCCTATTGATATGAAACCCTGAAACAATAATCAGATTTAGATATGAATAGAGAGTAAAATACTAAACAATAGAGAGTAAAATACAGTAGCTCTGTCCCAAGAAGAAGTACTTTCCTTTATCTTGTAATTTTTTTGTTGGAGACAGAGTCTCGCTCTGTTGCCCAGGGTGGAATGCAGTGGCATGATCTCAGGTTCAAGCAATTCTCCTGCCTCAGCCTCCCTAGTAGCTGGGATTACAGGCATCCACCATCATGCCTGGCTGATTTTTATATTTTTAGTAGAGATAGGGTTTCACCATGTCGGCCAGGCTGATCTTGAACTCCTGACCTCAGGTAATCCACTTAGCCTCCCAAAGTGCTGAGATTACAGGTCTGAGCCACTGTGCCTGTCCTATCTTGTAATTCTTTTTGGCTAAGAGTACAATCTTTATTCTGGGGAGAGAAGGTATTATTCTTTAATATTATTGTACTTTTTTCTATTTCACAAAAAAGATGTTGAGGGTAAAATGAGTTGGATTAATTTATTTTAAGAGTACAATCTTTATTCTGGGGAGAGAAGACAATATTCTTTAATATTATTGCACTTTTTTCTATTTCACAAAAAAGATGTTGAGGGTAAAATGAGTTGGATTAATTCATTTTTTAGGAGAAAAGAGTAAAATATGATCCTGCCACTGAGATAAGACAAGAAATGGCATAGCAATGGATTCATTCCAATGATGCTGAGGTTTGGGCAAGCACAGAAAATATGCATGATAAGCTGTTGCAATAAGAAGAAAAATTAATCCCTAGAATAATTTTGTACCTAGAAGGTTTAGGAACACTTGACTCTCTCTGTAATTCGGAATCTTGCTTATAATTCAGGTGGATGACTTTTCAATATGGAAGCTATGACACCTTCTTGTGGTGGACATGCTGGTGGAGGTGATAGTGGTGGTGGAGGCTGACGCCACCTGCTTATCCCATTCTAAAACTGCTACATGGTGGGATGTAGTTACATTTTAAATAAAAATGATTAAATGTAATTTTATATTGATATTTGAAATTTCAAAATACTTTTTGACCCGTCACAGAAATCTTTCATCTCCAGATTTGTAATCAATGTTTTCAATTAAAGTTGGATGACATGAAAGTAGATACCACCAATATCTTTGAATGTGATGCATGTGTTGTATTATGAAATGCTAAACAGACTCTTACTAAAGCATCCAGAAAATTCTAGGTGATATATCATAGTTGATAAGACCCTACCTACTAGTTAAAATAATTTTCCATTATCCATTTATTAATTCAATAAACATTTACTGAGCATTCACTATGTGTCAAGATTTTATACACTGAGAATATTAGCAAACAAGGCAAAGATGAATCTCTCTGATAATTCTTTGAAGGCGAAGGGCAACATAATTACCAGGAAGGAAGGCCCTTGTTTAAAATGCAGATTCCTGGGCCATGCTCTGAGGCTGCAGAATGAGAATCTCTAGGGCTAGGGGCTGGGAATGTGCATTTTTAAACTGCTCCTAAGAGACACCCAGTAAGAATTCCAGACTGCAAAATAGGCACATAATAAATATTTATTGAATAAATGAATATAATGCTAAGGTTAGGTAGGATATCAAGATACGAGATACCTCGCTTTCCCGGTCCTCTATCTAGAGGAAATACAGGCCCATTTTGGGGTGGACCCAAGCAGAGCCTCAGCTCTCACTATCAGAACCACTCAGAAATTCATGATGTGACTAATATACAGGTATTAGGCCTTGTGCAAATTTCCCATTTTAAAAAATTTCTCTTGACAGGCAGGTGCTAAGTTCAGTTGTCTTCCCACCTGAGGAAGCACAAGCCCTTCCACTGGCAAACACCAAAGGCAGAACCATATTTTTTTAAAAATTGATTTTTAGCACTTTTGACACATGGAAACCAGACCTTACTCATAGGGCCAACTTACCCATTAGACACAATGAGCTCAGTGCCTAGGGCCCCTGAGACTTTTAGGAGCTCACAGAATTTTTTTTTTTTTTTTTTTAAGAAGAAGAAAAGCATGAATATAATGTAGCCTAAACTGTATTCAACTTTTTACCAGTAGAGTAATAACTTTTAATCCATTAAAAAAAAAATCAAGAAGCATCTCATAGAAGTCGGAATGCAGCTCTGCTTACCCACAGCTCTGGGCCCAGGTGAGAAACGCCTTACCTGGCAGGCATTGTACAGGAGCTGATGTTCGAACTTCTTGATCCCAAGAATGTTCTGGAACATCTCATAGAGTTGCTCCTTGCTCAGAATCAGCTCGGAGGCTGCGCTGGCTGTCATCCGGGCCTGCTGCTTCCGGGGGTCCTCTTCTCCACGGTAGATGGCATCAAATTTGGCCATCCAGGAGCTCAGCACAGTCTCCTTGCTGAGGCCATCAATCTCGGGCAGGCTGCGCACCCTCTTCTCAATGTGCTTCTTGAAGACCTCCCGGGAGTCGTTGGCAGAACAGCCTCCACTCTGCACCATGCGGGCCACACGGTCGCTCTTCAGGAACACCTAAGCAAGAACAGGGACAGGAAAGACAGTAAGAGAGTTGGCCACAGAGGGACCAGTTTCCTGGGGCTGGACACTGGGCCAGCCCACCTCACGTGCATCCCAGGAGGAACCACTGTGGGTCTCGTCTTGCCCTACCACCTCCTGGCTGTGCAAACTCAAACTAGTTACTTACACATTCTGCTTCTGTGTCCACATCTGTAAGATAAGAATAACACTTGTACCTACCAGGTTGTTGCAAGGGTTAAATGAGATGATACTATCATGAGAGGCAGCACATAGTATAGAGACCTCTGCCCAGGCTGCATAGGTCTTGCCCCTTAGTGGCTGTGTGACTTTGGGCAAGTTAACCTCTTTGTACCTCAGTGTTCTCATTTATAAAATGGGGATAATAGTATTTATTTAATGTTCAATTTCCTTTTGAGACAGTCTTGCTCTGTCACCTAGGCTGGAGTACAGTGACATAATCACAGCTCACTGCAACCTCCGCCTCCCAGGCTTAAGTGACCTCCAGCCTCAGCCTTATGATTAGCTGGGACTACAGGTGCATGCCAGCACATCTGGCTAATTTTATTTTATTTTATTTTTGTATTTTTGGTAGAGTCAGGGTTTCACCATGTTGCCCAGGTTGGTCTCAAACTTCTGGGCTCAAGCAACCCATCCACCTCGGCCTCCAAAAGTGCTGGGATTACAGGCGTGAATCAATGCACCCAGCATTTAATTTTTTTTTTTAAATAGAGGCAGGACTTTGCTCTGTTATCTAAGTCAGACTTCAGTGGTGATCATGATGCACTGCAACCTCAAACTCCTGGGCTCAAGCCATCCTCCTGCTTCAGCCTCCAAGTAGCTGGGACTATAAGTGTGTGCCAGTATGCCTTGACAATTTTTAAAACTTTTTGTAGAAACAGGGTCTTGCTGTGTTGCCCAGGCCAGTATGTATTTTTAAATGAGGATTAAATGTGTTAACATGTAAAACACACACAAAATAGTGCCTGGCCCATATTACACTTGTTGCTGTTATTATTATTATATGTAAATGCCTGGCATGATATCCGGCACATAGCGTTAAACATTAACCACTATTTGTATCTCCTTTTATCCCTTCAATGACACTTTTAATTGGAAGTATACAAGTATCAGGTAAACATATATTTAATTATCTATCTTCCTTCCTTAAATGTAAACTCTACTTGGGCGAGGAATGTGTCCTTGTTCCTTGCAATGTCTTCAGGTCCTAGAATGTCTTCAGCAGTTGACACTTTAAAAGTGAATTAAGGGTGAACATAGGTATTATGTTAAGTTTATTTTGTAGATGAAAAACCGAGACTTCAGAGAGGGGAAGGGACTTTCCTTTGGTAACTCAAATTGTCTAACTACCAATGGATAGTCTTTTTACTTCACCGTGGTTACCTTCCTTCCCGCAGAGTTCTCCTGCTTAATGAAAACCTCTTCCGCCTGGTGGAAAATCCCTGGTTGGTCTGCTGGTGCTGCCTGGTTGAGTCCTGGGACCAAGCTTTCTATTAAGAATGTCTTACTTTCGCTCCACTGCCCACCATTTGGAAGCTTACATGAGCTACACGGTTCTGGGGTGTAATACAAGGCAGTGAAGCCGCCATTTCATATTCACGGAGAGGAAGCATCTGACACGTTTGAGCTGTGTCCTGGTCACACTTCAGAAGGTGCATAAATATCCTTCAAGAGGCAGAGCAAACGTTCATTCCCCTGTCAGATTTCAGGAAATGCACTTGTTGGCCATGAGACAGCACTGCCTGGGGGCGTCTCATTGCCTCATGCTTCATTGCAAAGCCTTTCTGGGGTGGAGAAATGTTTTTTTAAAAAAGGCTCCAGTTTATTGTTGACTTTAATGAACTAATTTAGAAAGGAGGGCTGAGGGTTTGCCTCACAGGGTAGAGGCCATGGCCTGCCCCCCTGTGAGTGGGAACTGGTACTCAGATGAGACCTTAGAGTTAATTTGAAAATTAATTATAGACAAAAAAGTTTCAAATGAATCCTCAGGCCTTATGAGTCTTAATGAGCTAAATAATTCACCTGAAAACCTGTAACACTTAATGGGGATGGTTTCTCCATCTAACCAACACATTACGGATCTCAAACAACAGCACTTTTAGGCTAGTGGAGGAAGTCTCTGGAGAGGCAATGGAACATTGTGGCAGAAGCTGTAAATCATGATCTCAGGCCAGCTCTGCCTTTAACTTGCTGTGTGACCTTGAGTAAATCATCTCCCCTCTCTGATTCTCTAATTTCTTTCTTTCTTTTTCTTTTTTTTTTTAGACAGAGTCTCACTTTGTTGCCCAGGCTGAAGTACAGTGGTGCGATCTTGGCTCACACACAGCAACATCCGCCTCCTGGGTTCAAGCAATTCTTCTGCCTCAGCCTCCCAAGTAGATGGGATTACAGGTATCCACCACCATCCCCAGCTAATTTTTGCATTATTATTATTATTTTTAGTAGTAGAGATGGGGTTTCTCTATGTAGGCCAGGCTGGTCTCAAACTCCCAACCTCAAGTGATCCACCCGCCTTAGCTTCCCAAAGTGCTGAGATTACAGGTGTGAGCCACCATGCCTGGCCTGATTCCCCAATTTTTTGTCCATACATCAAAGGAGTTGAACTATAACATTTGGGGCTATCCTTTTAACTATAATGATTATAAACTTCTCCATGAAGCCATTCATCCTTTCTTTGGTTACTCCCTAGGTAGAAGACACTGGACCAGGTATCAGGAATACAATGGTGAGGAAGACACAGATTTAGCTCTCATGGAGTCCAACTGACATAATCCTAATAATACCATGCAAATATGATTATGATCTGGAAAAAGTGCTCTCAAGACAAGGGTCCACAGGAACCTATAGCTAGGAATCTATTCTAATATGTGGTCAAGAAAGCCTTCCTGAAAGAAAACACCTTTGAGATGATGTGTGAAAGATGGATAGGTGAATGGAGAACTGTAAGTTATTTTAGAGAGAAGGAAAAATACATGTGAAGACCCCAAGTGCCTGAGGAAATAAGGTGGAGTCAGTGTGGTTGTGGCAATGAGGGCTGGGGGTGATAGGTGTGAGATGGGCAGGGAGGGGCCAGAGAGCCCAGGGAGGCATTGAGGAAGAGGAGGTATTCAGGAGGAGGAGGGGATTAGGGTTGTTGGTCTTCATTTTAAGGGCACTGGAAAGCCATTGAAAGTTTTAAGCTGGGACACAGCACAAACCAGTTCACATTCTTTGGCTTTAATGTGGAAAACAGACTGAAGGGAGCCAAGAAAATAGGCAAGGAGGCCAATTGAGAGGTGCTTGTAGGAGAAGAGGTGAGTGTGATGGCAGTGGGGACACTATGGGGTTAAGCCTTTGTCGTCAGCACTAATAAACACAAGGGGTGACATGAAAACATTCAATCACCAATGAAGCTATACTCTCCTCTACATCTATGCACAGCAGTATCCCACAAACCCGAAATGCGCCTCAGTTATAAGCTCTCAGCCCCAGATTCTTTTTTCCCAAAGCCCTTCCAGAGCTGCCATCTGCCACTGTTTTTGTGACTGTTTGGTAAATATCTGATCTCCAGCTAGACTATAAGTTCCCGGGAGGCAGGGTTGTCATTGTTTGTTTCTATTACTTCTTAGTGCCTGAGACAGTGCCTGGCATGTAGCTGGTGCTCAGTAAATACTTGCGGAATGAGTGAATGAACTATAAGAGCAAAGCAGACTCCTCTAGCTGGAAAAATATGGAGTGAGACTATGCCTGGATTGGGGTGAGAAGGTCAAATGGAAACCAGCACACAGTATATTGGTCTCTTAAAACAAGAGACTTAAGCTAGATTTTCCATGGGACCTGATAACAAGGGGTAAGAAATAGAGATGTTGGCACTTGGGTCCCAGCTGGTGTAACTGGTTGAGTGATGTATTAGTCTGTTCTCACGTTGCTAATAAAGACATATCCAAGACTGAGTAATTTGCGAAGGAAAGAGATTTAATGGATTCACAGTTCCACATGGCTGGGGAGGCCTCACAATCATGGTGGAAGTCAAGAGAGAAGCAAAGGTACGTCTTACATGGCATGGCAGCAGGCAAGAGAGCATGTGCATGGGAACTCCCCTTTATAAAACCATCAGATCTCTTCAGACTTATTCACTCTCATGAGAACAGCATGGGAAAGACCTGCTCCAATGATTCAGTTACCTCTCACTGGTGACACATGGGAGACACGTCTCCTCCATGACACGTGGGAATTATGGGAACTACAATTCAAGATGAGATTTGGGTGGAGACACAGCTGAACCATATCAAGCGAACCCTGAATCCTGGACATAGCATCTGCTTCACATAGCCCCTTCCTTTGTACGTAGTAGCTTCTCAGTAATATTTCTGAATTACCAGTGGAAGATAAGTCACCTAACCTCCACCAATCTCACTCTCCTTCATGGTAAACAATACAGGAATCCAGCCTTTCTTCTTTGATGAGGATCAAACTGAGAAGACTTTGAAAAGTGGAGGGATCTATCTGTCCTGTGTTAAGATACAACTGCCAGATCCTAGAAAGAGGAGAGATGACTGGAATGACAAGAACATGGAGGAAGGAGGCCAAAGATTGGGGAGACAGTGAAGATGAATTGCCCAAGGGAGATAAGACAGCCATGAGGAGAGAAGGTGGAAGCAGGAAAGTATTTTTCCAGGCACATTATCTGTCTTGGCTTCTCAGTCTGTCAAAGAGGAAGTGGGGCCTGGGCCAGCCTCACCCTATAATGAATACAAACACTAAATACTGATGTGCCTGTGTGTCTCTAAAACAACTGTTCAGACTCAATTGTGCTGGGAGCTTTGTCTGTATTTTGTATCTGTGTTTGTTTCTGTTTTTGCTTTTTAGTGGCTGCCACAAGAGACTTTAACCCCAAGCCCAGTTCTATTTGGGCACATCCATAAATCCTCCCCGCTTTTCTGCCAACTTCCAGACAGGTCATAATGAGAGATGGAAGATAAACAAATAAATATGGAATTGTGAAGGACAGTCCATTCAGCAACTCGACCTCATCCTTCAGTCCTTCCCTCCATCACCAGAGCCAAACAACCTCAAGGTCATTTTAGAAACACACAAACACATCAGTACTTAGTGACTGTTCACATTACGGATGAGGTTGGCCTAGCTCCCATTTGCTTGCTGATAGGCTGAGAAGCCAGGGCAGATTCATTCCTGCTCTGAAAAAGCATATCCTTTCAACATAAATAAGAAAAACACCTAGATGTTGGAGTAAATAATATTTACAAGAAACACAAACCTCATTGCTATTAACAAATGGACACATAAATAATGAAAGGGGTAGACATCATGGTTAGGAGGATGGGCCCCGGAATTAGAACACCTGGGTTCAAATCCTGGCTCTGTGGCTTGCTAGCTTTGCCACCTGAGCAAGTTACTTAATCTCCCTGGGCTTTAATTTCCTCACCTTTAAAATGGGGGTTATAAAAACCTTCCTTTGTAGGATTTTGGTGAGCCCTGAATCCTGATTCAGTGATATTATGCCTGCAAGTTGGTTAGCCTGTTGCCTACTACAGGCTAAATGTAATACAAGTTAGCTGTTATTTTTAAATGGAATATCATGCAGCCATGAAAAAAGATACATATTTTTTCATTAGCATTCAAAGATGTCCGTGATATATGGTTATCATGGACCAGAGCCTTCCAGGGTGAGGTGGGATTGGAGGATAGGAGCATGGATCTGGATTTCGAATACCACAGGAAATAAGACAGTTTACTGATGAGAGTATGTCATTTGTGTGACCTTTGTAAAGGTAGGAAGGAGACTGAAAACAACTGTGTTAAATAAAAGAAGTGGGTTCTTAATAGTTTGTGGTAATTTCCCACCTTAATATGCAAGCCAAATAGTTATCTTGACATGCATAGATACATTAAAAGTACCTGGAAAGATGTAAACCAAAGTTTAATTGTGGTTATGTAGGATGATGGGATTGTAAGTATTTTTTAACCATGTAAATGCAGAGATTTTTCTACATTGTCTGTTTTATTTTTATAGTGGGCATGTTTTACTTTCACGGTCATTTGAAACACACCTTTTCTACCTGGAAAAATACAAATTTTACCTTCTTTGAGGCAAGGTGCATTTTCATTTCTAAAATAAAATGTATTTTCAAGTCTTCAAAATATTCTTCACCAAAAAGTAAAGGATTCTGGGCACAGTTTCAGAAGCAGATCTAGGACCATGACCTTGTAGTAGGTGGTGCTAGGTTAGGAGCAAAAGTACTTTCCTTTCTCTTTTCTTTTTTTTTTTTTTTTCCCTGCTCCATCTTGCACCTCCCTTCCTCCATGCCCAGGGAGTGAACTGATTCTATCAACTTTCAACTATCTTCTTCTATTTCTATGCAGCATATGGACACCATACCACTATGCTCGTTTCTAACCTTAATATATTAATATATTCTAACCTCAATATATTAATAATGGAACTGTCCAGGTATATATATTTAGTCTTGAGAGCAATTAGGCAAGGAAGGCCCTATTACAGATGAAGCAACTAAGGCTCAGACTTGGCTGAGGTACCACAGTCAGAGTGTAACAGGACTAGAACTCAACCCACCTCTGTCGGGCACAATTTTTATTTTTAATTTATTTAGAGAGGATCTCATTCTGTCACCCATGCTGGAGTAGCTCACTGCAGCCTTGAACCTCTGGCCCCAAGTGATCCTCCCACCTCAGCCTCGCAAAGTACTGGGATTACAGATGTGAACGGCACCTGGCCTTGGACACTAAACTCATCCTTTTAATCACTCTGCCTTCCGCCTCCTGCCTCCTCCTTGCTGGGCTTTCCCTACAAGAATCAATGCTTTAGAGTGGGTAGTGACTTTGTCTAGGGATGTACCTGTTTATCATGGTATCTCAGGTACCGTGGAGTAGTTGTAGCCATTCTACTTATTAGAAAATATATTGCTTCATTTTAGAAAAATAGCCAGTGTGACCTGATTTATACTCCTCTTAAATAAAAACGTTCGACCATAAGAACTAAACAGAATGTCTTCTTGCATAGAAGAAACCTGCAGTTTTTGCCTGCCAACTGTTCTTCCTCTTCTGATAATAGTACCTCAGTCTTTCTTCCAAGAACCCCTTTCCCATTGCACATAGTTGCAGTGGAATTGTCAATTGTAGGACTTTGTCCTTCTTTAGCCAAGTGATGGGTTGGAATTTGAGCTTGGTCAATAAGACCGCTACTTCTTGAGTTCACATTCTGAGTGGGTTGGCATGAGAATGGATTGGGCTGGAGTAGATTTATCCCAGTGATGAAGTGTCTGTTATATCTTACTGTCTGGCTTCCTGAAGTTAAACTGCTCTGGTTTCCTTCTTTTCTAAAGCTTAGCTGTTTCTTCTGATAACAACAATACCAGCAACAACAGCAAACTATTGTTTTTGTTGTTGTTGCTTCTGATGTTGTTAGGATGATGATGATGATTAGGGCTGAATTTAACCACAGTTGGTTTCTGTTGCTAGCAACTAAAGAATTCGGTCTGTTGCAACGTTCAAAGCTAGTTTGACAAAAATGAACTGGCATTTATTAAAAAACAAAAACAAAAAACAAAACAAAAAACTAACAACCAAACAAAACAACACTCACACACCCCAAAGCTCAATCATAGCAGCTTCACTGGCTGAAGTTCAGACATCAGATGCAGTGTCCTGAAATGAATTTTTATGTCTTCTGCCACATTTGACACTCCCACTTTCTTGCGAATACCCCCATGTTCACTTCCAGGAAGAATCTGAGTTTTTTAAAGCTTTTTCATCCACCTATCTTCTCTGATGCCAGGACCAGCATGTGAAGAAATTAAAATCAAGCAGGGAGGTGAGGAGGTGAGCATGAGGAGGTGAGTGTGAGGAGGGAGGGAGGGAGAGAGGGAGGGCTTATATTTTGGACATTTGTCTTAAAAATAGTTAGAAAAGGTGTGGGGAACACAGAGAAATGGCTCTCTGATGCCGTATCTCAGGAACAGGGGTGTGAGACAGAATTGCTGGGCCAGATCTCAGAGCACCCACCCCAGCCCCCAGCCCTTGGCCCTGAAAGCCAGAATTGAAGAGATTAATGGATTAATCTGCTGCCCTGCTTGATCTGCTCTGACAATCAGGGCCATCAGGAAAGGACAAAAATAAACCTGTGTGCTCCTGAGAGCCATAGGGACCTTGGTCTCCTTTCTCCCATCCCCACTCATGGCCCAGGCCTCACCAACTTGCTCTTAAGGGTGACTAGCTTTGCTCAGACTGGGCTGGATGGGCACAGATGGAAAAGGAATAGCACCTCCTCTCTCCTTTCATTTATTAAAAGATGATATTTACTACTATAGCATGCTGAGAGATCATTGCAGCACTTGGCCCTCTGTATCTGCAGATTCCACGTTCATGCATTCAACCAACTACAGATCCAAAATATAAAAAATAAGAAATAACAATAAAAAGGAATACAAGTAAAACCAATATAGTATGACAATAATTTACATAGTATTTACATTGTATTAGGTTTTATGAGCTATCTAGAGATGATTTAATGTATAAGGGAGAAGGCCAGGTATGGTGGCTTATGCCTGTAATCCCAGCATTTTGGGAGGCCAACGCAGGTGGATTACTTGAGCCCAGGAGTTCAAAACCAGCCTGATTAACATAGTGAAACCCTCTCTCTACAAAAAAAAAAATATAAAAATTAGTCTGGCATGATGGCATGCACCTATAGTCCTGACTACTTGGGAGGCTGAGGTGGGAGAATTACTTGAGCCCAAGAGGTGAAGACCATCATGGGCAACATAGCAAAACCCTCTCTCTACCAAAAATACAAAAATTAGTCTGGCGTGGTGGCATGCACCTGTAGTCCAACTATATGGGAGGCTGAGGAGGGAGGATCACTTTAGCCCAGGAGGTTGAGGCTGCAGTGAGCTGTGATTATATGACTGCACTCCAGCCTGGGTGACAGAAGGAACCCTGACTCAAAAACAAAAACAAGAAAAAGTATATGGGAGGATGTGCATAGGTTATACACAAATACTATGCTATTTTATATCAGGGACTTGAGCATCTGAGGATTTTGTATTTGAGAAGTCCCGGAACTAATGCTCTGTGGATACCAAGTAATGAATATACTGCCTTAGCAAAACAAGACCAATATCAAAAACTGACTTTTTAAAGTACAGAAATCCTAGAACATTTTGCGATTACTGCTGTTACACTATTTTTTAATGTCATTGCTGTTGGTAAACTGGAATGTGAAGTTGTGGCATTGTAGGGTGGAGTGTGTGTGTATGTGAAAGAGAGAGAATTTGGAAGGAGGCTATCTGTTGGTTTTGTCTGCTGAGCATATATTCCCCCCGTTTTGGTAAAAAGCAGCCTAATGTTTCATTAAGAAACCATTACATTCTTCCTGAAAATGGTTCCATTGAGGCTGAGACTGTACTCAGGTGCCAGAGATGGTGGCTGTCCTAAGCTTTATCCCCCAAGTCTATTTCACCCCCATCCACTGTGATTGATTTAAGAAGGGACAAATGATCCATGTCAGTCCAACTAAGTCACCCCAGGTCTTTGCTAGGGAGCTCCGTAGGGGTGTTCTCTTTGCTACTGGAGTTGCTGAACTGGTAGGATGTGCCCTGGGGCTGCTAAGGTCTTCCACATGGAGAGAAGCTGACCAAGAAGGAAGTCAACACAGGGATGAGCACAGTGGAGAGGTGCGGGGCAGATACCCATCCCGCTGGTAACTTTGGAGCCTCTGCATCCAGCCATGGCTGAATCCAGGCCTACTTGTGGACTTTTAAGTTGCTTCAGGAAATAAATGTCTTTTTAGGGTTATCCAGTATGACCTAGGTATCAGTCACTTATAATCCAAAGAGTCCTAAGACAGGGGCCAACGGAGAAGCAATTGGAACCCAGAGTTGGGTAGAGGAAGAGACACCAGCTTCTCCGTAGCCCAAGAATGAAGGGAAAGGAGAAAGGAAGGTGTAATCAACTTGGACAGCTCCCAAGTAAAGTGTTAACCCTGATCTCCTGATAGAGAACCTTCACTTCAGAGGATTAGACTTCCCTGGAAAAGTGAATCTAAGCCTCTGCAAAGTATTTCCCAATGAAGACAGCAGTTAGATCATTAATACCCCACATCCTTTCTTATGTTACTCAAATGCTAACATTAAATATTCAGTCATTTCTCAACGCCTGTATTCTTACCAGACAAAACCAGAAACTGTTTCAAATAAACTAGCCACTATAGAGGAAAACATTGGGATCACTATAGATGTAATGGTAATTTCCAGAGACTCATTAGCACGTTGATGACTATTAATTTTCACATTTAATTAATAGATGGAAATGACACTTTCTTTTAATTTATGCCATTAGTCAAATGAGCTTTCTAATTAAGATTTGCAATCTATAAATTTATAAACTCTGGTGAATGACTCTAAATATGGAGAACTATTGATAGGGGTCTGCTTGGCCTGACAAGGCTTCTGCCATTACTCTCCCACTGGCTTTGAGAACTTGAACAAAGAGGGAAAATTAATTTCATCCCTGGGCAGTTTCTAAACAAAACCTTTGTTAAATATATTCAAGTTATTCACTATCATATATCACTGTGATTCCAAATCTCATTTCTACTCCCCGTGAAATTCAACCAAAAAATTGTACCACATCAGATAAAGCAGCAAGTTTGACACTCATTGGCGATAATGAATGATACTTGTAAAATTTTTAAAGACTTAAATTTGGACAACTGTAAAAACAAATTTGACTTCTAAAATAGATCCAAATAAAAATTTCATGAAGAAAGTGGTGTGTAAAAGGAGTCTGTGGTTGGTCCCAGGAAACATCACGAAGATTATTTACTATTAAATGCTAATTAGCAAACCAATCAATAATATTTTCGCAAGATCTAATTGCAGTCCTACTCTCTCCATGAAGGAAGGAGTCAAGTGCTTTAGCAAGTGGGAAGAAGAGTTTTGCCAAATCAGGATTTTGCCTCTACTGAGACTTCAATCAATTAACATATTGAAAGCATCTGTTGTGGGCTGAATCAGATGGGGAGACTAAGTACGTACTTAGAGCACCAGCAAAGTAGGCACACCAACGTTTGTGTTTTGAGATAATTTTCTATCTAATAAATAAAGGAAAGAAGGAAGGAAGGAAATCAGTGAAACAATCCTGGGGGAAAATCAGATTTTGTTAGGTTTTCCTTATACCTAGCTTAAGGTTTATCATTATTACTGTGAATTGTATATAGCAGGATATCATAACCTTTCAGTGCTTAGGAGCTGGGCTCTAATGGTTGTCATCTAGGCTTTACAACACATCAGACATTTGGGGCATGGATTCCAAACACAGAGAGAATTTACCTGGTTCACATTAAAATAGATTAATATAAAATAAAATGTCACTCAGTGACCAAATAATCATATTTGAAAATATGTATATGAGGAAAGCATTGCCAATATGAAGGTTTGGCATGTCCATTTCATAATCATGTACAAATAATAGCCAATATACACACTAAGAAAGAACAATTATAAAATTTAAAAATATTTGCAGAAATACATATCCACTTTACTGATAAACTTCTGAGGTCTAGTGGTGACAATTTACCTGTAATACATATTCAGAACATGTTCTCTCTTTTGTAGATTTTCTCTAGAGAATGGCACTGCATTTTGGACAGTGGTCCCAGCTCCAGATACGCAAGCAGCATTTTAGAAAAAAGAATAAGGAAGTTCATGAAGCCACCATCCTTGGGAGGTGCTAACATCCTTTAAAAATGGTATAAGTGGTGAGAAAAATACTCCTGACTCAAAGTCATAGGTTGTGATTTTTCATAGCTGTGTGACCTTGAGTAATTAATTTAACGTCTCTGAGCCTCAGTCTCTTCATCAGTAAAATGAAAATACAATCAGACCTAATTCATAAGACTGTTATATCTTGGATGAAATACAATCAGTATATTGTCGGGTATAAAACTCCGTTGTTAAATAGTAGCTTACATTTAGTTTTCCCCAAAACAAAATACTGTTATTTCTTAACATTGTAACCAATCACCAACCCCTTTGCCTTAGGAGGGATGATCTTGTAGTCAACCAAAGCGATTGTCCCCATTGCCCTGCAGCTCAGACTCCCCAAGCCTGGGGCTTGAGTAGTTTTGGTGTTCTTCCGCACAGCGATTCTCACCTCATAGTAACTCTGCACAGCGTTCATGAAGGCTTCGTCAGCCATGATCTGGGTTTCCCCATTGAGGAAAGCCTGAAACCTGTCCTTGACTGTCTGCAGCTGCTGTTTGCTGATCTGTAAGAAACATGAAAAGAGGGGAATGTGAGCACTTGTTCCAGACAAGGATCATGGATGTTTTATGCTGAAGATGCCAGGCCCTTTGGTGTACTGGAGCTGGCTTGTACAAGTGTGTGAAAGCTGATTAGGGAATCTGCGGAAACTTCTGTGAGCCAGTGTTAAACACAGCCATTATTTTAAAATAATATAAATACATTATATTAAAAACAAAGTTAATACACTTTCAATACTTCAAATTCATTGCCTCCTAGTTATTTTACCACATTTCACTTTTCTCAGCGCTTCTGAGGTTACTTACACCTATGGCATTTGCATGAGGGAAACTCTATATAAGGAAGGGCTACCACCCATCTCTTCCCAGCTCCACATTCAGTGTTGTCTTATTGGCAGCTTCATATCAGCCAAGGTGGGAGTATTCATACCATGGAAATTGGCAAATACTACAAAACAGTTTTTGTTTTTTTTTCTCCTGAGAGATGGTTGTTAAACATGTAATAGCAAGCACAGCACTGCACATGCCCCTCTGGTGGTCTGAAATACCTTGATAAATGAAGTATGACCATATGCAGTGGTTTTCAAACCTTATTGTTGTTGGTACATCCATGGTCACATGACAGACGATGTTTGGGTACAGGATACACCTCTGGGTTGTGGCATAGAGAATTTGGGTACTAGGTTATGTGCAATTCCTTGCTTATCAATCCCACGTTTCTTTCCTAGGAAAACATTCCTAAAAGATTCATACTCATTCCTCCTCCTCACCCCTTATCTGGTTCTATGTCACCATCCATCAGGTATCATTGCAGGCAGCACTAATTTATTAAGCCCTTCCCAGCCCCTAGGCTAGGGGCAGATCTTCCTGCTTCGTGATTCCACAGCACACTGTTTATTTAACTGCTTGATGATGATTAAATTTGTTACATGATGTGTCTTTTCTTGCTATCTTATTCATCGATGTTTTCCCAGGGCATAGCTAACTGTGCCAGTTACATGTGCCAGACACTCAGGGTTGATTGCATGAATGAATGAATGGAGTGTACGCAAGACATGTTATTTTCAGGTATCTTTTCATTGGTTCTAATTTATATAAAATATGTATATTAAAAAGTCAGCCAAAATTTTGCTGTTTTAAAAGTTAAAAACTTTTAACTCTGAAAAAGTTAAACTTTTTATAAAAAGTTATGCTTTATAATTGATCATGAGAAATTACATCTGAGAACCACTGTTAGAGTGGAAAAAGTAAGAAGATCAGTCCAGTACCAGTTCTGTTGGCCACTATGTCATCTGGGAAAAGCTACTTATATTCTGCATTGACCTGTGAAGAGCCAGCCTTTCTGGATCAGGGCTGGGTTTAAATAAATTTTATCTCATCCTTAGTTTTCTCACTTGGAAAATAGTGGTGATTCTAATTACCCACTGTCCTGGGATAGTTGTAGTTATTCAATAACATAATGAGTTCTTTTAAAATATTAAAACTTTTTATATAAATCCAAGTGATTTTACCATTAGAGTCAATATAATTAGAAAATAAAGTTTAACACTTTAGGAGACTCAAAGCCAGCATGAGTTTTGACTCAGTCAATAAACAAAACCAAAACAGAATTTTGTTTGTGACAGAGATGGAAGCTGGGTGCTTTCATTAATTTTTGTATCTTTGGAAGAAGTTGGGGAAGAGTGAACTCAAGGGTAGATTAAAAGGGGTTAGAAAGTTATCAGACTCATATTTGTTACATTCAAGGGCACCACTATTTAATGTTAGCCACATGTATAATTTTAAGTTTTATAGTAGCCACATTAAAAAACAGAAACAGGTGAAATGAATTTTGATATACTTTATTTAACCCAGTATAGTCAAAATAATGTTTCGACATGTAATAAGTATATAAATTATTAATGAGACAGTTTATGTTAAAAAAAAATGCTACGCCTTTGGAATCTGGTGTAGTTTACCCTTACAACATATCTCAATTCAGAGTAACCAAATTGCAAGTGTTCAATAGCCACAGTGGCTAGTGGCTATTGCACTGGACCAGTTCAGACCTAAAGCATGGAATAAACTCACTTCTAAGTTGCTTAAGCTTTCCTGCTCTGACCCATGGATACTGATATGTGAAATTGAAGAGAAAATCATAGTTATTTTTTATGTGCTTGAAACCATTTGAACTGAAATATTAGGTAGCAGTTGGTTTGCTCGTAAAAATGATACCTATAACATAAATTTATTTTAAGCAGACCAGCCTTAATCTAGTTCACAAATCCTAACAGTATAGGACCAACCAAGGCATCTCACAGGATTTCTTGCTCAGAATTCCTTCTAAAACAGTGTCAATACCAGCTTTGTGTGATTTTGGGAGTAGGGTGGGATGACAGGGCAGGAGAGGAATGGAGGCCTATAGACCTCGCTTTTGTCTTAAATGATTAAGTAATTGAAATAAAATTATGCACACACCATATGAATGTTCAAGATTGATTGTTGACCCAGGCCTAATCTATTATCTCTCTTACCTTTCCTTAAATAAGCATGGTACTCATTTAGTTAAGAAATATTTGGCCAGGTGCGGTGGCTCATGCCTGTAATCCCAGCACTTTGGGAGGCCAAGGCGGGTGGATCATGAAGCCAGGAGATCAAGACCATCCTGGTCAACACGATGAAACCCTGTCTCTACTGAAAATATTTAAAAAAAATTAGCCGGGCATGGTGGCGGATGCCTGTAGTCCCAGCTACTCGGGAGGCTGAGGCAGGAGAATGGTGTGAACCTGGGAGGCGGAGCTTGCAGTAAGTGGGAGATCACACCACTGCACTCCAGCCAGGGCAACAGAGCGAGACTCCATCTCAAAAAAAAAAAAAAAAAATTTATAGAGCACCCACCCTCTGCCCAGCCCTGCACCAGACACTAAGCGTTCAGTGGTCAACACACACAACCCCTGATCTCACCCATTATTTCTTAGGGCTGGGCACTAAGGAATCAAAAGAAATAAGGGCTTTTCTTCAGGGATCTTATAGTCTAAGTGGAGAGGAAAAGGCAAACAAAAAAGCACATAAAATTATGATTCAGGATTTCAGAGAAAAGAAATTACAGAATATAAAACTCTCAATGGAGAAAGGAGCTAAGGAACTTCAGGAACATTAATTTTAGTCAAGTTCAGAGAACACACATCACAAAGCCACACAAAGCATCCCTTGCTTCCCTAGTCACATTAAGCTGTCAGCAGGAGAGTTGGGGGCATGGACTTCAGTGGCAGAACTTTATGTCTAGGTTTTGCCACCTACTGGTTTATAATTCACTACTTTTCTCACCGCTAATTCAACAAGCCTAGTGTTTATTTACTCAACTCACTAGCCGTGTCTCCCTGGGCAAATGACTAACCTCTCTAAAGCTCAGTTTTCTCATTGGTAAAATGGGGCCAATATTGACCTCACAGGGTTGTTGTGAGGATCAAGATAAGCAAAATACTCACTGCAGAACTTAGTACAGAATGAACGCTCAATACATCTTTGCTACTGTGATGATTCATTCTCATCTTTATTTTTAAAAAAACAAACAAACAAACAAACAAAAACAGAGTCTCACTGTTGCCCAGGCTGGAGTGCAGTGGTGTAATCTCGGCTCACTGTAACCTCTGCCTCCTGGGTTCAAGTGATTCTCACGCCTCAGCCTCCCAAATAGCTGGGACTATGGGTGTGCGCCTCTACTAAAAATTTTTGTATTTTTAGTAAAGATGAGGTTTCACCATGTTGGCTAGGCTGGTCTCGAACTCCTGACCTCAGGTGATCCACCCGCCTCGGCCTCCCAAAGTGCTAGAATTATAGGCATGAACCACTGTGCCCACCCTAATTCTCATCTTTGAGTGTTTGCACATACTGTTCCCTTGAGAATGCCTGCCTCTGGGGACATTTCACATGTACACGTCTTTAAATTTAGTGCATGCACTCCCTTCCAGACTCCTCAGGTGGAGGTCGCTGTTTTCTCAGCATTTTGTTCACAGTCCTATGGGTGCATGTTTTATGTGGTGAAGTAGTTATTTATTTAAACTCAAGTGCTCAGAGGCAGAATCATGAGTCAGGAGTTGAGAGCACAGGCTTGGCGTCCAAGAGACGCAGGTTCAAGTCCTGGTGATACCACTCACTTCCAAGCTGGATGACCTTAGGCAAGCTACTTTCTCTAAGCCTTGGTTCCTCCTTAAAAAATTTGGATGATAAAACCGACCTCCTAAAGTTACTAAAAAGATGAAAAGGAAATGAGGTAACATATCTCAAGATCTCAGCACATGGCCTGCAAAAAACAAGAGCCAAATGATAAGGGGCAGATGATAAACTCAATGGCCTCCAAGGCCCTGCGTGGCGTACCCTGACTTTGACTCGCTCCACTCAGCTCTTTACTCACTCTGGTAGCCAGCACACTGGTGTCTTTTTTACTTCTCAGCTGTGCCCCGACTTTTCTTGCCTGAGAGCCTTTGCCCTTGCTGTTCTCTTCGCCAGGGATGTTCTTCTGGTTTTCCCCATGGCTGGCCCCTTAGGATTCAGCCGAGCCAGCATATCCTGGGAAGCGCTTCCCTGACCATCCAGTCTACAGTAATGTTCCCCTAGCTAATCTCTGTCACAGTGCCCTGAAACCTGAGCATTTCCTGCACAGTCATTATCACAGTTAGCACTTATCTTCTCTAAAGTAAAATTATTTAATTATAACATGTACATAGAAAAATATACATTATCAGCACAGAGTATGAAGAATTCTTTCTTCTTCTTTTTTTTTTTTTTTTAATTTTTAAGACAGAGTCTTGTTCTGTTGCCCAGGCTGGAGTGCAGTGGCGCCATCTCAGCCCACTGCAAACTTCGCCTCCTGGATTCGAGTGATTCTCCTGCCTCAGTCTCCTGAGTAACTGGGATGACAGGCAAGCACCACCACGGCCAGCTAATTTTTAGTAGAGATGGGGTTTTGCCATGTCGGTCAGGCTGGTCTTGAACTCCTGGCCTCAAGTGATCCACCTGCCTTGGCCTCCCAAAGTGCTGGGATTATAAGCATGAGCCGTTATGCCCAATCAGTATAAGAAATTCTCACAAAGTAAACTTTTGCAGATAACAAACTTTCATATCAAGATAAACGTTACCCAGACCCCAGAAGCTCTTGCATACTCCCAAAGTCATTCCTTCCTCCAAAAGTGACCACTAGCCTGACTTCTATTATCATAGATGAGTGTTGCCTGTTTTTGAACTTGATATCAATATGATCATACATGATGAGATTCATCCATGTGGTTAGGAGTAGCAATAGCTGGTCCCTTCTCATTGCTGGGTAGTATTCCATTTTACAGGTATACCACAATTTATCCATTTTCCTATGATGCATTTTAGGGCCTTCTTTATTTTAAAATTATACCTAGTTTTCATTATCTCTCTCTTCACAAGAATGTATGTTTCACAAATACAAGGACCCTATCTGTCTTGTTCACTATTGTGCTTCTTGTTTATAGCTGTACACATCTGTCTCGTTTACTGCTATGCACACAGTGGGCTCTCAACAAATGTTTGCTGAATGAATACATGAGCTTATTAAGGGCTTAATGTATACCAGGCACAGTGTTAGGCTCTGGTGATATGACAGTATCAAGGCACAATCTTAGCTCTAGAGTTTCTCACAACTGAGTCAGAAATCACATACTCATCTTCGACTTCTTAATACCCTTTGCCAATTGCATGAGTGAATAAAAATCTTACTTAGAAGCTTGCAAAAGCCAGTCTAAGAATCAACTGTGGGACAGAGTTTGTCTCTGGTTAAAAGTTAACTGACTTAGATAGGATTGAACCCAAAAGGTGACCTTGCATGAATAAACTGAAATAATTGGCCCACAGTACCTGACAGTACAACTTTAAATAAACAAATGAGCTTCGATGAGCTGCTTACAGAGAGAATCCTCCTGAAATAGAAATCCACCTAAAAGGATTGAATATGTATAGAAACCACTTGTGCATCAAGGTCAGAATTCGGAATTGCAGTAATGAATTCCAAGCAGAAAACCTGAAAAGATGGAAGGTGATTATTGTAGAAGAAAGTGCTGTAGCAGCGTTTGCTAGAACTATTCAAGCATTCTTGGTTCCATCTACCTCATTAACCAAGGCCTGAAAATCCCCACTGCATTTCAGGCAGTTTGTAATTTACTGAAGCATTCTGGAGAAGTGAAATGTGATCTACAGTGAGGAGAAAACCACATGTTCTAAGTGTTGGTCTCAGGAGGGGCGATGTTGAAGTCAGAGCAAGCTCAGGTCAGATCCTAGCTCTGCTATGAGACCTTGGTCAAGTAGTTGGCTTTGGGTTTTTCCTCTGTAAATAGGGGAAAACAATATCTACTTTACAGAGTCTTTGTGAAAACTAGGTGGGATTATATATGTATAATATATATATATATAAAATATATAATAATATATAGTATCTGGCATAGAGTAAGGACTCAATAATAAAAACAATATAAGAAGTATTTTTTTCCCTATCATTTATCTTTTATCTTCTTTCAATGCTTTTTTTATTCACTCAGCCTTTTGAAGGTATCACTGATGTGGTATTCCTTACCTCAGTCTTTCTTGGCCCTTCTATTTTAGAGGCTGGAAAGCCAGTCACCACCTTCCCAGTTTCTCTTGCAATTATAGGTGGCCATGTAATAGAGGCAGAAAACTACTGGGGGCATCTTCTGGAGAAATATTTGAAATCCTCATGAAAATGAGCATACTCGGTGGTATAACCCTTTCCTTTCCTGCTGCCCCTTCTTCTGCTGAGAATACAAATCTATTTCTACAGCCATGGTATCTATCTCATGACCATCCAGGAAAGGCCAAGAGCATCATAGAAATGTGGTCCTTACATTTTTGGGTGGCTGAACAAATGTTCATAAACACCCATCTCTGGCTTTTTCATTAAGTGAGAAAAAAACGAATTTCTACTTGCTCAAGTCACTGTATGTTTTCTCTTACTGGCAGCCAAATGCATTCCTAATGGATACACGTGGTTTACAATAATCATGGAAGAATGCATACTTACTAAGATGCTTATTGGCTAATACGTCTCCTATTGCAACAACAACTGTACCAGAAAGAAGGGGGAAGCAATGCTTACTGTAAAAGAAGGAATCTCAAATACCTGCATTCTAAGCATAGGCAGCAGTGAGTAGAAAAATATCTTTGGGCGTACGGAGATGTTCCAGTTATATACGTAAATTAGGTCCTTTTCTACTTAAAGTATAATGTCAGCATTGTACATTATAATTTTTTTTTTTTTGAGACGGAGTCTCGCTCTGGTGCCCAGGCTGGAGTGCAGTGGCACGATCTCGGCTCACTGCAAGCTCCGCCTCCCGGGTTCATGCCATTCTCCTGCCTCAGCCTCCGGAGTAGCTGGGACTACAGGCGCCCGCCACCATGCCCAGCTAATTTTTTGTAATTTTAGTAGAGATGGGGTTTCACCGTGTTAGTCAGGATGGTCTCGATCTCCTGACCTCGTGATCCACCTGCCTCGGCCTCCCAAAGTGCTGGGATTACAGGCTTGAGCCACCGTGCCTGGCCTACAATTTTTAATATAAGCCATGCTTTTTCTTTTTTTAAAAAGGAAATCATTATCTGGGAAAAAAGGAGACAGGTTTTAAAAGCTTTTCTTTATTATAGGTAATTGGAAAAATGTCAACTCAACAAGTGCTTAAAATAATCAGCTAATCTAGAGATATTACGGCAATGTTTATTTAATTTCTTTTTCTTGAAGACTTCAAAAATTTATATTAGGCCATGAATTTTATTAAGAAATAAAATACTCCCTTTCTACAACCAGACCAAATATTTTCTACTCTAAATGAAGTCCTGCTTTTAGAAAATTTAGAAATCGCCTCATCTTAACCAAATATTTACTTATTTACATAAAGTTCTTCTCAGCTTTTATATTATATATATATTTACATAATATACTCTGAAAAAGGCATTTTAAGTGAGTTTTATTTAGCTTGAAGAAAAAATCTGAAAGACTTTATCATGGCAAAATATAAATGAGTAATTCTGAAATGCAAGTTGAAGGGGAAAAAACATATTGAAGGTGGGAAGAATTACGATGAGGCTGTCACCCTGGACTTCCCTTTGGAACATGGCTTCCCAAAATTCAGCAATTCAAATAATAATTCAATTATTTAAGTAATACTCCCATGAGTATGTCCTCCCCATGTACTAACTGTACTATTTACTTTTTGTTTTTGCATTAAACATATATCAAATCACTTTCTTTTTCTTAACTAAAACTTGTTCTAAGCAATAATATCTGAAACCATAAGCTTTATGTAGTTTTATGTAGTAACTATAGTTAAAATAAATATGTTCCATCCTCTTGCATCTATACCACATTTTACAAAGTGCTTCTATAGAAAAAATGTCAAAGTCTGCTATATATAACAGTTCTTGTTAATTTTTTAAAAATTTAGGGTAGCAGCTGAATATAAGTTAATTATTACTTTTAAAAATTAGCTCAATTTTAAAATTATTTAATAATAGAAAGACCAATCAGCTTGCTATTCCTAAAGATCTATTTTGGGGCAGAAGAGAAAGAATAAAGACCTATAAGTTGGCCACATGATAATCTAACAAAGAGTTCTATGACCTATAGGGAAAGGAACTCGGAGACATAATTTGAACATTGATTAAGATGGGATTCTCCCAACCAACAATTATCTAGTAGAAGAGGAAAAAAAATAGGAAAAATGCATCTAGAAGGTGAGTTGGGGCTAAAGATTGGATTGAAGATCAAAAGAGAAGAGGAAAAGGATCAAAGGGGAAGAAGAGGAGAATGAGGTCTATTTTTCACCCTTCCACCCACAAAGCTCTTAAAAGTTGTTCTTTAGTAGGACAAATGTTCTACCCTTGAACCCAATAACATTTAAAAAAAAAAGAACATATTTTTCCAAGTTGGAGGTACTCAGGCAGTACTCACAAGGATTCTTCTGGTATGTGGTCAGATAAGGAGTTCTAGAGCCAAAGATCTCATTAAGAGTTAGTTGGCAAGTTGCCATCATTCTCAAACATTGTGATTTCAAGTCTCTTTCCCCTGCTAAAAATCACTGAGGACTGCAAAGAGGTTTTGTTTATGTAAGTTGTTTTATAGCTGTTAACAAATACTATAGTGATATTAAAACTGAGGAGTTTAAAATACTAACTTGTTAAAAAAAAACAATAAACTCATCATATATTAAACTGAAATAATACCCTTTTATGAAAATAATATTTTCCAAAACAAAATAATAGTGAAGACTGGCAACATTTTATAGCATTGCAAATATCTTTTAGAGATTGGTAGAGGACAGTTAGATCCTAATTTCTTTCTCTGCATTCAGTCTGTTGTGAAATGCTGTTTTGGTTGAAGTATATGAAGAAAATCTGGCCTCCCACAGATAGGTTGTTGGAAAACTGAGAGATACTGTAAGAGCCTTTTCAGATAAATGGGATAGTGTTCCTGATACTATACCAAAGCCCAAGTGGTGGTATTTTCTTGAAAGTTAGATGCAATGTAAAAATCAGACACTATATCAATGAACTTTCTATACTCAATTAAAACCCATTGATCTGTCTTGCTATTTGAATGAATCTTTTACCCATAAGTGGTTTTTAAATTTTATTTTTGTTTTGTTTTGTTTTTGAGACAGAGTCTCTCACTCTGTCACTCAGGCTGGAGTGCAGTGGTGTGATCTCGGCTCATTGCAATGTCTGCCTCCCAGGTTCAAGTGGTTCTCATGCTTCAGCCTCCCAAGTAGCTAGAATTACAGGCGTGCACCACCACACCCAGCCAATTTTTGTATTTTTTTTTTTTTTAGTAGAGATAGGTTTTTACCACGTTGGCCAGGCTGGTCTCAAACTCCTGGCCTCAAACAATCTGCCCACCTTGGCCCCCCAAAGTGCTGGGATTACAGGCATGAGCCACTGCTCCTGGCCCATAAGTGGTTTTATTTTTAAAAAATCATACATTGGTCATATCAAAAATGAATTGTGTGAGTTATGTTAATTTTCCAAATGTTCACACATTTCATCACACAATACATAAAAAAATCATATGACTTAATATTGCCACTGATATCAAAAAAATCTTTAGGTATTAAGAAACTGTCCAGATTATGATGGTGATTGAAATCTCAAATTTTATTATTGGCAGAAAATATTGTCAGTTGTTTTTCTTGAAATAACAGGCTCTCTCCATTTACTTTATAGAAAACATCTATGAAATACCTACATTTGTGTGTTGTTTTTCCAAGTAAAAATGATATTCGATTTTTTAAAAAGGCTTGTTTAGTTGGAAACTCAGTCAGACAAGTCCCTTCCCATGAGACAACCATTGTCCTTCCTCATGCTACCTAAGTGCTTTATGTAGTTACCATTTCATTGTATAGAATATTAAAAAGGTATGTGCCCAAGAATCAACATTTAATAAAATTAACACTTTCTATGGTTTCATCAAGGAAAGTATTCTGTGAAGTTGGCCATTTTTAAGCAGGAAGTACATGGCCACGAGAGATATAATGATTACTAGTACAGTTTGGCACCACTACCTTGGTTTGTGCGAAAGTACCAGCAGTCTTCCTCATCATTGCTTTTTCATCATTATTGATAATGTTAACATAGTGAGAAAAAAAAGCATATAATGTCTTGGCATTACTAGGAAAATCACCTTGCAGACTTCCAGGGGCATGTGGACTACGCTTTGAGAACCACTGCTCTAGTGAATCCATGATTCTGCTAGTAGTGAATCTACTACCAGCAAGGTAGTAGTCAGGAGGAGAGTGCTAGGGTATAGTCTTGGAGAAAATAGCATGAGAATATAATAAGCAGAGAACAGAACATGGTATAGGGGCTTGCATGCCAAACTGAGGAGTTGGGCTTTAATTCAAAGAATGGTGGGAAAGCATTGAAGTGTTTTACAAAGGAGAGTGACATGGTTTAAGAACACGTAGAATTGGCCGGGCGCAGTGACTCACGCCTGTAATCCTAGCACTTTGGGAGGCCGAGGCAGGTGGATCACGAGGTCAGGAGTTCGAGACCACCCTGGCTAACACAGCAAAACCCCATCTCTACTAAAACTACAAAAAATTAGCCAGGCGTGGTGGTGGGAGCATGTAGTCCCAACTACTCAGGAGGCTGAGACAGGAGAATGGCGTGAACCCGGGAGGCGGAGCTTGCAGTGAGCAGAGATTGTGCCACTGCACTCCAGCCTGGGTGACAGAGCGAGACTCCCTAAAAAAAAAAAAAAAAAAAAAAAAGAACATGCAGAATCAGGGAATAAGAATGAGTTCTGGGGGTTAGCATAGAATCAGGAGAATGTTTCAGGCTTGCTGTGATATTTGAAGAGAGGAGGGTCCTGAATAGTATCTAGAATCTCAGTTTGCAGAGACAGGGATAGCTAGGAAAAGAGGAAGGCCGTAGGGAGAAAAGGTGAGAGACAGATGAGGAGGGCATTCCAGGTTGAGGGTACAAAATGAGTGAGGAAAGACAAAGATGAGAAACTGTGGGTCCTTCTTGGAGGACACAGCAAGTATCTCTTTTGTCAATTACAATCTATACCCTGCCAACTCCAAAAACAAGGATTAGAGGCGGCTGTCTGAGTATGCACAACAGAGGAGTCCAAAAATAAAGTCACAGCTATTAGAAATGAAACTGCAGATTGTTCCATTTGGCTGGAGCTCAGATTAAAATACTAGCACAGCAACATATGAAATCACTAAATCTCCACACACCATCTTGGGTCTTATAAGGTTTAATAGTGAACTTTATCAGTAGCAATTATTTCCAGAGAAAAAGTTGAAAAAATCTGAATGCAGTCTGTGTACAGGTTATACGTGGCACTAATGTAACATTCACAAACTGTGACCATGAGCTTCACTGAAATTGATTTAGATAAGAACCTTATCGTGCCAGCATGAACAGGGAGAAGAGGTACAAGTGATTGGCAGTCACTTTTCAGGCTGCTGCGGGATGTGGAGGAATGTGGAGACTTTGACTGGTTGTTCTAACAATCACCATTCAGGATCCAGAATAGCAGAGAGTAAAAACAGGACAAAGAGTCAAGGTGATCTGAAACTGGGAAATACAAAAAACACAAGTGCACACCCTAATGTAAACTAGGATCTTTAGTTAATAATAATGTATCTGTATTGGCTCATCAACTGTAACAAATAGAGCACACTAATGCAAGATGTTAATGATGGGGGAAACTGTTGGAGGTAGGGGGATAGGGAGTATATGGGGACTCTGTACTTTCTGCTCAGTTTTTCTATAAACCTAAAACTGCTCTAAAAAATAAAGTGTATTAGTTAAAGAGACACACACATGTGCACATGGAGACCTTCTATAAAGGGATCCAAATACAGCAGCACATGATGCAGGCCTAAGCATGCCCAGGGAAGAACAGAAAATTCTATCACTCAAGCCTGTCCTGATATTCAGAAGCAGGAAAGAGTAAAAAGCCATCAGCATTTCTGAGTTTCATCATCTCATGTCTTATGGCAATATGAGCTGACTGAATTGTACTGAGGTTTCAGACTTTTCTGCACCCGCAGATGAGTTCTGGCTTATTAAAATGATATTTATCATTGGCTCACTTCTCCCGCTGTTATATTATTGATAATTTAAAGGCATCAGTGATTTAATGACTCTCGTTCCATTTGACAGAGAAATAGCTTTGGTTCCTTTTGGAAGCAGTGGAGAGGTTGAACTTCCCTCAGGTTGACTGACACCGCTGGTCCTATCAATGGACAAACAGTGTATATTTCATGTATTGGTAAACACGTGGGGATGCTTCATGGAATATTACTGCAATCACTTTGGAGATAGCTCCTTTTCCCCCTTATAATATTTGGTTGCAAGAAATGTCGAGATCATTGCCCCTGTGGTTAGTTAACAATTGTTCAAATTTCATTTTTTAGTAAGTCGATTTTTTTTAGTAACTCCGCTGATGCATTTTAAACCTATTAATGCCATTTAAAAGCCTTTCTGCATTTTCCCTTCACTTTCTTTACTTGGCAAAATCTTGTTTGTCTATCAAAATACTACTTCAGATCACTTCTCTCTGATGGCTCCTTCCAGCCCCTGAATGATACCTCTTTAGTCTGAACTCCCTCATCCCTGACTCTTGGTATTTATTATATGATTGATACATGGCATGAACTTTAATGTCTATCTTGCATCAGCATTACCCATGAAGCTTGCAGAAAATATTGATACCTGTACACCCACCACAGACCCACTCACTCAGAATGGCTGGGAATAGAAACCCAGGTATGTACAAGTTTAGAAACTTCACGAGCATTTCTGACATATGCCAAAGTTAAGAGCCATTGCAAGAAACACCTGCTGAATGAACTGAACTATGGTATATTTTTATAAAGGATTAAAGGTATTTCCTATTCTCTTTAGTATGAGTTAAATATTCTGCAACTTCATGTGAAATAGAAACTAGATTTTTCTTTCTCAGAAAGAACATTTACTTTTTTTTTTTTTTTTTGAGACGGAATCTTGCTCTGTCACCCAATGGCGTGATCTCAGCTCACTGCAACCTCCACCTGCCGGGTTCAAGCAATTCTGTCTCAGCCTCTCAAGTAGCTGGGATTACAGGCACATGCCACCATGCCTGGCTAATGTTTGTATTTTTAGTAGAGACGGGGTTTTGCCATATTGGCCAGTCTGGTCTCGGACTCCTGACCTCAGGTGATCCACCCACCTTGGCCTCCCAAAGTGCTGGGATGATAATAACCTCTTTTGCTTTCTTGCCAAATGTCTTTGGAGCTGGTGCTTTTGGGGCTGGAGTGTTTTGACCCTTCTGAGAGTCCAAAGGAAGCACTGCCTTCTGGCCTTTGGTTTTCTGGGCAGGAACCTTCTGGGTTGCAGCCTTCTTGCGCTCAGCGGTCATCTTTTTTTTCTGTAACTTTAGCAGCAGCACTCTTAATAGCAGGTGCTTTTCTGGGAGATGTTTTCAGGAGAGCTGCCTTTGAAGCTTCTTAATTTCATTCTTGATTATTCTGTTCCCCATTTTGCCTTCATGACTTTAAAATGATCAAAATCTGCCATCTTGGCTTTCCCTTCTCTGGCTTCAATCTTCTTTGCCCGTCATATGGCTGCCCATTTTGTGTTGTCTGCCTTCTGTCAGGCTTGTGGGACATAATTCTGGTGGGTACTGTGTGGAAACTTGAGGATGAAATCAGTGAGCTGCACGCATTTGAAAGGCATAGCCTGTCTCCTTACTTGAGTGCAAGGCCTTTCGACCAAAGCCCCATTCTGATCAATAACATCTACAGTTGTGACCAGTTTTCCAACATAAGGTCCAAAGAAGATGTAGGTTACCTGACCAACCTCCACGAAGCTCCTCAATACAATGTCAGTGGCATTCAGTGAGAAGGAAACTAGATTTTTCAATGCAGTTTTAGAAGACTAAACTAGGGGACAGTAGATGGTACAGTAAAGCAGATTCAGGGGTAACATAAAGATAAAATTCTGTTATTTTGAACACTTTAAAAATGAGTTAGGTTGCCATTTGATGCAGTTTCTTGTCATTGAGAGTATTTGCTTGTTTGGAAAGGATTCATCATTGAACTCAGGGCTAGTGGCTACCGCAGCCCCTTGCACATAGAATTTATGGTACTTTATTTCATAGGGTTTTTTTTTTTTTTTTTTTTTTTTTTTCCAGGCTGGTCTCAAACTCCTGGGCTCGGGCAATGCTCCCGCCTTGGCCTCCCAAAATGCTGGGATTACAGGCGTGAGCCACTGTGCCTGGCCCCAGAGGTACTTTCCAAATAGAAAAATGATCCAAAACTTGAAAATACAGACTGGGCAACATAGCGAAATCCCATACCTCAAAACTTTTTCAAAAAATTAGCCAGGCATAGTGGTGCATGACTGTGGTCCCAGCTACTTTGGAGGCTGAGATGGGAGGATTGCTTGAGCCCTGCAGCTTGAAGTTGCAGTGACCTATGATGGCACCACTGCACTCCAGCCTGGGTAACAGGCCCATCTCAAAAAAAATTAAAATTATAAATTAAACTTGAAAATAAAAATAAAAGATGAACGTGTCACCTAGTTTGTGATGAAGGACATTGTGTAAAAAGTTTGGAGAATGAGGTCCTCTCATTCTCCAGAAAAACTCTAAGTTTGTTTGACTTACTTTTTTTCTACTGATTAGGTCCAGACTCTATGAAGCTAGAAGTTAACTTGTAGAATACTGATAAGTTGCAAATGATTTCTGTCTAGTGGAAAAAAGATGAGCCCCCAAATTATAGTATTACTGATCTAATAAACATTAACCAATTTTCAATATAACTCAGCAAACTTATTTTTGCATTCCTTTGCTAATTGCCTATATAAATCTCTCATCATTTATTGCTCTTTGAACCAGCTTTTCCATCTTGCTAGTTCCTTCATTAACGAGTTAAATAAATCTTTGATAATGGCTCATTAGATATTTATATGAGTTATGTTTTTAACTTTGTGAAAAATATACTTTGACAATATATAAAGGACTTATCATAGGGCTTGGCAATCAAGTGCTATCCAATAAGTGTTAGTCATTACCTATATCTTAGGACTCGTACATTTATATTTTAAAAAGATACTATTAGGGCTGATGCTATTAGGATATAATTTGCTTCATTATCTGTGATTCTCGCTGCTAATATGAATGAGATCTACTGAGATAAGCAACCAAACTTGTGTTGCAGGAAGTGTATGTTTCTGGGGTAAGAGGACAAGTACCACTATATTCACATAAAACATAACTGGGAGGCTCGTCCTAGGGCAGACTCCACAATCTCTCTCAGGAATGTTTGCTCTCCTGAAGGCTTACAGCAGAGAAAGCCACCGGCCCTTTTGCAGCTAAGTTGGCTGCTGCCAAATATAAGAGCAGTGAATCTACTAGCAGGAACAACTTGAGGCCCTGTCAGAATGCATACTCCATGGATACACTCCCATTTAGAAATACAAAAGTCACTCTTACACAAACCTCCTTTCAAAGAATAAGTGGATTTGAAGTTGGGTGCAAAGCCCAGAGAAGAGTAGATATGCTGAATCAGTCTCTTGGGCCTCTGACACATCAGCAGAGAAGGGACAATGACACACGTGACTCCCAGCATGGGCAGCCAAGAATCCATGAGCAGAAATGGACAGAGGAGCAATGTGGGACAAGTCTTCTGAAAAGAGCAAGTTGAGTTTTGTCGGGAGGGACCGAAGGGCTAGAGAGAAAACTAATCCTGGGAGTGAGAACACACCCATGATTGTGAGTGGGGGGCAGATGGCAACTGAGGTGATCTGAGATGCCCCACGGAAGCCAGTACTCAAAGCCAAGCAGATGGCAAGATGGTAGGGGAGACACAAAAGCTGCACATTCCAAGTCTTTGCACCTCAAAGACTATCTTTTGGAAGCTTGTCTCTTTGATTATGAAAAAAAAAATAAAATAAATAAAGGACCAGAGCAGACCTTACAGCCTTCACTTCACTAAAATTCTTCATTTGTATTTTTGGTCCCCAGAGCCCTCACAATTTGACTGAGACTTCTGAGTTCTAAGAAGCTTCTAGAAAAAGCTAAACATCAATTTCTAGTCACTTATTTCCTAATGTCTCCCTTTACCCATACTCAGTTGACATCTGCACTACTGAGAGATCTGGATTTTTGGTGAAGGTTTAGAAGGACAGAGTCATCATTCTGGAATGTTGGTTAAAAATATATGGGGAAAGGAGAAGATATCCAAAGGTGGGAGACAGGAAAGAAATACCATAGGGGGAAAAAAAGACATTTCCCCCTCCTGGTAATTTTTGTACAAGGTGGTCATTAATGAAGCCTCTCTAAAGTTTAACATCAGGACTTACTGTTCAAATTTCAGAAGCCCTAATCCATCCATCCATCCATCCATCCATCCATCCATCCATCCATCCATCCATCCATCCATCCATCTATCCATCCATCCACTCATGCATCCATCCACCCACCTGTTCAACCACTTATTAAGCATCACTATGTGCCAAGCACTGTTCTAAGCATTGAAAAGTCAGTGATAATTTAAAAAGCAAACAATCTTGCCCTTTTGGAGCTACCATTCTAATTGATAATAATGAGGCCCAATGGATGATATGGGTTCATGCCCAGCACGTTACTTAACGTGTCATTAAAAGAGGTAAATTTGGACTCACAGTTTTTCATGAAGACACCAAAGGGCAAAATGGCTTCAAAAAAGAATGCAAGCAGGAAAAAATAGGGAGAGAGAAATTCTATACATTAAAATTTGGCCATGAAGGATGGTCACATTTCTTTCTCTAAGAGGATGTACAGCATTTAAAGAGCAGAAATATTAGATTACATGGGGGCTAAACCTTGGATCAGAGGAAAGTGGCCTTGAAAATTATCTTTGGTGCATAAGCATGGGATTTTAGGAGTTTTGCATATAGTCTAGTTTTTTTTTTTGTTGTTGTTGTTGTTTTTTGTTTTTGTTTTTGTTTTTTTTTTGAGATGGAGTCTTGCTCTGTTGCATAGGCTGGAGTGAAGTGGCCCCATCTCATCTCACTGCAACCTCTGCCTCCTGGGTTCAAGCAATTCTCCTGCCTTAGCCTCTCAAGTAGCTGGGATTACAGGTGCCTGCCGCCATGCCTGGCTAATTTTTGTATTTTTAGTAGAGATGGGGTTTTGCCATGCTGGCTAGGCTGGTGTCAAATTCCTGACCTCAGGTTATCCACCTGCCTCAGCCTCACGAAGTGCTGGGATTACAGGCTTGAGCCATTGCATCTGGCCTAGTCTAGCACTTTTTAATATAGCATCTTACATTCCTCCAGAAGATTGCTATGGTTCCAGAAAGAAAACAAACACTAAAAATGTGTGGCTTTCCTTGCACAAAGGTGACCTAAGTGATCGGTCTGAGACCTGGGCAAGCAATGTCAGTGATGTGTGTTCTCTCTGTTTCCCAGGAAAAGGCAAACTCTAGTTTCAAGCATAGGTGGGAATGGTGTACCTCAACTTTTTTTTTTGAACCACTAAGAACTACTATTGTTTCCTTCTACAGACCCAAGTTCTGAAAGACAACTTCCTAAAACTCTGTATTTATCAAGTAATGGTAAACCAAGACTATTTCTTATTTTTATTACTCTGAGCCTCAGGTTAGCAGTACCTCTACACTGAACTGATATAATTCCAGGTTTGATGTGTTAGCGGTCCTGGGAAAATTGAAAGACAGCGAATATATATCGGGGCTCCTGGGGTCTGGAGCAAGACAACCATGTGGCACTTGAATTCCGGCTCAGCACTTATTGGTTGTGAGAGCTTAGGCAATTTTCTTAACCTATTAGACACGATTATAAAGTTAGAGGAGGCAAGTTAAGAAAGATATATGTGCAAGGCTATTTGTTAAAGTATTACTTATAATAGCAAATGTCTATTGCTGGGGACTGGTTAAGTAACAATTGTGTCTCCACACAATCAAGTACTATACAAGTATAAAAGGAGTGGAGAATAGCTTTAGATACTGATATGGAATGAACTCCATTGGATATTGTTAATTTAAAAATATGAGGTGGAGAAATACATGTATAGCATAGTACTATTTATCTAAGAGAGAAGAAGAGAGATACACACAAGTGCATACATGTGTGAATGCACACATGCACACTTACATTATAAAACATTACAAACCAAAGCTGAAAATGAAATGATGTCTAGACCTCTGAATACCATTTCCTGTGAAACTTAACCAGGGTTCCTTGGAGCAATGGCTGATTTCCTGTCTTAAGCATGAAATGTACATGATGACCCTTATCTTACCAGAAATTAAGGAAGCTCTCAAAGACTGCTGGGATTCTATTTAAAAAGGACATAGGAACCAATTAAAGGAGGCTCTGTCTGGCCATAGATGGTTTGAGAATGTCTAAAAATAATGGCTACATAGTATGTGATGTCAAATTATTTAAATCATAACATTACTCATAAAACCAAATATATAAATGATCACCTTCCAAGGATGTTAAGGTACCAACCCATTGTTTTGATAACGTAAGTATCAAGCTTTTTGTGTGTGTTTGTGCATGCCATATGAATTGCATCTCAGACTAACTAAATAATTCATGAGAAAAACTTTCTCTTTATAGGCTTTTTCCAGCTAATACATGAAAAATAGAATGATACTCTTCACCCTGTTGCAACTTCCAATGAAATAATGGATGTAGACAATTGTCACTGATGGATATTAAAAGAAAGAGAACTACTTATTATGTGTCTACTGATGGAGGTACAAATACTGCCTCTGAAGTATTCCTGTAGAAGAATCAAATATTAATGTGATAATCACTGGATCCTATTACCAATTTATGGGGGAACAGAGAGAACTATGTTAAATAATATCAAGGGGTGTAACCAGCAAAATCCAGACTGTGGGAAACTCTCCAAGAAAAATGATCTAGTGTTTTCAAGAAAAGAATGCAAGCAGAAAAAAATAGGGAGAGAGAAATTCTATACATTAAAAGATACACAAGGGCCATATCAATCTATTACAATGTATGCACCTCATTTGGAACCTGATTTGAATTAGTGAACTAGAAAATATTTGTGAGATCTTTAAGGAAGTTGGAAACTGACTGAATATTTGAGGATATTAAAGGGTTACTGTTAGGCTTTCAGGTGTAATAATGGTACAGTGGGTTATGTTTGAAAAACAGATCTTTATATTTTGGAGATTTATATTATAATATCTATAATGTTATGCCTGGAATATGCTTTAAAATAATTCATTTCAGGAGTATGGAGAGCACAAATGAAAGAGATTAACCATGAAGTGATCAATTATAAGCTGGATGATGGGTATAAGAGAGTTAAACTAACCTCTCTACCTGTTTATATGTATATATGTTTGATATTTTCATAATTTAGAGTGTTTTTAAAAGCTAGTGAGTGATATAACTCTGGTGGGAGTGGTGGCAGGGTCAAAGGCAGGGAATGCCGGTGATCAGGTCTATTTATAGCAACGTAACTTTCCCACCATGATCATGCTTCATCTCAACATCCTAGCACTGTGAGAGTTTCATTTGTTTGTGCCACACTGCAAACATTTTGAAAAGCTGATTTTTGAATGTCATACACTTTGAGCCTTGCTTTGCCATCCAGCATTTTTGTTGTTGTTGATACCAAAGTAACCTTCTTACAGGACTGCATTACTCACTCAGTACATAATGGTGAGATTTCTGGTCATTCCCAAGACTGAAAGAATGTAATATGATACTATTAAAGACCCATCAGCTTCCCTGCTCCCATATCTGCTCAAGGTGATTAAGTTGGTGATAAGAAGGTAAGCGCAGTGAGTAGGAAAATGGCAGAGTCAAACACTGTTCCTATTTCTCATTGGCCATATTATGAGGTTAAAACAGACGAGTTATTCAAATCTCTCAAGACCAGACTTTCCCAGTGCAAACATGAAAAATATTTTATATATGGATCATCATCAACACTGAACCATGCCCTGTGCATACTGTGTCTTGAGACGTCAGCTAATGATAGCTTGAAACTATCACAATTAGTAAGTCATAAAAAACCAAGCATCTAGGACACAAAGAAAAACTCTTTTCAAAAAGAGAAAAAAAGGGCCAGGAGTGGTGGCTCTAGCCTGTAATTCCAGCACTTTGGGAGGCTGAGGCAGGCGGATCATTTGAGGCCAGGAGTTCAAAACCAGACTGGCCATCATGGTGAAACCCCGTCTCTACTAAACGTACAAAAATTAGCCAGGCATGGTGGTGCATGCCTGTATTCCCAGCTACTTAGGAGGCTGAGGCACGAGAATCGCTTGAATGTGGGAGGCAGAGACTGCAGTGAGCCGAGATCGTGTCACTGCACTCCAGCTTGGGGCATAGAGCAAGACCCGCTTACAATAAAATAAAATAAAATAAAATATGAAATAAAATAAAATAAAAATAAAGTTAGTTATTTTCTTGTTAACCATTGAAAAAAAGGATGTTATGCAGAAAGCAATGTGAAAGTAGAAACTCTTTTTGGAAATGACTCTTCTAATGTGTGATGTGAGGATGTACCCATATATTTGATGTGCCTATAAAAATCTCTAATGGTAATTCCAGCATTTGGGGAGGCTGAGGCGGGGGAATTGCTTAAGGTCAGGAGTTCAAGAGCAGCCAGGGCAACATAGCAAGACCCTATCTCTAAAAAATTAAACACAATGGCTAGGTATGGTGTCACATGCCTGTAGTCCCAGCTACTGAAGTAGGAGGCTGAAGTAGGATAATAGCTTGAACTCAGGAGTTTGAGGTTAAAGTGAGCTATGATCATGCCACTGTACTTCAGCCTGGGTGACAGTGCGAGAACTTGTCCCTACAACACACACACACAGACACACAGACACACACACAGACACACACACACACACAGACACACACACACACAATCTTCCTAAAATATTATAAATGATCTTATAAACTTGATTAATCTGTTCTCAGAGGTTTTAAACTAAGTTTTAAAGAAATTTTCAAAAAAATATAAAGACAAAACTTTTATTGAATAATAACAATAGATTGACACTAGAAAAGACAGCAATTTGCTAGCAGATGTTTTAAAAATCCTGGAGTAATTGGTGGGTAGAATTGAAACACAGATATCTTGGTATCAAAAGCACAGCCAGCAATGCCTATCTTTCATTTCAATCTAAGGATCTTTCTGAAGCATCTTTTTCAGTTATGATCAAGTAATGTTTTAAAAACCTCAAGCTGGGCATAGTGGCTCATGCCTGTAATCTCAGCACTTTGGAGGCTGAGGCAGGAGGATCACTTGAGCTCAGGAGTTAGAGACAAGTTTGAGCAATATGGCGAAACCCTGTCTCTACTAAAAATATAAAAAATTAGTGGGGCATGGTTGCATGCACCTGTGGTCCCAGCTACTTGGGAGGCTGAGGCGGGAGGATCACTTGAGTCCAGGAGGAGGAGGTTGCAGTGAGCCAAGATCGTACCACTGCACTCCAGCCCGGGTGACAGAGCACGATCCTGTCTCACGAACACACGCAAAAAACCAAAAGCCTCATAACTGTGCCTTTTTGAGTTACTAATTCAGAAAGCCTGAAACAAAAATTTTCAAAAATACTAAAGCATATTCAAGCATATTTTTTATTATTATTTCATTTTCATGAGAGTGAAAACACTTTCATACCATTGATAAATATAATACAACCAAAACATTATTTTTTCTATGGCTCACCCTTTTAAATGTATACTTTTATCTATATTTTTCCTTGCATAGTATATTAGCATAAGCCTAGTTATTAATAAATGAGTGCAAAGAAGAGGGTATCCTCAAAATGTTTTACTGACAGGATGTGTGTTCAAAATAGCTTGGAAACCATGGATACAGCGATTAAGGGTCTTCGTTTTGGAACTGGACTGCTTACGTTTGAATTTTGAATCTATTGTAGACTTTGGACAATAGCTCGGCTTGTCTAAGCCTCAGTTTGTCTACAAGACAGGTATATTAATAGTATCTGCATTGTGACTGTTCAAAAGATTAAATGGGATAATATGTGAAGTTGTAGCTATGTCTTTGGCACATGGTAAGTATACCACAAGGTTAAGTACTATCACCATAATCATTATCATTGTCCTCATCCTTGTCATCGTCATCATCATCATGAAATCAAGCTGTCTGGTCACAATCATTTATGTTCTAAATATAATAATAAAATATAAGTAATCTTCAATGTGTCTTTAATGTGTTTCTCACAGTTGCGTAAAAAACGTCATACTTATTTTGGCAGTTTTATTAAAGGTACAGCTGCTCAACTAGGTCAGATGTCCCTCAAGGCCCGCTTGAATGATGTGATATGAACACACCACACAGTCAAATCTGAAATAACTGAAGGGCAGACAGTGAATGCAATACCTTTTCTGATTAGATACCTCCCTTAATTATTTACAAAATGCATAAATGAAAACTAAGAGGGTCTTGGAAGAAATCGGGCAGGACATAGGCCAAGTACTTCTCGCCATATGTATCCTCCCTTCAGTTTCCTCTAGGGTTCTGCTTGTGTGGCTGAATCCCTAGTTTTTCCTCAAGTTTTCTCAGATAAAAACAAACTGAGTTAAGAAGAGGTTGAGAAAAGCATGCACTTGACCAGGAAGTCAGTGACCCATGGAAAGTTACACACTTCTCAATGTCTAGATCTTAAATAAGATCGTAAATAAGGTATTAAATGATCTTAAATAAGATCCATGCCTTCAATCCACGTGTTTTAAAGACGTATCAGAATGACCTTGGGACCCCACACAGCTGTATTTGTAAAATTTGCAAAGCTATTGTATGTGTACTTTAGTCCCTGTTTTAGCTTTTGATGTGATATTAGTTGTTGGTAGGGATTTCCTGTAGACAGGGTCTTTCTTAAATAATGGGATTATTAGTGTATTTTCAATCAGATGACTTCTCTGTTTGAATGAACTGCTGTCTTGTCCCTCTTTTTGTACTCTACCAGAGAGCTAACAAATATGGGCAAAATAAATATCTCCTTATAAAGGAAAGCAGGATTTTGCCCATATATTTTTTCCAAGAGGATTTTAAAAATAAACTCCACTGAACTTTAAATTTGAAAGACTAAGGGCTTAGGGTATGTTTCACTCATCTTAAATAGGACTGCAAATAGGAAACAGAGTTCCAATATTAATCTGGTTCCATATTCAATGCTGGTGATTTCAAAGACATTCTTTCAATGATCACAAAAATATGTACTCCCTGATTTTTTGCTGAGAGCAGGTATTAGTTTCTGAATGATTGATTTTATTGGCCAGATTGTGGTGGTTCAAAGCATAGATTTTGGCATCAGATGGAACTGGTTTCTGGTCACATGTCTGCAGTTCCCAGCTGTATGATCCTAGACAAATAAATTCAAATTCTAGGAAAAACATCACCTATATTCATGGTTGGATTAAATGAGTTAATGTGTATAAATGTATATGGCCTGGTCAAAAAAAGCACTCATTGTATGTAAACTTCCATCAGCATCATGATGAACATTATTATCACCAGCACCATTTGCATGATTACCATGAAGTAGTCTGACACTTTAAAGCGGAAATGGAGATGCCTTGGTTAAAGTTTCAGTTCCAACATTTTTCTGAATCTCTAGCACACCAGAAGCATTTACTGTGCAATTTGGGGTCTCATTTTCTCCAAGCAGAAAATGGGCTCAATAAAACCTGCTGAAAGATTTCCCCAAGTGGTAAGCCCAGCAAAATCAAATTTACGAATATATTAGAATTTGGAAGCAAATGTCAAGTCTGTAAAACAGAACTGTGGCAACATAAAACTGACACATATTCATTCTCAATCACTGGTGTTTATGAAGTTCTAGTATCAATGGCGACTATCTGAGCTAGAGTTGCTGCCAAGAGCTTTATAAGCACTATCCTAGGCATTCTTCTTGTCAATCCTGAGAAATAAGCACCGCTGTTACAAGTGAGGAACCAAGACTTAAGGAGACTGAGGAACATGTCCAAAGTCACACAGCCAGAATGGAAGAAGACTCCAAGTTCCAACCTAAAGCCAATGTTCTTAACCCATTATATAGTCACCCCAAAAAGGGAGTAGGAGTATGTGAGTCTAACCAGCACACTTAAAGCATTTTATTGAAAAGCAGGCCTGTTAGCATTTTCCTTGTTTTTCATAAATTTAATAGTATTTTGCTCAGGCTACTTTGCCCCAGTATGTTGTTCTTCGAGACTCAGTAAAAATCAATTGACAACAAGGAAGAAGTTTTACAAATATGCTGGCAAAAAAGCAGGGAGGGGTACAGACGCCATCTTCACACTGAACATGTTCCAGAGATATTCAACAACAGAAGTAATCCATATGAGAAAACAAAGGAAGTAGCTGGAGTCTTTCAAAAGTTTTATGTTTATTCTTAGATATAGTTTCAAATAAACCTATCAAAATATTGTGGTGCAGTGTGAATGTGAATAATAATAACGTCAAAGAAAGTAATAATTGTAATTAACATGTATCAAGCCTCATTATGTGCTAGGCTCTTGGCCAAGCCCTTAACATATGTTTTCCTGCTCTCACTCCCTTCAACAAACTTTTATTGAGGGTCCACTATGTGTTTGGTCCTATTCTAAACTCTGTGGAATAGAACCTTGGAAAAATAGCCACAGTCCATGTTCTCAGGGAGTTTACTTTTATATATTGTCTTTTAGATACATGAGTACAAGCTTTTTGGAAGAAAGTTTGAAACTTTGCATCAGAAGGCTTAAAATCCTTTAAAATACTTGATTTTTGATATCATCATACAATGAAACAATACTTCAGACACTAGAAATGATTTAGAATTTTATGAAATGATGCAGGAAAATGTTCATAAAGAATATCCAACATATATTTTTATTAATTATGGACACAGAAAAAATAAGAAGGCTACATAATCACCAACTTTATAGTAGTATCTCTGAATAACTGAATTGTGGGTGATTTATATTTTATACATTTTTATTCATTTTTTCTAAATTCCTATGATGAATAAATACTACTGATACAAGAGAAATTACTTTATAAATATTGTAGCCTTATTCATTTCTATTCCAGACAATTGTTCTGAATCTTATGTCTCCATGTATATTTGTTTCTGAATCTAATGTCTCCATATATATTTTGAAAGAGTACAAGGAAATGGAAGAAAGCAGTGCTCTATTTCAGTGATCACTGTGTCATTTAGCGGCAAAGAGTACAGTGGGGAGTCACAGAATTAGATTCATACTAGTTCAGCAAATATCATTTTGCACCTAGGACCAGCTCTAACTACCAAGAACTTCAGATTACATCTCCTGTTCGAGCCTTCCTTTACCCATCTATAAAATGAAAAGATTGGAAAAAGTGATTTTTAAGGATATTGTCAATGATCAAAAGTCATTTTCCTTGCTCTGTTGACAATGACTATGGCTTCTAGACCTTCGGACATTCATGGAAGTTCAGTCCTTAACAAAGCTACATATGGAGAAAATTCACATTGTGATTCAAAGGGACCAGAGAGTGTCTATTTGCAGATACACCCTCAGATGTTTTCTGAGTCTAATTAGAACATTTTCAATAAAGTTCTGGTGCTTTTGTCACTGTCGTGATAATTTTGTGTTATTTTAAAAATGGCGACTTTTTTTTTTTCCCTCAAGCCTGGCTCCTAAGTAAAAAAAAAAATATATATATATATATATATGTATTTATCAGTATTCTTTGTGCAGTATTTCTGTTTCCCATCAAATGTTCAGGCGACTTATATATGAATAGGACAAAACAAGAGGGGAGACAAAATTCCAGGTCAATTAAATGAGATATGAATGTAATTGGGAATCTTAAAGCAGATTCTTTTTCTATACTCACTGAATATTCTATAACAGTGTAGTCCAATGGGACGTTTGGGAATGGAAAAAGTGCTTTATATCTGCACTGTATAATATGGTAGACAATAGCTACATGTGGTTAGTGAGTGCTTGCAGTATGACTAGTGTGAATGAAGAAGTGAATTTAATTTCAATTAATTGAAATAGCTACCTGTGGCTAGTGACTACCACATTGGGCAGCTCAGGTTACAGCCTTCCTATACAGAATAGTGCTCATGGGCCAGCAGCATCAGCATTATCTGGGAATGACTAGAAATGCAGAATTGTTAGAAATGCAGAATCTTATTCCCTATTGTAACCTACTAAAACAGAATCTGCATTTTAACAAGATCCCCAGGTGATTCATATGAACACTCATGTATGAGAAACATTGCTCCAGAGAAAATCACTCAACTTTCCATTTCAATCGAGCAACCAGTTGATCTTTCAGTAAGTCAGCAGGTACCAGTATCTGCTCATGGCACCAGGCACTGGATAAGTCACAGCAGGAAAACAGAAAAGATTTAGGAATGTGCACTATGCAGTACAACTGGCAGATAAGGCAATTACCTTGGGGTCAAACTGTTCTGGCAATGCCTTTCCTAAATGTGTTACCTTAAGCAAGATAGTTTACCTCTCTGTTTCCCCATCCTTTAAACAGAAACAATTTGTGAAGATTAAATTAGATAATGTATTTTAAGTGCTTAGCACATGCCTGGCATATAGCATGCACCCAATAAATCCTCATTTTGCTGTTGTTTTACTTATCAAGGCTCTTATAATGAAGCTGCAGGAGATTCATATCCTTAAACCAGCTGGACCTTTGCAGAAGATGAGGGTATTAACTACAGCCCATGCTGAAAAGATGCTGAATCTTATGTGGCTTCATTCTCCAGGAATGCTCCACTCTAATCAATATCAGCATGTAGGAAGATAAAGCACCTCAGTGTGGATATATTGTTCATTAAATGAAAGGTCACAGGTGCTGGAGAGGATGTGGAGAAATAGGAACACTTTTACACTGTTGGTGGGACTGTAAACTAGTTCAACCATTGTGGAAAACAGTATAGCGATTCCTCAAGGATCTAGAACTAGAAATACCATATGACCCAGCCACCCCATTACTGGGGATATACCCAAAAGATTATAAGTCATGCTGCTATAAAGACACATGCACATGTATGTTTATTGCGGCACTATTCACAATAGCAAAGACTTGGAATCAACCCAAATGTCCATCAGTGACAGACTGGATTAAGAAAATGTGGCACATATACACCATGGAATACTATGCGGCCATAAAAAAGGATGAGTTTGTGTCCTTTGTAGGGACATGGATGTAGCTGGAAACCATCATTCTCAGCAAACTATCGCAAGAACAGAAAACCAAATACCACATGTTCTCACTTATAGATGGGAATTGAACAATGAGATCACTTGGACACAGGAAGGGGAACATCACACACCGGGTCCTACTGTGGGGAGCGGGGAGTGGGGAGGGATAGCATTAGGACATATACCTAATGTAAATGACAAGTTAATGGGTGCAGCACACCAACATGGCACATGTATACATATGTAACAAACCTGCACGTTGTGCACATGTACCCTAGAACTTAAAGTATAAAAAAAAAAAAAAAAGGTCAAAAGAGAATCAATTCCTGCGACTAATGAGTGTGTTTAACTTTTTTTTTTATTGGGTTAGGGTCTTGCTCTGTTGCCCAGGCTGGAGTGCAATTGTGTGATCACAACTCACTGCAGCCTTGACCTCTCAGGCTCAAGCGATCCTCCCACCTTAGCCTCCCGAGTAGCTTGGACTACAGGCATGCACCCCCATGCCTGGCTAATTTTTAAATTATTTTGTAGCGACAGGGTCTTACTAAGTTGCCAGGCTAGTTTCAAACTACTGGGCTCAAGTAACGCTCCCGCCTCAGCCTCCCACAGTATTGGGATTACAGACATGAGCCATTGTGCTCAGCCTCGTTTAACTTTTAAATGTCATGTCCTCTGCCACAGGACCTTGGTATATTCTCCGAATTAAATCTCGCATTATAATTAATTTACTTAAAAAACTTATTTTTTATTTTTTAGAGACAAAGTCACACTCTGTCACCTAGGCTGGAGTGCAGTGGCAAAATCATAGCTCACTCTAACCTTGAACTCCTAGGCTCAAACAATCCTCCTTCATTAGCTTCCCAAGTAGCTAGGACTACAAATCCATGCCACCATGCTTGGCAATATGTTTTTTATTTTTTGTAGGGACAGGGTCTCGCTGTATTTCTTAGGCTGGTCTCCAACTCCTGGCCTCAGGTGATCCTCCTACCTTAACTTCCCAAAGTGCTGGGATTACAGGCGTAAGTCACGGCACACAGCTTACAAATATTTATTGATAACCTAGTTTGGGGAGAAGGTTTAAGGATGGATTCTGTAATCAGACTTCCTGGATTGGAAGCCCAGTTCTGCCACCTAGTAGCACATTTTAAATCTTTTCTGTACCTGAGTCTCTTCATCTGTGAAACGGGAAAACCAAGTCATGAATGACCTTTTAAAACACTGCCTAAAGGTTGTTAGCATAAGAAGTGTCTGGAAGTACTTTTCTTTACAAATTAGTATTACCCCTACTTTTTGCTCAGCTTTCAGACCAAATGCTGCAAGAACTTACGAATGCCAAGTGACAACAAGTATTCATAGTGCTTGTGAAACATTAACAAACACAATTTAATATGGTGTAGAATGTGGCATCACTATTTATTTAAAATAGGGCCCTTTTGGTATTCTCTGTAACTGGATCTTCTTCAAAGGAATCCAAAACAGACCTGAATTATACACAATCAGTTTCAGCAGTGCTGTTGACCAAATTTATCCACGAACTGAACTAAAACAAACAAACAAACAAAAAAACAGAAGAGTTTGGAGGAAGACATTCAGCATTTGAGCTAATATGTGCAGCAGATCACCCCATTAAGCATCATTTCTCATTTTGCAGCATCACAGTTAAACCAGAATGTGGAATTTTGATATAAACCATTGCTGGAAAATGACTGTATCAAGTAACTGGGTTCTTTCCTCTGACTCATCCTGACCCCAGCTACAGAAAACCAGTTATCTCATATTGATTAGGGATGGGGTTATTTTTGGAGGGTAATTAATCTGCTTTTAAAGAGAAGTAATAGTTACATTCATGGACTTTCAGGTACAATTTTTTAAAAATTGAAACCATCCTGAGCATATGGTATGTGTGTGTGTGCACGTGTGTGTGTGTGCATGCACGTGTGTGCATGCATACTTATTTGTTTGATGATTTTGTTCCTCAAAATCATTGTTATAAATTGCAGATAACACTGTGGAAAATCCCTAGAAAAGAAAGAGTTCCAATTAACATCCAATTTGTTGTTGGGACCTGTGGAACTCCCTGGGGTGTCCTACAGACAAGAAGTCCAAGCAAAACTAAAGACCCTTGGGCTTCCAACTCAATTATCCCTCACCCTCTCAAATGAACAAGCAAATAAAATATACAATCAAAATCTGCCAAGATACACATGTGAATAAATGGTCTAGTGGAATCCAGTGATAACTCTAATTTAAATAAAAAATATGATGGAATGATGAGTAACAGCTTGGGCTCTAAAATCAGTCTGGGTTCAATTCCAAGCTTTGCCAGTGACTACTAACCATGAAACTTTGGCGCATGATATAAAGCCTCTGAAGTTTTCCTATGTGTAGAATGCGAATAACAATTGTGTCAACTAGATACGTTTGTTATAATAATTAAATAAGTAGTGATGGAAGCTTGCATTTACATCAGCATGTATGAAGTGCTCCTTTAAGCACTTTTTGTGTATTCCCTAGTTACTCCTCACAGTGGTCTACAGGATACGCAGTTTTCTCCCCGCTGTCTCCACTATACAGATGAAGATATAAATGCACATATATTTAGTAACTTGCAGAAAAACAACAGAGCTGGTAAGTGGAACAGGTAGTATTTGAACTCAGTAGGCCGGACTCTAGAGCTCACATGTAAACCATTCTGCATGAGATGTTTGATATAGTCACAGGTATTTAGTAAATAATCATAATCAGTAAATATTAGCTATTCTTGTTATCGTATTTATGGTAGATGGTAACGAAAAATATGACAAAAACTATTGCTAATGTCCCTCATTCCATCATCTTTTTTCCCTAAGGATGGGAGGGCCCTGCGGATACATTTTTGTGGGCTAGAGAATCTGTTGTTCATGTTTGCAAGACAGAGGCAAGGTGGTAAAAAAAACAATGCAAGAGCTCTTCCTGATGAGTATTCTGGTTTCAGTAGTTTAGGTAAAGAATTTTCAAACATCTAATTTTTCCCTTCTCTTGCGCATCAGTTTGGAGAACGTGGATGCCAGTAATTATCCTGTGGTAGGCTCTCATTCAGATCACCATCTCTGCCAGAGCACTATGGGTTCTCAGGGGACCTTTCCCTGCAGGCTGCTGAGCCCTTTTGGTCTCAGAGCTACCCACAAGCCACTCATGTTTACTGACATCTTCCTAAGCACTCAGACTCTCCATCTCTCTTGATGGAAAACGGCCATGTAATTAAAGATTTCTATATACTAATAGATCTCTTCTTCCTCAGAATCTTGAACTCTGTCTCACTGCAGGGCCTTTGCGCACACTAGGATATTCTCCCACCAGCTCTTGGCAAAACCTTCTCACCCTTCTGTTATTTTTGAAATCATCATCTCTAAGAGGCTTGCTCTTCCTAATCTAAACCTTTTCCATTACAAGCCTTTCATCACCCTCACTTTTTCTATTTCCTCAGGATACTTACTATTAAAAAATACTCTTGTTAGCATATGCCCCAGATGTAAGCTCCATAAGATAGGGCCCTTCTTTTTCTTGTTTGTCACTGCACATTCTATCTTAGCATGTGATGCTCAGTAAACATTAAATCAACAAATACATAAATTTGCTTCTCCTTACATTAGCTGGATTCTTCAGACTGTTCTTGCTTACTAAGGCTTGTATTTTTAAGGTCCATCCTACTTTACCAACTTTCTGTTTCAGGTTCTTCTTCATAGGCCCTCATTCATTCAGTCATTCAACAAATATTGAGTGCCCACAAAGTGCCAGACATTAGGGGTCAAAGAGGAATAAAACACATTCTGGCCCCTGAGGAACTTTGAGTCTCTTGGGCAAGGCACATGTGGACAGATGATTTCCACAGAACCTTCTGTCTACCATGCATATTATGGAGCACAGACGGGCTCCTAACCAGACTTGGATAGTAGGGAAAGGCCTCCTGCAGGACATGAAAAAGGAACTGATTGCAAAAGGATCAATGGGAGGTAACTGAGAAAACTGGGACCATATTCCAGGTGGAGGGAACAACCTCAGCAGGGGTGCAGAAATCATGATGGCGGGGTCACTCTAAATGATTAAATGTTAGATGGTTAAGTGTGAGAAGGGATGGCATGGGCCAGGTCATGGAAAGTCTTGAATCATGTGCTAAAAAGCTTCAATTTGATCCTATAAGCACTGGGAGCTATGAAGGCTTTATTCAGGAAAATAAAGGCATTATGTCATTGGATTTTTTTTTTTTAAGAGACAGAGTCTCACTACATTGCCCAGGCTGGAGTGCAGTGGCTATTCACAGGTGCAATCCCACTACTGAACAGCACAAGAGTTTGACCTGCTCTGTTTCTGATCTGATCAATTCGTCCCCGCTTAGGCAACCTGGCGGTCCCTGCTACCAGGAGATAACCACATTGATGCTGGATTCAGCATAGACAGCAATTGGCATAGTGCACTATAGCCCAGAGATCTTGGGCTCAAGTGACCCTACTGCCTCAGTCTCTGGAGTAGTTTGGAACACAGGCACAAGCTACCATGCTGGGGCTTATTTGAATTTTTAAGAAGCATGCTTACAACTTCCTTTTCTTGAGCTCATGAATGGCAGCAATTTGCACCTGGTCAAGTTAAGAAAAAAGATGATGAAATCCATGAAGGAGTTACATAAGAAGACAAATGATGTGTTAAAAAGACATTAAAAAATTTTCCGGAGAAGGCATATAGCAGAGACAGTCTAGGCATGGGCATAATTGCAACTCTTATTTATATGGGCATCATTTGCTTAAATTAAGAGATGATTTCACTGATTGGAAACCATTTCTGATTCAACTTAAATGACCTGCATAGATATTTTATAACCATTCAGGATCAGCATATTTGCAGATAAGCCAGACTACTTAATAAAATGTGTGTTTTAGTGCTGCAGAGAGAAAAAAATTGAATAATTGTAGGAAATGTTGGAATAAAAAATGTGTGACAGAAATTCCTTGGGTAAACAAACCATTGCTATGAAAACACTGCTTCCCATAATTTAGTATTTAGTAATCACCTACTAATTAAATAAATGCTAGAATATTTCTAAGCTTAAGTCATCATCTTAAAACTGTAAGCATGCTTATATTTACAATGTCACCAACTGCATATTTTTTCCTTTATTCTAAGAGAAAGAGAGAAGTGAGATGGCTCTGAGACAGCCTGGAGAAATTAATGCACAGAGCTAACCTGTATTATCCAACCCAAAAGTTTTTCTCCCAGAAAATCAGTTTGAGATATTGTATGGGTTTTTTTTCCCTCAGGAAATGTCCATGAAACACCCCTTTAACTCCATTCTTTTCTTGAGGGATGACAGTTACGTTTCTTTGTTCTGTTCTTTCTTATATAGGGGGCCCACAAATTGTGTCCTGTGACTATGTTTGGTTTCCTCATGGGTGGAGACCAAGTCTTGCCTTCTGTGTGACTGCTCCTCTCCCAGCACTTTGCACACAGTAGATGCTCATAAAATATTTAATGAATAATGAACGAAGTATCCAATCAACTCTTACTCCACTTTGTCTCCTGTTTGATAGAGAAGATAGATATTTCCAGAAAGGCAAATTTAAAAGATTTCCTGATCATGTCCTTTGCAGGGACATGGATGGAGCTGGAGGCCGTTATGCTTAGCAAATGAATGCAGGAGCAGAAAACCAAATACTACATGTTCTCACTTATAAGTGGGAGCTAAATGATGAGAACACATGGACACATAGAGAAGAAGAGCACACAATGGGACCTGTTGGAGGGTGGAAGGTGGGAGGAAAGAGAGGATCAGGAAAAATAACTAATGGGTACTAGGTTTAATACCTAGGTGATAAAATAATCTGTGCAACAGACTCCCATGACACAAGCTTACCTATGTAACAAACCTGCACTTGTACCCCTGAACTTAAGTTAAAAAAAGAAAAAAATAAAAATAAAAGGTTTCTTGAAAGTAATCTATAACAAAATAATCTTTTGAGACTGAAAAATGTAACACATCTATTTTTTAGAAACCACCATGAAGAAGAATAAATGCAAAACTTAATGTTTGACATTCATTCATTCATGCATTCATTCATTCAACAAACACTGAGCATCTACTATGTTCTAGGCACTATACTTGGAGCTGTGGATACACAAGTGAGTATGACAGACATGGCAGATAGACAATATACAAGTAAGCATGAAATAAACATTCCAGATTGAGATAAATGCAATGAAGCACATAAACAGTGTGATGGCTAATATTGAGTGTCAACTTGATTGGATTGAAGGATGCCAAGTATTGTTTCTGGGTGTGTCTGTGAGGGTGTTGCCAAAGAAGATTAACACTGGAGTCAGTGGACTGGGAAAGACAGACCCATCTTTAATCTGGGTGGGCACCATCTAATCAGCTGCCAGTATGACTAGGATAAAGCAGGCAGAAGAACATGGAAGGACTGATTTGCTGAATCTTCCAGCCTTCATCTTTCTCCTGTGCTGTATGCTTCCTGCCCTTGAATATCAGACCTAAATTATTCAACTTTTGGACTCTTGGACTTACACCAGTGAAGGCTGCACTGTCAGCTTCCCTACTTTTGAGGTTTTTGGGACTTGGACTGGCTTCCTTGCTCCTCAACTTGCAGATGGCCTATTGTAGGACTTCACCTTGTGATCGTGTGAGTCAATACTCCTTAATAAACTCCCCTTCAGATACACATCTATCCTATTAGTTCTGTCCCTCTAGAGAACACTCATACAAACAGGGAGATGAAATTGCTACTCATCATTTAAAGTTCAGCCCAAATGTTACCCCTATGAAGCTTCCTTCAATATCCCTAGGATGTGTCAGGTACTTTTTCCTGCTTCCTCTCATTACTCTTTCTACATGGCTTCTTTACACAATGTTTCACTTTGTATCCCAGTAACAGGTTTGTCAGTATTTATACCAGATTATGAACAAGGATGTCACATATAGTAGACATTCATTAAGCAATTGTTGAGTAAAGAATGAATGACCTATAATGGCTCTTACAGCAACAGAAGCTCCCAAGTACTGATGGAGAATCCACTACCATGAGTCTCTCTAGACATCAGCAGATATTTTGGCATGAACTTCAGCAGCCATTCCTAGTGTTACCCTATAGAGCTGCTTGTCCAAGCTTTACCTGATGGTCATCTTCCAGCACTCTGCTGTGATGACCCTCCTCTAGATCACATATGTGCATCATGTGTGCCTAACTTGCCTATGTTCTCTAGGAGAAGAGCAGTGCTTCACAGATTGTCCACCACTGTTGACAGCACTTTACTTGGGTGCTCTGAGGAACTGTGCATTTCTTAAACAAAAAGGTTAAGACCCAAATGAGGGGGTTACTGGTCCAGAGCTAACTCTAGATTCTGGCTTTTGTAGCCGAGGGTGCCTCTGTCCAGTGTTAGTCATAGAGCCTGTTGGCGTGCTCTAACTCTGGAGGCAGAATACCTAGATTCACATCGGCTCTGTCACCCACTTTCTCAACAAGTTCACCTATGAAACACTCTTCCTTGATATCTTGGTAAGAAAAATTATACCTTCACAGACCAATTCTAAATTTATCTCTATTTTTAAATAACATGTTTCCTCTATGGAATATATGCAGATCCAAATACATTTTGTCAAGCAGCAAGATAATGTTACAATTTTACAGGCACAAATTCTAGAGTCAAATCAACCTGCACTCCAGTGTTGGCTCTTCCAGTTTCTGTGTATGTGGCCCTGGGGCAGTTGCTTAACCTCTCTGAGCCTCAGCTTTTTTTTTATGTATAAATGTAGATAATACTATATAATTTGGGGTTTATAATGGGGTTGAATGAGATTAGGTATGTAAAGGGCTTGATCATGCCTGGGAAATGGGAGCTCAATAAATGTTAGCTACTGCTACCACCACCACCACCACCACCATCACAGTTGGGAAGTGATTATCCATGATATTTCTACATTTCTTGGGACCGCTTTCATTCTTGACTGTCCTTTCAAGGATATTTACACGTCAAACAGTCTTGGAAAATAGAGATAGAGCTTCTCTGCAGGGCAGAGGGAAGATGTGTTTCCTGACTAGGATAATAAGGATAATGTTTTTCTCCAGACTGAGCAGGTTTGCTAGCAGTACCTTATAAGACTGGGCTTTCCTAAGCTCAGGGTTCCTTAGCTGTCACACAGACCCACACTGTTTGTGGTATCTGCCTGGGCTCCTCCAAGTTACCCCCCAGGACTTGGGGAACAGGGAAAATGGGTGCCAACAGAAAGCACACGCCTTCTGCTGTGCTGTGACTAGGACAGTCCTTTATCACTTTCACAGGAGTTTTGTGTCATCTGCCAGGATTTAGGAAGGTCAGTGGTGTAAAATTGTAGACTCTTCTCAGTTCCTTAAAATGATAGTCATCATCATTATTACCATCATCACCATCATCATCATCCTTTTGAGTGACAAAAATGTTGAAAGCTAATATTAAAGTTACCATCCTAAGTGAAACTCATTGTATGGTTCGGGGTACCACTCCCTTCGAAGGTACTAATCATTTGACTTTAATATATAGACTACGACTAATTTATTATATGCTCTTCCAGAATCATGTAGAAAAAATGAAAACTAAATTTACTGGGAAGATATTTTAAATGTGAGTTTACTGTGTGTTTACTGAATGTGAGTGAACATGACTTATTAAATATAGAAATATGTTTAAGTTATAGATTACAGATTTGCATTATCCTTGTTAATATAAACATGTTCATTTATTTCTGCTGGTTTTGAAGGAACAGAACTCAAAATCAGAGCCACCCATGCAATTTGGTATGTATATTGTTATGCCATGATTTCATTAAATGTGTTTCTTAATATGCTTTTTATCTATGTCATTTTAGTTAAATGGTTTGGAATAAACCAAAACAACAACAAAAAGATTAAAACATCTCTCCCAGAAAACTCATTTGCAAAACATTCTTCCTCGATGTCTTAGTAATAAAACAATTTTATACCTAGAGCCCCCAATTTAATTTTCCTTCTTTCTATTTTTATAGAAAACCCTTATTTTCTCTTCAGGGGAAAACAGAGCTTAGCTATACCTGTTAAGGTGGTAGGCTGGGGTAGATGGTAAGGGTAGAGTCAAGTCAGTCAAATGGATCTTGATTTAAGCCCTGTTTTCCCCACTTCCTAGTGCGGTGACTAACCTTGGACTATGAACCCGTTTCTTCATCTGTAAAGTGAGCATTATACCACAAACCTTGAAGAGTTACTGAGAAGCTTAGCAGGTAGTGCTTCAAGAACACTAGTTAAATACGAGCTTATAAAATAAGAAAAGAAAGAACAGATGATCTACTCCATAAATGCCACCGATGTAAGAATTTTTTGGCAGATTTAAAGTTGAATTAGAAATAATCCCTGCCCCACAACTGTTCTTTGGTTTTATGCCTTTGGCTTACTCTGAAAGATTAAAAAAGAAATAAGCACATAGAATTTATATTTATTTGCCACAGGGATGATGTTAAAGATATTGTCTCCTATATTTCTCAGTAAGACCTCAATGAAAACCCAGGAAAAACATGATTTCATGCATAAGGTCCCAGATAATCTTGTCTTTCCTTGAGGAATTTTTATGCTTTTATTCATGAAAAATAGAATATGACTTTCCTGTTGTGCTGTGGCTATCAGGAAGCCATAAATTAAATCTGTGGTTCCATGTTTAAAATCCAGCAAATTAGATAGTTTGATTTTAATTTGATATTAATAACCATAATAGTAGCTACCACTTATTTAACACCAATAATGTGCCAGGTGTTGTTCACAAATCATCTGTAGTCCTAAACTGACCTGTGAAGCAGGTGTCATTACCCCGGTTTACAGATAAAAAAAAAAACAGACTCAGCTGAGTGAAGCTACTTTGTTCAAGGTCACACATAAGGTGAAGCTGAGATTTAAATCCAGGTAATTCTGACCTCAAAATGTATGTTCTTTCCACAGTTTTAATCATCGAGCCTGTTTAGATTTCCCTGAATCTCAGTTTTTTTCTTTATAGTTATTTTGTTGGAAACAATCGTGCAGACATCACTCTTTGTTTTAACACACTTTGCTTGTGTTAAAACATTGTTTTGTGGCTTCTATCCAGTGAAGTCTTTGCAAGGAGAAAGATTCAATTGGCAACTTTGCCTCCCAAAGTTGACCTACGCAGCAAAAGTCTGTTCTGTGTAAGCAAATAACATGTATCAGTGGAACATGATTAAGCCACAGGACACATAAGGCCAAGCCAAATTTTGACTATAACCTAGTATTATGGGGTGTGGACAGTGCATCATGATGCCAAATTAAGACACACATGCACACATGTGCACACACACAAACCCAGATACCTGTAAAACATACTATCATGAGTTTCTTGAAATATTGCCCAAAAATTCTGCACCTACAAAACCAGCTTGTCTGCTGGCTCTTTGTACATGCTGTACTCTTTGCCCGGAATGTTTTCCTTCTTACCACTTTCTTTACCTAATTCACTTCTACTCATCCTTCAAATCTCTGAACAGCCTTCACATTCACTGAGCCACCCCTGACTCACCCCTCTTCAAGGTTAGGTCAACCTCTCCTAATCTCTGTAACAGGTGCCCAGCATCTTCAAAGTGATAGACACCTAAAACATTTTAATTGAATGAATCAGTGAATCTCTGGCTGATGGATTTTTGATGGGGGTCAATTTAGAGACCCTGGATGAAGGCAGTGGTTTCAAAGTGAAAAGAGCTCAAAATATACCTTTAAAATCCCAGGTATGAATGAATTGAATGAATAAACAAACACTGATGGGTTACTTATCCAGTGGACATTCATAATGCTTGACAACTTCACAGTTTTTCAAATCAAGAATCTGAAGTTAGTTCACTATGGTGTACAATCTTTTCCAAGGGTCACTAAGCAATTCCCAGCCATCCTTCTCTTTCCTACTATTCCCTGGTCTAGTTCAGAATGTTGATCCAGAGAAAAGAGGCACTCTTCTGTGTCCCCAGATAGGTCATCGCCAGCAATACGTCCGCACTGCTAAGAGGCACTAGTTCTCAGACTCAGATGGCAGTCACCTAGTAGTGCTGAGTGGGCTTTTGAGATGAGCAAGAACACTTAGGAAAGGACAGGACTGAGGCAGAGAACACTGGCCTCTTCTATGCTTTGCCTCCTCTTAGCAACCTCCACTCTTCTGCCTTCCAGATGTGTTTTAATGCGTAGGAGAACTGAACCATGCAACTCCACATTGCTACACCTGCTGGGTGATGTATTGAGTGGGTAGACCCGTAAGATCAAGTATCTACTAGCTGGGGAAGGAGAGAAGCCTTGCTCTGAGATGACTGATCCTTGAAAACACAGAGAAAGTTTATTAAAGAGCCTGTAAGACATTAAGGTAGGGTCATTACTGAATAATGACATTTGAGATGCTTTCCTTTTATTTTTTTTATTTTAATTTTTTTCTATATAGCAGGGATTCTCAACCAGAGAGGATTTTGCTCACCTCTTCCCCAGGGCTATTTGGCAAAGTCTGGACACGTTTTTTAGCTGTCACAACTGGAGGTGAGGGGGAGACTGCTACTGGCATCTAGTGGGTAGAAGGTTGTGTTGCTGCTAAACATCTCAAAATGAACATGATGGCTTTGCCCCACATGTCAACAGTGGAGAGATAAGAAACCCTATATATAACTATACGATCCTGGGTTTCTTACCCTCCTTATGCCTCCATTTTTCATCTGTAAAAGTGGGTATAACCATCATTCTTATCTCACAAGGTGAATGTGAGTGTTAGCATTGCCATCTGTAAAGTGTTTTCGGCTCATAGAAGAAGCACTCTAAATGTTAACAGACAGTAAGTCGCCGTGTAGCTTAAAAATCCTCTCATTTTCCCAGGACACGAGAGGATAACTTTCAGGATAACTTCAAGTTCTTCTCCTGCTGATCTTGTCCTACATCCTCTCACCAGTGAAGCCTCATTTGCCAATTTCTAATCCCTGAACAGATCCAACTTTTCCCTGCCTTGGGGCCTTTGCCCAGGCTGCTCCTTCTCCCTAGGTTCCCTTTTCCCGCCTTTCTTTTGGAAGGTCTTCTAATGTCACTGGAAACGTCATTACCTCAAAAAGACTTTTCCTGAGTCTTTTTGCCTCAGTAGGACTCTGATTGTATTTTCTCTGGTGCCTCCCTGCTCCTTGAACAGCCCCGGTCACAATCAGGACATCTTAATTTGTTTGCTTACTTGATGAAGGTCTCCATCCCCCTACATGTGGACAGGGACCATTATGTCTGTACTGCTTAAGTCAAGGACCACAATAAATACTTGATGGATGAATGAATGGACAGATAAATGAATAAACTGGGGAGCTGGGAAAACAACTCCGCCTTTGAGGTTGGAGGAGATGAAACACATAGTGAAGACTCAGAGCCATCTTGAGGCCAAGGGTATTCTGTTTTAATAGCGTTCTGAAGAGGAAAGGCCACTGTTTCCAGGGGCAATTCTGGGTAGAATAGGGCTGAGTTGGGTGATAGGGGTGAGCGACTGAGAGAGAAGAAATACATTCACATTATGTTGAAGGACAGCCCTTATTTATATTAATGTTTAATTCCACCGACCTAGTTTAGACTCACTAGCTTTAAGAGTTTATTTTTGGCTTTTTTTTATTTTGGGAAGAGGCTCATCAGAGATTAAAGCTGCAGTAACAACATGTTTCAATATGTTGCTCCCTGGTGATTTGAAACACCCCTAGAAATCGCTCTGTATTGTGTATTGTTGCCTTGCAAATCTATAACATGTATTTGACATAAGTGCTTTAATAGTGGGTGGCTGTAGTTCCGATTACAACATATCACAGTGATTTATATTTTACATTTATTTATATATTTGTTCATTTACTTGAAATTGTGAAAAGACAAAATCACATAGTGTTGAAATGCCATATACACAGTATGTCCTGACCTTTCAATGGGAAGAGGAGAACAAAAATCTCAAATTGACTGAGAGTGAATAAAGTATAAATAATCATGAATTTTAAGAACCAGTATCAAGAAATATAGAGGCCCAAGGATGGAAATACAGAGATGAAATCAGTACAGGGAAGGATTTCTCACCTCAGAGCTATTGACATTTTGGGCCACATAATTCTTTGCTGTGGGTGGCAGTCCTAGGCATGGTGACATATTGAAGTAGGATTCATGGCTTGTAACCACTACATGCCTGCAGCACTCCCCAGCTGTTACAACCCAGAATACCTCCTGACACTGCAGAATGTTCCCTGGAATGGGGTTAGGGGTCAAAATTCCCCCAGTCGAGAACCGCTCACTGTTATTGAGAATTCATTTGCTAACATTTCTGAAGCACTGCTTTCTGTGCCCAGTGTACTGTATCCATCCTCTCAGTTGCTCCTCAAAGGCAACCTGTGAAGTAGGTATTAACCTTATCTCCCTTTGTCTGAGGAAGAAAGTGAGGCTAAGTCATTTAGTAACTGCCTTTGATCACTCCATTAGGAAGCACTAAGGGGTTGGTCTGATTTCACACCGGGGTTGGTCTGCTTTCAAATCTTACCTCTAAACTACTATGCTATTACGTAGTGTTTTTCTCAATCTTCATTTAAAGATGAATCATCTATAGTTTATGAACTGCCTTCAATCAGTTTTCCTTTCCCTTCCTTCCACAAACGTATCAGCACTAACTATACGTAAAGCAGCTGTACTAACTGAAGGCTGAAGAGGCTCTGCTGCCTACGCTCATTTTACTTCCCTAGATCCATTATCTTCCCTTTTCCCCTCTGCTCTGCTCAGGGATGCTGATTTCTATAGACTGCTGTAACCAGCTTTCTTGCCTGATGCTTTTCTGTTGAGCTCAGCTAATGAGAGGCACCAGCAGGAGATCAGGGTGGGAAGAGAGAGAGGTTGAAGTATTTAATCTACTGACTCCTTCCTGCCAGATAGACTTTGGCACTTCTCTGTCTAAAACCACAGTTCTTGTTGAGTGGCCTGTCTTTTGTGTTCCAAGCTCTCACTGGTAACCTCCTCCCCGCCTCTACAAGCTATGGGCTCCCTGCTGTTGCTAGCCCCAGGGTGTTTCTCCATCCCTTATAGCTTTTCCTTGCTCTGTCCAACCTTTTCTAAATAATCCCTTCATTATGTACCCCTCAATTACCCAGTCTGGATGAGGCAGCTGTGTTCTGCCAGCTGTGTTCTGCTATGACTGATACAGAGGAATGAAAGACACTAATAAAGCACAAGAGCCTAACCCTTGCCTGGGAAAATTTGCAAACTATTTGGGAGACAAATTGTTCAGACCAAATAGCTAAAGTAATTACATTCTGTACATAGAAAATGTACAGCATACTAACAATAGTAGCAATAGTAAAGACTTTCATTGAGCATCTACTTTAAACCAGGGCATTCAGCCTGGGCAACATAGCAAGACCTCGTCTTCAGTTAAAAAAAAGAAAACGAAAAAAATGAGCCAGGTGTTGTGGCATGCAACTGTAATCCTAGTTACTCAGAAGGCTGAGGCAGGAAGATTGCTTGAATATGGGAGATCAAGGCTGCAGAGAGCTGTGATTTCCACTGCACTCCAGTCTGGACAACAGAGCAAAATCCTATCTCCAAATAAATAAAAAGAAACAGGGCATTAAAGTCTTCCTCTCACTTAGTCGTGACAATAACCCTGTGGGGTGTGTGTTACTGGTCCCCTTTATGGTTGAGGAAAAAGGATTAGAGAAATTGGGTAACGTATTTAAGGACATACAGCTAGTAACTGGCAGAGTATGTTACTGAATTTAATGATCAAAGCAGAATTTAACTAATATTAACCTCAATTGCAACCCAATGTGATTTTTTTAAAAAAGGAAACAAGCAAGCATTTTTGAGAGAACTGTTTGCAGTTGAAAAGGCACTAATTCAAATGACACTAATTTAGAAATTGTCCTTGCTCAGGCAAGGAATCAGGAACTCTTCCTGAATAAGATTCTGGAATAATTATTTCCTCTCTAATATTTATAGTCTCGGGACAGTGAAGGCTACAGTCCAAAAGGGATCACTTTTTCAAATCAAGGGCTTTGAAATTAAAGATGACTTCAATGAGTCTTTAATTCCCGTATTTTAAAGATAGTTTGTGTTCCTCATATATTATTGCACAAAATGGGTCTATCAGGGAATAAGACATTTTGACCCAAGCATTTGACCCTGCCATTTCAATGCTACTAATGTCTAAATATCTTGATTACAAACATTAATCAGACTTAAATCAACACCGGAGAATCTTCATCAAGGCAGTTGTTTCTTGGACACATATCAGTAAGCCAATTTAATTATTTAATCAAATTTCCTTTTTTTCTGTCTCCCAAGCTGGAGAGCAGTGGCACTATCTCAGCTCACTGCAACCTCCGCCTCCTGGGTACAAGTGATTCTCCTGCCTCAGCTTCCCAAGTAGCTGGGATTACAGGTGCCCACAATTACACCCAGTTAATTTTTGTATTTTTAGTAGAGATGAGGTTTCACCACGTTGGCCAAGCTGGTCTCAAACTCAGGAGTTCAAGTAATCCACCTACCTCGGTCTCCCAAAGTGCTGGGATTACAGATGTGAACCACCGAGCCTGTTCATTATTCTTCAAGCAAGTTTCATTTCCAATTTCTCAATCTTTATTTTTATGAATTATTTTCATAGGGCTGAGCTTATTTCTTTTGAAAATCTTTTTTTTTTTTTTTTTTTTGAGACAGAGTCTCGCTCTGTCCCCCAGGCTGGAGTGCAGTGGCCTGATCTCGGCTCACTGCAAGCTCCGCCTCCCGAGTTCACGCCATTCTCCTGCCTCAGCCTCCTGAGTAGCTGGGACTACAGGCGCCCGCCACCACGCCCGGCTAATTTTTTTTTGTATTTTTAGTAGAGACGGGGTTTCACCGTGGTCTTGATCTCCCGACCTTGTGATCCGCCCACCTCGGCCTCCCAAAGTGCTGGGATTACAGGCGTGAGCCACTGCGCCCGGCCTGAAAATCTTTAATACATGTTTACTTCATCTACCAGTTTTTATTCACAAAGATTTCAAATATATATTGCCACAGTGATTTTTTCATTGGCCATTATTTCTACTGAAGTTCATTTTTCTGGGTCAACCGTTATACATCTAGATTTTGTCAAGAGGGTGCTATTTCCCATCAATTTTTAGGTACTACCAACTTGATATTTCTTTTTTCCTTTTTTTTTTCTTTTTGAGACAGAGTCTTGCACTGTTGCGCAGGCTGGAATGAAATGGCGCGATTTCGGCTCATTGCAACCTCCACCTGCTGGGTTCATGTGATTCTCCTGCCTCAGCCTCCCGAGTAGCTGGGACTACGGGCACACATCACCAAATTCAGCTAATTTTTTGTATTTTTAGTACAGTTGGGGTTTCACTATGTTGGCCAGACTGATCTCAAACTCCTGACCTCATGATCTGCCCGCCTCAGCCTCCCAAAGTGCTGGGATTACAGGTATGAGCCACTGCGCCCTCCCCCAACTTGGAATTTCTAAATGTTGAACATTTCTAAATGGAATAAAATGCTGAATATATCTAAATGGAATAAAAATAATAAATGAGATAAAAAATTGCTAGCCTTATGAGAAAACTGGGGTACAAGATTTTGAGTCTGACTCTCCAGGAAAATGAGACTTAGAGAAGTCAAGAGGCAGAGAATGAGAGAGAAAAAGTAAAAGTGGAGAAAGAGAGACAGGCTGAAGCTCTCCTGGTGGTCTGGTTACCTATTCTTAAAAGTCTTCAGGGTCAAAGGGTGGGGTCAAAAAGTCCCGCTTCAGGCCCAGGTTGATTGCTATTTGTCATCATCATTCTTTATTTTCCTTAGTGGCATCCAGCTATGTCTTATTTGTATAACTTCTCTTAGGTTCCAGGGTACCATTCTCATGGTTTTCCTTCAGTCTCCCCGACCTTCCTTCCCAGCATCCATGATTTATTCCGCCTCCTTTGTTTGATGTCAAACGTTGGGGAGCGCCAGGGCCTTGTCCTGGGTATCCTTTCCTCAGTGTCCTTTCTCTTTAGATATTATCATCCAATAGGGGGCCTTAAGTGCCACCTCTTATGCAAATGACACTCAAAACTGTATCTCTAGCCTTGATCTTCCACTAAGCACTAGACTCTTAGATCCAATGCTTAATGGGTGCCTCCACCTGCATGGTGGAGTACAATATGCATCTCAAACCTAACACAGCCCAAACAAAATTCTGGACTTTTCCATCCTAAACCTCTTCCTCCTGCAGCTCAGTAAACAATACCACCATGTACTCAACTGCACAAACAAAAAATGTAGACACTATTCTTGATTTAGCTTTTTCTTTCTTTTTCCTTCACTTAATCCATCGTCAAGTTCTGTTGGGTCTATTGCCAAATATAGCTCAGATCCTACTACCTCTGTACATCTGCATTGCTGCCACTTGAGTCCTTGCCACAGTCCTTTGCTGATCAATTGTCATGTTTCCTCATTGAAATCCCAGCTCCTACTGTTGCTTTTCATACTTCCCAGATGTTAGTGATCTTTTAAAAAAATATATTGAATCATGTCGCTCCTCCTGCCTGAAACATCCAATGGCTTCTCATTGCACTTAGAATAACGTTCAAACTGTTTCCTCTGGCTCAGAAATATCCACAAGAGCAAACCCCTGGGCACCTCTGTGATGTTATTACCTTTGCCCTCTTTTACTGGATGCCAGTGCCACAGGCCTTCTTTTTCTCAAGCAAGCCAATCTCAGGGTTTGTCCTATTTCAGAGCTTTTCCACAGCAATCATGGTTACATTTGCCGGGAACACTCATTCCTCTTATCTCATGTGACTGTTTCCTTTTGTTGTTCAGGTTTCAGCCTAATTGTCATCTCCCCAGACTGCCCAATCTAAAGTAGCTCCCAGGAGGTCTCTATTGCACCACCCAGCTTTAACATTATACAAAGCACTTATCACTATCCGGTATTTTTCTTATTAATTACTTGAACAGTCTTCTGTCTTATTCCACTAGAATGTCAGGTCCACAACAGGAGGGATGAGGTTTGTCTTGCCTATTGCTGTATTTCCATCCTCTGGCACAGTGCCTGTCATATCGTAGATGATGCATAATATCCGTGAAACAAATACGTGTATGGTAATACCATACACATCAGAATATAAAACTGTGGATGTTTCTTTGATAGACTCTCACCCCCACAATTCTGAACACATACAATTACATCTTAACATAAAACATTGCTTTTTAATTTTGCTGCAATTGCCACAATATAGCCATATCACTCACAAATAATCTTTGAATACCAGGATTATTTTCGAGTGGTCCACATTGGCCTGCATATTTTTTGAATCTACTTACAGCCACAGACCAGGATGCAATTCTAACTCTGCTGCTAAGGACCTGTGTGATGCTGGTCAAGCCACTACCATTAGGGGCCCCTAATATGGGAAATGACCTTCCCTGAGATCCCTTACAGCTCTAAACAAGCAATGGAGAGTAGCAGTCAAAAGCATGGTTTTGGTATCAGATGGACCTGAACTAAAAACCATTTTCCATGTAAGGGAACATGGGCCTCAGTTTTTCCTCTAAAAGGTAAGGACGATGATGTTATCTATGGCCAAATAATTGAGCAATTTTATTCACACAAGCACCCAATATAACTACCAGTTTATAATGAGCACTCAAAGCATATTAGTAGTAGTGGTCATATGATATTATTATTATTAATATCATCATCATTAATGAGTATCAATTTCTAAGAAGCAGCTTTTCAAGTACATGCCAACTAAATATTAAAATCATTGGGGGAAATTCTCATGAAAGTATCTTATTAACTTTTTTATTACTTGGATTGGTTTTTACAAATGGTCTGTTGTCTGTTCTTTCCCAGAGTATGAATTTCTGATAATCATGGAGAGAACAAAATGACTTCCATTATCCAGCTAAAATACAGTTCTGTAGCAGAATTAATCCATGTCTTTGCATGCTAAGTCATAGAAAACTGAATAGCTGTATCCTAAAACCATAGCTTCACTCTTGAGGGTCTTTGTTCCCTGTAAGCCTCCTTTGCTGAATATCCCACTGTCATTTCCTGGGTTTTCCACTCCCGGTCCACAAGTAGAAATGCTGCCCATTTGTGATTGTGATGGTGATTGTGAGGACGCAGGGCTCTTATGTGTGTTTGGTGCCTAGCACAGAGCTGCTCACAAAGCACAAAGGAGGCTGCCAGTTAAGCTGAGCTTTCTTCTCCCCTTCCAATTCAAATGAACCTGGTACAAAATCCAAAGGAACTGGTACTGGTGGTGGGGAAACAAACCCAGAATAGAGGAATAGTAGTTTATATAACCAGATTCTGTTTATAAACCAGCCCTTCTTAAACTGGGACCCGTGGTTCTTAGCTTTCATCAAGCTTTCTTAGAGGTTGATGCCCCAACAAAAGCTGAGTCAGTGATGTAAATTGCAAAAGGAGTTGGAGGGAAAGCACATTTGAATAAATCAAGTCAAATGCTCCACAATATTGTTAATATTTAACTAAGAGAGTAGCCTAACATTTTTACCTAATTGCTCTTTCCTCTTTTTTCCACATATTCTACCCACTCCTCCTACCAGCCAATCTTATTAAAAAAAAAAAAAAAAAAAAAATCTGTAAGCCAACATTCTCCTGCACTCCTCCAGAACTGCTCATTGCATAATCACCTCTAGAGTTATCTGCTTGTTATTTCCATCTCTCAGAAGTACACACCATCCACACTGGAAGCCTCAAGAAAATGCATGCATTTGGCACTATGGATTTATATTTGTTGTTTAGAAATAATTGCAAGCCCACCATTTGTAGATTAAGGAATATGGCATATGACTGCTAAAAGCCCTGCATTATAAAGTCTTATTTCAATCCTACCCCATCCTTCAAAGCCCAGTTTAAGGCTTCCTAAGACCTTCTCCAGCAGTCACTTCTCTTCCTTCTCTGACAGGTGTGCCACCTCATGTTTTGCTCAGGCAGCTGAACAATGGCATCGATGCTGTAACTGGTAATTCACAATTCTTTCATACGGGGCAAGGGCTGGTGCTTATTAAATCCTCATCGGCTGATTTTTGTTAGAAAGCATCTTTCTCCCCAAAATGAGGACATCCGTTGTCTCTAAATTTCATAATTTAAGCAAATTAATTTATAAACTTAAAGAAAGCACATTATGTGAGAGTATGAAACTTTACAGATACTAGTATTTATTTGTGTTTAATATTTTAAGACAGCTTTTATCTACCTCAGTGTTTTTTAATGGCTTAAATGTCTTTTACCTACTTATATTTCCTCCTAAGACTAAATAATATGTTTATCTTATCTAATGGTATATATAAAAGCAAATTACATTAAAAAGATTTTCATTATGAGGCAAAGTATTTACACAGTAACGCCAAGTAAAAGAGGCAAAATACATAATTATATAGATATAGTTTGGCTTCCACTGTCAAAAAATATTCAAAAACAACTGGAAGGAGGTACACAAAAAAGTTAACACATGATATTTATTTTTGGTGGTGGAAAGACAGGTGATTGTTAAGTTACTTTTGTATACTTTCCTGCATGTGTACATTGTATACAATGTGCATTATTTTACTATATAATCAAGTAAATGCCACTTTTTAAAAAGTCCTTTTGCCTTAATACATAAGGTGGCCTTCAAGTGAGGTGATGCTGCTCAAGCTGTCTGGCTAATACGTCCAAGTTTCATCAGTGAGTGAGGACTAGAGCTGAAATCTGAACACAGAAACTGTCACTCCTTAGAAATGATCCCTTCCTGCTAGAAAATGAGTTAATTAAAAAAGCCATCTTTTCTATTTAGAATCGGGGTAAAGGTATAATCACACATCAGGAGCCATTCAGCTTCAGATGCGCATGCAATTTCATTTTAAAGGCAGCAAAGAAAATAACTGGCATGTGCTGTTTCAGGCAACATGTGCTGTCTAGATGGTTATATAGGCATTATGCAAGTCACTCATAGGAGCAATTAAATGGTTCAAAATGCATCCTCTCTATCTTCTAAAAGAAAGCTCTTTTAGGAAATTGACGTTGGACCCCTTTCTGAATTATAAGTGAGTGGATTATGCATCTCTCCATATGAGAGAGCATTTGAAAGCATCAGACCGAGGGCATGGCTCTCCAGGCAAATGATTTATGTATGTATGTGTAAGACCCTTTTAGTTAGTGACCCTCCTGAATCTCTGACTTTCTGGTAGAAATTAAATGAGCTGCTTTCTGAGGCTGTGGATGGCGGTTGATGGAGAAAGCACAGGATTAGAAGGGCACAGGACAAAAACATTTAAACACAAACAAATGGAAAAATATTCCATACTCATGGATTAGAAGAATTAATATCATTAAAATGGTCATATTGCCTATACCAATCTACAGACTCAATGCTATTTCTATCAAATTACCAATGTCATTTTTTACAGAATTAAAAAACTACTCTAAAACCTATTTGGAACCAAAAAAAGAGCCCAAATAGCCAAAGCAATACTAAGAAAAAAGAATAAAGTTGGATGAATCACATTACCCGACCTCAAACTATACTACAAGGCCACAGTAACCTAAACAGCATGGTACTGGTACAAAAACAGGCACATAAGCCAGTAGAACAGAATAGAGGACCCAGAAATAAAGCCACACACCTACAAGCATCTGATCTTCAACAAAGTTGACAAAAATAAGCAATGGGGAAAGGACTCCTTATTCAATAAATGGTGCTGGGATAGCTGGCTAACCATATGCAGAAGAACAAAACTAGACCCCTACATTTAACCATATATAAAAATAAACTCGAGATGTATTAAAGACTTGACTATAAGTCCTAAAATTATTAAAATCATAGGAGAAAACCTAGGAAATACCATTCTTAACATCAGCCTTGGGAAATAATTTATGATTAAGTCCTCAAAAGCACTTGCTACAAGAAAAAAAAATTGGCAATGGGACCTAATTAAACTAAAGAGCTTCTGCACAGTGAAGGAAACTATCAACAAACAACCTACAGAATAAGATAAGGTATTTGTGAACTACGTATTTGACAAAGGTCTAATATCCAGAATCTACAAGGAACTTAAGCAATTGAACAAGCAAAAAACAAATAACCCCATTGAAAAGTGGGCAAAGGACATGAACAGACACTTCTCAAAAGAAAACACACAAGTGGCCAACAAACAGTAGAGGCTGTGCTTTGTTTACTACCAAACCTCATATGCTTTGCCTTGTTGCCAACACAGAGTAGAAGCTCAATAAATTTTTATTGAATGAACAAATGAATGAATGAATGAAATGTGTGGAACTTTTCAATGAGAAACAGTGGCCATATATCTCTCTTATCTCTGCACACAGTTAGCACTTACTAAATTTATATTAATCTTACTATTGAAGCTTTGAAATAACAAGGTAAAAGATAGTTGCAACTGCACTAAATCTATATAGGCCCTGAAATCCACTGGTAGATGCCAAAAGTAAGCACTTGTAATATATCACCTGAGAAATTCATTTCCCCAATCCTGTCAAACTCATTGCTTTCTGGGCCAAACCACCAGTCTTTGAAAGGTGATGTGAAGATCTAAAAACACAGTAAAAATGTAACAAAAGTCACATATGTAACTTTAAATTTTTATAGCTCCCTTAATAAAGTAAAAAGAAATAGATGAACTTTTCATAATATGTTTAACTTAATATATTCACAATATTATCATTTAAAAACATAATCAGTACAAACGCTCGCTCACTTGGGCAGCACGTATACTAAAATTGGAATGATTACAAAGAAGATTAACATAGCCCCTAGGCAAGGATGACATAAATTCGTGAAGCAGTTCATATAAAAATTTCTTTTACCTATTCAGGTGATAATTTACTTTTTTAATATATAATTTCTTCTAAATCTGTGTGTTTCACATGTATGGTTCATCTTGGTATGGGCTTATAACTTTCCACACGTCTAATTCAATCCTGGGAAGAAGTTACACTATGAGAGAACCTGGATTATGGTGGTTCTCAAACTTACAATTCCTTCAAAACTGTCAAGCCATATTCTGAAAATACAACACAAATTTGTTGCTGCAAGACCATGTTTCAAATGAAGCTGGGGTATACTTTATCCTCTGTCATCCTTAGGAATTATCTCCATGAAACTTAATTGCTAAGCACAGGGAGTACCCACTCTTTTCCTCTTTCAACTGTTTTCATTACTTTAAAGATCAAAGCAATTAGTCAATGAAATGAATCACTAAACAAATTGTAACATTTTAAAAGTTAACTCCATTTTGATACAAACTTCACAAGACAGGTTTTGTGGGACTTCCATCTTCTTTTTGGTGTCTCTCTTAGCAGAGCTAGTCAATTCCTTTGAAATTGTACTGTACTTTTTACATGTATATAGTTTCGTAAGACAAATTAAATTTCAATTTCTTAGTATTATGGGAGACTGCTGTTCTTAAAATAAATGAAGATAAAATATGTAGGTAAATATTCACTAACGAGGTACATACAAGATTAATCATGGCAACACAGATTATAATAGCCCTATACTGGAAATAAGCAAAATGCCAATGAGCAGTAGAATGGGTGAAATATTGTGTGATAGTCAATGGAATTCTACACATACTGAAAATCAACTACTGTTACATAAAAAATTTAACTCACAAATTAGTGAGTGAAGAGGCCAGTCACCGAGACATCACACTATGATTTCATTTACATAAAGTTCAAAAATAGGAAAAATTAATCTATGGTCTGAGAAATCAGGATAATGGTGACCAGGGGTTGGGGAGAAGTGATTGGTAGGGGGGCAGGATGGGTCTCCTGGGGGACAGATAACATTCTGTTCCTTGATCTGGGTGCAGACTATATGGGTGTGTGCATGTAGGATTTATACAATTCTCTGACATTCATTATGCTTCAATACCACTTCCATAAAAATAATCAGACCATGAGAAAGTTAGAAGCTTGCTATCATACACTCCTGCCCCATGTGTTTCTGTTAAAAATTGGGCCTATTGTGCTGCTTCCTGCTTCTACCTTTTTGAGTTTCTAACTAAATCAAGGCAAAACAACTGATAGGGCTTTTAAGTAAAAGGCATGTTTTTCTCTGAGTTTGTGTCTTTCCTTCTCTCTGAGTCTCCCTTCTCTTTCCCGTGCCTTCCTGCACTCCCTAGGTCCAGGTCTTTCTCTTCTTCAAGCACATTTACTTAAAAGAAGGAAAGATAAGTAATAACTATATTTTCCTGATTGGATGAGAACAACTTTGGGATGTGTCTGCAATCTTCAAATTGATCTTTTTATGATGATATGAAGAACTTGAATGGTTAAAATATTTATTGTTGATTTCTCATTTCATTCTCTGATTTGGGCTGTAAGAGAGATCAATTTTTCTCTACCCACTTAACTCCTGTAGAGTGTGGCTGTGGGGGATGTATATATTTTAATAAAGCTTTAAATTAACAATTGCATGATACTCTGACCTGCTCTTACTATGAAACTTAGCATACTTATAAGAAATATTGTTATGGCCAGAAGGAAGACAAAATGTGTTATGCATACCAAAGCCTATATGTAGTGGGAAAAAATCCTTTCCTATTTTAACTATTTCTGAACTGGTGTCTCTTTAGGAAAAGGTTGAGCTAACTGAAGGCTTTGGAGGCAGTCCCCAAGGAATTGACTACTTGTGGGCTTAGAGGTTGTCTCTCACTCACCACCCCCACTGATCCTCAAATAAATTTGCTTACAAAAGTGGGTATGTTATTATTCTTCCCCACCCAGGGAAGTAAGTTGGGTTAAAACAACCTTATTTCCAAACATCATATAGAAATTACAGGAGATGACTTAACAACAACAAAAAATTCAATGTGCAGCTTAGGACAGCCATTTAGAGCAAACACATTACTCTGGGGTGAGGAAAAGGAAGAAAACTTCCCCTTGATGATAACTTTAAATATCTATGTATATATTTAAAGCAGCCATGGCTAAATGAAGCCTTCCTAGCACTGCTAGATAAACACGACCTCACTACCTTTGCAGGAACCTACCTTAGTGCAGAATTGTAAGAAGTTGTGCATTCAGAAAGCCTCACATTTTTCACAGGAGAGCTTTAAAAATGCAATTTCTCTTGGAGCAAACCATACAGAGCTGACACATAGTAATCACTCTTTCCACATTTCAGTAACTTGTGCTAACCCTCCTAGTTTTCAAATCTCTTTAGTCCACAGTAACAACGATCTGCTAGTGACCCAGATGCTAAGCTGAAGCCCAGGTTTTCCTCCTCCTTCTTATCAAAATATTCTAACCAGAGTTGTGAATGAAGTTAAGGATCTAGTAAAACTTTTTTGGCCTTTCTCCACCTCAACCTAGGAGGAATCACATAAAATAATCCAAGGCCAGGAAGTGAAAGCAAAGGCATATGAAGTCCCTAGAGCAGAGGTTACCTGGAGTCTCTAAGGATTTGAACATCTTACATCACTAGGATTTAAAATATCTCCTCTCTCTTATGTAGAGAATCAAAACTTGACTGAAGAGCCTTTGTAAACATCATGATAACAGAATATTTGATGGACACTGCACCATTTGTTTGCGTTTGCTCTCTGGCTAACTTCAGAACCTCATATCTTGAAAGGTCAGGTACACAGCATTGAGAAAGGTATATTTTTGCTGAATGATGGTGAGCATCGCAAATCAATTTCAATACACTTTCCTGAGGAACAGGGAAGGGTCTCTGCATTATCTTTCAGGAAGTCACACCATTCAACATTATCATATGAGATACAATCTACACGCCATCTTTGTATTGCCTTAATTAAGGCAGCAGGGCTCCCTGGAAAAGGAAAAAATCTACTGCACAGTTTGGATGTTTAAGTTTGTGGAAACTTTTTGATTCTTTGAATACTCTGATTTTTTTTTATTACACTTTAAGTTCTAGGGTACATGTGCACAACGTGCAGGTTTGTTACATATGTATACATGTGCCATGTTGATGTGCTGCACCCATTAACTCATCATTTACGTTAGGTATATCTCCTAATGCTATCCCTCCCCCATCTCCCACCCCATGACAAGCTCCGGTGTGTGATGTTCCCCTTCCTGTGTCCAAGTGTTCTCATTGTTCAATTCCCAACTATGAGTGAGAACATGTGGTGTTTGGTTTTTTGTCCTTGTGATACTTTGCTGAGAATGATGGTTTCCAGCTTCATCCTTGTCCCTACAAAGGACATGAACTCATCCTCTTTTATGGCTGCATAATATTCCATGGTATATATGTGCCACATTTTCTTAATCCAGTCTATCATCAATGGACATTTGGGTTGGTTCTAAGTCTTTGTGATTGTGAATAGTGCTGCAATAAACATATGTGTGCATGTGTCTTTATGGCAGCATGATTTATAATCCTTTGGGTATATGCCCAGTAATGGGATGGCTGGGTCAAATGGTATTTCTAGTTCTAGATCCTTGAGGAATCACCACACTGTCTTCCACAATGGTTGAACTAGTTTACAATCCCACCAACAGTGTAAAAACATTCCTATTTCTCCACATCCTCTCCAGTACCTGTTGTTTCCTGACTTTTTAATGATTGCCGTTCTAATTGGTGTGAGATGGTATCTCATTGTGGTTTCGATTTGCATTTCTCTGATGGCCAGTGATGATGAGCATTTTTTCATGTGTCTGTTGGTTGCATAAATGTCTTCTTTTGAGAAGTGTCTGTTACTCTGATTTTTAGTCCTTTAATCCCTTAGAACCATTAACTATGAGTCAAAACAACTTCCAAATCTGGAGTTTCCTTTAAAGAGAAAATGTCTGTGGTTTATTAAATAACTGCATAAAATTATTTGTTTAATCTCTTATCCCTGTCTTTAAGCAGGTAGCTTGTTCGGTATACTGTGTAAATCAGTATGAAAATTCAAGAAATTACCTAGTAGAAAGAAGCCAACATTTTGGGTCAGGGAGGTTGTTTGCTAGGTAAATTGGCACAATGTGAACATTAACACAAAGTTCAAGTAGTTTCCAAATCAATTTGATTTAGAAAAGAATGCAGATTGCATGTGGGCTTCCAAGTTCAAATGTCTACATTACCACGTTTCCCTTGGAGGGAAGAAAAACAGGATGTGGTTTAGGATGCTGCTATAAATCAACTCAAGGACCCTTTAATAATTTCAGTAATACCTGTGTGCAGCCCACATTTGGTTTAAGTGACTTTGTCCAATCCTAGGAATTTTCTAGCTTTAGGTCGATGTTAAAACTCAGCGCCAAGTCCGGAGCGAGAAAGAAACCACCTACTGAGAATTGTTTTTCTAATGTTTTCCTTAACAATTTATAATAACCACCAAGCAAGTCTTTGGATGGGGAAATTTCAAGTTAGGGCTGCCAAGTACAGTTGAAGTCTTAGCAAACTGACATTGGACCCATGATTCCACTGGTACTTAAACTTATGTGCACGTCAGAGGCCTTCAGGGACCCGCACTCGATCTACTGTATCAAAATCTCAGGGGAGGCTAAGTCAGGGACAGCATTCCTACAACTCAATAGCAAAAAGTCAAATCACCGAATTTGTAAAATAGACAGAAGACTTGACAACACACCTCAGAAAGGTAGGTGCATGAATGGCTAATAAGCACACGAAAAAGTGCTCCACATCAATAGTTATCAGGAAAATGCAAATGAAACTACCATAAGATACCACTCCACACCTGTTTGAACAGTTAAAATTAAAAAGACAGACTAATGTTGGAAAGGACGTGAAGCAACCATAACTCTCATACATTGCTGGGAGAAGGGTAAATAGCCCAACTACTGTACTTTGCATAATGGTTTGGCAGATGAGATAAACATATACCTACCTTACAAGATAGCAACTTCTCTGCTAGCTATTTACCCGAGACATGAAAACATATGTGCACGGAAAAACTTGTATGAGCATGAGCATAGCAACTTTATTCCTAATAGCTAAAAACTGGAGACAGTCAAAATGTCCATCAAAAGGACAATAGATACATAAATTGTGTTAGAGCCAAACAATGTAAAAGTACCCAGCAGTTAAAAGGGACAATCTACTGATACAACGTAGTTGAACTTCAATAGTATTATTCTGAGTGGGGGAAAAAAAACCCAAACACAGAAGATCATATTGTATGTTTTCATTTTTATGAAATTTTATAATAGGAAAACTAATGTTTAGTAAGAGAGAAGAACAGTTACTGGCGCCAGGGGATGGTGGTAGAGGTGGGTGGGCAGGGATTGACTGTGGGGGACATGAGGGAACTTTCTAGAGTGGTGGAAATGGTCAATATTTTAAAAGAAGTGTGGGTTATGTATTTGTCAAAACTCAGTGAACTGTACACTGAAGATCTGTTTGAACAGATGTAAATTATTCTTCAATAAAGTAAAATTAAATGGAAAAAAGTAAGTCTCCAAGTATATTTACATATTTACAATGTGAATCTATGTTTGTAAACCACTACATCAAGGAATATTAAAAAAAAAACTCTGCAAAATGATTTTTATTTTTTGCTACAATCCGAAGGTTTTAGTGATGATACTCACAACATGTTGGAAGATCAAAGTTTGGGGTGAGGGTTAAAGCAATGACAATCTGTGTGTGTGTGTGTGTGTGTGTGTGTGTGTGTGTGTGTTACAGTAAAGGGTGGATTCAGCAGGTCTATGATGTTCAAATTCTACACATTCCAAAGAAAGGCATGCCCCACCCCCTTCATCAGTTTATGAGAGATAACTTCTAAACCCTTAGAATATCCTGCCTGATAACAGTGTCTTTGTATACCTGTGGCATTGCGCCATGGCAGATGGTTTATGCTAAAGATGTGATTAACAGTGAGGTGCTTGGGCTGGAGACTATGTAACTAAGGTCAGTCATATGGGCACTCCATCCCTATGTAACCAATTCCTAATTTTAAAAATCCTGGACATCAAGGCTTGAGTGAGCTTCCCTGGTTGGTAGCATTCTGTACACGTTGTCACACATTGCTCCTGGGAACAGTAAGTACTGTCCTATGACCTCACTTGGAGAGGAAAACTGGAAGTTTGTGCCCGGTCTCCCGTGAACTCTGCCCTATGCACTTTTTCCTTTGCTGATTTTAATCTGTATCTTTTCTAAAATAAACTGTAACCATGAGTATAACAGCTTTTCTGCTATCTTTGAGTCTTTCTAGTGGATCATTGAACTGAGGATAGTTGAGGACCTCACACATATGCATGCATGCACACACACATACACATGCACACACATGATACAAATAAATTGAAATTAAAGAAACAATAAAAAGATGCAATGAAAATGGGTGCATTGAGTTTTCATAAAAGTCCAATGATCCTGAACAGGCCATACAACCCCAGGAGTATAATCCTGTGTTGGATTAGGGGAATGGTCTAGAATTTGGTACATTGGCCTCAATCTGAAAGGGTACAGGTGTATACCACACAAGGTGCTGAGATGATCACCGCAGTATAGCTACTGTGAATTTTCAGTAAGGGAGACAGCATTTTTCTGAAATATTCCACAAATAGAGAAACAGACAATCACAGCACCCTCCTTGATCCGGCATTGCCTACCCCTCCAGATTCATGGTACATGACTCTCCCTCTCATTTTCAGTATTTTATCCAATACTCTGGGGTTTTCTGCCTCTGTCCTATATTTTATCCTTCAGAGCCTACTGTATACAGTGGAATTATTATTTCTTAGCCTGGTTATATATTTTTAACCTCTCTTACTAAAATATGAGCTCAGTAAGGACAAGGAAGAGGTCTACAGGTCCTTACTTTGTCTCTAGCACCTAGTTTAGGCCTGACATTAATAACAATACTATCTGAAGGGTGAAAGCCTGAACAGCTGAGTTCCTTGAATGCAGCTGGTGCTTTTCAGTTTCAGGGCCTTTGCATATACCATTCCCCCTTTTCGGACCAATCTTCCCTTTCTCCTCTTTACTAGACAATTCCTACTTACTCTTTCTTCCTCATCTTTTTTTTTTTTTTTTTTTTTTGAGACAGAGTCTCACTCTGTTGCCGGTCTGGAGTGCAGTGGTGCGATCTCGGCTCACTGCAACCTTCGCCTCCCAGGTTCAAGCCATTCTCCTGCCTCAGCCTCCTGAGTATCTGGGACTACAGGCACGTACCACCATGCCCAGCTAATTTTTGTATCTTAGTAGAGATGGGGTTTCACCACTTTGGCCAGGCTAATCTCGATCTCTTGACCTTGTGATCCACCCACCTCAGCCTCCCAAAGTGCTGGGATTACAGGTATGAGCCACCATGCCCGGCCTTCTTCCTCATCTTAAGCATCCCTCCTGGAAAACCACCCTCAGATTAGCTAGATAAGACACTCTTTTCATACTAGTCTGTATTTGTTTGCTATTGTTATATAACAAATCACTTCAAATTTAGGAGCTTCAAACACCACTTATTATACTCATAGTTCTGTAGGTCAAAAGTTTGGGCAGGCTTACCTGGGTTCTCTGCTTTAGAGTCTCTGTATTGGTTTTCTAGGCTGCCTTAACAAAATATCATAAACTAGGTGGCTTAAAACAATAGAAATATATTATTTTGCAATTCTGGAGTCTAGAAATCCAGACTCAGGGTCTTGGCAGGGCCAAGCGTCCTCCAAAGGCTCTAGGGAAGAGTGTTCTTTGCCTCTTTCAGCTTTTGGTAACTCCAAGAATTTCTTGCCTTGCAGTAGCATATCTCCAGTCTCTGCCTCCATCTTCACATGGCTGTCTTCCCTCTATGTCTGTGTCTTTACATGGCATTCTTCCTGTGTTTCTGTGTCTGCGTCAAAATTTACCTCATCTGATAAAGTCACCACTCAGAGTCATGCTGGATTAAGGGCCACCCTACTGATCTCATCTTAACTTGATTAACTCTACAAAGATCCTGTCTCCAAACGATGACACAGGCATAGGCACCAGGGGTTAGGGTTTCAACATACACATGGGGGGACACCATTCAATTTTTGCTGGACACAATTCAACCCATAACAGTCTCACAAGGCTGAACTCAAGGTGTCATAGGACCTGGACTCTTATGTGGAAGCTGTGGTGAAGAATTCATTCCCAAGCTCAGTTTGTTAGCAGAGTTTAGTTCTTTGTGGTTCTAGGAATGAGGTCTCTGCCTCCTTGCTGGCTGTCAGCTAGCGGCTGCCCTAAGCTTCTAAAGACCATCAACATGCTTTATCACAGGACCATCCATCCTCAAGCCAGTGTTTGTGCATCAAATCCTTCTCATGCTTGGAGTCTCTCTGACTTGAGAGAGACTGCTAAAGGCTGGAGAAAATGCTCTTCTTTGAAAGGGATCCTGTAATTAGATTAGGACCACTGAGATAATTTCCCTTTTGCCATATAACTTAACCTTATCAAGGGAGTGCTATCATATTAACAGGGTCTACTCACACACAAAGCAGAGGGGATTATTTAAGGGCAAGTGTCACTGGGGGCATTCTTGTAATTCTGCCCACCACATCGCCCTTGCCAGGCTCTTTTTCACCTTTTCTCAAATGCCTAATTACTTATTAAACATTTGCTTTCCATGTTAGATTATACACTCCATAAGGGTAGAGAATAAATTCATGTTATTCACAGCTGGTGTCTTGAGCACCAGGCATGAGGCAGAGTAGGCACCTGAATAAATGAATCAATGGATGGATGGATGAATAGATGGGAAAATGGGTGGATTTCTCCTAAATATTCTAACAGACCTGTTAGCTTGCTCATTTGATATAGAAATATTAAGAGACAAGGTTGGCCAGGCACAGTGGCTCACGTCTGTAATCCCAACACTTTGGGAGGCCAAGACGGGTGGATCACTTGAGGTCAAGAGTTTGAGACCAGCCTGACCAACATGGTGAAACCCAGTCTCTACTGAAAATACAAAAAGTAGCTGGGTGTGGTGGTGCATGCCTGTAATCCCTGCTACTCGGGAGGCTGAAGTAGGAGAATGGCTTGAACCTGGGAGACAGAGGTTGCAGTGAACCCAGATCACACCACTGCACTCTAGCCTGGGTGACAGAGCGAGACTCTGTCTCAAAAAAAAAATAAATAAAAATAAAAATTAAATTAAATTAAAAAAATAAAAGAAACAGGTCTTGACTGATTGGACATTTCAGGCAGGAAAATGATGGAAAGAAATTGAGTTTGCAGATTAGGAACACAGATGTCAAGGTCTAGATAATGAACCCAGAGTCTTGACTGACAATAGTCAGAAACTTGCAAATGCTTAAGTTCTGCCACAACATGAGAAATGACCTGCCATTTATTCTGCCACTTTGTCTTGGTTTCTCCAAGAATATCTATTATCTTTTCAAAAATTAATAGGTGCAGACAATTGTGTGACAGCTAATGAGAAAACAGAATGTGTGTGTTGTGGCAGCACTAACTCAGGTGGTACGATTTAAACCAACAGACATACTTGTGCTGCTAAGATTAAAAACCTATATTAGGCCCTCAGCTAAATTGCTAAATAGATAAACAGCCTCCTCATAAGTACGAAATTCCAAACCTGCTGGAAAAATATATTTTTAGACATACAGTGCTGAAATTTCTGATGAAACAATCAGACTTGTATATTCCAAAGTTAAGCACACTTCCAAAGTTTTTTCTCATTGAGGGCAATACAAATGGCTACTTTAATTATATTTTCCCTTTGGGTGATTCAATGCAGTATGATTTTTAAATGAGTTTTTAAAATATGCTTTTTAAAAAATATATAAGAAAAGTGGTTGGGGCCAGAGAGCCTGTAGCTAATAGCAGACTTCAAAGAGGGGGAAAGATCAATGTGTATCTTCAGGATTAAAATACACAGCTGTAGTTTGCAAATTCAAATACATTTTAAGTCCACCTCCTCTTTCTACCCCCCAAAGGCTTAATCCTTTGATTGACAGTTACAGTCCTATCAGAAAAGCAGACTACATTTATTCTGGTGCACTGAAGGAGGTAAGCCTTAATCTCTTTAATCGTCTCAACCATGATGTCTTTGAATAAAGGAAAGCAATTACTATTTCAATTCCTGCTGGTTGCCTTTCCTGGGAATAAACTGATTGGGGATCAGAAGTCCTGTCGGTTGCATCTTGCTGGACCTTAGGGGGCTGCAGGTTTACAAGTTGCATGACAGCCTAAGTTAACACTGCCCATGTTTTTCTGCCACGGCTCCTGCTCTGATCCTCCATCTGACTTCTCCTCTTTGCAGGCATTACATAATGTGCAAGGGGAAAAACAGCCTGAAATAATCTCACATCAGGAGGATTTGGACAAAAAACCAAATTCAAACTGATAATCCAAGGCTGAGATTGTCACTGTCATTCAACTATCCTTCTGAAATACTTCTCAGCTTGTGTTTTGGTACCTGTTGCAATAACTTCAAACAAAAAAAAAAAAAAAAAAAAAAAGGAAAGAAAGAAAGAAAAAGAATGTCTTCATAGATAGATTTCAAAGCACAGCCTAGATATTTGATAGAAAATTAGAGCTAGTGATGTTTGTTTGATGTATGAATATTCAACAGTTATCATCTGCTAAAAATGGAGTCAACTATACTGTTTATGGCAGGAACAGATTTAATAGCACCTTGAATCTGGAAGTCACGTTTGAGGCTAAGAGAACAAACGTAAGCTTTATCATGGGTTGTGAGAGTGTTCCCTCCAATGTTAGAAGTCAGAGAATGTAAGGAGACTGCAGGGGAGCGAGCTAATAAAAAGAAATCAAGGGTTGCATGCAATGTCAGGAAATTCAGGGCACCGGAGATTATCAAAATAATTCTTCAGGTTTATCCCTGGGGATCCACCCTTGCCAAAAACAAATGAATGAACAAACAAACAAACAAACCAAAAACCCAAAAACAACAACAAAAAAACCCATCCACAGTGGCAAAGAAAATACTTCGAGTAATTTTCTTTATATTGCTCACAGCACAAGTGAAGTATACCACCACTGTTTTTTAAAAAAAGATAATTCTATAAAGTCTGCAGTTTATTCTTCCATTACAAACTGATGTAATTTGGTGTATTTAAAAAGAATAGCCCAGGGACTGAAATATTTTAATTTGCTTCTCTAATGAGAGGTTCTTTGCAGTTCTTCTAAGAACACTTGTTTTCCCAAGCTTCCTTCTCCCACATTCTCTCCCACATACACATGCTACAAAACTGTGTGTTATAGTCCTGCTTGGTTAAAATATTACGTGTCAGGGATGAAGTCGGCTTTATGTACCAGCACACACATACACAGTCACATATATCCAGGGAAAAGCCCCTAACCCTAAATTTGTTTTATTTTGTAAAAGAAAATCACTCTCACACTGGGAAATAAGAAAATTGGCTATGGACACTTGTCATATATGCTTGATAATTTCACAGCCTTTTGTTCTACATTGCTTGTTATAGACATGGCTTTCTGTCAACCAGGAAGTTCCATCAGTTTCTAGAAAGTCAGAGAACTCAGTTTACTTTATGGGTAGGAGAGGCACCTTTTCCTTATTAGCTTGGAAGGGAACTAGCTTCTCTTGGGTAAATACCCAAAGTCGGATATGTTATTAGGCACTCATTTTAGGGGTTCCCAAAGTGTGATCATAAACTGGATCACAAAGGCTCTCAAAATGTGATATGCAAACCAGCAGCAGCAATGCAGCACCTGGGAGCTTGTTAGAAATGCAAATGATCAGGCCTCAACCCAGACCTACTAACCCTGAAACTCTGGGCATGGATGTACAGCGAGCCCCTCAAGTGATTCCAATGCATGCTCAAGTTTGAGAACCACCGTCTTCTATCATGTAAACCTCAGAATGCCTTATTAAGTAGGCACTGTTATCTCCATCTCCAATCCCTTATTGGTGAGGAAAGTGAGGCTCAAAAAGTAAGGCCATTTGTCACATAGATGGGAAATAATGGGGCTGGGATTTAAACTTCAATTGTTCTAGCTTCTAGCCTTAAGCCTTTTCCATGCAACCTTTCATATCATCACTGCTGGCCTTAGAAAATAACTTTAAACTTTGCTAAGAATAGGGGGAGGGGGGAGGGGGGAGGGATTGCATTGGGAGTTATACCTGATGTAAATGACGAGTTGATGGGTGCTGACGAGTTGATGGGTGCAGCACAGCAACATGGCACAAGTATACATATGTAACAAACCTGCACGTTATGCACATGTACCCTAGAACTTAAAGTATAATAATAATAAAAAAAAAGAAAGAAAAAAAGAAAAAAAAAAAAAGAAAATAACTTTAAACTTTGAAAACAGCTCTTTGCAGCCTAAGCAGCTTCCTATGCATGGAGGTACAATAGCGCTTCCTATGACTACACCTCCAAGTCAAGCTTTCTCTCCTACTCTCAGGCGTCATTCTGACAGAGATACAGAATTATACATTTGAGCTGGGAGGTTTTAGCAGCGCTTAAGGCATCAGGGGAGAAGCCAGGGTGACAATAAGATCTTCAAATTCCTTGACCTCAAAGAATGTAGACTTTGCCAGTCTGTCTATGCACAGGCCATGGACTTATAAATAACTGAAAAATGGGCTGCTGTGCTTGATCCTGAATCCTAATGTGACCTTGGGACATAGCTTTTGCCTTATCCCAACAATTCTGAGGCAGATGGTAGAAGATGCAGTGGAGGCAGAAGAGAGTCAGTTTCTTGTGGAACTATGGAGAATTTCTGAGAGATAAGGACTTTTGCTTTGGTCCTGTATTCAGTTGATCAGACTTATCAAAAAGAGAAAGGAGATCCTCCTAGAAGTTAAGAGAGGGGTTTGTTTCAATAGGAGATCAGTAGGAGATTACATTTTCCTGAAAATTGGTGTCATGGTACACATAAAACTGGTACACTCTGAGTCAGGTTGATGGACCGTATCAATGTCCATTTCCTGGTTGCGATATTGTATGGTAGCTATGCAAGATGTTATTGTTGGGGAAAAATGAGGAAAGGGGATCTAGGATCTCTGTCTTATGTCTTACAACTGCATGTAAATGTACATATATTTCAAAATAAAAGTTTTTTTAAAAGTTGGTGTGATGGTAAGAAGGGCAGAAAGTGGTCTGGGAAAAGTAACTTGTAACTGTGCTATTTCATATCTTTAAATATCATCCTTGATGGGTCTTCAAGTCTCTATAGCTCTTGAGCAACTGAAAGGAAACTCATGACAGAGGGGGCTTTCACATCATTCTTAACCTTTCACGGAAGTCACTGGAACATAATACTCTTACAGTTTAAGTGACACTCCGAGGGAGGGTCTCCTTGCACTGGTAACATGTCTAACACCCATCCTTAAGTTTGGTTGCTAGGTAACATGGTCACTCTGCTATTTAGGTACAGCATCTCTAACCTATTCCTTCCTTGAAAGGGGTGGACAGGTTGTAGGGAAAGGATCTTTGTTGGAAGAAAATCTGCTGGTTGCTGCCTTTTTAGTATTTTTTCCCCTTCTGAGCTGCCAGACGGAATATTTAAAAATACACCTAAGCTGCTGCTGGGAGCCAAGAATTTCACATCAACTGTTAACTGCCTGTTAATGGTTTTGATGGAAGGCTTGATATGAAACACCACATCCCAGTAGATAATTTGATTGCAGACAAGATCAGACAATGTACTGCAGAGGGTGTGGGGGTGCTATTTCTTGATTCCCCCCACCCAGGTGTGTAAAGAAATCTATCCCATAGCTGGAAATACAATATAATCCCTAACTATATCTTTCCAAGAAGTCTGAAAATGGGATCTTTCCATTGGTAGTGAGGTGTGAAAAACAATTCAGGATGGCCACTTTTCAAGCAAATGTTGCAAAGATGGTTGGGTACTGGGGGACACCTAATACCTTATGGGGGATGAACAAGATAAAAGTGTATTTTCATTGAGAACACTCACTGTGCCAAAGACTATCATTTAACCCTCCTATGAGGCACGTACTTTAATACCCATTTCATAGATAAGTGGGGATTTGAAAAGTGAATTAATTTGCCCAAGGTCCCAAAGCCAGTGAGGAAGGGGTGAAGTCAGGTTTCAAATTAGATACCTTTGGTCTCTAAATTCATACTCCTAGCAGTTATGCTGTGTGTGTTCTGCAGACTTTTCCAAGCCTAGATTTCTAAGACTCTATGAATAATCAGGAAACCGATCTTTCAAATAGCTTTGATATACAATCACATACACTGAGGGGTTTCCAGAGTAGGGAGAACCAGAAGCCCTTAATGAATCAAAACAACCATTTTGTTACAGATGGTGCAGATTAAGCCATATTTTTTTTAAAAGAGGAAGATTACAGAGCTGTACAGTTCACAATTTGTTGTAAAGAGCTTTGCCTCTCTTTGCCACTTAGTGTAATCATTGTAATACCTCCCATGCATACAGTGCTTTAGGACTTACAAAGCACTTTCACATATATCATTTGATCTTCATAATGATCCTGTAAATTCAGTAGAACATTTTACAAATAAGGAAAATGTGGTTCACAGAAGGTAAATAAATTGCCTCAGCAATGTGTCTCAAAAAGAGAACTTCTATATTTTGGCTAGGACACTGCTTCACTGTGTGGGGCTATCCTATGCCTTGTGGGGTCTGTAGCAATGGTGGGTTCCCAACCATTAAATGCCAGGAGCTCTGCCCAGTCACTGTTATTCAACATTTTTAATAATTGTGCCCTCTGGGAGTTAAACCCTCCATTCCCCATGGAGATCTACTGACACACGGTGCAGGTAAGAGGTTTGGGTGTTTGGGTGTCACGCTTCTTCTAAGTCGTGGAGCCGGGGCTCCAGATGGCAATTCCAGCACTCTTCCTACCATGGCACTATTTTAAACTATCAAATGTGCAGTAGCCTAACCCGGGTTGGGGTGGTCTTCACAAAACTGTTCCCATTGTTTCAATCATCAGATAAATTCTTTTAAAGTAACTGGGCAAAAACGTGGAACTACTGACAAGGAACTGGGCAAATGGCCAATTAGTAACTGAGATAATAGCTTTTGCCATAATGGCTTTAAAAAGAAAAAAACACGTTACCAGAATCTGCACCAAAGGGCAAACGAACACAGAAGAGCCTTGTGTAACACAAGGGTGGTTACGCCTAGGTTTATCTTGCACATCAGAACATTTTAATATTCTATTTAATTATATATTCACAGTTGAGGGCCAAATTTGATGTTATAAAAAGCATACTTAATTTTAAAAAGCACATTTATTTAAATATGCTTTTAATAACATGTAAATATATACCAGCAGATTTTTAAAAATTATCTTCTACTTATTCTGTTTACGACTTATTTTAAATTTCAGCTTTGCTGATGAAGTTGAAAATTGGCTGCTTATGGACCCAGTTCTATCATTAAATGGGATGCTTACTTTGGTCTACCTGTGTTCTCACTTTAATAATTTGATTTTGATTTTTCTTTAGTGGACATAAGCACACTCCATTTCATTACCACTTCCAACTGTATTACATTCAGTTTACCTTACTCTTACCTTACATGTGTAGTCCCTGTACTGGATTTGATGGCCTTGTGGACATGCTTAGTCTAGGGCTAATTATCTAAGAAAAGAAGTTTGAGGACTAATAAAAATGGTGGCATATCAACATCTCAGGGACCTGATGACTAATGGTTTAAAAGTGTGCCAACTTTTCACCTTCTGAGACCTTGGTTTCCCAGCATAAAAAATGAGGCCCATAGAGTTGGGCCTTTGTATTGGTAGAATGTGCATCTGCAGATTCAACCAACTGTGGATTAAAAATATTTTTAAAAATAAAATGTAATAATCAAAAATACAAAATTTTAAAATAGAGTGTAACAACTATACAGCATTGACATTGTATTAGGTATTATAAGTAATCTAGAAACAATTTAAATCATATGAGAGGATATGTATAGGACACATGCAAATACTATGCCATTTTATATAAAAGACTTGAGCATTTATAGATTTTAGAATCTGTGGAGGGTCCTGGAAGCTATATCCTCCATGGATACCAAGGGATGACTATATTATAATTTCATCTATGTCACAGGTTATTGTGAATATTGTACAAATAGATAAAGGTAAAAACATCTTGATGAAGCTCCACGTGCAGCATTTGTCTACCTATTCATGGTCCCTACCATTTACTAGACACTCTTACAGGTGTAGTATCAAAGTGCAGCATTCACCGTACTCACCGATGGTCTCCTATTTACTAGACACTCTCTGGGTTCTGGGCCAAGAATAATAAACAGGTAAAGCTTTTGTTGGGCTATTATTGACTCTCTGGCTTTAAATTCAATGTTAATGAATGCTCATTTCTGAGAGCCATCGCTTTGATACAGAGCCAAAAAATAGTTCCTACTGAGAAGAATGCAAAATGGAGACAAGAGAAGTCAGAGGATATGCTGCATTTCCACCTCCTACCTGACTGTAACATTCAGGACCTATCCCCGCCCAACAGCCAACTTGTTGTCAATTAACAGGGGCATATCCTCTGCTGAGATTTCTTCCCTTTCTTCTGTCTACCACCACCAGGTGGGTAAGTGGGTGGGTAGGTAGGTGGGTGGCTGAGTGGGTGGTTGGGTTCCACCCCCACAACCCATACCATCCTGTGCTTAGCTCTATGAAGACTCCTATCACCTCATTTTGAAATTGTTCCATTACAGGAGAACACAAGCATCTTCACGTAATATATGTCTCAGATGGAGGTCTGGCACCTAGTGGATCTCCACCTTTGAAATCTGTTGGAAGATCCAACTAGTGCTCATCTTTGAAAATAATTCTCCCCCTCCTCTAGCCCACGGCAAAGCACATAATCAAAGTTGCTTTTCCGGGTTTGGACATTTTTACAAATCAGGATCTTCTTCAACATTAAAGAGAACATTTACCCCCATCTGAGTTAAAAGCTTTCTCCTAGTCCACTTTAATAGCAATCATCTGCTGACAATCTTTTTCCCTCTTGGATATACTTATCAGCCAAATTAGTACACCAAGTGAGAAAAATGCTGAAAATACTTGTGCTGTGTCTTGGTTCTCCTTGTTTTTCCTTAGAAGAATAAATACAAGAAAAGCAAGTTGAGGGGATAATGGCTACAGGTGCTAGAAGCTAAAGTAATTAGAAACCCCACAATACCACTTGGTCATAAACAAAGTCTCCCTACAGAAAATTGGAGCTTTATAGCTAGCTGCACAGACCTGACTTAAGAAATCTTTCGATATGCGGCCCTGTCAATGATGTTAAAACTATCACACTGACTGATGGGGTGCTGGGCCCAGATATTTCTAAGACCCCATATGTTTTGTGGAGACTTGATTAGATTATTCTTACCTTAGGAAAACACATGGACACAAGAGATCTTCTCAACAAATTCTGGGCTACAGACGCTGTGGGATATTTCTATTATCCAGTCAGTCTTTTTACAAGTGGATATGTAACATCCTCACACATCCTCATGCAAATTGTGGACTTTGCCAACTGTCAGCCATGGAACAATTCCAATTTGCTGGGGAGGATTTATTCCATCATACTCACAAATGTCAAAATTATTCCATTTGCTAGACATAGAGTTATAGACATATATGTACATTTCAAAGATTATAACCCAGGAAATGTGCTTGATAACAAATCACCACCATTTTAAGGGGAGGAGTGTATGGACCTCTTAAAGTCCTGGGAAGTCTTAAAACAGACTACTCACTTCTAATCACAGATGAGTATTATAATAGCTAACATCTCTTGTGTGCTGTATGCCAGTTGCTGTGCAAAACTTTACATATACTTAAATCTCATGAAAACTCTTCAAAGTAAATATTATCTTCATTTTCCAGATGAGGAAACTAACACAGAGAGAGGTTAAATAACTTTTCCAAAGCCACACAGCTAGTAAGTGGCAGAGACACTGTCATACCTAGGCAGACTAACTTCAGAAACCATGCTCTTATCCCCTGCATCAGGCTGCTTCTGTAACAACAGTTCCATTGTCACAGTCACTGATTAGGGAATCAGGATAATGGGTTTGTCCTCTGGAATGAGCATTGAAATCTGGACTGCTGGCATGGTTCTATTACCGAATTACTGTGAGGTCTTGGCTAAATCACTTAATCTCTCTTAACCTTCAGGATCTCATTTGATTCAGTACAAGGAAACACATGTATCTCTAAAAATTAAATAGAGTCACAGATGTAGTATTTTAGAATGTAAATTCCATCAGTATATTCTCTACAGTATCCTAAATACCTAAAACTATAGTAGGAAGTGCTAAAAAATATTTGCTGAATAAACGAGTGATCCAACAAAGGAAAAATCACTACATAAAAAGCAGTAAGTTCAGCAAAACTATTGCACAGCTGATCTGAATTGAGCACTTACAGGGTGCTATAAGCCTAACTAAATCTTTTTATTAAACTGTAGTACCACACCCCGCAATGTATTTGAATTCTTGTTCATTTGGAACAGGTGAGAAAACAGGGATACAGACTAGTTAAGAGTCTTGACCAGATCTCATGGCCAACAAGTATCAAAGCTAATCTTTGAATCCAGGTTCCCTCTGGGCAAGATGCTAAACAGACAAAGATAAATTATGCATCTGTCTCTTTCCTTAAGAAGCTTACATTTCATTGTTGATAGGTAAGCATGCATGGAAACAACAAATTGGGACCTGTTGGGTTAAGAGTTATAGAAGAAAAACAGAACCAACACAGGAGAGTGAGAGTAATTCTGAATGGGTTTGTCAGGGTTAGTGTTTCTAAATCTTGGCTGCATTTTAGAATCATTGGGGCTTGGTACTACCAGTTTTAAAAATACTCCAGGTGATCCTATTGTACAGTTAAGGTTGACAGCCACCAATCCACACAAATCTCCTTGAGAAGTGTTTATGTTGAGCTTTAAGGGATAAGTAAAATGGCATTATGATCTCAGAGGAATAGAGAGCTTAAAGGACTTGTCCAAGGCCACACGGTATAATAATGTCAAAGTTAAAACAGAATCCAGAAACCTTATGCCGATCTTAGGGAACATTTGTGAGATAAAGACACTAGCATTGCATTAGACAGCATAAAATGTGACCAGGAAGGTAGTTTCATTCCACCAGAGGACATTGTAGAGAATTAATGTGACCTGCAGAGCAGAGTTTTCCCCTAGCACCATAAATTTCAGCTCGACGCACACTTGTTACCAGTAGGACTAAGACACAGAGAGTGGAGAAGAATCTATTTAGCGCTGCCTCTCCTCACATCACTCATCATCAGCTTCTGATGTGAAAACACAAAGCTTTGCTTAGTCCATATCTATAGATCCTAAATGTAAGAAGACAAGCTGCTGCCGCTGAGGCGTTGCCTCGCGTGATGGATGAAGCCAACTATTGCAACTGCTGAAAAATCTCCCAGTCTCGCAGTCATAAAACTAAAAGGCAGAGAAGAAGGGGGCCATCTGCTTCATGCTGGCTACAGATTTAGCTCCGCTTGGATGGAATGAAGAACCCCTCCACTCCTTTAGAAAAACAACAACAACCAACAACTTCTTGTTCATTTTTGGAGGAATTGCCTCCTCTAGGTATGGAGTGTTTTAAACATAGATGTATGTCTGAAATTAGGAAAGGGTAAGAAAGCCACAAGGTGCCTTCTTTTTGGCCCCAGTTCTCTTTTAATGTCTGGTTTTAGGGAAAGTCCAGTCTACTTTTCTAGACTGGGAGAAGGTACGGCACATAATTTTCTACTATTCTTTGATTGATTGATTTGAGACAAGATTTTGCTCTATTGCCCAGGCTGGATTACAGTGGCATGATCACAGCTTACTGCAGCCTCAACCTCCCGGGGATCCTCCCACCTTAGCCTCTTGAATAGTTGGGACAACAGGCACACAACACCATGCCTGGCTAACTTATTTAAAAAGTTTTTAGTAGAGATGAGATCTGACTATGTTGCCCAGGCTGGTCTTGAATTCCTGGCCTCAAGCGATCCTTCTGCCTCAGCCTCCCAAAGGGCTAGGATTACAGTAATCCTAGCCCTTTGGGAGGCTGAGGTGGGAGGAGGCTGAGGCTGAGGCATGGACAGCTTATTGTTAGATTTTTAACAAATGATAGTTTCAACTCTTATAGCTACTGGTACCTTTTAATACTATTTTTATTCCGGAGGAGATATTCATTATCAATGTCCTGGGATTTACACTGGTATAATATATAATGGGATCTTAACTGATTATTAAAGAAGAAGAGTTTTCAAAATGGGTTTCTGCAGAGCCCTGTAGTGCTTTCAAATTCCCCATAGGGGGCATAAGGGAGACAAAGAGAAGCTGGTGCTGAACCTGGGCTCACCACTCTCCCTCCACACCCCTTGCCCCAAAAGGGAGTGTCTCCATCTTTATCTGTTTATCTATTGAGGTTCTGTATAAGATTGTTTTTGAGAAAACTATTTTGGTTACTAAAAATGCTAATTGGGAAAAAATCAAATTATAAACCATGTGTATAGTACAATCTCATTTTTCAAAATAGGTACATATGTATGTGCATTTATAACACACAGGAAAAGGGGCACTAGAAATATGCACAGCAAATGATCTCTTCCTGATGTGATTATAATGATTCATATTTGCTGTTTTGCTTATTTGTATTTTGTAAGTTCTCTGTCATGGGTTTTCCTAAGAAAAAGAAAATCACGTGTATCAGTAAAAGTCATGTTTTCAACAAATGTGGACCTTTGAGAACTCCCCAGTGAAGTAAAGGTGTGATGCTGTCAGACCCCATACAACGTGAAGAGGTGCTCTTCCAGACATGTCAGTTGAGGATAATACCCTACTTCAGGCCTGGAAGTACCTGCTTTGGGGCACCTCCAAGCTTACATTTCCATAAGGGGGACAAGCTGGTGGTTTTCAATTGGCCCCATCTACCATCCCTAGAAAGACTGACCATCATTTCCAACTAGACGGGGAACTCCTCACTGCTTATAGAAAATTAGAACTAGATCCTTGGTCCTCTGAGTTGCTCTAAATCAAGTGGGTACTAGCCCTTCATCAGTGACAAACCGAGGCAAGAACAAGTGGTAAGGGCTTCAACTTTGGATTTAGACATTTGTCAGACAGAGCCTTACCCTAATCGGCTGTAACCATGGGTAAGTCACTTACTCTCTCCACACCTTACTTTCCTCATCAGAAACATCAAGGTCATAATATTACTATACAGAGTTTCTGTGAGGCTTAGATCCAATATTTCTACATATGTCTGCTAACATGTGATGGACCTAGTCCGGGCTCACCAAGTATTCAGTAGTACAAGTATTATTATCAAATTTTATTTGCTCCTCCTTTCTGTCTGCTTTCCCTAGAAGCATCAAAATTGTATTTAATGCTAGGCCCAGCCAAGTAAAGAGGATGATCTAATGGTATAGTAAAGGGCTTACATGGCATTTGGGAAAACTAAGGCAAGAAACTGTAATGTTCTCCCAATTACAATTCTGACATGAATATGCACTGGTAACAGTGAGTAGTATCATAATCTGGCCTGTTATCAGAGTTCAAATAGGGAATTTTACTTCCATTTTCCATGGGTTTGCAAGAGGGGATAATATTTAAAGGAACAGATTCATTGTTTGGAATATAAAGTATAAGAAATCAGACTTTAATAAAATTTAAATGGAAAGTTTTCTAAATCTTCACAAAATATATATTCACCTTATGAAGAAATAATGTCCTAGTAATAGCTTTTGAATTGGAAATAATGTAAATTAGATCACTTTTTTTAGTTTCATGCAAATAAATGAAGATGTATAAGATAAAGTTACCTTTTCCCATTAAGTACTATCTTGGAATAAAAAAATAAAGAACGGATATTGCAGGCTACCTTGCAGCAAATTAAAACAATCAGGGAACGATAGGGAGATTGGTGGGTTAAATATAGAAAATTATTGTAAAATGCCACACTTCAGTCAAATTATCAAAAAACCTATTTTCATCCAGGTGTTCATACAATCTTCAAATTCAATTCTCTTTCACAATGTGTCTGCAAAATGGTACTCAAACACATTCATCTTATTTTTCATAATTGAGTCTGTGATTGGGTATGCTTAGCTCTTTTATGAGAAAACATTGGGCCTTGTAAATTAAACATTAGTTCCCTTTATCATCATGTGTATACACCTTGTAATCATGAATTATGCAGGCCAGTACTGGCTGTCCTATTATGAGAGAGAGCAGCTACATGAACCTCAAAGAGGGGACGTGGCAAATCATAGAAGGGGCAAAAAATTAAGCTGCATAGTATTGCCAGGAGAAAGTGTCAGACATTCTCCCGTTTACTGTGATGTTTCTCAAGATACACTCACAACATTTCAGGGAAACACAGCTTCCCTATTCTGAGCCTAGACTTGACAATGCCCAGCAGAATTGAAAGAGAAAGCAGAAACTGAAACTGTTTACATTATTTTTGAAAAATATTTTTGTTACTGGGGGAGTCAAACTCATTAGATGACTTCATCTAAAGCTAATGCAGCTCCCTTCTCTCTCTCTCATTTTTTCTCTTTGTGCTTCTCCTTTCCTTATTTATCTGCAACTGCATGTGTTTAGGCGTATTGCCCAAGTGAGATGTATTGATCAAATGACTGAATCACTACAGTTTTGTTGAGCACCCTCTGGTTAATCCAGTGTTTTCTAACCTTGGATGTGCACATTGAAATCATCTGGGAAAATGTTAAACCTTACTGATATGTGGGCTTCTGGATCTTTTAGAGCCCCTGAGTGAATCCGACATGCTGCCAAGGTTGAGACTCACTGGTCTAACACGAGCTTTGAAGAGAAATAAGGCATTTCTCTTGTTCTCAAGGAACTTATTAAATTATCAAGCTAATCTAGATCCAAATAAACAAAAACCTAAGCTAAAATATTCCTGGAACCATTTCTGCCTTCATTCTATTCTATTCTAAGCCAGAAAAAGAGGCAACCAAGACAGTGTCCCTGTCCTCCAGTAGCACTTGGTCTGGTGAGGACACAGGCAATAAAACTAAAATAGGGAGAAGAATACACACTGGATTCAAAAGGACCACAAAAGGAAGGCTCCTTGGCCAGCCAGGATGTAAGCTAAGGGAAAAGTGTCCCCTAAGGAGGTAATGTGAGATGGAAATTTTCAAGGTTGAGTTGAAGTTAACCTGTGTGTGTGTGTCTCCATACAAAAGCATAAAGGTGAGAAAGCATGTGCATCTCTTGAGCCACAGGTTAATCAATGGGGCTGTAGTAAAAGGTGTTTTTGGAAGCTAAGCTGGAGAAATTAGATTCAGGTTATTTTAAAAGTATCCTGTACCATGCCTGGCAGGTGAAGCTTCCTCCTGAAGGCTGTGGAGAAGCTTCTGAAGAATTTTAAACCAATAAGGTCTGGGCTTTGAGACCAATCCTGGAACTTTCCTTCCCTCCATCCCCCATTGTCATTAGAAAAGTGACTGGAATCTTCTTTTGATAAACGAAAGAATCAGGAACACTTTCCTCCATGCCAGGATATCTATAGTAATTAATTTTTCTGGAAGCTAGCTCCCTCTGCCCATCTTTCTACCAGTATAGATGCCTTGCTTGCTCAGCCTGAATTTATTAAATATTTTTGTAGGTAACTGTTCACAGTGAAGGGAGAGGCTTCACACCTTTTCTTAGTAACTGAAAGACATTAAAGCTCCTCTTGCAGGTAACTATAGTAATAATAGGTTTATATTGATAACTTCTATTATATTCTATGTTTCAAGGAATTAACATACACTTAATCCTTACAGTAACTTTCATTAAGGTGATGTTTTTATTCCCATCTTACATGAGGAAATTGAAGCTCAGTGAAGTTAAGTAACTTCCCCTAAAATCGCATAGCTTGTATATGACTGAGCTGTAACGAAAGCTCCTATCTGACTGCAAAGTTAGGGCTTTTTCATCTTACACTGCTCAGTTCCCCAACCCACATGCAGAACACCCTTTTTTCCCGCTGACCTCACAGGATGGGTTAAGTTGAGAGAACTACAGCATCAGCAATGTGCCAGGGCATTTAACAGCCCTGCGAAAGTCAGTCCAAAAAAGAAAGATGAGGAAAGCGTAGCTGTGGACTGGGCACCTCTTCCAGAAGCAATGGTGAATGGCCCCTGATTCATGGCTGGGGCTACTCAGTGTTCCTCCTTCTTTCTACCGCTGTTTCCTTTTGATACAGTGCTGCCCTGTGTCATGTTTCACAATGAATTATTTGGTGACCCTGTGACAGGATATGAAGATATTGCCAAGCAATAGATATCAACATGAGAAGGTCACAGCACAGGCTACCATAGAGCAAAGAGTATGAACTTTAAGTCAAATACAGATTTAAATCCCTGTTGCACCACTTACTAGCTGAGTTGACTTGGGGTAAAAGATTTACCCCATTCTGATTGTTTCTTCTTCTGTAAAAATGAAGGAAAATTGTAACTATGAGACATAATGCATGAAAGTCCAAGTGCTGCCATACAGTAAGCCCTCAACAAATACAGAATTTCCTTCTTCTAATGTGATTAAAGATGGATTAATTAAGCATTAGTGAAACAGCCTTCAAAATGCACATGCTGACAGAGGGAATTGGCTTTATATGAATGGGTTAGTTTTTAGGAAAACGAATGTCATTCTCTGTTATGGGCAAGAAATCCATCCATATGCTCTTCAAGTATGCCATCAGGAGTGAACTATGAGATCTCTGCATGAGGTCTCTACATGTGTCCATACTGGAAAAGATGTGGCAACTTGTGGGGCACCCCCAAGATCAGCCTAGGGACTGGTTTCTTTCAGTGTATATATCACTGACCTCACTAATGAATGGGTAATGCCATCATGAGGCTTGGAGATAGCTCAGAAATGCATGTGTCTCCTGATTTGACAGGTGAGCAATACAACTGAAGGTGTTATGGAGAGACAACACTTGATTTATAGAAGGTAACTTTAGAAGTCAAAGTCAGGAGGCAGGAGGGAATGAGTATAAGCCATGTGATACTCTCAAGGTCCAAGAACTCTAAGACGGAGGTAGGAAAATCTAGTGTTGAGGTCATTTAGCTGGAGTTCTCAAAGGATTCTTATGTAGTTTTTAGGGAATCTGTGAAATCCCTAAAACTGTGTGAAAGGGTATGTGGGTATGTGTGGTTTTGGGGCAGAAACTCTACTTCTCTAGATTTTCAAAAGGGTTAAGAATATAGACTCCAAATTCAAATCCTGACTTTGCTAATTTCTAACTGTGTAATTGTTACTTTGTAACCTCTCTGGAAAAAATAATAAAAAGTATTTCATACGACTGTGATGATAAATGAGTTAATATTTCTAAGGCACTTAGAATAGTACCTGGGATATAGTCAGTGTTCATTAATAATCATTATAATATTGAAATATAGAAGGAATTGCTTACGTCCTAGATTACTGGGTGCTGGAAAAATCTTGTCCTAAAATTAATGAGCAAGTCATTTGAGGAATCTGGGCATCAGATGTCCAATATATAAAATGAAAACCTCCCAGCTCGAATACATTGGAACACTGCTTTGCTCCGGGCTCTGGGGCAGTCCTTCTAAAGATAAAGGTGAATAAGAGAATGTTCTTTCCCTGAAAGAACTCATGACCTAGGTTAGGAAGATAAGTATAAAATAAACACAGATAATTATAATTAACTGGCAAGTCCAATGACAGATTTATTCAGAGGATTATGGGGATACAGATGAAGATGCTTATTCAGTTGACCTTCAACATTTGTCCAGAAAAGTTTTAAGTTGTATTTCTGGGGGAGGAAATCGTCAGGGACTTTTTTGTTGTTTTTTTGAGACAGAGTCTTGCTCTGTCACCCAGGTTGGAGTGCAGTGGCACCATCTCAGCTCACTGCAACCTCTGCTTCCCAGGTTCAAGCGATTCTCCTGCCTCAGGAGAGTAGCTGGGACTACAGATGCAAGCCACCATGCCCGGCTATTTTTTGTATTTTTAGTAGAAATGGGGTTTCACCATGTTGGCCAGGCTGGTCTTGAACTCTATGGTCAGGGACTTTCAAGCAGAAAGTATATGCAAAGGCCAAGAGACGTGAAACACCACTGTAAGGGTGAAGGGCCATAGTGGATCCTTGTCACTGGAGTTCAGAATATGGGATAAGGAGTGGTAAGAAGGGCCTGAATGCCTTGGTGAGGAGCTAAGACTCACCTGTAGGGTTTATGTAGAGGAATGAATCTGGCAGGGAGTGTGAAGAATGGGTTGGCAAAAGCCAGCATGGGAGGGAAGGAAACTAATTAAGTGAGATCTGTGAAGTAGACAAATAAAGAAAGGAAAATGGCAAGAACTAGGGCCAAAGCATTAACTGGATTCATGGCTCAGGGGTTCATTCCAAGAAGGAAGGCAGATGCATCAAAGAGTTAAGAGATAAACATGGAATGACTTGGTGATTGATTACACATGAGATGAGAAGGAGACACATTCAAATAAAATTGCTGAGATTTCTAGCTTCGGTGACCAGATGCATGGTGATTTCACCATCTGGGAGGGAGAGCTGAAGTGTGTGTTTAGGGGATGGGCAAGGAATGATGAGCTCAGTAGGGGACATACTGAGTTGAATTAAATTGAGTAAGACATATTGAGTGAATCCAGAATAGGTCTCTAACAAAGATTAAATTTGATAATGTTCATGGACTGCTTCATAAACTACAAAAAAGCTAATTGTCTTCATTATTATTGCCATTAGCTTACAGTATGGGCCTTGCAAGTTCTTATTTAACCTCTCTCACCCTTAAATTTTCCATCCACTTCAATGGGGATAAAAATCACTTTCCAATTCTAATTCATAAGGATGCATGGGTATAAAATGAAATTGTCTATGAAACATCACATTCTTTCTGGGAAAGATATACAAATCCAACATAATACTATTAAATGACATTAAATTCAAAGAGATGAGACAGTTTACAACAATGATTTACACAATGTTTAATAATGAGAAGACAAGTATATCTCTGAAATACACGGTTTAATACAAGAACCAGATCACTATGATGCTTTTAATCATATAAATGAAAACTTAGTTTTTTGAATTGATATATGTCTATTTCTGAGGAGTCTCCCAGAAGACAAAATGTTTTGAATGTTTTTATATGTGTACACTTTTTTATATATGTATATATGTGTTTTTATATATGTGTACACATATATGTGTATTTATATATGTGTACACATATATGTGTGTGTATATATATGTGTGTGTGTATATATATGTATATATGTATGTGTACATATATACATATATATAAAAAAGTGTGTGTGTTTGTGCTTAAAATTGTGCAATCTTCCATATGTACAGATGGGAAATAAACAATTTAGTCAAAAGCCTGAGTCCCTGGAGTTGGTTGCTATAATAAAGCTGAGGCAGTAATACTTTTTATAAAATGTTTTCACACTTTAATATAAACCCTTGATATCCTGGAGCAGCAGAACTGTCTCATAGGAAATAATCAAAAATCATAATTAAGCACTGACAATTATTCAAAGTATTTGGAGAAATCCATTTGGGTCCCAAATGATACAGATTCTTGTTCGCATATCTAATTTTTTGAATTACAGTTAATCCCTTGTGATATACCGACGAGGAAATCACAACAGAAACAGTGAGTTGGAATCCTGTTTTGTAGTACTAATAATCTTGGTGCCTCCAAAAATCAGACAGTTCTTGTATTCATTCATCTAAAAGTCCATTTTTGTTAGAGCAAATGGGACCTCATTTACTCCATTCCCCATTTCCAGGCAGAGATTCCTATATTTGTAATACGTTTTACTATTTAACAGTCCTCATCATTGCCAAATATGTCCTCTGAGTCTCATCTAAATCCATTGTTAGGCACCAACCAGAGCTAGAAATGGTGAGAAAAAAAATTGACTAGTAAGTAAGACAAGAAAACTCTTTAGTCTAAAACAAACAAAAAAAGTTCACTAGGCCAGATTTTCACTGTATATTCCTCACAGCCATATGTGCAGAGGGCATGTGCACCTTCACACAGTGCGTGGGCATTTTCCCCTTAGAGAGGGAAAAATTCTTTACTATCAGGTACTTATTTTGGCACTTGGGTCTGCAAAATACAAAATATTTCATATCAAGGCTGGGCATGATGGCTTATGCCTGTAATCCCAGCACTTTGGGAGGCTAAGGTGGGTGGATCATTTGAGGCCAGGAGTTCAAGACCAGTCTAGGCAACATGGCGAAACCTTGTCTCCACAAAAAAATACAAAAATTAGCTGGGTGTGGTGGCACATGCCTGTAGTCCCAGCCACTCAGGAGGGTGAGGCAGGAAGAGGTCGAGGCTGCAGTGAGCCCTGATGGCACCAATGCACTTCAGCCTTGGCGACAAAGTGAGATCCTGTCTCATAAATATTTCATATCAAGAGGGAATAAGATGGAAAATCCTATGGCCACATGACATCCCCTTGTAATATTGGTATCTCCCTAAGAAGGCACCTTGGAACTATGTCTGCCAACCATAATTCTCTTTGCCAAATTTGCCAATATATTATTTCCCTCTGGCTTAGGGTTCTCTCTCGCTAAAAATGAAGGTTAAAAGGAAGATTTTCTTCAAGTGAAAGCTATTGTTCACTTACTGAAAATGTTTCCATGACAGTTCTATTTGTGGATCTTAGACACGAATGTAGATTTAGCAACATACATCCTCAAACTAAACATTAAAAATTATTGAAACCACATCTAAGCAGCAAATAACTCTATTTGAAATAAACCAAGATATTTGGGAAGTTTTATACAGAAGGCAAATCTACATGGACCTCATTCATTATGGGTTAAGAGGGTAGAGTGCTCATGTATCCATTTGGCAAGAACAAGAACACTAACAATAGTCATTAGTGCCAATGCTTTACATATATTATCTCATCTAATTTTCAGAAGAACTCAGTGAGGTGGATACTATCATCCCTGTTTTTCAGATGAGGAAACTTAGGTAAAGGGAAGTTAAGTAACTCATCCAAAGTCACATAGATGATAAACGGTAGGGATAGGATTGGAACCCAAGTTGTCAAGTTCCAGAATCTGTACCCCTAACCACTATGGAGTGAGGATTTTCTTCAGTAATCTGTCCAATATGCAGCCAATCAAGATAATCTTTTTAATTTCACAGCAAGACTGTGTGTTTAATTTTCTGCATGATTGCCTCAATTATCCATTTAATCATCATATTAACAATAACGATAATCAAAGTGTTTTTATTGCATGTCAGTGATGTGCCTTGCACTATAATAGGCACGTTGCCTAGATCATCTCTTTTAGTTGAATCCTTAAAAAAGTCAATGAAAGCAGAAATTTGCAGAGAGAAGAACTGAGGCAGAGAGGAGGTTTTATCTTCTTTCATAAAGTCAAATACAAGGTGATAGCCAGAATCCGAGCTTTATGACCCATGCCCTCTGATTAGAATGCACTGCCCCGATCTCACTCTCTAGACATCTGGAATGATGCTAAAGTTTTATACTTATTTTCATGATGTGCATGATTAATGGTACCTTTGCAAACACATCTGTACTGCATAACCAAGGTTTTCTCTGAAGGTTCACAGACCTAAACCTGAACATAATTGAGTTCATTTTCTTCCCAGTCTCTGGAAAGCATGGTATTTTGTAAAGCACGTAACAAATGTGTTTAAAATAAAAATGATGATTCATTATCAAATTTAGTGACACTATCAAGCTCTGGTATAATGTTTTTTTCATCTATGTTTCACTGGATAATTAATTTCCAATTTTTTTCCTGACCTGTGAAAACATTAACAGGTAATTTTATGAAGAATGATCTTCCCTGTGACAGAAATGATGCAGTTTAAAGTCAAAATGAATTAATCTTCTAAAATACTATAGGCAAATATTCAACCATTTCAGTGATGGTTAATAATATTAAACAGAAAACAAGATTCAATGATATTTTCTTATTCTTTGTTTATAACTAAAGCCACAAGTATTTCTGCGTTATTAGTGAAGTTACTAAATATTGAAGATTCAAGGCTATGAAGCTGAAATATCTGAGATTTCTACGTTAAAGACAATTATTTCATGTGTTTTTGTAATAGAAATATAACTGAATTACATAAACCCCCAAATAATCGTGATATACACAAGATGGCAGTTGATATGTGTGTGTGTGTGTGTTTGTGTGTGTGTATACACACATGAAAACTAAAGCTGGAGGAAAGCAGCATAATGTTGGACTCAACCTCATCTGGGTGCCAAGTTACTTCCATTATGTTGCTCCATTTTCAAAACAAAACTCATGCCTTATAGTTCAAGACAGCCACTCAAGCTCCAGCCAGTCAGTCCTGCTTTCTAGCCAGCTAGAAGGAGGAAGGAGGGGGAGGTCACTTCCTTAAATGATATTTCCTGGAAGTCACTCCGATAATTCTGCTTTATCCCGTTGACCAGAATCTAGTCCCAATGCAATATCTAATTACAAGAGCAGGACTGGGAAGTTTTGCCAGCTTAAAAAAAAATCAGTGAAAAGAAGAAGAAAATGAATCATTAGAAAGCAAGTAAAAGACTACCAGGGCTTAAAAATGTAAAAAGATCAATACTTTCCCTTTAAAATGAGACATTATCCTAAGGCTCTGTAGGTATCCTTACCCAAAAATCTAGTCCCTTGGCAAGTATATAAAATCTAAAACCTTGATTCAAATTGCATAATCCAGAACTAAAGATAGACTTTTGTATATGGGAGTTATTATTATTTTTATGCTGTTTAAAAATGCTCTTTTGTTGAGCCTCTACCACCAATGTCTAGGAAAGGATGCGGGGAAAAGTAGAGACAAATCACAGTTGTAAGGTAAGACCTCTTCTGGTGAAGTTTACCGGCATCAACATCACCCATCAGCACAAACTAGTTCATTTAGTTTACAACATCGAATGGACAAACAGCAGAAATCTTAGACTTGACTAAACTCTAAGGGAAGGGGCAATATGAAACAGTAAAACCATCTGGTTGAGAACAAGAATTCAGGCTGGAATAAACAACCAAAGGAAAATCTGAGGTTGACACACCTACTTTTTGACATAATTGCCTGTTCCCATGGCTTAGTTCACATTTTTTCATGTTCAACTCACATGTACATTCTCCTGTTCTTTCTTCCTTTCCTTTTATACTTTACTGAGGAGCAAGTCACCACTCCCCCAACCCCCATGAATGCCTGTGAAAGCCAAGGACATACAACATCCAAGTTTGGTGAGGAACAACAAATAATCTAAGCGTGAATGCAAATTTAAGCATAGGTATCAGGGTCCATAGTTACCATGACCAGTGAACTATTTGAAGACCAAAACTAGAGACTTAAAGATCTCAGTGGACTAGATTATTCAACACACTAATGCAAGTGGGAAAATAGATTCTTAGTATAATGTGTAAACTAGAGAAAGCAGTCACTACTGTTTTAATGAGACAAAGTGACAGGCCCATTTTCAGACAAAGTTGTGGTCAAACTCTGGCTAAGCTAATTAGGGTTCTTGATTCCAAATAAGAGAAACTAATTCTGGTTAACTAAACTGGAAAAGGAGCTTGTTGAAAAAATATTGGCTAGACCACAGGGTCTTCAAGAAGGCAGAAAGGTTTGGAAAGCAGCCAGGAACCAAAGCTGGGCTGCTGAGAAAAGAGCCATATTATAACTAGAAACAGTCATGAAAACTCGTCATCATGGGGTGGTACTTTTAGCTCTGCTACCTTTAGCTCCACTGGACACAGGATGCTATCACTGTGGGTGGAGTAAGTTCTAAGTGGCTCCTGCTCCTTTGTTTCAACTGTTCCACACTTTTCATCTCAGAAGGAAATGTCTGTCAGGTTGGCCAATCTTAGGTCAGATTTTCAGGCTCTGTCAGAGTCTGAGAGAACAAGTACTTGCCTTCTTGAGCTTCTGTATTAGAAGACCGAGCTGCATATCCCAAGGCTCACATCATCGTGATTTTCCCCAGATAGAAGCGTTAAGGTGTTGAACAGCCAAAAATGGAGCCCTTCACATAGAATCTATGACTTATCAGATGTGTGATTTGAATAAGTTACTTTAAATCTGTGTCTCGGTTCCACCACCTCTAAAAAGGGGATAATACATCTCTCATTAGGTCATTTTGAAGATGAAATAAGATTATATAAGTAAATGTAAGTTATGAGGCCCACAGCAAGTATTCAATACATTGGCCTAAAGTGCAGTTGTGAAGAAACAGCCTTTATCATAATTATAGAGGGGATTTGGAGGATTTGGATTAAATGCCAAATTCCATTTATTCTCTGTTGCCCTGAAGGTTTTGGCATGTGATTTGTTTATGCCCCTTAAATTTCTTTTAATCTATCAATTTATCTTTCTGTTCCCTTCCCACCTCCCACTATCACCTATCTCTTCCTATGATATTGTTATTGTTGAAGAAACTTGGTATTTTATTTTGAACAATTTCTGATAGCCCAAATTTTATTGATTTCTTCCCCATTTGGCATGTGGCATGCTTCTCTCCCTGTATTACCTGTGCTTTGATAGTTATATCTAGATGAGTGATATGGTTTCACTCTGTGTCCCCACCTAAATCTGATGTTGAATTGCAATCCCTAATGTTGAAGGAGGGACCTGGTGGGAGGTGATTGGATTATGGGGGTGGATTTCCCCCTTCCTGTTCTTGTAATAGTGAGTTCTCACAAGATCTGGTTGTTTGAAAGTGTGTATCATTTCTCCCTTTGCGCGCTCTCTCCTGCCACCAAGTGAACACATTTTTGCTTCCCATTCTCCCTTCTACGGTGACTATAAGTTTCCTGCAGCCTCCCAGCCTTGCATCCTCTACAACCTGTGGAACTGTGAGTCAATTCAGCCTCTTTTTAAAATAAATTACCCAGTCTCAGGTAGTTCTTTATAGCAGTGTGAGAACGGACTAATACAATAAGTGATCAGATTCAGGTTCAATTTTCTGGAAAGACTACTCCATATGCAATGTGTTATACTTCTATGTGTAATGTATACATGTATAATGTTTAGTTATTTCTCTTTTTATGATGTCACTGATCATAATCATTGCCTAGACCTATTTGTTCTTTAGGACTTGCAAATGCTAATATTCCAATTCTATCATTCCTTCTTCATGTGTTACTTGAAGCGCTCTTACAATGAGAAACTTCTCCTTATCTGGTTGGTCTGAAGTACAGTCATGAGGAAATACATGATAAATGCTTGATTCTTTCCTGTGGTTCATCAGTTTGCAAAATATGTTAGCTTTCTGTCATCCTTCAAAAGTGACCAAAGAGATGGGTCTTTTTTTTTTTTTTTTTTTTTGAGATGGAGTCTCACTCTGTCGCCTAGTAGTACAGTGGCATGATCTCAGCTCATTGCAACCTCCACCTCCTGAGTTCAAGTGATTCTTTTGCCTCAGCCTCCAGAGTAGCTGGTATTACAGGTGCCTGCCACCACGCCTGGCAAATTTTTGTATGTTTAGTAGAGATGGGGTTTTGCCATGTTGGTCAGGCTGGTCTCAAACTCCTGACCTCAGGTGATCCACCTGCCTCAGCCTCCCGAAGTGCTGGGATTACAGGCATGAGCCACCGCACCCAGCTGGAGGTAGCTCTTTTAGTTAGTTTTAAAAACATTTGAATACATTTGATGTGTTTTAAACCACTTTAGTTATTTTCCTTACTAATGCTCAAACTGTCTGTCCCCTCTTTGACAGTGAGGGCCTATTCTAGTAGCCTCCTAAGTTCTTTTAATAGGACGTTAGTAGCTTTTGATAACTTTGTTAATTTTTTGACTTTTTTCTTATCAACCTGAGAGAATAAACTTTGCTTTTTGACATGCCAAAATGTTCCTCCCCACCACCTCCAGTTACAAAATCCCATCAGCATTTCCTTTGAGATTACTTTTGCATCTGTCTCTTTCATTTTCCTTTGCCTGGAGTCAAGTTCAATTCATAATGGCCCAATCATGAGGTTGTTAACAGTTCCTCTTTTAGTTGGTCCCCTTTTAAAAATCTTTTCTTCTTACCTGCACCAGAGAGACTTACCCAAAAAAGAAAAGAAAAAAAAAAATCTGGCCCAGCTGGCCCCCCGTTTACTCTGAATTTCCTGACACCTGTCTCCATCTTCATGACTTTGTTGAAGACAATCCATAATTTCCACTTTGAAAATTTCAGGAACATTATCAGGCCTCAGTTCAAAAGCCACCTCCCTCCAGGAGTTCTACAGGCCATGAACCACCTTTATTTGCCTTTTTCTTCTGACATTTTTCCCTCAACACTTCATATCTGAGTTACTTATTTACATGTCTATCTAGCATTGAATGAATAACTACAAACATAAAATAACTCAGATCAGAGATATGTTACTGTTATTTCCAATATTCAATTACTCCTTTATTTTAAAAAATGTTTAAAAGATACTCAACTAATAACATTTCTGGCACCCGTATCCCAATTCTCCAGTGAGATATAAATGAGCTACAGCTCCTAGAAAGTCCATCTGAGCAGTGGCTCAAATGCTTTATCTTGCACTTGACATATTAATTTTGCACAAAGGAAATGAGCTGAATTCCTAAATGAACAGTAGGACAAACGGGAAAATATCACTGTGATCAGTGCCACTTTTATCATGTCTTTCTGGAAGCAGAAGAAAAGAAAAAGAAAGAACTTCCAGAAAATAATTCTACCAGGTCAATCAGAATGAGTTCTATCATACTTAATAACATTGTTTTCAGTCTTTGTGGCCTATGGTCAAGAATATAGTGATATTCTTGTGAGAAAGCATCTAGGGCCAGGTGTGGTGGCTCACACCTAAAATCCCAGCACTTTGGGAGGCTGAGGTGGACTGGTCACCTGAGGTCAGGAGTTCAAGACCAACCTGGCCAACATGGTGAAACCCCTCTCTACTAAAAATACAAAGAAGTAGGTGGCACGGTGGCAGGTGCCTGTAATCCCAGCTACTCGGGAGGCTGAGGCAGGGTTATCACTTGAACCTGGGAGGCGGAGGTTCCAGTGAGCCAAGATCGCGCCATTGCACTCCAGCCTGAGCAACCAGAGCAAAACTCTGTCAAGAAGAAGAAAAGAAAGGAAAAGAAAAGAAAAGAAAAGAAAAGAAAAGAGAAAAGAAAAGAGAAAAGGAAAGGAGAGAAAAGAAAAGAAAGCATCTAATACATACATGACAGCCAGATCCGGTAGCTCATGCCTATAATCCCAGCCCTTTGGGAGCCTGAGGCAGGCAGATCACTTGAACCCAGGAGTTTGAGACCAGCCTGGGCAACATGGCAAAACCCTGTCTTTACAAAAAATATGAAACTTAGCCAGGTGTGGTGGTGTGTGCCTGTAGTCCCAGTTACTCAGGGGGCTGAGGTGAGAGGATCGCTTCAGCCTGGGAGGTTGAGGCTCCAGTGAGCTGCGATCTTTCCATAGCACTCCAGCCTGGGTGACAGACAGTGAGCCTGTCTCATTAAAATAAATAAATAAATAAAACATACATGACAAAATAAGTAAAAAGAAAGATTGAATTATCTCATATTGGTGTCATTTCATGCTCAACCTACTGCCGTGCCATTCTCTGCATCTGAGCATTTTCAAAGCCATCAAAAAAATATATTTGGAATGAACTAAAATGCAGAAATGTCACTTCAAAAAGTTTTTATAGTTATTTGCTTGTCATCAACTCCAACTCACAAGCTTAACACTTCCTAAATTATATAAGTTGAGAGAGAATTTGTGCGGTTGGAATTGATAGAGTAAAATTACGAACCTCCCTGTTAAAACAGTAACTTTCTCTCTATGCATTCCTTTTGTAGTTTTGCCTTGTGAAGGTCACGGCAAGCAATCAATGTATCTGGTGGCAGGAACATTCATCTTTTTGGTGCGTGAATTTTGCTCTATAGTTTCAAATATAAAGAGTGTAATTTTAAGCTTCAAATCACTTCTCTGAAGGAAGACACTCTTATTAAAGACAATACAATGTTGGGATATGACTATAGGATTGGGTACTCTTTATAGTTGCTTTCCTATGTGATGTGGGTGAGAACTATCACTGGGTGGAGAAAAATCTAGGTTGCAAAAGATTGCATATTATCTTTTGGTTTGCTGGGATTGTGTAGTTATGAGTAACAAGAAGTTCCATTTTTCTGATCTTCTTCCCAATATAAAGCCTCTACATTGAGCCTGAAAATTATTTCCTGTTTGTGCATGATAAATTGTTTGTTTAAAAAGGCAAAGAGTAAAATTAAAATAGAGATGGAGTGCTAGTTTTCTAAACTTTTTTAAAAAGTTGACTGTCCTTTATATTTCATATGTTTTTATTTCAAAGATTCAAACATGGAAATATTTATTCAATACAATATATTTTAGTCTGAGATGTGTTTTCATTTATTTTTGGAAACAGTCTCACTCTGTCACCCAGGCTGGAGTACAGTGGTGTGATGTCGGCTCACTGCAACCTCCACCTCCTGGGTTCAAGCGGTTCCTGTGCCTCAGCCTCCCTAGTAGCTGGGACTACAGGCACGTGCCATCATGCCTGGCTAATTTTTTTTTTTTTTTTTTTTTGGTCTTTTAGTAGAGATGAGGTTTCACCATTTCACCATGTTGCCCATGCTGGTCTGGAACTCCTGACCTCAGACAATCTGCCCACTTTGGCCTCCCAAAGTGCTGGGATTACAGGCATAAGCCACTGTGCTTGGCCTAAAATGGGTTCTTTAGAATGAACCCTATTCAAAACAAAATATATATCTCAGCATGGAAGTTGGATTCCTCTCTCTTAAGACATCCTTGATTTTCACTAAATGCAAGTTCTGATTATTTTTCAAAACACCTATAATAAAATTATCCTGATTTTAAATTTTTTAAAGATTTATGTACTGTGTTATCATGCCATGATTAGTAGTAATACAGAAGTAAATATTAGCCAATGGAATTAGAAGAAAAGGTAAAAATATATTAGAAACCAAGCAGTTATTATTTTCATTTACTATAAATGATTGTCAGGAAGCACCAAGAATAGCTTAAAACTATTTGGAATGCCAAGCAATAAATATTTTTTAAAAATTATGGTTAACTTAAAAACATTTAACTGAAGTAGTGAATCACAAAACATAAGGTGTCAAATGTCTAGTTTTGCTTATAATTTATAATTATTTGCCAATTTTGGGGGTATAGGATTTCAAGTTTGCCTTTATGCATGAGTTCACTGATTGAAGTTTCATACCCTCCTTAACACACAGCATATCTGGCTATGATTTCCAGTTTTTGCTTCTTTAAAGAAGAGAAAAAAATTAAGATGCTTGTAGGGCAATATTATCAAAAAATCCTTTAGATTTTTATACCTTTTCCCTAAAAATTTTACTGTAGTTTTGCCCAACTGCAGTTGAATATTTTTAGACAGAATTGAATCTTCCCAAAGGTAATCAACTTGTTAAATATAAACAAAGACTATTCCTTTTTTTCACAATAATATGCCATTAAGTTATACAATATTTAATTACGGAATTTCAGTAACAACTGAAACAGAAGCTAGCGGAAACAGGCTTGGAAAGTATAATTATTCTTGGTGCGCATACAACTCAGCTGATAGGGACAGAAGTGCTCCGGTGTATTAGAGAATAGCCCATTAGCCCCGAGCTCCTATGTTTTGCAGAGGGAATAAAGAGCTTTGGTTAATGCGAGAAGTTAGTGAAAGAAGATCAAGTAGTAAATGTTACAATTTACTTAGGAATAAATTTAACAATAAATGTATAGGCCATGTACACTGAAAACCACAAAAGTAAATTAGGTACATCAAAAACTTTTGAATCAATGCAGATATTCCTAGTTCCTGGGTGGGGTTTCAATGTCATAAAGATATCAGCTTTCCTTACATTAATCTACAGATACCATGGAATTTAGGTGAAAATCCAGGCAATTTTTTATTTTAAAACTGGTAAAATCATTAAAAATTATTTTTCCAAAGAATAAAAAAATGCAAGAAGAGTCATGGATATTCTGAAAAGTATAATCAAAGGAACTTTATAAATGTAGCCAAACTATCATAAACTTAAAATGATGGAATCACCATAGTTATGATACAGGAAGAGAAAATTAGATCAATGGCTTTCTACCGAGAGCTCAAAACTAAATTCAAATATTAATAATATTGATAATAAGAATTGAGTGCATTTGACATTTGCATTATGCACTTAACACAACTAGAGAGCAAATAGATTTAATCTATGATGTTGAACAACTGGCTAGTCATTTGAAAAGTCATTCATACATCATTCATTACACCAATATAAATTTCAAATGAGTAAAAAATTTAAAGGTAAAAAAATAAAACACTATAAGTAGTAGAAGAAGGTATGTATGAGCAGTTTTATAATCTTTGGATAGAGAAGGTCTTTCATTGCATGAAACCCAGAAATTATTAAGAGGAAAAGTAGATTTTACTGCATTCAAAAATTCTGTTCAGCTGAACAAAAATATGTCAAACAACATAACAAACATAAAAACGGTCCACCACAAATGACAAAACTTAAATTGCACAAATATGACAATGTTAATACCACTAAAATAGAAATAGCTCTTAAAAACTAATAAGCAAAACAATGGATGGAAGGTAACAGAATTTGTGAAACAAAAAATATAAAGGGGCAATAAATATGTAAAAAGGAAATGCAAATACAGAATTTTAAAAATAATGCATCGAGTTGGCAAATTAGAAAATAATGTCTAGTTTTAACATGGGAAATGAGACTCATGCTCCACTAGTGGGAGTGTAAATTTCTACAGATACTTTGGAAATCGGTAACAGCATTTTAAATGTGTATATTCTTTACATTAAAGACACATATATTTGGAGAAGTATAGAAAGATAAGTACACAAAGATGCTTACTGCAGAATGTATATAGTAGTAACCAAAAAAGAGAAATCAGTACAACTGGTTAAATAATCTTACATCCATAAAATGGATTGCTACAAAGTCATTTAGAAGGATGACATGGTTTTATATTTACTGACATGGAAACATTTCCTATATATAATGTTGTGCAAAAAAGTAGGTTGCAAAGTAATATATGTAGAATTATTACTTTTATATAAAATTATATATATTAATCTCTATATATCCATGCAGATGTATATATATTATGTACATAATGGATGTATTTGTGTGGTAAGGTTGGGTGATTATTTCAAATTTCTATTTTATGTATTTCCATATACTTTTCTATAAAATGTTTATTTTTGTTTATAGAAACTGTAAAATTTAACAATATTTTAATGAATTCATTTTGCTTATCTTTTTAGTTATAATAAAAGTTATTGTGTGCTAAAACATGATTTACATCTACAATGAAGTTTTTGCTTTTTGGTTTTAACTAAATTAAATCTAGAGTTAGGAAGAAAAAAGAAGTTGCTTCCTACAAATAGAATTCTATTTCCACTTTTGTCTAAACATAAATATTCAAAATAAAGAGTTAAACTAATAAATCCCAGAATTCCTGTTTTAAAGAGAAATACAGCAGGAGGTCAACAAGTTTTTACTGTAAATAAGAAAAACTACAGTTCAAACTGACTTACAACAAGAAAATTTACTATTTCATTGGAAGTCCAGATGAAAGGTGGGCTCCAGATCTGGCTTGATGGTGTATGTAGCCCATTATTGTCATCAGGAACTCAAGTTATTTCCATAGCTCAGCAACTTCACTATCTTCAGCCTTGGCTTCAGCCTAAATTGAGTCTCCTCATGGTTCTAAGATGGCTGCCAGTACCAATTATGGTACATGCTTCCTTCCATTGAATGCATCAGGAGAGGAGGAGCAAAACCTCTCCCTTAAGCATGGAATACAAGTCCTCCACTTTGGTCTGATTGGATCAACTTAGGTCACCTGGGCACCTGACCTGTGAGTCAATTGTATTCCAGTATAGTGCTGTGTGTGGATGAGTCTGAACTCAGCTGTATCTACTTCTAAAGCTGGGAATGGGGTAAAATTTTTCATACCTGAAAAAGTTACAAGTCTGTTTGGAACTGGGGAGTGAATAACAATTAGGTAACCAATTGTGTCTACTAAAAATGGGATATATAGATATTATATTTAAAATGTACAATAAAAAGCTTCATTTGAATTTCAATTGGCTGTTCATAATGATTAAACACACTGGGTGAATTTGTAGTTTATCCACTTTAATGATATGTGTTGAGTTCAAGGTTATGAAACAAGTGTAGATTCTCATCCAATGTAAATGTCTTATATCATTATTTTCCTCAAAAATCTGCTTTATGATAGGCCAGCTAATTTGCAAATAAAACAGAAATTACTGTGTTCTAGATACCTTTGTTGCTATCATATTTATAGAAAATGTTTGGATTTTTAAAAAAATCTTAGGAATGAATTGTTATTGTTCTGTTATCTTTGTCAGTGACAAAGGTAGTATTGAGTAATAGATTGTGCTGGAAACAAAAGACTATGCCAAAGGATAGTGATTAGAGAAAGCTTTATATAAAAGCGTTTGGATGAGTACACAAGACAGAAAGGCACAGAGTTCTTGCTGCAATTAGGGAAAGGGGAAATGTTCTGGATCACAAATCTCCCTAAATTTGGGCATATACAATAACTCTAATGTTGAATTTGGTTTTTCCTTTCCAGCAATCCTTACACTATATTTATTGCCAGATCATAAGGAAGTAAACACATGCTATTAACTTGGTTTAATATTTAACTTATGCTGCAACAGACCTAGCTTTCTTTAGTGAAAAGTAATGGATTGTTTTCCACACACAAGCAAATGGAGGCGGGAACAAGTGACACATTACGCCCCTCTTTAAGAGCTCAGCATAGCCTTCCGACTCAAATGCTAATTGAATATTGACTGAAAGATAGCTTTGGGCTCTCCACATAGAAAGAAAACTATGAAAAGCTCTTTGGACTAAATGGCAAATCTACAATTGTTTAGAACTGCTGCTTCAGGGGGAGACATGCTTCTGATTAATTGAAACAAGTGCACATCTTAACCAGTGTCTGTTCACTTTGAAGGTCTATAGTGCTGAATCATAATACACAGCTGTACATAGGCTGCCTGTGGAAAGAAGATAGTAGAAAGAAATCCTTTTCTTTGCTCCACTGCTAGGCAAACAGGAAGGCTGACAAATTATATGGGGCTTTTGTCAAAACTCACAGGGAGTTGTCTCCAATCTGGCCATGGAAAAATGCTGGAGCAAATCATGTACTTTGCAAATGAGACATTGGTTTTTGTTGACAATATTCTTCACAAAATATAAAGCCTCAAGGTGTCTTATGGGAAAACACATCACTTCAAGACAAGGTCAAGGCCAATCACTCTCTATTTGCCAGTCACCCAGAAGTCTACATTATCTTTGATGGACCCTCTGCCTTGGTTTAGTGTTATTTCCATTGGAGCTACTCAGGGGTACAGATCATTTTCAAAGGCTCCCCACTGCCTACCAAATAAAGGACAACTGACAGTCTAGTAGCATTCAGTGTTTACCACTACCTGGTCCTAAGCTACCTTTCTGATCATGCCTTTTGTGTGCTCTTTACTGTAGTTTTGCTTGGCTTTTGTCTTTGCTCATGCTGTGCCTAGCATACCTGTTCTCCTTCCTACCCATGTTCAAATCCTACCTATTTCTCAGCTGCAAATGCAGCCTCCTCTAGGAAGCAGGCCCTTTGGTAAACAGTGTAGTGTTTGGAAGCCTTTCCGATGATGTAATGACCTGGTGACCCAGGAATATCTGAATCTTACCGTAAACCAAAATCTCCTGTTCTCTTAAGAGAGCTATACTGATAGATGATGATGACAAATGGAAAATACCATCATCTCTCAGTATCTGCAGGAGATTGGTTCCAGGACCGCCCCATTCTGGCATATACTACAATCCCCAAATCTGCACATACTCAAGTCTCACCGTTGGCCCTGTGGAACCTGCGTAGGAAAAGTCAGCCCTCACTATGCATGGGTTTCACATCCTGCTAATATATTTTCAATCCTCGGACTTGCACAGTTCAAACCCATGTTGTTCAAGGGCCAGCCATAAAATCACTATATTAGAACTTTCGAAGACTGGGCTGGAGCCTTTCTCTACTCCCATGCCCAGATCCAAATCTTACCACCTCTATTAACACATAAAAGATAGAAAAGATGGTACCAAAGAATGTACGAAAAGAGACAAATGATTGAGAATCTTATGCTTCCTATTTATGCAAATAACTCTAACCATTAAATGTGGTCCATCCAATAACTTTTCTGTAATCTTACCACTAAGATAAGACTCTTTCCACTTGGGGAGGAGTGAGAAAGGGCAGGGAGTTTGAAAGTACCCTATTCTCTGGGTGCCTATGCAAACTTAGGTTGGTTTGGGGGATGAAATCATATGGGAGAAAGGACAAATCCAATATTCTATTTTAGTGTGGTTGGGCACACTGAAAGTTTTCTCCCCAGATTCCAAACTGACACCACAAGTCAGGCTTCCTCCTCTCTCCTTCTATGGGCTTGACATAAACCTGGGTTTATTGTGGGGCTCATGCTTTCTTGGGGCTGGATTAAACTCCATCTGGATCCTTTAGGTCAGCTGGAAGCCAGATGGAATCACATGTTCATTCTCTGAAATGATGCCAGGTTCAACCCTATGAGCTTTGTCCAAGTGTCATTATGTGCTTCACAATGTTATGCAGAAGAGTTTTTGCACCTGCAGGGGCGTATCAGAATATCGGTCACTGAAATTAAATATAACTTAAAGGGCAGGCACTTTGCTTTACATTTTTAGAATTTGTGAAAAAAAAAAAAAGGAACATTCATAGCCCACACATTGTGACAAGTACATAAAAGTTACTATAAGAAAATGAAGACAAAGGTCAACAATTGCTGTAGGGAAATGCCTTTGAACTATTGATTCAAGATGCTTCTACATATAGGCATTGATTTTCTGAGATTTTTCTACAAATCTCCCCACAAAATTATAAAACTGATCTGTGCTGGATAAAACATTCAAGCCTAATTCATGACCTTTTCTTACAGTGTGAAGAAATCTATATCTTCTTTTCTCTCTTTTCCCCATACCTTCCAGACATTTCACTTAATCTTCTTAAAATGCTACGTTGGTCATGTCATTGTCCTGCTCAGAATTCTTCAGCAGTTCTCTATTGCCTGCAATGTGAAGCCCCCCACTCCTTAATCCCCTTACCTTGGTGAAGGGCATCTATCATCATGAACCAACCTTTGTTCTTATTTTCTGTCCAATATTGGAATCTTACACAATTGTATTCGTCTGTTCATATGTCCTCAAACTTGCTGTGCATTATCTCATCTCCGAAGAGAGTTGAAAGTATCCTTCCCTTCTCTCAAAATGTATCACACTGCTATCACTTGATCTTCTCAGTCAGCTTGAGGCTTAGTTCAAATACCACTTCTTCCACCAAGCCTGGCCAAAGGCTATTTCATTCATTAGGCAATAGAGGCATGGGGACTGGAGCCTTGAAACTCTCCAAGGCACTAAAAAAAAATCCAAGATCCTAAATATTGTCTTCAAAATGTAGGAATAAACATGAAAAATCTAAATTAATATTCAATTAAGTGACTTCCAAACACATATTGACTCCATTAATTGTTAAATTTAGTCCTCATAAAAATACTGATACCATTGAAAACAATGGTGGTTTTTTGTTGTTGTTGTTTGTTTTTAGACTGAGTCTTGCTCTGTCACCAGGCTGGAGTTCAGTGATGCTATCTCAGCTCACTGCAACCTCTGCCTCCCGGGTTCAAGTGATTCTCCTGCCTCAACTTCCTGAGTAGCTGGGATTACAGGCTCGCACCACCACGCCCAGCTAATTTTTGTATTTTTAGTAGAGATGCGGTTTCACCACGTTGGCCAGGATGGTCTCAATCTCTTGACCTTGTGATCCACTCGCCTGGGCCTCCCAAAGTGCTGGGTTTACAGGTGTGAGCCACCACGCCCTGCCAAGGATTTTTTTTTGTTTTTTTTTGTGGTTTTGTTTTTTTTTTTTAAGTTTTCACGGATTCCTCTGAATGCACCATGATTCCTGATAAATCATAGTCATTTATTATATAGACAAAGAGCTTCGAAAGCAAGATTGAAAAATATACATTCCAGTCTTTTCAATAACCAAGTAGATGTGCAATGTGACATACATTTAAATTTTTTATGAGGTGAGGTGGACCCTCTAAAAGTGTGAATCACTATGACTTTCACAATTCTGCAATAAAATAAAGATTAAATAAAATGAAGCAAGTTTTTAAAAAGTCTAAAATGGCCCAGGCCATTCTTATTGTAAATCCAAGACTGACTGTGCAATGGGAAGAAGCCCTAGGTGCAGTTAAGTGGTCCAGGTTGGTGCTCTGTAGCCCATTCCAACCAGTGGGACTTCTCCAGACCTCACTTTTACTTATTACAAAACAGGAATTTATAACTGTCTCACATATACTCAGAGGGTTGTTTTAATGAAGCAATGAGATAATTTCAGTGGATAGGCTACAAATTGTAGAGAATATGTATTACTATTCTGAATAGTTATGAACCAACAATCATGAACTCATGTATCACCTATTTATTGAACACCTATTATACATACATACAATCTGTCAGACACTGGGGGAGACTAAATGATCTCTGCAGAGTCAGGAGAAAGAAAAAGAAACAGTTATACATTGAAGTAAGGTGTGCTGAATGCCTCAACGTACTTAACATAGCACATGGTTAAGTGTGAAGGCTGGAGTCAGACTGCCTGGCCCCAACCCATGTACTATATCTGTGACCTAAGACAAGTTTCTTATCTGCTTTTCCTCTTGGTTTCCTCTTCTGTAGGATTGGGTGATTGATTAGTACCTATCTTATAGCGTTGCTATAAAGATTAAATGAGATAAGGCTTGTAAATATATAGAAGTGACTACACAGGGTAAAGGGCCAATGAATGCTATTTATTCCTGTACTTTATAACTGAGTGTTACCTTCTACCTAGGAAAGTAATGGAAGGCAAGGTAGAGAGGGCTTTTCAAGCAGGAGTGCAATGATACTGAGGCTCACAGAGAGCAATGAACACCACAGGGATGTTAAGTGGCTTAATGGGCTGAAGCGAAGGGTGTGTGCAGGAAAACTGCAGTAATTAAGCCTGAATGGGGAGTGAAGATCTACTTTTGTCATGCAAGTAAGTTTCTATTTTATCCTGTGTAGGCAACAGAAAGCTACAGAAGAATTCTCAGCCATTGTTTGAAACAATGGTATCAAATACAAGCCATGACTCTATTTGTGTTTCAAAAGTATCACTCTAGTAGTGGGTAAAGTATGGGCAAGAAAAGGGGCAGAGAGAACAGTGAGAACTTACTGCAAAAGTCCATGCAAGCAATCATGTGGGCCCAAGGCAGGACATTAGTGATGAAGATGAAGTGAAGGAGAAAAACAACGATTTCCTCAGGAGAAACATGGAGAGAACACATGCATTCTTTGGTGGTGAGGATGAACAATCAAAGATTTTTTTTTTCTTTTTCTTTTTTTTTTTTTTTTTTTGAGACGAAGTCTTGCTCTGTCGCCCAAGCTGGAGTGCAGTGGCGTGGTCTCGGCTCACTGCAAGCTCTGCCTCCCGGGTTCACGCCATTCTCCTGCCTCAGCCTCCTGAGTAGCTGGGACTACAGCCTCCCTCCACAGCGCCTGGCTAATTTTTTTGTATTTTTAGTAGAGATGAGGTTTCACTGTGTTAGCCAAGATGATCTCACTCTCCTGACCTCATGATCCGCCCACCTCAGCCTCCCAAGTGCTGGGGTTACAGGCGTGAGCCACCACGCCCGGCCTGAACAATCAAAGATTTTAAGATGAATTGCACATTTGTGCCTTGGCCAGCTCAGTTATATGGTAGCGCCACTGGGTGGCCATTCACTGAGTTAGAAAATACAAGGGGAAAGAATTTGGATGAGAAGAAAAATTGTATCATTGAATGGTGTGAGGACATTGAAAGGAGATGCCATGGAGGTCAATGCTCCTTCAAGTGTGCTCTGTAGGCCTGTGTCATCTGTGAACTACTTCTTATTGGCCGTCACTGAGATAAAGTGCTTATACCAGAGATTACATCAATTTAATCACCATGCATACTGCTCAATACAGCTGACAACTTTTATAGCAAGACTTTCCTTGCAGAAGAAAGTAATGAGTTGATTTACATTCTAGTCCAAGTTCTTTACAAAGCATTTACTGACCTGCACCTGTCTGTGGCCACACCTTTAGCAGCACTGATGCAAATGGCTAGATGTATGGGTCTGGCAGTCTGGCAGTCTGGCAAGAGGCCTATGCTAAAGACAAAAGATTCGCAAATTTTAAGTGTAGAGATGTTAGTAAAGTCATGTTAGCAATGGAGTTGCTGAGAAAGATGGTATGGACAGAAGAGGGCTGTGTTTTTTAGGACTGCCATAACCAAGTATCACCAACTGGGTAGCTCGAGCAACAGACATTGTCAGAGGCTAGGCGATGATCAAGGTGTCATCAGAGTAGGTTCCTTCTAAGATGGAAGAATCTGTTCCATGACTCTCCACTAGTCTCTGGTAATTTGTGGACTATCTTTGGTGTTCTTTGCTTATAGAAGCATCACCCCAATCTGTCTTCCGTTTCATGTGGCATTCTGTGTGTGTGCATATCTCTGGGTCCAAATTTCCCCATTTTATAAGGACATCAGTCATAATAATAGATTATAGCCCACCCTAATGATCTCATCTTAATCTGTCAAATAAAGTCACATTCTGAGGCAGTAGGGGTTAGGAATTTGACATATAAATTTGAGGGGAACATAACAAACCCATAACAAGAGCCAAGAATGGAAATCTAGGAAACACCAATATTTACGATTCAGACACTCACCCTGTCCTGACTTAGTCTACGTCAGTGTATCTCAACTTCTCAACCAGATTGCTAGGTTCCTAGAGGTCAGGAAGGCCATCTAAAATGACTTTACATACTTTTTCTACAGGATCTAGTGAGTTTCTTGTACATAGAAGTGGTTCAAACAACATTGTCTGATGATGTATAACAAACAAAACTTGAATATGGAAGAACCCCCAAGAAATGTTTTGAACACAGTATGTTATGACACACTGCCTTATAGACAACAGTTGCTATACTTGTCAGAAAAATCGCCAATGTACATGTTCAGGATGTATTTCAACTCATTTGCTTAAACAACTCCATGCCTACCATTCACACCAAAAGGCTGTTTTTCTACATGGGCAACAGAAGGCATAATTATTTGCAAGAATTTTCAATGTTTTCCCTTTGCTTTCCTAAGAGGCATAGTAGATTCTTCTCTGGACCACTCAGCATGTTTGCCAAAATCCCATTATCTTTTTAAAAGCATTACCACTCCCAGAGGATTTGCAACTTAGCATGTGCTCCTGGAACACTTAGGGATTAAAAAAAGAAGAAAAAAAAGTTAACTTCAAAGTATCTCAGAACTTTTTTACTGCACAGAAGTAATTCTGAGAAGCACATGATGAGTTGATATTTTCCTCCCATAGGCTGCTGAAAAGACATCAATACATTATCAATTTATTTCATATCTCTTGATTTTAGAATGGTAGACAGCAGATTGGAACACTTGAGGGCTTGATAATTCAATTTATTTTCAAACCTTTTTCCCACTTGTTAAAATAAAAGGAATAACACAGCAAAACTAATTTTCTTTGACTAGTGAAACGTATCAGGAAAGTCCATATATAAGAAGCAGTTTTACTTTTCATTGACGTTTTATACATAGCATATTCTTATTACCATATCCAATATGCAGTAGCTCTATAGTTATTATTTATTTATACCTTAACTATACCCAGAAAGGACTTTAGGCAGCTTACAATAAAATAACAGAAAATAATGCCAAAATCCTGTAAGAGAATAAAAGTAGAGAAAATAAGCACATTTATTTATGCCTAAATATGTAGAACTTACAGGTTCTGTGATATAACTTTGGCAACACTGTGGCTGATGGTAAATTAAACAGCTTAATTTTCACTAAATCAAATGAAATGTCCTAAAAAATGCATACCCAGTATGAAAACTTATTTCTTTGGCTTCTGCTGATTTTAATGTTTCATCACTTAAACACACACTACGGTGATTCAACTAGGATTCACCCATTGCAAGAGATTCATAAAGAAGACTTCTCTCTATAATGGATCTAGAAATTTGTCACTTTTTGGTATTAACAAACAAAGTTAAGAGGTAATAGATGGAAGGTTTCTGCAACATAACTTATTTTGAAGCCATTTGATAATTGGTTAACTCTGAGAAGCTTTTACAAAAGTAAAAATTATAGAGACAACGTCTCTGTAATAAAGGTGACTGCATTTAAGACTTTTATTTCCTCTCTTTGGAAGCTCTCTAGGAAATAAAGCATCAGTGTGAAGTCTCAACAGTTGAACACTTACTGAACACCTACTACATGTCAGGTACTGTTTTGGGAGATGGGAATCTTACAGTCTAGTGGGTGACAGGCATGTGTAAAAAGGGTAATTTAAATATAAAGTAAAGGAGGTAAAAGGAATGATTGACTAAGGAGTTACAGTAGTACTTAGCCCACTAAAAAGCTTTGAGTAAGGTTTCCTAAAGGAGATAACACTTGAGTTATAATAATTAAAGGATGAACAAGAGTAAATCGCGTGAAGAAAGGTGAGAAAGACATTTTGCAATAAGAAACAGTATGAACAAAGATACTGTAGTCTGAAATACTGTGGAGGAGTTTGGGGAACTAAAATGCAAGAACACTATTTTTACTGTTACTGATAATATTTGCCCATACACCCCATATTAAAAATTTTAGATAAAGATTTTAAGCAACTAACATGTTTTTTCTCTTACAATGCTTACTATTTTTTCCCCATTTTACAGATCAGGAAACTAGGAAGTAAAGACATGGATAATGTTCTCAGGGTCACAAAGTCAACATGTCACAGAGCCGACCAGGAATTTGAACCAAGGACTGATAGTCTACAGAGTTAGAAGTCTTAGTCTCTGTACTCTATTGCATATTACCTACTTATGCAAGTCTTACTCTATCTAGAGATATGAAGTTTTGAACATATATGCTTAGAATTTACTCTCTACACAAACATAAAAGTATTTTATGAGTTCATTTTTAATGGTCATGGTAATAGTCAATATCAGTATCAATAGTCAATATGGTAATAGTCAATATCATTAGTATAAACCAACATTTTTAAAAGAGCTATTTGGATCGAGGACAAAAATATTAGGACTTGAAAAAGGCAGGTGACCTATTCAATGATAACAAACATAGTGTCTTTCCTCATAGTGGTTATGAAGAAAATAAGGAACTCTGAGGATCCCATCATTTACCAGTTGAGTGACCCAGCACCCCATTATCTGAGCCCTCTGATAAGCTTGTGGCAAATCTTCCCGTGTACATGTGCTTGATATTAGCCATTTAAAATATCTCCTATGAGTTCTATCCACGTTGCTTTTGTCAAAGTGAGGTTTTGAAGCCAGACAAATGGGTCCCTGTTTTTTGTTCAAAGAAATACAAGTGAAATGTCTCAACAAAAGTGGAAGAACAGAGATGTATTATACCCTGGACCCCATCTGATTTATAGGTGATACTCTAATCATAACTACCTGCCTTCTGGTATTCTTGCATTTTAGTTCACCAGACTCCTCCATACTGTTTCATGATGATCATCATGATAATAGCAATAATGAATATAAGACTTGTGATAGCTAGTACTTCATATATATTAACTTGGCCAGTCCTTTCAGATAAAAACATTGCACATATCAACTTAGCAATAACAAGAGCTAACACTTGTATTGCACTTACACATTCCGGACATTGTTCTAACTGCTTTACTATATTATCTCAGTTAATTTTCACAAGAACCCAATGATCAAGGTACCACTGCAATTTCCATTTCATTCATGAGTAAACTGAGCCTCAGAGAGGTTAATTGTCTAAGATCACAGAGCGAGTTAGGGGTACAGCAAGAAAGCAAACCGAGGCATTCTAATTTCAGAGTCTATGTCCTTAACCACTGTCCTTCACTGTCCATCTTGCTATATCAATAGCAAGAGATAGACTCAATGCATTGGCTTAATTCATCCCCCTTTCCTCATCTATTAAAAACAGAAAAGTAATCATATCACATGCCTAGACTGACAAATGAAAAAGTAATAATTCTGATAATCGGCCCTCCAATTTGGCAAAAAGTATAAATCTAATACCAACAAGAAAACTACTATAGTTGCCAGAGACAAGGAACACAGAGTTCTAAATTTCAGCTACTCCTCTTGGATGCTTTACAGGGGCCAGGGTCAGATCACTGATATTTGTTAAGCAATTGTAAAAGGAGATGGTGTTGGCAAGAACCAGATAGCTGGTATCCCACCATCCAGATTTATGTGGTGGATGGGTATCTTGGGCCAATTTAGTTAAAAGTGATTAACATTATATTATTTAAATGATGGTTGGGTAGTCTTATTTCCATTGCTTTTTGCAAATCCATAAAAACTCAGGCCCAGTGTTGTCATATCTTCCACTTGTAAGAGAAGCCAGAAATCCAGATTTTTTTATGTGAAATATTTTGATAGTTTTAAATGTTGAGAACTAATTCAAAATTTGAAAAGTGCTTTGTGGGCAAAATACATTTGTGGATCAGTTTCAGCCCATAGGCCACAGTTTACAATCTCTCATGTAGTCTGCAGTCTTATAACCTTTTGAAATTTCACCTTATGTGAAGATTTAGACAGTTGGACTAATGAAATCTACCTTCATCTCTAACCATCTTGGATTCTTTAAGACACTGACTTGTTTTGTAATGTAAAATCGTACCAAACACAAGTTTGAATGAATTTATAAGTCTTGGTAAAAAGTAATCTCATTGTTCAGAAAGAACCATCAACTCCTATATCTGGAGAGGACATTAGAAATTATCTGAAGCTTGTCCATCCCCCTCTCCACATGAAAGATTAAGAAATTATCCCAGAGACTTGCCTACAATCAGTGGTTCATTAGTGGCAGGGTGTGAGCTACAACACGGGCTTCAAAATACAGGTTGAGTATCCCTTATCCTCAATGCTTGGAGCAGACGTGTTTTGGATTTTTACAGGATTTTAGAATATTTGCGTTATACTGGTTGAGCATCCCTAATCCAAAAATCTGAAATCCAAAGTGCTTCAATGAGCATTTCCATTGAGCATCATGTCATGATCAAAAAGACTGATTTTGGAGCATTTCAGATATTATATTTTTGAATTAGGGATGCTAAATCTGTATATCCTTTCCCTTCATCATCTAGCTTTTTTCATTCTGTTATGGAGGTCATTTAGGCTCCTAGATCCTGCCATTCCTGCAGTCACTTCTGTACCAGTCTCTTCACTTACATGCACCAGTAAGTCACTCATCCTCTTTTTTTATTTAGCCTGGGTTTCTGTCACTTAGAACCAACAGAATCTGACTGACATTGTCTAACAGTGACTCTTTTCCACATTTCTGCTACCTAGTGTTCTTCTCCAGACTGGAACACCTGTTTTTCCTACGCTTACTCAAATGAAACTAATTTTTAAAGACCTAATCCCAGTCTACTTTCTTTATGAAGACTTTTTTCTACTGTTGTATCCAACTGTGTGTGCATGACTCTTACTTCTTCCTTCCCCCACTTTAGTACTTCTAATCAGCGTCTTACAGCTAAAACTTTCTTATTCAGCTTATTTAACATATACGTATGTTATCTTCCAAACTAGAAATAAGCTCTCCCGATTCAGGAACCATATCTCACAGGTACCAATTGCTTCTGTCATCGAGCCTGGGTGAGCACTTGGTGCAATGAGCAACTGGTTAGTTATTTAGAACATATTTCTAAGTTAGAACTGTCATCATTCCAGCTCAAGTTTTATAGACACCTGTCCCCAAATCACAAATACTGGTTATATTTCAATATGATAGCTTACGATTGTTTATTAAATTTGCTTTTACAGTGGGAAGATCCCTAAATCATTTGACTTTTATCATTTTACTCAGTACAATTCTTCAGGGATGAAACATTTCCTTTGTTCTTCAGTCTAGTTTTAGTGAATCACAAGCCTATTCCAGGTGTGTAATGAAGCAAAAACCTCTCATAGTATTCTGCATCTTCAGAAAGTCTCTGCTATCAGTACATAACAGCGGCTTCCCAATGCACCAAGGAAAATGGGGAGTTGGGGAATGCCAAAAAGCCCATTTAAATAATTTGGTTCTTCCCCTGATGAAGAGAAAGAATTCTTTTGAAGAAAACTTGGTTTAACAGTCTTTGTTCTCTCAAAAGGTAGAATTTTTTTAGAATGCAAATCATATGTTGCACTAACAAAGCAAACCTTAAGAATTTTGACTGGTCGAACCAAGTGCCTCAAAATATATCTGAATAGACACTTTATTATTGATTCAAAACACACACATACTTGCACTCTCTCTCACACACATATATAGTTAGCTAGTACTAGGTCTTGATTTTTATGAAAGGTATGGCTTTTGAGTCTTGTCCAAATAAAGCCAAGTAAATGAATAAAGAAAGAATTTCTATGATTATGACTCAACATTAGCCATAATTTCATGGGCAGATATAAGCTGAATCATATGGAAATGAGTAGCTTGAACTTACAAGACATTTGTCCTCTTGAATGAAATAGGAATTGCTGTGTAATAGACAGTTTTAAGGATTATCCTTTTCCCCCATCATACACAGACACACATGTATACTATACCTATGTATGTAGACACAATACTCATTTTAGGCTATTTGAATAACTCCTACCTCATTTAAAAAATGGTCATGTCAATCTAAATATTACATGAGTTGCTAACACTGCCTGCTTTTACATTCCCTAACTATACGTAGCTAGTTCACACAAGGTAGCCACCCATCACCGTTACTACATAATTTAGAAACATATGGTATAGCTTTGCCATGCCAACTTCTAGGTATTCACTCTACCATTCTGACAAAAGAAGAAAAAACAAAGAACTGCTTTCCCAATTGTCATTTCTGAGCTACTGAAACATACATTGTTACATTCTGGTGGGGAGATTTTTGTTTTGGTCATAAATTATTATTGCCACCATGTTATATTTAGATTCACAGTAATGTAACATAATATACCAGTAAATGATAAAATGCTTTTTTCAAATAGTCTGTTTAAAGTCCCCTCTTTAATTGGGAAGATTGTTGGACTGCTCTTTTTCTCAGTAAAAGTGAAACCAAAGTAATTACCAAAATTATCCAAGTGATGGTAGTCTCCCTCTGTTCCTTCTGAAGAGTTCTTCTGAGCTAAAATCTTTTTCCTTTCAGCTTAAATGACATAGTAAAGTTGGTATAGTCTAGTGTTCAAATTTACCCACTAACAGCCCATCCCTCTCCTTCATATTCTTTAAGAAGTTAAACCTAAGCATCCACTTTGCCCATAGTGACTATATTTGATGGGTGTCCAGAGGAAGAAAGGAGGACCTCTCTCAATTCAAAGAGAAATAACTCTGGGTAAAGAAGTACACCTGACCTGTTGTCAGGATTCTAGGGCTCTTTTTATCCTAGACTATTTCTAGCCAGTATCTCATGGGATCAGAATGCCTCACACTTCAATTGCCATCTTTTACCCATCTACATGGTACTTTAGGCAAATAAAATTTGAGTCTCAGTTTTTTAAAAAACAAGGATGGCAATCTGTACATTGTTAGAGTTAGGAGATTTAAAAAATGATTTAAGAACAGAAAAAATAACTTCGGCTGAAAACTAAGCAAATCTGAATAAACTACAGACTTTAGTTAATAATAATGTATCAATATTAGTTTATTGTAACCCATGTCCCATACTACTGTAAGATACTAAGAAGGGAAATTAGATATGTAGTATATAGGAACTCTCTGTACCATTTATCAATTTTTCAGTGAATTGAAAGCTGTTCAAAAAGAGCCTATTCAAAAAATGATCTATGTGCCTTTCACATAGTAGGCACTTGAAAAAGTGGTAGTCAGTATTGTGATATAGATTATTTGGTTTCACACGGTGCATTATACTCTGTACAATATGCTCTTTTCTCCATAATTCAGCAATTCCTTTTCATAGATTCTGTCTCTCTGACATCCATGTCACCTTATCCCTTTCTCTACATTTTTCTTCTTTTTCTAGTTCATCCTTTTCTATTCTACTGCAAACTCACGTTTAGTTTACAACTAGTTTATCTTTCTTCAAGACTAACTTTAGCTCATCAACTCTATTTGTTGGCTTTAAACTTTACCACAGTGATTATGCAAACCTTTTAATTACTCTCAATGATTGCTTATTTTTTAAAAATCAGAGTTCCAAGCTTTCTACTTGAAGGAGCAAAACACACTTTTCTAGAAAGGCATTAAAAACTTACAAATATAGCAGTGAAAAATCTTTTTGTAATAAGGAGATATATATATATAATTTTTGTAAAAATTTAGTTTCCCAGTATAGCCAACAGCCCTGGGATAGCTTCAGTGGGATATGTATTTAGCAACAGTTTGTTGTGATAACTAAAAATAGTTTGACCAAATGCCAGTGTTATCAATCTGTCCTGGAGTCTCTCTGATGTTAAGGTCACGCGTAAAAATGGAACCAGCATGCCCCTCAAAACCACAGCTTTGCGTGGATTCAGGTAAAACATACAATCAGATCAGAAAAATCTGGCCTCATAATGATCTCTAAGGTGGCTGAAGGTTCTGTTTAGAAGAATTTGTCTCTGTGGGATTTCTTTCTCCATGCTAGCTCTGGACTTAAGCATCTATTTAAAGGACAGCGCTCTAGAGACTTTGATAAATGTGTCTAGACACCCCCACCCCCCACCCCTTTCAACCTAACACTTAAAGTCACAGTTTTCATTGTCAAAGGAATGGGATATTTTTGGCTGGTGCTGTTATTACTGGGATAGATTTTGGAAGCTGAAGTTCCCATGCTATAAAGACACAATTACAACAGGAATTCCAAACTGAAATGTGAAACATTAGGCCCCGTGAACTCAACATCCAACCTTAAAATAATATCCCAAAAACTTTTACTGCTCTGAGGATACTTTTGCTCTACTGCAGTCCAAAATACGAACTGAAAAAACAAGGGGCCACAGATAGAGATGGAGAGCCGTGTGTGTAACCCACCTCCTGTCTCTCACCCTGGAAATGAGTTTTATCTTTTAATGAAACGATATCCAAGCTCATGATGGCTGAAATAAATTATCAGTGCTGGGTGGTGTGTGTACACATGTAAGCAAAACAAACAGAAATCTGTGCTAACTCAAGGTAAGGGTGGAGAAATGTGGAAAACCTAATGCTACTACAGCAACATGTTATTTGGTCATAAATGGCAGCAACCGAAAAATTCACTATTTTAAGACACTAGTCTCACAATCTTAATGGGATTACGACTGGCCTCTCACACTGCCTCTCTGACTGGCTTTTCTGATAGCTCAAGTGCTGCAAATTTATTTAAAAGAGAGAATAGAACGCTGACTTTCTTCACTAACTCACTTCAACGGGGTGCCTGACTGCTTCTCTTCTGCCGCCACCCTCCGCCACTGCCCCTCATTTTTCAGTACCCCTCATCCCTTCCTCCAGCTAAAGAACAGCTGATAGAAGTAGGCACCTTAAAAAAAAAAAAAAAAAATCAAAGGCAGCCCAGAGCTGCTTCAGCCTTGCCCCAACCTCAGACAGAAAAAGCTTTTGATGCCTCTGATTGCGAGGCTTTTTGCAGCTGTACTTTATCAAGGCAGCAGTGGCAGGGCTTGGAGGACCCAGGCGAGCCAGAAGGTGGCGGCGAAGTCACCTTGAGAAGAGGAGAAGAGGGTCAAAGAGAGGAAGGCGGAGGGGCTGACCCGGACGGAAGGACCAGAAGGCGTGCCCCTGCACTGGGGTCAGTGAGGAAGGGTCAGGGGGACTGGAGAGAACTCCAGCCATAAGGAAGCAGTGCCCCAGGACCCTTTGGCGACGCTAGTCGGTGATCGGCTGACCCGGGCAGGGAGAGGAGGGTGCCCTTCGCAGAGTCACGGGAAGCTTCGCCTTCCGGGCTTGCTTTCTCCCGCCTGCCCCTGCGCTTGCTCTCCGCCCCAGCGAGCGGAGCGCTGCTCCAAGACGCTCTTCTCCCTCCACCTCTGCGCCCCCGCCTGCCGTTTCCCCCGCCCGCCGATCGCACGCCCAGGAGGGCGGGCCCGGAGTTGAGCGCAGCCGCCCGCCGCTGGAGAGCGCTGGGAGCCCTGCAAGCGAGCAAGGCCTCTCTGGGCGCCGCGGGCTGCAAGTCACTCCCCCAGCCTTTCGGGCCACAAAGCGGGACCTGCCTGCCTCGCTCTCCTCAACGCTCCCGGGCTGGGGGGCTCGGGCACGCGGCACTGCGCTCCGCGGCCCTAGCCGGTCCCAGGCAGCTCCAGGAGCGCTCCAGGCTGGGTTGGGCCGGGCCTCGGCGAGCCCGGCCGCTGGGAAGGGGCCTCGTAGCCCTTTCCCCAGGGCGCGGTCTCCACCTTTCCTGCTCCTCCTCGCCAGCTGCGCCTCCAGCTCCCATTGTTCGCCCCGCCCGCCTGGCGACGTCCGGGTGCTGCTCCCTGGGCCTCCCAGGCGCACCTACCTTCTGCTGCCGGCGAGCCATGTCGGTGGGCTGCTTGGCATTAAAGGGGTAGGCGATGCAGCGCATCACGAACACATACAGCTGCAGCCTCTTCTTCCTCTCCTCCTCCTCTTTCTGCAGCCGCTCCAACTCTTCCTTCTCCTTCTCGCTCACCACCGACGGGCTGGGGCTGGAGGGCCGGCCGCCGCCAGCGCGGCTGCTGGGTTGCAGCCCCCCGGCCCCGCCGCCGCTGCTCGCGCCGCTGCCCCCGCCGCCGCCTGCGCCCACCCCGGCTCCGGCGCCGGCGCCGGCGCCCCCTAGCCCGGCGCTGGCGGCGGAGCCCTCGCTGGTACGGCTGGGAGACAGGCGCGCGCCGGACGCGGCCGAGCCGAGCACCTCCTTGCCGCTTTCCTCCTCCACGATCTCATCCGATTCTTCTTCGCTGGACGAAGGGTCCAGCATAGTGGCGCCTGGGGAGCGGGGTCTCTGGAGCCCCCGGCTTGGAGTGCAAAAGGTGGGGGGCGCTGGAGGCAGCCGGGGATCAGATCTCCCGGGTGGGCGCTTCTCCCCAGGTCAGGGAGCGAGAGGGCTGCTGCTCAGCCTCGGCCGCCGCGACTGATCCTCTGCCCGGCGGTCGCGAGCTGGGCTCAGACCCAGGAGCGCAAAGGGAGGAGGGGAAGGGAGAGGTGCGTCCGTGGACTCGAGGTGGGCAAGTGGGAGAATCAATTGCAAGCCCTGAGCCCGCAGCCGGATGCCATCTGCGGCCGCTGAAGGAGGCGCCTCCAGAAAAGATGCCGAGTGTTGCAAGCTGTCGATGCAGCCAAGAGCCGAAGAGGCATCTTGCCGATTGGGGAGGGAGCGGCGCTTACGTGTTTATTGGCTTAACTCTCCCGTGTCCGCGGCGTAAAGGGCTGCTGCAGAGGGCTGGAGCGGGGAGAGCGCGGAACGTCCTCAGAGCCTCAGTACTTCTGACCCCAATACCTTGCCACCCTCCTCCCCTGCCCGCTTCGTGGATATTTTTTTTCTTGATCTCTGGCTCTCATTGCCTCAACCCCATTTCCCCTCCCGCGGACAAAAAGTTCTTGGGGGAGGGAGAAATCCGGAAACCAGCCGAGCGGGCTGTTTGGAGACGCTAAATCGAGAGGTCTTACTTAGGAGGAGGAAGTCCGTGAGATCTTATGCGGGAAAGAAAGGGTCCATCTCCTTTCCCCAGGCTTCTTTACACCTGGGGCGTGGGGGGGGAGGGGGGGGCTGGGCAGCGTATTTGTCCCACCTGTGAAAACTCTGATTCCAGCGACTTATTCCGCATGCGCCCAGTCTAAACTATAAGTTAATCAAATTTTGAATGGATTGGTGTTTCGACCGGGCAACTCAACCATTTATGTAGCGCCCCCGCCCTTGCCTACCCTCCACCCCCAAAATCTAGGATGAATCTTCTTCAGTTCCTAAGACCTGGGAATGCTTTCTGCTGAGGTGAGCCTACTAGAGAAATAGAAGGGTTTCTGGTTGCTTAACCCTCTCTCCATTCTGACTCGGTGGAGGCTTGGGGACCCTGCGATCAGACAAAGACACCCTAAGAACTCAGCGGCGTCAACATCTAATGCGTCGACTGTCGCACTCTCTTCACCCCTGCCTCTTGGGTAAACTATTAATACAAAGCAGCAGATGGTGCCTGCCTTCCCCCTGCTCCTTTCACTTAGGCCAATAAACCCAGTAAACGAGGGAGCTGGCCAGCGTGCTGAATGTAACCTGCGACCCGCAGATGGATGAAAACAAACCACCAGCCACCTTCAGAACTTAGGCTATCTAGAGACCTCCCCACTTCATCGCCTATATTTATGTATTTTCTAGTTCCCTGATTATCTGTGGACACTCGTGGGAGTGACTTTAATAGTGTAGAATGAGTTTAAAGTTTAAATCACGTTTGTCTTTACGTATTTTATAATTTACCATGAGTTTCACAGTAAGCTTTGAGAGTAAACTGACCTGTTTGAGACCTGCAGAGGAACTCAAAACAACTCGTTTCACATTAACCCCAACAATTCTGTTTGATCTTTTGAGTTAAGTACTTGGATGGCTTATATTTGACTTCACCACCATACCTCAAGGACACAACTTTTGTGACAATCACACATTTGGTAACAACATAAAATTTTTTAAAAAATTGAGCAGTGTGGAGATTGTGACAGTTTTGCAGCCTCATTTTTTAATTCTTCTAAAGAGGTAAAGGATGTTCAAATCATGTGGTATTGGTTTTTCTGGAACAGAAAATATAGTAAGCCAATCAATTGATCAACAACCTTTATCCAGCACCTTTTAATGAAGTAATACATTGTTCTAGGTGCTTGGGATAGATAGAATTTTTAGAAGGCATTCTCTTAAAGAGTCTATAGTCTCCTTTGGGAGTTACAACATAAACATGTGAAAAAGATTGACAGCACTTATTTTGAGGCAACATATCAACAAATCCAGGTCAGTAAACTACAAAAAGCTTGCATGAATGAAGCTACTTGAAATGAAGAGAATCATAATTCTCAAAGAAGAGAATAAAATCTTAAGGGAAGAAACCATATACATGGGTGGTGAAAAGAGAAGGTATTGCAAGTGGAAAAAGTGGTTTGCAATGCCATAGTAATAGGGCAAGGAATCAAGTAAGGTTAAAGAGTGTTATGGAAATCAGGTATGGGTAGGTGACAGGAGGAGGAAAGAAAGAGCTGAAATTATCCATTTGGCAAAACAAAGGGACCATGTTTAGGACACAAATTAAGGAGTATGTGATTATTTGGGGAGGAGATGCTGTTGAAGGCCAGAAACAGGTCATTTACTGATTAAATATTTCTTCTGAAGTCTCTTTAGGCATTTAAATACTATCACATCAGACATTGGTGGCAAAGTGACCATGAATTCCATCTACAAAAACACTTGGAATTTCGCGATTGCTATAATAAAGTTTTGTTTGGTATTTTTACAAATTCCTTTGGGATTATGTGGGGTTTTTCCAGGTATAGTCATTAATATAGAAACTTAATATCCACCTTTGGTGAATTACATAAACCTATTATTTGGGTATTAAACATAACATTGCTTACATAAATCTAACAATCTTCTCAATCCCCCCCCAAGAGTATTCAATCAAAGAGACTTAAATAGATTTTACCAGAAATACTTCCATATTTTTTTTCAAATGGTGAGCATTGCTGTCTTTCAAAATATACACCCTTTCAAAGACATCTCTTACCTTAGCTGAAAGTCAACTCAGTGTCCTTGGAGATATTCTAACTATTTTGTTAGTGTTGAAGATAAGATATGCCAACCAGAACTTTTGAGGCATCTGAAGTAGGAATTGTGACTTATCTAAATGTACATTTTGATAACCAAGGGAAAAAATGACCATAGAACACATGCAAAGGCTCTTAACTTTTGTCTACCTCTTGTAAATATTTGTGTTCTTATTTTTAAAAATACAATTCCACCATAGATTATGATACACCTAAGAATTTATGTCCTCAAGCTATTTTACGTGCTTGCATGTTTGCCCCATATCCAGTTCTGCTTTGTAGAAAACTTGGATAACCTCAAGATGATGGAATAAGTTTTAATCTACTATCTGGAGACCATATCATGAAAGTAGAAGTTATAACACTGAATTTTGTAATCCTACCCCCAAAATCAAAGTCTGCAGAAAATGGAAATGACTGAGACACTAAGCCAGGATTTCCTAATCTAAACCTAGATGATCTCCACCCTTCTATGAAGTGTTTGCCTTGATGTGTCAAAGGCCACAAGTATGGGGAAATATCTGACTTGCTTGCAACTGATAGTTCAGTAAAAACCAACCTCTTCTTTATGTCACACATAAAACACATTTCAATCAAATATAACTGAATTTAATGCCCATTTTGATGTTTTTGTGGGTTTGTTACTAAAAAATAGTATAGCTCAGTTAAATCTTTAAAAAATCTCAGTAGACTTCATATTATCTAGATGTAATCAATCTCATCTAATCAATATTTAATTTTGTTTAAATTATAAGACTAGCTTGCAAGCTCCAAAAATGGGTTAATTTGATCTTATAGTGTGCCTGTGCCTTAGGTCAAGTTACATGCTTGGCCTCTCAACCCAAACAGTTCAGCCTCTACCAATTAACAGCAGAGCTATCCTGAACAAACTAATGGCTCACATTCAGTATCCTCATCTGTAAAATGGGGGTTGCGGTGGGGTAATAGTACTCACTTCCCCTGGAATGACCAAAAAAAAAAAAAAAAAAGATGATATATAAAAAGTAATTTTCAACTGATTTTAGCTTTACATTTTTTTCCCAGTGATCAGAGAGGGATGTGCCATAAATGAGATGACAAGAAATTGGACATGAATAATTAGAAGGAAAAGAACATAAAAAATCAAAATTCAGAAGTAGATCCTGAAAAATAGAAGGGTTGCTTATTTATTTACTTGATGCCTGTCTGGTTTTAGATAGTATTGTCAGGGACTTAGAAATGGTCTATTTTGTTTGGGAAACCTACTTTTCATCATTACTCTTTATATCATGTGATGATTCTTACTAAAGTAAAATGAAGTGGGTTAGGATGAAATTAAAGGATCATCATAAGGCTAAAAATATAAAAATCGAGCCACACTAAAATATCTTTCACTCTATGCAACAAAACATGTTTTGGAACGATAAATAATATTACTTGCAAGAATTGGTCTTGGAAAGCCACTCTCATTACTTAAGAAGATGAAAAAGAAAAGTGGGACAACACATTTTACAATAAATATTTAAGTCAAATTCTGAAAGCCAACTATTCACAAGAGTAATCCTGTTTCTTGTGTACACAATTTCTTTTGATAGAAGTGAGAAATAGATGTGGTATGGATTGAAATGCAGTTTACACTGGTATTTACAAGGACAAGATGGAGGGTTTTGTCATTTTGCATTGACTCTGAAATACAGTGACATACCAGCAAATAAAAGGGATAAAAAGTACCCGAGTAGCTGTTTCCACATCATAAAATATTGGGTAGATAATTTGCCTAAGTGGCCTAACTCTCCAATTAGGTTTGCCTTGATAAATGCTAACATTACATCTTCACCTTCTCAAAAGAATTTTCTGAGTTGATTGTCTGGTTTATGGTTATTTATTTTCACAAACTACAGTGGCTTTAGACTGGAGACTTTCTTCAGATTGTAAATAGGAATAACTGAAATCAGGGTATTTTCATAATAATCAGTTTGTTTTCAGTTTTAAATAACTGAAATGGAGAGTTCCTTTGTTTAGGCTGCCCTGAAACAGAGGGGTGTTACCCAATTTTTTGAAGGAAGAAAGTAAATAAGAAAAGGAGATTGAGAGAGGCTTCATGAGTAAAGGAAAACTAAGAAAATGTAAGGATGAGTCCTGATCAAAGAGTAGATACTGTCATCTGGGTTAGGGGACATTAAGGGCAAATACATTGGGGGAAATTCTCTAAACCAGCCCTGGTCACCTAGGTGCCAAACCAAACTAACAAAAAAGAATTTCATCTATTAAGGCCTGGGCCCTGCTCTTGGGAATGTACTTCTTCCTCTTCCTTTTCTTCTTTTTAGAGTGACACTGACCTTCCATTTTAGAGTCCACTATTCCAGCCCATTGTCATAAGAACTCCAACAGTCTTCTAGTTTCTTTCATCAATAAGAGCCTTCTGTCCCAGTCTTTTCCAAAATAGTATTTGTGGAGATACTGACATGCTGTTATTTTTCACTCAGAAGTTGTACCTAATGATTTACCATGAGAATCAAGGGACTTCTAAAAGAACTTGGAGTCGCATTATGATAGTTTCATATATTCCAACCAGGCATTTATGAGTGTACCAATCCTATTCTTTTATTGTCTCTTATCCCATGTGGGTCTTGAGAGAGATATACAAAGAACAATCGCATATAAAAATGATAATGGCATTATGATAACTGGGACGGGGCTCAAAACTCCCCCAACACAGAACTCTGATAATTCTAAAATGAGTCATGTATTTTTGGCTTTATATCTAAGCAGAATCTCTACCTTCATCAGCCAGAATTCATATCTTCATGTTTTATCATCCTCTGCTTAGTGACAAGGTACAGGAAATGGAAATAACAGTTCAGTAAGGCAATGCCTGCAAAAAGAGAGAGATTGAAGGTCTTGAATCCACTTACCCCAGTCACATGGGGTGACAAACATTAATGACACACCTCCTTAATGCACAGAGTCCTACCCACCAGCAAACATGCCTCAACTGGCACATGTCACCTAATAAATCTAATTTATATTCCCTCTTCTTGAGGAGGAGATAGAAGAGGGTAGAAAAACAGGCTGACAGAGAATCAAGAGTTTCCTTTTTGTACGGGAGGAAAATATTTCTTTTTTCCTCACCTATTACTAGGTTCATGGCTGAGGCTCCTCTAATAAAAGACAGATTAACAAGAGAAAAGCACACAAATTTATTTAATACAAATTTTACATGACACAGGAGCCTTCAGAAATAAGGACCCAGGCCGGGCGCAGTGGCTCATGCCTGTAATTCCAGCACTTTTGGAGGCCAAGGGGGGCGGATCACCCAAGGCCAGGAGTTCAAGACCAACCTGGCCAACATGGCGAAACCCTGTCTCCACCACAAATGCAAAGATTAGCGAGGCATGTTGGTACATGTCTGTAATCCCAGCTACTTGGGAGTCTGAGGCAAGAGAATCACTTGAACCTGGGAGGCAGAGGTTGCAGTGAGCTGAGATCACACCACTGCACTCCAGCCTGGGCAACAGAGCAAGACTCTGTCTTAAATAAATAAATAAATAAATAAATAAATAAATAAATAAGGAAAAGAAATGAGGGCCCAAAGAAACAGGGAAACCTGTACATTTTTATGCTTAGTTTTGATGAAGAGTGGATAGTCATAGAGAAGTATAACTGGACAAAGGGAGTATGTTCCAATGGTATTAAACTGAGAGAGACTTAGGAAGTCCTGTTGGTTCATATTCTTCTCTATTTCACTGCATTTTCAAAGATAAGGCCATCCATTTCCTATGAATATATGATGGGTCCTTTCACAGGAGGATCTTATGACCTGCTTTAAAGGAAGTTCAAAGTATTCTTTCCAGGTTTTATGGCTTGCTTTAGGGAAAAAGGGTGTGGGAAGGTGAAACTGACCTTCCTGCTTCTGCTGTTTTCTCAAAAGCTGAGGTGCCATATTCTGGGGTAATGTGTTCTGAACTCTATTGTGGGAAATGGTGGTGTGTGCCTGTAGTCCCAGCTACTTGGGAGGCTAAGGCGGGAGGATCACTTGAGCCCAGGAGGTGGAGGCTGCAGTGAACCTCCAGCCTGGGTGACAGAGTGAGACTCAATCTTAAAAAAAATCATAACCAAAGCTGCTACTTTTCACTAATTGGGTTAGCCTCTTGGACTTCTGATTATTCTGCAAACAAGAAAGAATGGGTTTCTCATTAGTTGTATTTATTTGGAATTTTGGCCCTATGCTTGACAATATCTTTGAAGGAGATAATAAGCTAATGTATGCATGTGCTTAGAACAATGTGTAGCATATAGTAAATTTCTCATAAATGCCAGTGGAGATGGTGATACTGTTGAATACAATCTTTTGTTTCAGACAACAGGTCTGACCCTTATTTTCTGGAAAGGAGAGGGGCTGAATTTACTAAGGTCAGTGAGAAACCTTTCGCCCCTTAAAAGGGAGGCCACCTAGGACTTACAACATGCAGTAGGCTATGAGGGTCAACACCAGGGCTGCAACACAGATTTTAGAGGGAGTGGGCGATGTGCTCTTTCAGGACAGATTTAATATCTTCTTCTTTACCCATTCTGATATCCTAGACTACTTTTACATTTTTGGAAGGTACCAGCATAAGGAAGAGATTTAAGTGAATGAAAATGACAACTAGTTAGGCTGGAAGACTTGAACAGGACTCTAAGGGGAAGCCATTGGAGTGTGTTTGAGGAGGTACATCAACTGCCATGGGGATACTTTTCCACCTTTTGCTGGCAGGGCATTATTTCATGCCATATAAAGAACAGTATCCAGACTTTCCTTGGACTGGTGAAAATCAATATCCATTTAAATCAACTTATCATAGGAAAGGCAACAAATGTTTAAAGAATATCCTGCACCCAAAGTCAACTCAGTGAAGAGGCTGCAAAAAGTCAGTTCTAAACCATATGGTCTTATCTTTCCTTGCATTATTATTTATACTGCCCAACAAAATGAGAGCGCTCTGAGTCACCAGGTCACTTGTATTGCCAAGCATGTAAGCAGCACATTTACCACGCAGTAGCTTTAATCCATTTGATTACTTCAGAAAATGTGTGGAAAGGGAAAAGTTTATGTGTGCGATGATGACTTCAGACAGTAGATTCAGTAATCACATAAAATGAAGTAATCACTTTCTTTCCCACCCATGCATATGCATAACCTCTGGTGACTTCATTGGCAGTGGAAACAACCTCATCATGGAGTAACTTCATCCTGCGGTTCAATTACATATTCAGGGTTATTGCAGGTAACTGTCTTCGGTTCCTTGCTGACATTTTACTGGTTGGGTGATAAAAACTGATGAATGTTCAAACTGTACCCAAATTCATGATACAAAGTATGTGACTTTAAAAATAATTTCCCTTAGGAGTAACTAGTTCAAAAATACAAGAGAAATTGTAGCCTGATAAGGGTTTTTCCCCCCTAAATTTTTCCAGGTTGAGTGTCATCTAAATGATAAAGACAAACATCTGACATCCCCTTGATCATCTTTATATTCCACAATAATCACTATAGTCCCAACGTCAACTATCTGGTCTCTTTGTCCCCATAATTACCCTTGTTATTATCATGCTTTGTTTATTGATTTTTAATTCTTGCAGACAAAGCTCCATGGATAAAACGTGTCCATGTACCTTCATTTTATTCACTTAGTTGTCTCTAGAAAGGAAAAGGTCACTTGCCCCAAGACTCGAAAACAGTCAATATTGCAAAAAGAGTACAAATTGTGCCACTGTAATCGGGCCAACCTGAGTTCAAATCCTGGCTTTATTAGCTGTGTGACCTTGGAAAAAAGAGTTGATTCTTTGATTCTCAGTTCTTCAATCTTGAAATTGGCAATAAAATATCAACAATGCATAGGGTTTTTGTGAAGATGAATCAAGTTAATGCATCTAAAATGCTTAGCACATCAAAGCTCTTTGCACACTAGAAAAGAGAAAAAAAAAACAAATAAAATGCTAAACACAATGTCTGGTGCATGTTCAGGAAATACAGGCCATTATCAGTATTATGCATGAACTTGTGTCTCACTGACTAGGACAACTACAAGAAGAGATATGACCAGCATTTGCCTTCTGCAGACAGGTCAAGTGCTGTTGGAAAGGCCTCTGCAAAAATTCTACTTTGTTATCAAGAACTTAACCTTCTATCCCTGAACAAAGAGCTACATTTGAGATAGCTTATAAAAATACATGAAGTTATCATTATATATTTCATCAAAATTCATCTCAGGAAGAACTTATTTGCCAAATGGCCATGAAATAAGATGTTATAAACAGACTTGTAATGAGGTTGACATTCCTGAAAGAAAAAAGAAAGAAAAGGCCATTCAAACATTGCTTTTTGAGGGTTCAGCTAAATAGCTTTCAGAAAGAGCTTCCACTAGCTTGTATTTGCATAACAAAAAGATTCCTCCACCTTCCTATAGTCTTATTTGCAGATCCCCAGTAGAATATTTATTAAAGTCTAGATGCAATTAAACCTTTTGTGAAATTTGTGTTTGATCATGAATAGGGGTGAGTCAGAAAGTCTGAACGAGACTGAAACATAAAGGGAAGTATACAAGAAAGCACTCTCATCTTATATTTAGCAATGACATTCAAATGACAAAAAAAAAAGAGAGACAATTTTGGAGTAAGATGAAGTTTTCCATTGAGTGTGTTCATTGCTAATCTTGGTTTCTTTGTTTATTGCTCTCATTAATTCAACTAACTAACATATGCTGGATGTTGGAAGATTTGTTTATAAAGTGGTGATGGGAAAGGTAGTCTTGGTCTAAACTAATCTGTCTGGATTTCAAAAGTGCTTTATTATAAAAGGAAAATATAGTGAGTCGTCAAATAGTAGTGTATGTTTCATTAACATAACAAAAAATGGGTTCAGATTGCTACAGAAATATGCCATAAAACCTAAGATTTTTAAATTTCACTCCAGAAATTTAAAAGTCTGCTCTCACCTCTATTATTGTTCTGAATTAGAAATTCTTTTTAAACTGTTGATATTTTACTATGAATATTTCAAAGACGTGGTTACTAAAGAGTTTACCTAACCTGGAGAGGTATTTGGAGGGTCAAACAGGGTGATTTTTTTTTTTTAACAGAAAGGAAGGCCTGAATTAGTCAAATAATTTTTTTCATAATTTCAAGAAGACCAGAGGAGAGCTGTGCATTTGAATGATTTGCTTGAGTAAAAGAGAACAAATTTTATTTTGCTATGATTTTGTAGGTTTAAATTTCTCAATGTAATTTTCCTGCCACCTGACCTTATTTTCTTTTGCAAAGGCAAAACAAATAAATTTGAGAGGAAGAGAGAAGGAAAACAATAACCTATGTTTTCATGTTCTGGGATTATTTGATTTTCTGGTAGGCTTGTCTTGCTTACTTATAATCATACCAAAATATTCATAATTTTAAAATTGGCAGGAAATGAAGCTGCAATCCTTCTGTCCCTGTTGGAACATATAGGGGAATCAGGATTTTCTCCTACCCCAGAGATTCCTTTCAGCATGCGCCAATTTTCATGCCTGAGGATGCTAAGTGACAAGAATTCTATGTGAAATCATACAGTGAGCCAAGAGTTCTGGTGTATATACCCTGAAAGTGCATTCCAGGACCTCAAAGGCATTTCGATTCTACTAATTGAAAATGTAGATGTGTTTTTAGCAACTGGAAGTAGCATCGCTGTCATTTAAGTTAGATTTTGTGAGCAGAGGCTCTGATAATCCTTATTTATGGCAGGTATATGGGGACTTGTTAAGTGACTCTTGACTTTAGAGTTCAATTATTTTTCCATTGACTTAATACACATTGGGCCCCTATTCTGTATCAGCTTCTGTGCTAGATCCCAAGAATACAAAGTGAAACAGGTCAAGTTTTCTGCTTCCAAGGAGCTCACAGTATAGTTGTGAATACAGACAATAAAAGGAAAAATGATAGTGTTCTCCGGAATGTCCAAGGATAAAGCTATATCTTGGGGGTTTCCTGATCACTGAGGAGGAGTACCTGGAGTTGGTATGTGAAACATCATGAGGAAATAGGGAAGAGGTGTTGACAATGGCCAATATCTGTGAAATATGTATGAAACACAGAAATTGGACCAAAGAATGTGATCTGGGGAGAATCTCTGTCCAGTTGAAACATGTCTCTCTGATAGTGCCAGAAACATTTTAAGGTGATATATTTCCTGAAGAAGGACAGAGGGGGTTTTCTAGGCAGGGAGAACCCTGGGAACAGAGGCTCAGGAGCAAAGAACAGTATGTACATAAAAGGGTAGGCTCAGATACTGAAACCAGAGAGGTTTGGGTTCAAATCCTGACTGTCACTCTTTAGCTACCATCAAATCATGTAGAAATTTTCCAGAGCAGGTGAATCTACTTAACAGTCTGCTTTGCTATGATTCTACTTTTAATGTAGATTTTTATCATTAGCTTTAGCAAACTCCGAGATTAAGTAACCTTTAAGATTTGCCATTATTTGGAGAATAATTATAGTCATAATAATGAAAAATATTGAGGATAATAAAAAAGAGGATGATACACACAATGTTCCTGTATGGAGTATTTGCTTAATCTATGCAGACACTAAGAACTTGTGATGGTTAATTTTATGTATCAACTTGACTAGGCCATGGGGTGCCCAGACATTTGGTTAAACATTATTCCGGGTGTATCTGTGAGGCTGTTTTTGGATGAGATTAATATTAGAACTGATAGAATGTGCAAAGCAGACTGTCCTCCCTAATGTGGGTGGCCTTCATCCTATCTATTGAAGACCTGAGTAGAACAAAAGGGCTGAGTAGAGGGAACTGCACCTGCCTGACTGCTTAAGCTGAGACATTGGTCTTCTCCTGCCCTCCAACTAGAACTTATAACTTTGGCTCTACTGGGTCTGCAGGTTGTCAGTTGCAGATCTTGGGACTTCTCAGCCTTCATAATCAGATGAGCCAACTCCTGACAATAAATGTCTTTCTTTTGTATGGATATAAACATAGATATAGATAGTTAAATATATAATCTCCTATTGGTTCTTTTCCTCTGGCGAACCCTGACTAATATTGTGCTTTAAATGTTTTCTCTAACAAGTTTCCCATAGTCTTGATTTGTTTTTTTTTTTTTTATAGATAGCATCTTGCTATGTTGCCCAGGCTGACCTCAAACTCCTGGTCAAGGGACCCTCCCACCTCAACCTTCCAAGTAGCTGGGACTACTGACACCACTGCACTTGGCTCAATTCATGGTCTTGATTCGAATCTGTGCTCTTAGCCACCTCAGCATACTGTAGAACAAATGAGATCTAAGGTACTTCTAGCTTGAAATTTGAATTCCTTTCATTATAAAGGTCATAATTAAAGGCATTATTCCATGGGCATTATTTATTTTCAGAGCTCAAAAGGCATAGCTTCAAAGTAACCATTGTTCCCATCACCTAAAATGTAGATGATGGGCCCATAGGAAAATAATTTTCACAACACATTACCACCCCTGGTGGCCTGAGGGAGAGCCGAAACTCCCAAGCCCATAAAACAACATAAACAAAAGATTCCATGAAACTGAGGGAGTTGAGTTTAGAAAGGAGTTTCGAGCCTCAAAGATTTTCAAGGGAAGTCCCTCTCCATGAACTAGGGGAACCAGGACCTATTGCTTGGACAAAAAAGTGGGAGAGAAAATGTAGGATTCCAGCTACTTCTGTCCTTTCTTATTTCCCACCTCAATCAAGTTTGAACAGCACACCTGTTTATGTGGAGCCTTCCCTTGGAGATCACAGGGCATATGTTGGCTGGAGGTTCTACTTTGCCATCTGCCCATGGCAACTCAAGACATTATCTGAAGTAACTACTGTACTATGGTTTTCAAATTTTAGTGTGCATAAAGGATGCCTGAGTACAATCTTTAACATGGCATTTCTGATCTCTGTTCCCTAAGATTTTGATGCAGTAGGTCTGAGATAGTTTTCTGGAATATGCATTTTTACCTTAGGGGAAATTGATGCCTATGGCTATGTCCCCAGTTTAAGAAATGTTCCTTAGGGAAACTTCATTCCCATGACACATGATGGAGGAGATGGGACATAGACTTCAAATTATTCCTGGTGCAGCAAGTGCTGAACAGAACCTGGAAGAGAGAAAGATATTTTCCTCTACATAAGTAGGAAAAGAAAATCCATGGAGAAAAAAAAAAAAAGGAATCTTAATGACAGTGGCATTCTGAGGAACTTAAAATGAGGAAATATCCAAGCCCAAGAAAATGACAGTGTCCACCCATGTCAAATCACATCCAATCCTGAAGGGTTTCCCTTTTTCTGAAGAATTGGTTTCCTCCCTCTCTTTTCTCTGCTCAGCTATGGAATAACCTAAGCACTACTCCTCCCAGAGGAATTCCCTGCTCTGCTCCAAGTTCTCATTATCAGCACTCCTGATCCTGCTTCTTATTCTAAGGTTCTGGGTTTCAGTTTGATGGAAACGGAATGTGAACACCAAAAGCAAAGTGATGTCTGGGAGCCTCTGTAGCCTTGCTCTCTTTCCCCACCTGAGGAAGGAGAAGCTGTTCATCAAGGACAGCTGGCAAACCTGGACTGGAATGTTAGCTCAGGAGTGGGAACTCCTAGGCACAACATTCAGGGGAATAGCGCCTACTACACCAAAGCTTCAGTCTCACTCTTGTTTTAATCCATAGAAAAATGAGGCAGGGCCCACATAAAAATTTTCTTCTGGTTGCTGCTCAATGGGAAATATATTTTAAGAGCAGAAAGCTATTTTTAAGAATTACTTTTATTAGTCTATTGATTCCATACTTAAAAATGGGTCAGCTTTCCTCCTGCGCAGCTGAAGGTATTTTTGAGAAGTCGTTAAATAAATGCAGTCACTAATTTGCTGCTTGGAGTCATGACCCACTCTTAACTTCTGCTGAGGATAAGAGATGGTTTTGTTCTTAGCCTATTTTTCATTTACTGAGAATCTCTGACCTCTCCATCCCAGGTTAGGCAGTCATGAGCCCCTGTGGGATTCTCAGACTCAATCTGTAGTTATTTTAAGAATTTAAATTACATAAGCAAGGCTCTTTTTAGAATCCCTTCTTAGGGTCAGTCCCACACAGGACATCCTTAAAATTGCTGCCATGAGCATGTGAGAAGCTTTTACCATTTAGTCTTTTGTGATTAGGGCTCCAGAAGCTGCTACTTTGAGAAGGAGAGTGCAGGTCATCTGGCCTCTCTACTCTTCCTAGAGAGTTGCTGGGCACAGCCCTAGTAGCACCAAGGAAATGGCAGAGGGAACATCCTGCTTTGGTTGTGAAAAACAGAATCTCAACTCAAACTGGCCAAAGCAAGTAAAGCAATGTTTTGGCTCCTGTAAGCAAAGTGCAGCAATAGAGCTTCAGGCACGGTCTGGTCCAAGGCTCAAGACATGTCCCCAAGTCACCCTTTTCCTTTCAGTTATGCTTTGTTTCATGCAGATCTTATTCCAGGACAAGACTTCTTCATGTAACCTGGCAACTCCAGACAATGTTCTTTCAGTTTAAGTGCTTTGCAAAGAAATATTATTTCTTCTCAGGATCTCCCAAAATTTTGATTTGAAACTCATTGGACTTATTTGGGCCAAGTGCCACTTTTGCTCGATCACCTTGACGAATGGCATGCAGTGCTCTGATTAGTCCATTCAAAATCTCGTGTCAATCTTAGAGTCACAGTCACCTCCCTGAAGAACATGAACTGGGATGGGGAATGAATTGTTTTTCAAGGAAAATATGGGTTTCATCCTCACAAAAAATATCACTGGATGTTGGGGGAAAGACAAAAAACTTATTATGTATTACTTGATTAGATAGGACAAATAATAATTATGAGTGCCTTGCTGGATTTGAGGGGAAGCCACTATCCCCAGGACCCTTACACCCTCAAATCTCAGGAAGCCTCTGAAATCCGACCAGAGGAAGTAGAAAAGCTAACCCTATCATGATACTACCTGCTTGTCCTGCCCAAGAGTCCAGTGTGCAGGAGACTGAGAACACAGCAAAAGTTCAGTCCATTCTGGCTTTGCAACTCATATAATTTCATTCAAGAGAAAAAAATGCAATTATTTAGTGCATGCCTACCATGTACAGGTGCTATGCTTCGTGCTGCTGCCTCCCCACTGACAGATATTGCCGGCCTATGCATACCATTTAGAGTCATCAGGATTAGAGGAAGTGGAAGAAGTAAAAATGCTAAAGGCAATGCAGTGATTTTAAAAAAAGCTTTTGAGAGAAGGAAATATATCTTGTTAATTTCTGTATCCATATTATTTAACTGAGCACAGGGTCTGGCCAGTAAGAGAGTCTCAAATGTTAACTGAATTAATACATGCCTGACTAACATCCATTTGGTTTTTTGCTATATTCTGGACACTATGTAAAGTATTTTTTAACCCTTAATTCATTTCTTCCTTACCACAACCCAATGAACTGGTTGCAGTTTTTAATCTCTGTTTTACAAACAAGGAAACTGAGGTACAGAGAGTTTACACAGGCAGGAAAGAGAAGAGCCAGCACTCAAGCCCAGGCAGTGTGAATATACTGATATACTCCTAGAGAATATACTAATTCTCATCCATGTAAATGCGGAAGTAGGGATCTAGCTCTGTCACAGTTTTGCCAAAACCACACTGGGCAGAAGGATGGTCCATACCTACACTGCCCAATACGTCACTGGCCACATGTGGTTATTTAAAATAAAATTAATTACAATGAAATAAAACTGAAGCTGGGTGTGGTGGCTCACGCCTATAATCCCAGCACTTTGGGAGGCCGAGGCAGGTAGAGCACCTGAGATCAGGACTTCTAGATCAGCCTGGTCAACCTGGCAAAACCCCATCATATTAGTCTGTTTTCATGCTGCTGATAAAGACATACCAAGACTAGGCGATTTACATAGAAAGAAGTTTAATTGGACTTAAGTTCCATGTGACTGGGGAAGCCTCACAATCATGGCAGAAGTCAAGGAGGAGCAAGTCCTGTCTTACATGGATGACAGCAGGCAAAAAGAGAATGAGGAAGATGCAAAAGCGGAAACCCCTGATAAACCCATCAGATCTCATGAGACTTATTCAGTACCATGAGAATAGTACGGAGGAAACTGCCCCCATGATTCAATTATCTCGCACCAGATCCCTACCACAACATGTGGGAATTATGGGAGTACAATTCAAGATAAGATTTGGGTGGGGACACAGAGTCAAACCATATCACCCATCTCTACTAAAAATACAAAAATAGCCAGGTGCAGTGGCAGCCACCTGTAATCCCAGCTACTCGGGAGGCTGAGGTTGAACTCAGGAGGCAGAGGTTGCAGTGAGCTGAGATGGTGCCACTGCATTCCAGCCTGGGCAACAGAGCAAGACTTGGTCTCAAAAAAAGAAAAAAGAAAGAAAGAAAATTGAAAGGTCATTCGTCAATTACACTAGTCACATTTCAAGTGCTCAATAAACACATGTGGCTTGCAGATATAGAACAAGTCTATTCTCACAGAAAATTCTTTTGGATAGCAGTGGGAGCTGAATTCCAAATGTCATTTTCAATCTTGATATGGGGAGTAGGAATTACTGTTTTCTATGGGGGCATCCCCAGTCAAACCCACCGTGCCGAGCATGCTGGCTGCCCTTGCCTATGTGCACCCTATTCCATCATCACAACACTCTACCCGTGCCCTTCTGTGCTCCCGCCTTTACACACTTCTGCTCGGGGCACCTCTCTAGTCATGCCAGGTGGGAGTTAAGAGGTCATAACTGTCACCCCCTCCCCAAGTCCTACTTGAAGTTTTTTTGTTTTGTTTTGTTTTGTTTTTTGAGACGGAGTTTTGCTCTTGTCACCCAGGCTGAAGTGCAATGGGGAGTTACCCGCTCACTGCAAACTCCGCCTCCCAGAAGTGATTCTCCTGCCTCAGCCTCCTGACTAGCTGTGATTACAGGCATGCACCACACCCCGCTAATTTTTTTGTAGTTTTAGTAGAGATGGGGTTTCACCATGTTGGCCAGGCTGGTCTTGAACTCCTGGTCTCAAGTGATCCACTCCCCTTGGCCTCTCAAAGTGCTGGGATTACAAGTGTGAGCCACTACGCCCAGCCCCTACTAGAAGTTTTAAGGCAGAAAATCTGGCTGCATAATTGGTGGGAAATCCTGGCAACAGAGGAGCTGGAAACACAACTCTGGGTTTGATATCCTACAAGATACTATCTGTGTGGTAAGGAGCCCAGTCTTTGGAAATATATAGACCTGGGGTCTGAATTCCAGATCACCACATACTAATGACACGACAGGCTCAAGACTCTGAGCCTCACCTGAAAATGGGGTCAACTCCACCTACCTCATATCAGCATATGTCCTTGCATAGCTGACCAAGAATTGGCAGCTGCTGAGGTCACTATTATGAGGATGTCATAACTCAAATGGCTTGTAGTTCTCCAGCTTTTGGGGGTCACCCTTATATTTAAAACTGTCAGGACAATACCCTGAGCAAACTCCCAGTATACCATTGTCTTCTCCCTATAGGTGATTTCTGGGACACACTGAAATCTATTTTGGAGTTTTCATGGTACCCCCAAAATTTGACTTTACTCTGGACTACAACTTCATAACAACGTGGATCAATTTTGTTATCTTGCAATATTTATTCATTACTAATGTTTTCTTCCTTTCAAGCATGACCATAAACCCTTCCCTTAGTGCTTCAAAGCACAATGACAGCCAGGCTGTGGTATTTAACAGAATTAACTGGAGGCTTGGAGTTAAGGGGATTACAAAGCAGAAAAGAAAATGTCATATTAGATAATAACTATTACTAAATGTAGAGCCCGTACATGAAGCATCTCTAGAGGGGTCTCCCAGTTTTCTGGTCTATCACCATGTTACATGGGTCATCCCACCTCTCTCATATGAAAATTATTTTGACCATGATCTTCTTATGCATGATCTAAAGTCAGAGCTGTCTCTTACTCCAGAACCAGTGTAGAATGATCCTGTTCCGACCCAGCTAAATACAAACCAGCCCCCATTCTTGCACTGGGATGACTGATTTGGACAAATAACTTCTACTTCTGAGTCTTAAGGGCAATGGGTAGAAAGCAAGACAGCATGTAGCTGATGAAAGGCCAAGGCAAGGGAGTATATTTTGCTGATTCTTTAACCTCCCTAAACTCACACACTTTATCTCAAAGCGAATTGAAGAAATTTCTCTACCGGTACCCAGCCCTATATACTGCTCTTTGACCTCTCCGTCTGTCCTGGGATGCAGTGCAATTAGAAGTTAATGCATTCATGCTGTGACCTGCAAAGGTGGAAGGTGCCTGGGGGCTCCTGAGTACTTGGCTTCCAATCAAACCACAAGCTGGATCTCCTATTATCAACACATTTCTGCATCCTTGATTCTAGTACTGAGGCCCCTATTTATCTCTCAGAGAAAGGACAAATGGGCCTTAGCAAAAACATAGGGCTCTGGAGAGGGAAAAAGTACAGTCACCCAGTGGAAGAAAAAGCTTAAGTGACCTTTTAGTGAGAAAAGCTAGAACTTTCTGAAGAAATTATCATATTCGAGTGGCACTTTACAAACAATAGTTCTCATTTATTAGGTCTCACAACGTGCTATGCACTATGCTAGCACATTTGAAGGCATGATCCCATCTCATTCTTAAATCAGTCACAAAAGTAGGTATAGTGGTCCCCCTTATCCATGGAGGATATATTATATTTACAAGACCCTCAGTGCGTGCCCAAAACTTTGAATAGTACCAAACCCTGCATATGTTTTTTTCTGTGCTTACATATCTATGATAATGATTAATTTATAAGTTAGGCCAGGCATGTGGCTCATGCCTGTAATTTCAGTACATTGATGGGATCACTTGAGCCTAGGAGTTCAAGACCAGCCTGGGCAACAAAGTGAGGCCCCATCTCTACAAAAACTAGAAAAAAAATTAGCCAGGTGTGGTGGTGTGAATGGGTAGTCCTAGCTACTCAGGAAGCTGAGGCGGGAAGATTGTTTGAGCCTGGGTGGCTGAGGATGGGTGACAGAGTGAGACCCTTTCTCAAAAAATAAAATTAAATAATAAAATAAAATAGGCACAGTAAGTGATGAACAATAATAACTAATAATAAAATAAAATTATAACAATACATCACATCATGACTCTGTGGTTTGAGGTTGTTATTAAGTAAGATAAGGGTTTCCTGAACACAAGCACTGCAGTCCCACGACAGTGATCTGATAACAGAGCTGATTGCTAAGTGACCAATGGGAGGGTAGTATAGACAGTGTGGATCCACTGGACAAAGGGGTAATTCACACCTTGGGTGGGAAGAAGCAGGACTATTTGAGACTTCATCCTGCTACTCAAAATGGCATGTAATTAAAAACTTATGAATTATTTCTGAAATTTTTTATTTTATATTTTTGTTACTGACATGCCAGGGATTAAGTCTAGGTCCTGTTACTCATTGCACAGAAAGACAATTACTGAGACAATGGGCATTGCCAGGGAAGAAGGCTTTCATTGGGTGCGGCAGCTAAGGACAATGGAAGATAAAGTCTCAAATCCATTTCCTTGACCAACTGAAATTGGGGGGTTATAGAACAGGGAAGGCAGGAAAATAGGATTTGGGGAAGAGTATGGAAGGAATCATGATTGATGAGAGGTCTGGCATCTCATTGTCTGGATGCGGTGATCTAATGAGTTTCAATTCCTTGCCTGAGGGATGATTTCCTGAGGAAGGAACTCAGATGAGACAAATGTAAGTTTCAAGCTTTATGAATAGAGAGGGTCAATTTCTTTTTTTCTTTTTTCTTTTTTTGAGACAGAGTCTTGCTCTGTCACCCAGGCTGGAGTGCAATGGTGTGATCTTGGCTCACTGCAAGCTCCACCTCCCGGGTTCAAGCAATTCTCCTGCCTCAGCCTACCAAACAGCTAGGATTACAGGTGCCTGCCACCAAGGCCGACTAATTTTTTTGTATCTTTAGTAGAGTTGGGGTTTTGCCATGTTAGCCAGGCTAGTCTCGAACTCCTGACCTCAGGTGATTCACTGCCTCCACCTCCCAAAGTGCTGCTGGTATTACAGGCATGAGCCGCCACGCCCAGTGAAAGGGTCAATTTTTATGTTTATTCAAAAAACCCTAACTATTGGTTACATGAGACAGTTGGGTTGATTTCATTTTCTGATTTCGGTTGACAGTGGGTAACAAACTTTGGAAAGTGAAACCTCAGATAAGAGGGCTGGGGAGTGGTTATTACTGTATATTATCCCCTTTTGGGAAGCTGAAGTTTAGAGGGTAAGTAACATGATCAAGATTATCCAGGTAGTAACCAGTAAAACCATGGTCTGAGTGTGGTTTGACTCAGAGTCTGAGTTCTCAACCTGTATCCTTGTGTTGGCTTCAGTTCTTCCAGGCATGTTATTTCACTGGTCAATGTGAGAGAAAGAGAGCAGGAGGAAGTATTAGTCCTATTTGGAAGACAAGGAAATGGAAGCTCAGAGAGTTTACATAGCTGGCTCAGTGTTACCTAGGTGTCCTGGGTTCTAGTCCAAAGTGGTTTCCATTGAGCAGCAAGGGGCTGAGTTGCGATTCCAACTAGAGCTTCCATAATACAAATTCCTCTCCACTGGGCATTTGGAAAGCCTTTAGAGGGCTGATCTGTTTTCATAGCCATCTCTGTGCCAAGGCTTCTGTTGAAGTGTAACATTAATAATCATATAGAAATTGACATTTATTATTAGAAATCTCTGTTGAGCTCAAATTTAAGAGAATAATCTCCCCTTTCCCTAGCAAGTTTTCTGGAAGTTAAAGACTACTACATAGCTGTGCAGATAAATTGTATTATCATAAATTTTATTATTTGTATTGCCTCCAACTAATTGTTTAGAAAATTACTAGTTCTAAAAGCTATCCCTACCCCTAAAAAAGGAAAGGTTTAGCCTTATGTCTTTTTTTAAAAAAAAAACATAGGTACTTTGATTCTTCAAGATAAGTATCATTAGTGATGGCAAATCTTAGCATTTCAAAGGAGGAGATATGCACCCTGGTTAAGATACTGATGCAGGACACTTGAGCCCCATAATTGGGGCTTATCCCAGGAGGGTTTTTGGCTTCACCCAGGAACAAATTCACAAGCAAGCTGGTGGTGTTAGGCAACAACTTTTATTGAGGCAGCAGTGTACAGCAGCAGCAGAGGTACAGTTCCTTGTGGAGCAGGGCTACCTCACAGGCAGCGTGCTCAGAGTAGTGGCTCAGAAGCAGTCCTGCAGTCATGTTCATACCCACCTTTAATTATATGCAAATGAAGGGGTGGATTATGCAGACATTTCCAGAAATAGGGTGGGAGCTTCCAACTGTTCTAGGTTATTGGACCTTTGTCAGAGAGAAGGGTGGTAACTTCTGGTTGTTGCTATGGCAATGGTAGACTGACATGGCACACTGGTAGGTATGTCTTCAAGGGCAGTGCTTTCACCTCATCCCTGTTTTATCTATCCTCAGTTTGGTCCAGGGTCCAAGTTCTGCCTCCAGAGTTGAGTCCTGCTTGCCTCCTACCTCAATACAATCAGAAACCTTTTTACCTACCCCCTTTTACTAAGAAGTTGTCATGGTGATGAGAGTGGGCCATGAAAGGGCCTAGTGGAGTTACCATCACACTTTGGTTATGAAATCCTGTGAAAAGCTCATCAAGTTTAGGTGGGGACTTTCATCCTGTGACATGGGTACTGTTTTCTGCCAATAAAATTACTTTGGATTTCATCAGTCTTTGTGTGACTGTATGACTCTTATTGGGGATTCTCAAATATGAAAAGAAGAAAAAATAGATGCTTTTAGTTGTAATAGTTCTAAGTGCCTGCACATCTGGATTGCAAATTGGGTTTTCTCCTCAAGCTAGTTCTCTCACTTTGGGGTATCTCTCCTAGAAATAATGCATCTATGCATATCTATGTATATAAAAATGTAGACTTTTCATATATAAATATACATAGATGGATATAGATATTTCTTGTAATGTTGTTGTGAAAAACAATACTAGAAAAAAGCCCACCAATAGAGGGATAGTTGATTAAATTATGACATATTTATACCATGATGTATTATAGCACTGTGCACATATGAAAAACATAAGTTAGATCTGTATGTATTGGCCTGGAGGGATATTTATGATATAATTGTCAAATAAAAAAGCAAGTTGCAGGGTAGAGTGATGGATATAATCCCATTTTTGTAAAATATTGTGTCAAAACATGTTTATGAGACTTTATGTTTTTATATGCTTGAATGAGCATAGATAACCGTGTGGAACAATATCCACTAACCTATTAACATTGCATTGATGATCTGGAGGATGTGGGGAAGGATGCTTGGAGGAAAGAGAATATTATTAACTTTTGTTTGGCTTGTTGTGGTAAATACATATAATATTTATACTTAAGAAAAATCCACCCCCCCATACAAACACAATGACGAGGGCAGTGGCAGGGGAGGGCTTTTAAGGCAAAGATAGTACCTGTATGTTGCTCCCAGACAGAATTATCTGGTAGGCTATCACAGGTACTGTTGAGATTCTTCTTATCTTTAGAACCAACATCTTATCACTAAAAATAATAACCCCAAGAAAAGGGAGGGGATGAGATGTTTTCTTCTAAATCTCTCCTTTATGATGGCATTTTCATTAAGGAGCATGTAGAATGGTTACTGTTTAATAAAGACCAAATAGACAAATCTATTATTTTTCTTTCCTCTTAGAAGGCATCATTTAACTGTGGGAGTGTTTCCTAAACTCAGTATTTCTGGAAAAGGAACACTGTCTGAAGCATTTTGAGCGAGAGAAAAAATGCTGGCATATTAAACCAAGACCCTGGCACTATCTGTTTTTAACAGACCTGTTCTTCCCTCTCTTCATCCTTCCTTCTCTCCTCCCTTCCTCCCTTGCCTTATTCCTCCTTCTCTGTTTCTGTCTCTCTTTTCTGTTTTCTTCTTTCTTTTAAGGAAAATGATTTTTTCTTTACTTGATGTTTCAAACCGAGACAATGTTAAACTAATGGACTTAATTCTCTGGCTTGCAGGTAAAGAATTAAGTGGTTTAGTCTTTTAAATTATCTTCTTCATTGATTTGTAGTAAGAATGATAATGTATATATATTCACATAATGATGAAGAGTGAGTATACACCCTCTCTATCCCAGACATACTCCAAAGGGAGTCACAGAATATTCTGTATCATACCTTCAAAATCAAAAGTCCTTTTTCATTTCTATCATATGCTAGAATTTACTTTCCTCAGTTTGTGCTGAATTCAGCTTGCATTATAATTTTTTTGTTTCAGCTCATGTTTGGGGGAATTACATACATTTCAGCAATTTTGGTGTCTTTGTTGGGCAGTTTATTATAGACACTGTTACAAAAGTGTTAATCACTCTTTAGGTGAAGGAATGATGTATCTACACAACTCCAATTAGCACATGGTAGAGATTTAGTAAGTAACTGATTGATACTAAATAATAAAAATTTCAGAAAACATCCAATGTTCTAAATTTTTAAAAAAATTTTCCCAGTTGTGAGAGATTTTTGTGTCTTTTTTCCTCTCTCCCAAACAGAGTTAGAATTTGGACAGTCATTTAATTTTCTCTTTCATCTCTAAGTTAGTGCCATAACAGTTTTCTACCTTCTGAAATCTCCATGTCTGTGGTTAGGGCCTTTCCATAGTAGCTTTTTCTTAGAAACGTTAATTGAGAAATCACAAGGTTCATAAGTTTAGAAAGGAGAGCTTTATTTCTCATAAAGAATTGCAGTCTGCAGAATAGCCATTCTGTGGGCTGGAAAGCATAGCCTCCTGCCGGAAGTCTGAGACAGGCACTTCGAGGGTAGGCAAGATAAGATATGAATGTATTCTGAACACGTTAACTAAGTATACATATTCAATAAGCTATAGAAGGAGTCATGAATAATTATGACAGGAGAAACATGCATATGTACAAATCATGCCTCCTCATGGGTTGCCTGTTCAAAAAATGGCGGCATTATGCTAAGGGTGGTGGCTCATGCCTGTAATCCTCATACTTTGGAAGGCTGAGGCAGGAGTATCCTTTGAGCCCAGGAGCTTGAGACCTGTCTGGGTAATACAGTGATACGCTATTCCTACCAAAAAAAAAATTTAAAAAAAAAATAGTCTGGCATGGTGGTGCTTACCTGTGGTCCCAGCTACCTGGGAGATTAAGATGGGAGAATCACTTGAGCCCAGGAGGTCAAGGGGAACTGAGATCTTCCCAGTGTACTCTCTAGCCTGGGAAACAGAGAGAGAGAGAGAAAAAAAAAAAGGTAGTGTCAGCATGATCTGAGGGTGGAGTTTTCCGCTCTCTGATATCAAAAGATAAAACAGAGCACATGAAAGCCTTCTCTGCACATCCTCACATCCTCATAGACTGTCCAGAAGGGCTTCAGGGTTGTCAATCTCTTATCGGGAGGGGGTGCATTGTGAAACTGGTAAGCTGTCACTGGAAACTGCAAAGAAAGCAGTCGGGGGGAGTTTGACTGCAGCATCAGATGGTTGGCTAAATGTTATTAAAGGAATGAATTGTTCATTTCTTGTTTTCTAGAGCTGGTTTCTGGCTACTTCTTAGGAAAGAATTCTGGACAAAGGTTAATAAAGAAGGGGCATACTGAAGCGTGTCTGACCTCATGGCTGGGAATTCTGTTTTCAAGGTTTTTCTGGCATCTCCTTGCCCAAGAGGAGTCCATTCAATCAGTTGGGTGCTTAGTATGTTATTTTTATTTTTCAGAAAGTTTGGCCTTCTTGCTCCCTATAGGAGGAATGTTCATTATGTATTATGAATATTTTTATGATTGTAGATTCTTGAAATCAGGCACAATGCTTATGGACTAAGAAATATCCTTAAATGCCAAGAAAATCAGGAACACTAACTGGAATATTTCCCATGTTCATGGGTGGGTGTTACATATCCCCCAAGGTGACAAGTACTGACAATACAAAGACAAAGTTGCCAGAGGAGCCCTTTATGGACAATGTCTCCTGATTGTGAATCAAGGTCACATTTGCCTCTTCCTCCTCTCTTGGAACCCCACCACATGTTATAGGATGCAGGTTACTATGGTGATAAGGGAAGAAAACACTGAATTAGATGAACATTGCAAAAATATTGTAGTGGGCTATAAAGGGTATTTTACAGTGACTTTTTATTTTTACAATAATTTAACATTTACGGAAAAGTTGCAAAGATAGTACAGAGTTCCTGTACATTCCTCACCCAGTTTCTTGCATGGTACATTTGTCAAAACTAAGAAACTGACATTGGTACATTACTGAACCAACTAAGGACTAAGCTCTGGCTTTATTTGAATTTCACCAGTTTTTCCATTAATGTCTTCTTTCTGTTCCAGGCTCCTATTTAGGGAACTATGTTGTGTTTAATTATGCTTCCTAAGTCTCTAGTTATATTCTCAAATCTTCTGCATCTGGTGACAGTTTCTGATTCTTCCTTCGTTTTAGAAAGGTCTTAACCCACACAAAAAGGTCTACTCCTTTCAACTGGGCTTAGATTGTTGCCTGACTACCTTCCTTCGTATTTTTAATGGCTCTTATGAAGACAAAATTTCTCTTAGAACTCTTATAACTCCACAAATAGTGTTTTGGTTTTTGTCCTCTTCATATTAATTCTTTAACCCTAGGAGGACATGACCACTAGGAAGGGAATGTTTCTAGTGGATAACGTTTTCCTTCTGCTAAATGTATAATCTCAGTTCTGACTTAATAAATTTTACAAATAACTTAAATTTCCAATTCCAAAATATTCAAACAGTTTTGCACCACTATGACATATTGTATAAAATAGATTTTCCCTTCTCTCCACCTTTTGGCACTCTAAAAATAGATAGTAGTTTCTTTTAACAAGGTTCTTTAAACAATCTGTTCCGTGCCCCACCACAAACCCCACACCCCAATCTGTTGTTTTAGTTCCCTGCTGTTTGAGAGCCCAAGCCTTTGCTGAAGCAGAATGTCCGTAGTCAATCTTGCTGCTTGATTTTTGTTACCATGTCTCCATAAGATTTGTTCTGAATTCTAAATTGAACACTTATTTTGGAAAGCTTTCAGTTTTATCCTCTTCATTTTGAGTACGGGCGCATGCTTTGGAGGCAGAGCGATCTGAGCTCAAATTCCAGACCTGCCACCCACCATAGGACCTCAGGCAAATTATTTATCTTCTCCCAGCCTCCGTTTCCTAGTAAACGAAAGGGAAGAGACAGTTTCTCTCCTGGATCTGATTTTCAAAGCCCTTAATGTTTTCTGGAGTTTTTCCCTTTCTAGCCTTTTGCTATTACCCCGAGGCTAGCAGAAAAGAAGCAATCTAAAAGTAGAGATTGATGTTTCTGGCTTTCTATCTCCTCCCACAACCCTCCAAAACACCAGAAGCAAGAGGGATGTGAGACTGTTAGCCAAGTGTTTGCAAAGGATGGCTTTGAACGGATATCTGGAAAGGTATTGGAGCTGCTGGTAGGCAGATGTGAGGGGCATTCGACAGTAAATTTTAAGGGAAATGTTAGCAGATCTGCTCCATCTGGCAGAGCCGTGCTTTAAGTTTTTATCCATGATAAGTCTGGCCTCTGTTTGGATTCTCTCCCTTTATCTCTTTGTGTCCATGGGACTACTCCAACCATCTTCTGTGTACTTTGGGACCCCTATCTTGATAAATAATCTATAAAATTTGACTCAAGACCCTGTCTCAGATCCCACTTATGTATAATATTTTAACTAACACATTCTTGGCCATTATTTCTGGTGGTTTATAGAAGTAAACTTCAGCTACATCTAGTCTGAAAAATATGTTCACATTTTTACATTATTGTCTTTTTATTGAAAAATTCATGTTCATGAATCCATTTTCACAGCTCTCCTGATTGGGAGGTTGAGTCATTACAAATTTTGCAAAAAGTGGGCCCTTTGGGTACCCGCCTATGATGGTTAATGTTAAGTGTCAACTCGATTGGATCGAGGGATGCAAATTCTTACTTCTGGGTGTATCTGGGTGTTGCCAGAAGAGATGAGCATTTGAGTCAGTGGACTAGGAGAGGATGACCCATCCTCAGGAAGATCCACCCACAATGTGGGTGGGCACCATCTAATCGACTGCCAGCGCAGCTAGAAAAGGCAGGAAGAAGAAGGTGAAGGGAACTGACTTACTGAGTCTTCCGGCCTTCATGTTATTCCGTGCTGGATGCTTCCTGCCCTGGAACATCAGGCTCCATGTTCTTCAGCTTTTGGACTCTTGGACTTAAAAACAGTGGTTTGCCAGGGGCTCTCAGCCCTTGGCCACAGACTGAAGGCTGCACTGTCGTCTGCCTTACTTTTGAGGTTTTGGGACTTGGACTGAGCCACTACTGACTTCTTTGTTCCTCAGCTTGCAGAGAGCCTATCCTGCGACTTCACCTTGTGATCGTGAGAGTCAGTTCTCCTTAATAAACTCCCAGTTCTGTCCCTCAAGAGAACCCCGACTAATACATCCCTAGATCTGTCACCTCATGCTCCCTACTTTGCAGTAGGAGTTTGACTGTTTGATTCAACATATATTTATGGGGGTACTGTGAAAATAAGAAACTAAAAATCCAAGCTGTTGGAACTTTAAAATATTTTGAGCCTTAAGGGAATGTGATTATGAGATCCCAGTCACATAACAGGCAATTGTAACCCAGGCAGATGTAAACTTTTTTTCTGTGATTAGATTGGCCTTCTTCCTTACACACATTGTTTTGTAAAATGCTGTAAGTGACTAAAGAAAGCCAAGGAAGACCTCTTCCCTCTTCATTGTTGATCTTCATTATAGAAAAAGTTCCTTCTTACCTTTCTCACACAAAATCTTCATGACTATCATGTTGTCTAAGATGGAACATGAAGTACACTCTTTTCAATTGGAAAGGAAATGAAAACAAGCTGTAAAGAAAAGAAAACAAGAGGTATGAAAAAGAAAACAAACTGTAACTAATTAAATTTGTGTAACTCATAAATCAACCTTGTATAGAAAATGTGATCATCCTACTAGATTTCTTTGTTTTCTGCTTATATAAGCCAGACTGTAACTTTTAACTTTGGAGCACTGACTCCATTTCTCTAAAGTTTGTGTTTCCCAGAGGGCCAAGCCCAGTTTTTCTCTTGAACCCTTTGAAACTAGATTCTGATCCTTTCAATTATTTCAGATTGACAGTACTTACTCCGTGGGAGGCACTCTGTCAGGGGTGGTGCTGGTGTGTTGATTCAAAGAAATAATTATGGAAAGCATGTACTATAGCACTTGTTACATGTTGAATGCTATTTTTTTTTTGCTTTCACTCCCCTTCTCCAACGTTGTCAACATTCATTAATCTATCAATCAGAGTTCTTAACAGTGTCCAGTGCAGAGACTTGCAATATGTATAGAATGAATCAAAGAAGAAATACTGAAAGACTCGTGCTAAGCAAACAGAAAACACACACACACACACACACACACACACACACACACACACACACACACACACACCACATTTCTTTCCACCCTTCTGCCATTTAGAGAAAACATATAGGGTGAGTATAACCAGGGATTAAAAGAGCAGGTGGTCGTTTCAGACGGCTGCTTGAATCACAGTCTGCTTTTTACTATGTGGGTGACCTTGGGCAAGTTACTTAACATTTCTAAATTTCAGGTTACTCATCTATGAAATAGGGATTACAACAGTAAATACTTTATAGAGAGGTGAAGAGTAAATAAATAGATCATGTACAACCTTTAACATTGTGGCTCACATCCAAAAAAGTACTGCACAAATAGTAGGTATATTATTATTATAAATGTTATATTCTAGAAAATGGTTACTAATTTCATAAGGTCTTAAGAGTAGAGCAAGCTTCTCTAAGAGCGTTGTGTAAAAGTTTAGCTCTCCAAGGTAGTTATTTTAGTCTAAATGTTCTTTTTTCAAAATAGCTGCACATATCCATTTTGTTGCCACATGCCAGAGAAGGATCTCAACAGGCTGAATGATGCTATTTGCTCCTGGGATCCCCATTCTCCTCCTGATTGTTTAAATAATTTGAAATGAAAACAGAGTGAAATATATATGGCTTGAGAGGGACGTTTGTCTTTCTAGCGAAACAGCACATTTCTGAGATATTTCTACCTTAGGCAGAGAAATCACAAGTTACCTACACCCATTGAAATGGAAATATTAGACTTTAAAAGAATGTTATTATTGTCTAATTAAAATACTTGATGAATGACTCTAAGAAGTGAGAGGAAAAGATATGATAGGTGATGCTAGGAATAAATTAATAAAAGATTAAATTTCAAGAGGATTAATTTGGAGGCGATTTGTAGTATATAGAGAAAAATAATCCCCAGAGGAAAATCGTTAAGGTAATTATTTGTAATCTAATCTGATTTCCTTTTCTTGAGAGAACCACTAGACTGGTAAACTGGGAATTTTAGTAAATGAATTAATATCCTGCTTTGATCCTTAACAAATTCAAACTGGCTTAAGACCTGCAATATTTTTTTCACTAGAAAATTTGGAATTCGTTGTATTCTACTGCATTCATTCATTCATCCCACACATATTTATGGATGGCCTACTGTGTGCCAGGCACTGTGATGTAGTGTAAATATTTGTTAATGATGTGATCATGGTCCTGGCGCCTTTGGAGCATACAATCCAATCCAGTTCTTTCAGTTCTAGCTGAAGAGAAATTTTGTGTACCATTTTGTAATTTCCTGGGTTTAAGCTAAACCTGTTGCACATTGTAAAGTTCTTAACCACCTTTTTTGATTCAGAACACTAATGAGCTTCTAAGCATCTGAAGCTGGCAATATTTTGGAGAGAAACAAATTATCCCAGGAAAGTATTACTCAGGTTAGGAGATAAATGGAAGATTCAGCTCCCAGGAAGTGGGCAGCCGTCGTGGCTCAGATTTCCAAATAGCTAAGGTTAGACTGGAGATGAGAGCCAAGTTAAATATGATTAAGTGAGCCAAGAAGACTAAATATAATACTCATTACAAAAACACATTTGATCTATCCATTTCTAAGTAGTAAATCTTGACATTTTGGATAACACTTTAATCACATAAGCAAAGGGTTCTTTCTAGTGCAACTCACCAGTGTAAAAAGCCGAAGAATGAATTGGTGAATTTGACTTACTTCATTCAGCCAGAGACACTGGGGAGAGGAGGGAAGAAGGAATAAATTACTATTATCATAGAACATGATTCCTAGGGGCAGCTATAGCTGTAGCTAACATTTACTGAATACTACGTGCTAGGCACTGTGCTGCATGCCTTATGTACATTATTGTATTTAATCCCCAAGAAAACTCTATGAGATAGTATTTTACTTAACAGATTATACATTTTAGGTTCAGAGGGTTCAAGTGACTTGTCCAGTCACAGAGCTTGTGAATGGGTGAGTTGGTCTAACTGCCAGGACTTTGCCTAAATATACTATACTACTTCCATCTGTGGTCTTTCCTCTCTGCAGTCTTCTCCTAGGGTTGGCTAATGAAAAACAATTCCTAATACCTTCTAACTTTCATGTAATCCTAGATTTAGAAACATACTTAACCTGAATTACTTGCATTTATTAGCCAGTGTTAATAAGTGTTTCAGAAGACTCAGGAGAAGTCTGGGATGGCTACAGGAAGGAGGTAAGACTTGAACCAAGATTGGAAGGATCAGTAGGGCTTGAATGGTGAGAGAGAGAGACTGCACTGCTCTTGAGAGCTAAGATGCTGAGGCCACAGAGGCAAAGGCTGGAGCCTGAGCTAGCCAAGATAGAAGGCACGTGTTGGGGAATAAAGGCAAATGGCATCAGATCAGCAAGATGAAGACAGAATAGCAAAGGCTTTGCATGGCAGGAAGAGGGGGTATGAAGAAGGAAAAATACATGTATTTGTAGTAGGTTGATTTCATTTTGACTCTGATTAGTGGCTTTCTTGTATCCACTGCCTTGTGATGTGACAATGCAGCATCTCTCATCAAGAGATGAAGTCAGGTATGTGCACTCCCTTGACTATTGGCGATCTTTTAGCTTGCTTTGGCCAATGTATATGGCAGAACTGATGGTATGCTATTTCCGAGTCTGGGCCTCTCAAGACACTTTACATGTTTCTGCTGTCTCTCTTGTGCTCCTAGCGTGCCATGAGAACCAGCTCAGGCTAGGCTGCTAAAGGAGAAGAGATCATATGGAGGAGAGACCAGCTGGTCCAGAGGAGGCCATCCTAGACCAATAAGCCCCCAGTGAATTCACCAGGTGACCTCAGATATGTGAGGGAGCCAGATTAGACCAGCCGCACAGTCTGGAGCCACAGAATCACCCAGGTGACCCACAGACTTATGAGCACAAGTGAACGTTAATAGTTATAAACCATTGAAGTTTGGGGGTTGTTTCGTATTCACTATGATTGTGGCAGCAGAAAACTGAGATAGTATTGATCCTTATGGACAAAGATGCAAAACTATAGTTTTTAATCTTTTTTTAATGAGAAAAGTGTAATAAATGGCTACAATTTATTGCCTTTTTTTTTTTTTTTTTTTTTTTTTTGCGATGGAGTCTCGTTCTGTCACCCAGGCTGGAGCGCAGTGGCGCAATCTCCACTCACTGCAAGCTCCGCCTCCCAGGTTCAAGTTATTGACCCCTTTTTTGGGTACTTAACACTTACTCATAATATTTTTATTAGATAGTCTATTTCCCCCATTTTATGAACACACAAATCCCCCAAAACAACAACAATAACAAGATCAACAAAACACTTGAAATTTAATGTGTTTTGCCCTAGGTAACATGCGAGATGTGATGAATCAAGGATTTGAACTAAGTGTTCTGACTCCAAAGCATTCCTTCCATGAAGCTCTAGGCAATTCAGGAGAATGCCACAGATATACCATGCCTGGATTATATTAAATGAATGTACAGATTCTTCCATGAAATCCCAAAAGGGAAAAAAAAATAATCCACACAGGATAATAGTAAAGCCAGTTGGAACTGATTAAGCACACATTTCCAGGAGTAACTGTGCCAATCTAGAAATTTATCAGTAGACATGTCTTTAGTATGATTCTGTGGGTGACTTGTTACTGACTAGATTCATGGGTTACACAAAACTGGGAGGAATTCTCTAAACACCCTTATAGATGCTGAGTACCCGAGAAGAGGAAATCAAATACATTTTAAAGAAAGGTAATAGAGAATCCTCCAATTGGTTTGAGTAAATATTCAATAGAATAAATGTGAATTGAGAGTTATTTAGGCTACAACCTAAAGGTGCATGGTGTGTTTCAGTGAGTGGCAGCAGGCCAGACTTGGTGAGAATAGAGGCTGAGTGTTTGGCCCCTGGCATGGGGTTTGGTACTCAGCAAACACACCTGTAGGGAGGAAAAAATGTGGAAGATACAGGGGTGGCGGTGGGAGTGGGAGAAACATAGCAAAAAATAGAAAACAATCAAGTTCCAAACTGATTCCTGAAACGAGTTAAGCAGAGAGGACACTGTCTGTGCCCCACCCAGCTCCCATAGACTCTCCTTTACTGCGCCCCTCAAGGTCATCTTCCTGTGCTGCTGCTCCTAATGGCCAGCACCTGCAGCTCTCTTTGGCCTGGGGCTTCCAGAGCTACTTCAGGTACAGAAGTGGAAGTGCCTGGGGGTTTATTTCACTTCCAGGGCGGTGCTTAGCTCAGGACTGACTGGGCTAGGGATAGGAAAGCCCAGCTCCTTGGCCTGTAGGCAGGACACATTCTGAGAGGTTAAGTTAGACTCCAGACCTCCCTGACAGGATCAGTTCCAGGCTGAGATTTTGCCCAAAATAGCATCTTTGATTGACTTTGTTCCACCCACTGTCCTGATTTTCCAAATCCTTTACTGGTTTTCTTCCAGGAGGGCTGAAGAAATCACTAGCAAATGAACCCAGGACTGGGCATCTTCTTCGAAGACCATGATCTTTAAGAGGTCAAAGATGGTACATTTTTCATCATTTCATTGCCAGAAACTGGTAGAGTGCCAGGCTTGTAGTAGGTGGCTCATCACGTCTTGGAAGGAAGGAAGGAAATCTTAAAGATTGTGAAGAAAAATGCTGAATGTAAATATAATATTGTCAAATTCTAAATAAATACTGAGAGATATTGGAAAGATTTTTGTGAAACATGATTCAGGCATGTGAAAACCTACAAATGTAAGAATAGAGAAGAAAGAAAGGTCAGCTGGGCTTGGTGGCTAACACCTATAACCTCAGCATTTTGAGAGGTTGTGACTGGAAGATCCCTTGAGCTCTGGAGTTTGAGACCAGCCTGGGCAACATTGTGAGACCCTGTCTCTCCAAAAGAAAAAATAAACAAATAAAAAATAAAGGAAAAAAAAAGAAAAAAATTAGCTGGACTTGGTGTGTGTCTGTATTCCCAGCTACTCGGGAGGCTGAGGTAGGAGGATGGCTTGAGCCAGGCGGAGGTTATAGTGAACCAAGATCATGAAAAAAAAAAAAAAAAAGAAAGAAAAAAGAAAAAGATGAAAGGAAGACAGTGTGGCAATACCTCAAGGATCTAGAACTGGAAATACCATTTGACCCAGCCATCCCATTACTGGGTATATACCCAAAGGATTATAAATCATGCTACTCTAAAGACACATGCCCCTGTATGTTTACTGCGGCACTATTCACAATAGCGAATACTTGGAACCAACTCAAATGTCCATCAGTGATAGACTGGATGCAGAAAATGTGGCACATATACACCATGGAACACTATGCAGTCATAAAAAAGGACGAGTTCATGTCCTTTGTAGCAACATGGATGAAGCTGGAAACCATCATTCTGAGCAAACTATTGCAAGGACAGAAAACCAAACACTGCATGTTGTCGCTCATAGATGGGAATTGAACAATGAGAACACTTGGACACAGGGTGGGGAACATCACACACTGGGGCCTGTTGTGTGGGGGGATGGAAGAGGGATAGCATTAGGAGAAATACCTAATGTAAAGGACGAGTTAATGGATGCAGCAAACCAACACAGCACCTATATACATATGTAACATGTATAACATATACACATTGGGCACATGTATCCTAGAACTTAAAATATAATAATAAATAAATAAGTAAATAAATAGTCAACCTGGTTGAAAAGATTAGGGTGAGTGGAGGAGGGGAGGCAGTTTGTAGTACTGAAGAGGTCAGAATATGTTTCATTGAAGAGGTGAGATGGTGCAGCCATAAAAAAGAATGAGATCATATCTTTTGCAGGAACATGGATGGAGCTGAAGGCTATTATCCTTAGCAACTGAATGCAGGTACAGAAAACTAAATGCTGCATGTTCTCACTTATACGTGGGAGCTAAATGATGAGAACACAGGGACACAAAGAGGAAACAACAGACAGTGGGGCCTGCTTGAGGGTGGAGGGTGGGAGGAGGGTGAGGATCAGAAAAAATAACTATTGGGTCCTAGGCTTAGTACCTGGGTGATGAATTCATCAGTACATCAAACTCCCATGACATGAGTTTACCTATATTACAAACACGCACATGTACCCCTGAACCTAAAATAAAAGTTTCTTTTAAAAAAAAAAAGGAAATAGAATTTTAAAATATATATAAAATCAAGCCCCCCTTTTACAAATTTTTTAGATTCAACAGTAATACAATTATCTGATCCATTGCTATTTTAAAAAACAGTAAAAGGTGAAATGTGAGCAAAATCTTGAAGTAAGAGAGCGATTCGAGGGATATTTTTGGCTGAAATATTCCATGTTTAGAAAACATCTAGAGAAATGGCCTAAGGCAAGGCCATGCCTGGCATCTTTAAGGAATGTTAAGGAGGCCAGTGTGGTTGAAATGGCATGAGGGAGGGAGAGAGAAGGGTTCAGAGAGGAAACCAGAGGACCAAACACCCAGGGCTCTGCAGGCAGCCACAAGGATTCTGGAGTATGGACCCAGTTTCCCACAGATCTTGATAGCATAGGTTTTAAAGCCAGGTAGGTCTTAGTCTGAATCTCAACTTTGATCTTCCTATGCTACCTTGGGTAAGTTATTTAATTTCTGTGAGCCATTGTTTTCTCATCTAGGAAACAGGTACAGTAATAGCATCTACTTCATAGAGTTGTTGTGAGGATTTGACAGAGCGCTTAGCAGGTAGGGGAGCTCAGTAACATTTTGTTTAAAGCAGCAGGGGTCCACCAACCCAGATTTCTGCTCAGACAATGTCAAGGCTTGATGTCCCCCTAATGTCACCCACATCTGGAAGTGGTTCTGTGGGAAGAGACAAGGGATTTCACTTAGCTTTCTATAGCTACCCTATATAAAAAGATTTAACAGAGAAGTCAGGGAAAAAGGGCCTCTGTCTCTCTAGATGAAGATTATGGGGCAAACACAGAGGAAATCATCAAGCCAGCCATGACGAGGGATGGGAGCAGGAATAATGAGCCTTCTCCTTTCTTAAAGAGAGGCAGGATAGTTCATGCTTTTTGCCAAGCTTTACTTTTTCCAAATCTGGACATCCTTTGGGCTGCTTCCTGTCATCCCTCTCCCTACAGCCTCATTGCAGGGAAACTACCCAGCTCAGTACACTTTAGACCATGGTTCTTATAATGTAAGTTCAACTTTTCCCTCTCCCCATCCTCTAGTGTCTGTAGGAAAATGGTTTGTCAAAGCAGATTCTGGGTGGCTCTTTCAGCTAATGATAACTGCAAATGCAGTGCTTACAAAAGGGGGAAAAAAAGAGCCTTCATGATGGAGATGTCATGGCAAAGAGATTGGGTATACGGCTTTGGAGTTTGTGTTTCTACTCTACAAGCAGAGGTTCATGGATATTGATGCAAATAATTCTTTGTTCAGCGATGCACCAGTATTTAGTGGATGAATCTCTTGCATGATAATAACCACAGCTAATATGTATAGAGCATTGTTATGTCCAAAACACTGTTCTAAATGCTTTATATTTGGGAATTTTCATGAGCTTCAGACAAAGCCATGAGTATATGATTATCCCCATTTTGAAGACTGGGACAGGAAGCTTGAATTATTTGCAAAGTCTCAACAGGTAGTAGATGATGGAGGGGCTGTCTGAATCAGAGAAACTGGGGGCAAAGTTAATGTTTCTAACCACTTGGATCTATTGTTGCTCCCAAGCTTTGTCTTGTCTCAATATTCTAACTGGGAAATGTTGCAGACTTTGCTCTGACCTTTGATTTATTCTCTGTCTGCTCTAGATGATATTTAACAGTATCATCTAATACTAACTTGATAACAAATTGGTTTAATTAGATGACATAAGCACTGTGCAATGTTCTGAAACCAGGACGCTAACACATCGCAACCAGCCTCGCAGTTACTTTCTAAACATACATTGCAAAGGAGCTGCACAAAATTCTATCAGGAGTCCCATGCAGAAGTTCTTTTGGCTTAAATTGCTTGAAATCCTATTTAGAGGTCAATGAATGGTCCTTCCAAAATATTACAGCACTGGGTTCATTGCCACCTCATAACACAGGACAATCCAAATCTCACTGGATTGAGTCATAGGCAATCAATTCTGTAATAATCGTTCTCTAGGCCTCTGCTATTTCTATGACTATGGTGCACTCCTACAAGTTTCTTAACAACTAGCAATTTATAGTACTGATATTTTGATGGTAGAAGGGTTGTTACTTGTAGGAGCTCTCTGGGAGCTTCAAAACAAATCAAAATGTAGTTTTTACTCTTGACTTTTCCCAGTAACTTCATCCAAGAGACTCAAAATTTGGGGTGTGGAAAGAATGTGAGATTGGAAACAGGAATTCCAGGTTTAGTCTTGGCTCTGTCTTCAGGCAGTCCATTTTCTTCAGGAGGCCAAGGTATTTGATGAGTTACAGGTCTGGCAAACTGGCATTCTTTCATTCATCCAACAAAAATGAACTGTGTATACTGGGGGTTAGTTCTGCCCTAGACAAGGGAACCAACTAGGAAACCAAACAGGCAGAATTTCTTGCCCTGATGGCACTTATATTCTGTGGCATGCTGTATTTCCCCCAAATAGTTACAGCAATATTTCTGGTCTCACATGTTCTTTTACTGCCTTGTCACTCCCCCATCCAGAGTGGAGTCTGATGCCCCTCCTCTTGTTCCTGGGTGAGCTTGTGACTGCTGCAACCAATAGAGCATAGTGGAAGTGATGCCATGTAAGTTCCAGGTGAGGGCACAGGGCCTGGTGCTCTAATTCTGCCAAGATACTTGCCCTTGGGACTCTACCACCATTCAGTGAGAAAGCCCAAACTCACACATGTGCAGTGACCACCCAAAGAGGCCCATATAGCTGGGAACGGGGTAAGTGCTTACTAACTATTGGCTATTGTTACCTTACCATAAAGTAGACAAAAATGACAATATTTTTAGCATGAAAGCAGAAATACACATTATAAGTTAAATAACAAGCTAAGGAAATATACATCAGTTATCCAAATGACTGGCTAAAATTATAAGTAGTCTGGCAATTCAGAGGAGAAAGTGATGGCTGTGGGTGGGACTGGTCAAGGTAAACTTTACTGAAGAGAGACTTGTAATAGATCTGCTGGATGTGGAAAATTTAAGCATCCAGGAGGGTTTTCCAAGCATAGCATAGCATAAGCAAAGATGTGGAGGGCGGGATGAAGAATAACAATAGCTACCATTTTTGGAATCAGACATAATATAGTTCTTCTTGTCAAATACCACCCTTGCATCCCTGAAAGAGATGAGCAACCGGGCTCAGAGGGGTTAATTAACTTGTCAAGGCCACACAGCTGACAAGAACAGAGTTTTGATGCAAATCCCAATCTTGGTTCTAAAGGCCCTTTCCACTATACCATGGAGCTTAATGACTATGAGAAGCCCAGTACTTTATCTTACAGATGTATAATTTCTATGCCTTTGTTTGTAAATTTAAATTTTCTTTAAATCCTAAGAATTGACTTAAAGTAATATTTTAAATATGTGACTGGAAATGTAGCCATGGACTAAATCCATCAGTGGTGTTAGTAAATAGGAAAGTTGAGCAGCATGTTACTCAGTAACTGATGAGGAATAAATATTTAATATTCCTCAACTCAAATATGGCATGGAAATGATATAAATGCATAGTGTTCCATGCACTTAAACGAAAACAAGGATTTCAGAGACACTGCCAACCTTTCATGAGAATCTGTCTCTAATTAAAGACATTTTCTGTAGGTGTATCCCTCTGCAGCTTGCAAGCGGGCACCCAGTCTGTCGGGACTGAGTAATTGGCATTTTACTTCCCTTCTCCTTCTCGGCTTACTTGGATTTCATTTACCATCATTTCTTATGATTGGCAATAGATGATATGGGCAGGCTAAGAATGGGAGGGTGTGAGGCAGGAGAAAGAGCTCTGGAGTGGCAGGGAAGAGAGCTTATTTCTAGATCTAGGTCTGTCTGACTCACTGTGTGACCTTAGACTGGTTACTCAAGCTCTCCAAGCCTCAACTTTCTCAATTGTAAAATGAGTCAAGGTAGTTTAACTGTGAGAGACAAAATACATTTACATTATGTGCCAATTCCAGTTACAGTAGTTTCTCCTTATCTTCAGGGGAACCGATTCAAGACTCCCCCAGTGGATTTTTGAAACTGTCGAGCCGGGCGCGGTGGCTCAAGCCTGTAATCCCAGCACTTTGGGAGGCCGAGACGGGCGGATCACGAGGTCAGGAGATCGAGACCATCCTGGTTAACATGGTGAAACCCTGTCTCTACTAAAAAAAAAAATACAAAAAACTAGCCGGGCGAGGTGGCGGACGCCTGTAGTCCCAGCTACTCGGGAGGCTGAGGCAGGAGAATGGCGTGAACCCGGGAGGCGGAGCTTGCAGTGAGCTGAGATCCGGCCACTGCACTCCAGCCTGGGTGAGAGCGTGAGACTCCGTCTCAAAAAAAAAAAAAAAAAAAAAAGAAACTGTCGATAGGACCGAATCTTATGTATGCTGTGTTTTTTCCTATGCATACATATCTATGATAAAATTTAATTTATAAATTAGGCACAGTAAGTGATTAACAATAACTAATCATAAAATAAAACAATTATAATACACCATAACAAGGGTAAAATAAGGATTCCCTGAACACAAGCACTTTTAACACTTTGAGAGTCAATCTTGATAACCATTAGGTGACTATGGGTGGGTAGCAGAGACAGCCTAGAGCTGCTGGACCAGGGGATGATTCACACCCTGGGTGGACAAAGTGGGATGGCGTTAGATTTCAGCACATTACTCAGAAAGGGGCACAGTTTAAAACTTAAACTTTTTTTATTTCTGGAATTTTTTATTTAATGTTTTTGAACTAAGGTTGACTGTGGGTTACTGAAACCAAGGAAAACGAAACCATGGAGAAAGGGGGGCTTCTGTGATTAATAGCAGCTGCCTTGAGGATAGTGCTGAGAAGGATTCTGAGATAAGCATTCTGAGAAGGGTTCTAAGGTGCATATGTGCTAATGTGGCAATGTGGTTAGACAAACTAGATAGGTTGGAAGTGGACCCCAGTCAAGGGAGATCTGTGAGCAAAGGCAAAGAGTAGAAATTTGCTACTGGTGCTTGGGGGATAACAAGCGATATGATGAGATTGACCCTTTTTTTCGTACTTTCATTATAATACTCTCCATTTGCATTTAATTGTGTTTACACATCTATTTCTACTTCTAGACAATGAGCTGCTTGTGGACAGGAGCTATGTAGGTCTCATTCTAGAGATGCAGTGGGAACAACAAGGAAGGTAAACACCCTATTTATGCCTTGGTTTCATCAAATGTAAAATGGATGACAATGTTACTCATGTCCTATATTTATGATGAACTTAACATTGTTTAGTGCAGATAAATCACTTAGCCTAGAACTTGGCCTATGTCTGGCACATGATAAATGTTTGTTGCATTATTATTAAATTTTTGAGTGTCCAATAAGCTAAAACGGGTCTGGAACATAGTAGAAACACAAACGTTCTTTGTACAAATACATGCATGAATAAATGCATGCATGAATGTAAGAATGACCTGTGGAATGTAAGTTGGGAATTCTTATATTTCAGGTCAGGTCCAGGTTCTGGAGGGTCCTGAATATCATAATGTGAATTGTTTCCTGAAGGAAGTACAGCCATTAATGGTTTAGAGCAGGAAGATAGTACACAGCAGACTTGGGTCCCCCTCAATCCACATGGGAGGAAGGAAGAAAGGTGGGCACATTACTAAATGGACCAAGGGAATAGGTGAGGACTGAAGGGTCCTGCCATTCTGCACCTGCACCTGTTGATGGCCTCCCCGGGGTCTTGTTGGACTTACACATGCAGCCAGTACTGAACTGAAACCAGCAATCAGGGAAGACAAATCATTTCTAAGAAGGTTTTTTGTTTATTTGTTTGTTTTTGTTTTTATTATAGCTTAAGTTCTAGGATACATGTGCACAATGTGCAGGTTTGTTACATATGTATACATGTGCCATGTTGGTTTGCTGCACCCATTAACTCGTCATTTACATTAGATATTTCTCCTAATGCTATCCCTCCCCTCTCCCCCTACCCCATGACAGGCCCCAGTGTCCAAGTGTTCTCATTGTTCAATTCCCACCTATGAGTGAGAACGTGCGGTGTTCGGTTTTCTGTCCTTGAGATAGTTTGCTCAGAATGATGGATTCCAGCTTCATCCATGTCCCTACAAAGAACATGAACTCATCCTTTTTTATGGCTGCAGAGTATTCCATGGTGTATATGTGCCACATTTTCTGAATCCAGTCTATCATTGATGGACATTTGGGTTGGTTCCAAGTCTTTGCTATTGTGAATAGTGCTACAGTAAACATAACGTGTGCATGTGTCTTTATAGCAGCATGATTTATAATCCTTTGGGTATATACCCAGTGATGGGATGGCTGGGTCAAATGGTATTTCTAGTTCTAGATCCTTGAGGAATCTCGACACCATCTTCCACGATGGTTGAACTAGTTTACAGTCCCACCAACAGTGTAAAAGCCTTCCTATTTCTCCACATCCTCTCCAACACTTGTTGTTTCCTGACTTTTTAATGATCGCCATTCTGACTGGTGTGAGATGATATCTCATTGTGGTTTTGATTTGCATTTCTCTGATGACCAGTGATGATGAGTGCTTTTTTATGTGCCTATTGGCTGCATAAATGTCTTCCTTTGAAGTGTCTGTTCATATCCTTTGCACACTTTTTGATGGGGTTGTTTGGTTTTTTTTCTTGTACATTTGCTTAAGTTCTTTGTAGATTCTGGATATTAGCCCTTTGTCAGATGGGTAGATTGCAAAAATTTTCTCCCATTCTGTAGGTTGCTTGTTCACTCTGCTTGTAGTTTCTTTTGCTGTGCAGAAGCTCTTTAGTTTAATTAGATCCTATTTGTCTATTTTGGCTTTTGCTGCCATTGCTTTTGGTGTTTTAGTCATGAAGTCCTTGCCCATGCCTATGGCCTGAGTGGTATTGCCTAGGGTTTTTATGGTTTTTCTTCTAGGGTGTTTATGGTTTTAGGTTTAACATTTAAGTCTTTAATCCATCTTGAATTAATTTTTGTATGAGGTGTAAGGAAGGGATCCAGTTTCAGCTTTCTACATATGGCTAGCCAGTTTTTCCAGCACCATTTATTAAATAGGGAATCCTTTCCCCATTTCTTGTTTTTGTCAGGTTTGTCGAAGATCAGGTGGTTGTACATGTGTGGTATTATTTCTGAGGCTTCTATTCTGTTACATTGGTCTATGTGTCTGTTTTGATACCAGTATCATGCTGTTTTGGTTACTGTAGCCTTGTAGTATAGTTTGAAGTCAGGTAGCGTGATGCCTCTAGCTTTGTTCTTTTTGCTTAGGATTGTCTTGGAAATCTGGGCTCTTTTTTGGTTCCATATGAACTTTAAAGTAGTTTTTTCCAATATTGTGAAGAAAGTCATTGGTTGCTTGATGGTGATGGCATTTAATTTATAAATTACCTTAGGCAGTATGGCCATTTTCACGATATTGATTCTTCCTATCCATGAGCATGGAATGTTCTTTCATTTGTTTGTGTCCTCTTTCATTTCGTTGAGCAGTGGTTCGTAGTTCTCCTTGAAGAGGTCCTTCACATCCTTTGTAAGTTGTATTCCTAGGTATTTTATTCTCTTAGTAGAAATTGTGAAAGGGAGTTCACTCACGATATGGCTCTCTGTCTGTTATTGGTGTATAAGAATACTTGTGATTTGTGCACATTGATTTTGTATCCCGAGACTTTGCTGAAGTTGCTTATCAGCTTAAGGAGATTTTGGGCTGTTTGTTTGTTTTTTAAATCTGAATTACTGTATGGTTTGACTGTTGATCAAATTATCTGTATTATAGTCATTTCCACTTCATTTGGGGTTTTATGGAAACAGTCTTATGCTGCAAGATCAATTGACTGCTATCAGAATATAAAGTTGAAGAGAGAAATTAAAAGGGAAAGAATAACATGACTTGAGTTTAAACAACTTTCATAGTCATGGGGCTGGGATCTTGTCATCTTGGCCTTGTCTTTGCTCTTTACTCACCACATCAAGTGATATGGTGGCAAAAGTACTGATTGTGGAGGATGATGAGCCTAGGCAAGTCCCTGCTGTCACTTAGTAGTCAGGTGATCCAGGGCTATTTGCTTAATCTCTTAGTGACTTAGTGGTTGTATTTGTAAAGGTATAGAACCTATAGGATATTCGAAGGATTCACATTTATGGTGGCCACGACCAGTGAATTGTCTAGCCTATGGTTTCTGGGCACAAAGAGGCACCAAATAGTTATTACTATATATTTACACAATAAATATTTACTTGTTGATATTATCACTGTCCAAGAGTCTGCCTTGGTGAGAAAGCAGTTGGTAACAAGGAAGTGGACCTGCTCCAGCATGCTTAAGAAAAGAGGAAATTTATTGCAAATAAAAACACAGACACTGTAGGCAATCTCTCACATATCCATGGGTCAGCAATAAAAGCCTGGCCACATAAGGACTAGAGCTGGAAATTTGGAACTCAAAATCACTCTCTTTTCCCATAAACAGCTTCACTGGGTCTCTCTCCATCTCTTGGGGACTGGCTAGTGCTTCTTTCGTTCTTACAGCTGCAGCCCACAATTCCATGTAACCTCAGGTGATGTCTTTTGGATGTCTCCTCAGGATGGGATGATTGGCTCAGGTTGTCCATATATTCCTTTCTCTTGGGTTAGATATTCACCCTCATCTAGGTGTCTTTGGTTGAGCTGGAATCATATAGCACATTGAACTGTCACTGCCAAAATCAGTGAGAGAGAACTGATTCCTTGAGAAGGTAGCATGGACAAGGCAAAGAAATCAACTGACCCATCCACAGCATAGACCAATGGCTTTCAAATATTTTGGACCCCAACTCCATTAGAAGCACATTTTATATCACAACCCATCACTTACCACCCACTCCTTCATGAAACAAACAAGGGTTTTTTAAAGCAACACTGAACTGTGATGATTGCTGATATACACTATTTTTTTAATGTTTTATTATGTGTGCATTTTTAAAATGCTGGCCATAACCAATTAATTTGATTTTACAACTTGCTAACTAAGCTGCAACCCATATTTGGAAAAACACTGACAAAGACCAAGAAATAGCCATCTAATTAATCTTCTCCTTCTAGTCCATTTTATAAACTCTTGCTAGATTAACCTTCCTTGAAGCCCAGATTCAATGAAACCATCAGAGTTTCCCCAGTCCCTGTGGAACTGATTAACCCTAAGTGCCTTATCTCACTGTGACCTCTGAACCCTGGCTTCATCACCCCTTGAGGCAAAATCTATACTCCCGTGAACTAAATCTACTATATATTTTCCTGTCTTTGTACCTTTGCTTTCAAGACAGGAACACTCTCCTAGATCTTGCTTCTTCTAAATCTTGCTTCCTTTTCAAGACTCAACTTTGATTATACCTCCTGAATCATCTTCTTTTAGTTTCTCAACCAGATGTGACTTTTGCCTCTTCTGAAACCACTTCCTTTGTAATTCCCTTGAAGTAATTATCATTGTCCAACCAGTATCAGAAATGCATTATAACTACATAGATACTCGCTTACTGCCCCACTTAGGCTTGTTGGATATAGGTGGAGAGAAAACAGGATGCCTAGTTAAATTTGAATTTCAGATAAACAATAAGTAACTTTTTAGTATAGGTATAATCCCAAGTGTTGCATGGGATATTCCTACCTGATATTCAAATTTAACTAGGCATTCTGTAGTTTATCTGGCAAGCCTAGCCCCACAGGATTGTAATTTCCTGAAATTAGGTATGAATGATATCTGAGTCACCTTTTAATCTGCCATTCAGGAATAACATTGACCTTCATACCCCTGAAAAAAAGTAGATTATCCTTTGATGTTCTTACTGTTTCCCTGACTGATATTAGAACCTTCTCATGTATTGATTCAAACAAGCTTTTAAACTTGTCACCAAATTACCCCAACAGCAGAAAAGATACTGTAATACTTCTGGTTGGGGTTGTGTGATGGTGGGGAATGATTCATTTATCTCAAGCATGAGGCTCACCTGAAGTCTGTATTTTACCTTAAACACACCACACACACATAAACACACCACACACACATACACACACACACACACACTCTCTCTCTCTCTCTCTCTCTCTCACACACACACACACACAGTCTATAATGGCCCTGTTTTTAATTAAAAAGTGTCTTAAATTGCTCACTAAGGAATAAAACTTGATGTTCAAAAAAAAAAAAAAAGGAAAACAATAAAAAGGAAAAAGGACCCTTTTTACTCTGTAACTTTGCATAACTGCAGCACACTATTGCTCATCTCTGGAGAGATCCCAGTAGAAATACCAGGTAAGTTGGTTTGTGTCATAGTTCAGTGATGGAACAGCCTCGGGGTAGCTCAGGCAAAAGATGGGGCCAGGGTTAGTCCCAGTCACAGTGTTGTGTCTCTGGGTAAGTAAAGCCAGTGCATTGTTTTTCAAACCCAGTTCATCAGGAGACTTGCCTGTACAATTAACAAATACCTTCAGCAATTCTTTCCATTTGGCGAGTTAGAAGCACAGCTAAAGGGTAATCAGGCTTTGTAATCAGGGCTGGATCTCTTTCTTGACTCTGCTGCTTACCGGATAGCTGGATGGTTATGCTTCTTCAATTCTGATTTACCTTTCTGAACCTCAATTTTTGTAAAAGTGTTATTACAATAGTTAGAATAATTCTTTTTTTTTCTTTTGCAAAAAAGCTACTACTGAAAGATGCTCAGACCCCAATAGGCTTTCTGTGGTTCTGCTTATTCTAGGACAGAGTTTCTCAAAATGTGGCACCCCAACCAGAATTATCAGCATCACCTGGGAACCTAATAGAGATGCAAATTATTGAGCCACATCCCAGGCCTACTTATAGAAACTCTGGAGGTGGGCTTACCCTAGTCCTATAAGCACTCCTGGTGATTTCAATGCACTCAACTTTGAGAAGCACTGTTCTGGGGTGTTCTGATATAGCTGATTTTAATCCAAATTATCACTTGTAAATTACTGATATTTCTACATCTTTGAGGGATCGATTGAACGGACAAAGCTAAGTCAAGATTTTAAAATAAAAGAACATCTTGTTGATTGTAAGCAGCTATCCAAATTCAAATGTCTTTACCTACTGGAACAAGGGAGTAGCATATTTAAAATAGTCTGCTAGGAAACAGCCCTTTGAGTCATTTGTTCGTATATTCATTTATTCAAATACTTGTATCCAGGGTGATCCAGGAACTGTGTTGGATGCTGGGCAACAGTTGGGAAAAATGAGAATCGAAGAGCAAAATAAAGCTGGTCCTGGTCCCTGTCCTCAAGAAACAGACGGCTTAGTGGGGAAGAGAGACACTTATCAAAAATCCACAGACATATACAAAGTTTCAACCAAAATAAGAGCTAAGGAGAGAAGAGTGGCTGTAATAGAGAGTACAACCCATACAGGGAGGATCTCACTGTCATTTCCCTGAGGATTTGTTACTTGAGTGAGCTGTGAAGGATAAACAGGAACTAGGTTCCTGCAAGAAGGGACAAGAAGGTCATAACATAGAGAGGCACCAACTGCTGCTAAACCCCATGAGAGAAGTGAGTGTGGATGGAGAGAAAGAAGCAGGGGATGGATGGATTGAAATCTAAATTATCTGGCAAACTGTGGCCAGACCACATTAGTAATAAAGGCCAAGATTAGATGCTGTGCCTTATTCTCAAGAGCAGTGGGAAACACTTTTGTTTGTTCACACTTAAACCCACATATTGAGTATTTACTGTGTGAGAGCCCTGTCTCTTCTCTATGTCTCAACTGGGGTTGCTTTGCCCCACTCCCCCCAGCGGACATTTGGCAACCTTTGGGGATACTTTTTGGTTGTTATATATTGGGGTGGGAGGGAATTGACATCTACTGGGTAGAATCCCAAATGCTGTTAAATATCCTGCAATGAAGGCTGGGTGTGATGGCTCATGCCTGTAATCCCAGCATTTTGGGAGGCTAAGGCGGGAGGATTGCTTGAGGCTGGTCAACATAATGAGACCTTGTCTCTACAAAAATTAAAAAATTTGCCTGGTGTGGTGGCACATGCCTGTAGTATTAGCTACTCAGGAGGCTTAGGTGGTAGGATCACTTGAGCATAGGAGGGTCAAGGCTGCAGTGAGCTGTGATCATGCCACTGTACTCTAGCCTTGGTGACAGAGTGAGACTCTGTCTTAAAAAAACTTATGTATATTTATATGCAATGCATAAGACAGTCATTCACAACAAAAAATTATCCAGCCTTGATATGTTTTGGCTCTGTCTCCCTAGCCAAATCTCATCTCTAATTGTACTCCCCACTTGTCGAAGGAGGAAACTGGTGAGAGGTGATTGGATCATGGAGGCGGTGCTCTCATGCTGTTCTTGTGATAGTGAGGGAGTTCTCATGAAATCTGATGGTTTAAATGTGGCAGCTTCCCCTGCACTCTATCCCTCTCCTGTGCCATGTAAGATGTGCCTTGCTTCCCCTTTGCCTTCTGCCATGATTGTAAGTTTCCTGGGCCTCTCCAGCCATATGGAACTGTGAGTCAATTAAACCTCTTTTGTCTATAAATTACGCAGTCTCAGGTAGTATCTTTATAGCAGTGTGAAAACAGACTAATGTAGACCCAAAATGTCACTATGCTGAGGCTGAGAAACCCTGGGCCAGGTGAAGAAAATATATGTGTGTCTATTTTTTGAGGCCCCCAGTCCAAGAAAAAATTCCCCCAAAGAGAAAACCACTGTGCTATTAAAAAAGCAAAACTTACTGAATCAGTGTTGTTTTTCTTTTTCTAAAAGACAGGCAAACTCTGGCTAACAAAGAATTTGGCCTTAATAAACACACACACACACACACACACACACACACACACACACACACACACACACATGCATACACACAGAGTGGTTCTAACATTCAAGTCTACACTTTCCGATTCTATAACTGATAGGGGAGAATTCAACATAGATCTGATACAGTATGTATGATGGTTAATATTAAGTGTCAACTGGATTGGATTGAAGGATGCAAAGTATTGTTCCTGGGTATGTCTGTGAGGGTGTTGCCAAAGGAGATTAACATTTGTGTCAGCGGGCTAGGAGAGGCAGAGCCACGCTCAATCTGGATGGGCACCATCTGATCAGCTGCCAGCATGGCTAGGGTAAAAGCAGGCAGATGAATGTGGAAGAACTAGACTGGCCAAGTCTTCTGGCCTTCATCATTCTCCCATGCTGGATGCTTCCTGTCCTTGAACATCGGATTCCAAGTTCTTCAGCTTTTGGATTCTTGGACTTACACCAGTGATTTGCCAGGGGCTCTCAGGCCTTTGGACACAGATGAAGGCTGCACTACTGCCTTCCCTAATTTTGAGGTTTTGGGACTAGGACTGGCTTCCTGGCTCCTCAGCTTGCAGATGGCCTATTGTAGGACTTCACCTAGTGATTTCTCCTAAAAAACTCCTCCTCAAATGTACATCTATCCTATTAGTTCTATCCTTCGAGAGAACCCTGACTAATACAGTGTGTGACCCTGCTTCTGCAGGGAATTTGTTCCCTGAAAACCTATGCATGCAAATATAAAAGGAATATGCTGGAGTTTGAGAGAAAGAAAGAAAAAGCCCCTATGCATTTCCCTTATAGAAGAATTGCAGTTAGAAATAGTGATAGAAATAGTGTAGTAACTATTTTCTGGTAGGGAAAGACAGGAGGATGGGGGTTGGATTTGGAACATATTTGCACACTTCTTCTTATCAAGGCAGAGAGCAGGAGACAGCACCATGTGCCACAGGAGGGCTTTGCTGAGGGTGAGAGGCAGACAGTCACCTTCAACTCTTCAGTTTGTGTTTAGGTGGAGATATTCAAATGCATAGTGACCAAGGAGGTCTCTTTGCCATTCTGTTTTGTTTTAGTTCACTTGGCAGCTTGTTTCGTTGCTGTGTTTACCCTTCCTTCCCTCTGATCGCTGAGTGGACTCACCCAGACATAATGGCCTTTGACCAGGTCACAAAGATACACCAGCTTCCTCAGAACCTGGGGCCAAACCCTCCAGAAAAAAGAGATTAGAGCACTGAAGGAAAAGGTCATAGCAATCACGCACAGCAAGGATTTTTAAAGGCCCCCAGATGCATGTCTGCTTTTAGATTTTAGCATCTGCACAAATTGCTCATGCTAATATCTTGGCAGCTGCTGTTGCCTCTGCTGCTTGCACATTTGAAGCTACAAGAAAGTGGCTCAGACATTGGATCACAATTATTTATTCTTCTTTTTTCTTTCCTTCTTTCTCCTGCCTTCCTTCCTTCTTTCCTTCCTTCCTTCCTTCCTTCCTTCCTTCCTTCCTTCCTTCCTTCCTTCCTTCCTTCCTTCCTTCCTTCCCTCTCCCTCTCCTTCTACCGCTCCCCCTCCCCTTCCTCCTCCCCTCCCCTCCATCTCCCTCTCCTTCTGCCTCTCCTTCCTTCCTTCCTTCCTTTTTCCTTTTGCAGACAGCTTTCTGATGTGAGCCACAAAATAAATGCAATGGGAGTTCAAGAGTTCTTGGGTAACAGAGATCCTGAAATGACCAAGGACATCTTCTTGGAGGTGGGGAATTTTTCACATCGTAATATCAGATGAAATCTGGATTGGCCTTTGCTGTTCCTCTTTGACAATCAAGGACCCAGACTGCAAGAGAGAGACTGAATTGTTTTTGTCAGTGTACTCCTTCACTGCTTTGTGGAGAGTTTATTTTCCCAACCGCCATGGAAAGAAGACTCTAAAGAAGACTTCTTTAGAGTATCCCCAGGGACAGACACTTTAATTGCATCTTGAATATTGTGCTGCCACTTAGTTTTAATGGGGAACACGCTCCATCCTTGGCTGTTTGTTTAGGAGCTTGAAAAATATTTGGTTTATCAGGGATCAGAAATTCCAAAGAGAAACAATAACTTCCCCCAGTTCCTTTTTCTGAATGATATCTTTCCTTCTTCCTTTAACAAACTCCACAACCCCAACCCTTATCAACTTCTAATGTATGTCATGGTTAAGAGTGAAGATTGGCTGTGCCTCAGTGTCTTCATCTCCAAAAAGGAAATAATACTCCATAATGGGAGCCTACTTCATAAAGCACTTCAAAATGTGGGCCCATGTGATAAAGGTATTATGTAGCAGTGTGCAGAACCATGTATGTAAAGCCTTTAGAATAGTACTAAGTGCATAGTAGGGGGCTGGCACATGATAGCTATTGTTTTTATTAATACACAGAGACTTAAGGCAAAACCTGACCTAAACATGCCCATCCTGGTGGCTACCACAGCTTTTCCTAAGGTAAACCAGCCCACCTCTGCCCCGATGGCTGTGGTGAGTTATATAATGCATGTTCTGTCTCTACCACTCCCCCTACAAGCCCCCCAATACACACACACACACAATACCTAGAAGTGGATGGATCAGGGATGAGCATCTGACCCAGAGGCAGCTGGTCCCCTGGACAGCTCTGACTGTGAGGGCCTGGCCAACAAACCCACAAACAAATAAACAAGCCTCTGTCCAAGTAAAGATGAGCTCAGGAAGTCAGACTGTAGCTCCAGGGCTTTGAATTGGACAGTGTGAAGCCAGCCAGGCTGCTAAGAGTCCCGGGTGAAGTGGAAAGGTACTATTAAGAGGAGCTGGAGACATGGGGCCCATAACTATGTAGGAGAAGGTATGAGCACTGTATGCAGAAGTTGTGAGAAGCAGAAACCATGAGCAACAAGCTATGAGGTAGAGAAAAGCATAGATTTCGTGGGCAGGGAAGCTGGTTGGCAGTGAGAGGAGAAGCACAAATATACAAAGAAGGAACAAAGAGTACCCAGGTCCCATTTTGGGTGGAGCATTGGTGGGAATAACTGCCAAGCCCACTGCTAAGGTCTCTTGAGTCATTTTGGCTTCTGCTCTTGACTCTCCAATGCCCATTTATACTTAGGTTTCTGTTCTGAGATCCCTGTTTCCCTGAATAACTAAACTTTCCTGTCTTAATCTGAGTCTCTTCCTCGTGGACGAAAAGCTAAAGTAAAGCAAGCACCAAATATAAACATAGTTTTGCATGCACTGTTCTTTCCTTTATTCTTCGTTCATTTCTTCTTTGTTGCCTCTATTTTCCAAATGATGGAACTTGTAAGAACAATGAGCCTTATAAGAAAAATGCCGTAACTTGCACAAAGAACTTGCTTTGTACAAGGTATGGCAGTAACTGTATAGGTTCTTAGAATCCTGAACGCAGGGTCTTAAAAAAATAGGCACTTATTATTCAATGTTTTAGAGGAGGCAGAGGTATATTTTAGAAGCAAGCCACTGTCATATTTTGTTTGTACCTTTATAATTTACAGATGTCAAAGTTTAGCTTTTGAGCAATATTTCTGAGTTTCTGACAATTGACGGTTTCTTTTTCTTGATTTTTAGGTAAGAGAGAGAGCTTGGGCTCTAGAGTTCACGAGGCCAGAGCTGAAATCCTGACTTCCCCAAATCACTGAAACACTTTCAACTTGATACTTCCAGGGAAGAATATCATGAGAATTAAATTAAGAAAATTAAATATCCTACCAGGTAGTTATCATTTAATATATACAAAATCTGTCCCCTCTTTCTTATAGAATTAGAACATTTTGGGTTGCAAGCAATAGAAAGCAACTCCAGGCTGGCAAGGCAGGAGGATTGCTTGAGCCCAAGAGTTTGAGACCACTCTAGGCAACGTGGTGAGACCCCATCTCTACAAAAAATATGAAAATTAGCCAGGCGTGGTAGTGTGCACCTATGGTCTCAGCTACTCAGGAGGCTGAGGCAGGAGAATCGCTTGAGCTTGGGATGTCAAGTCTGCAGTGAACTGTGGTCACACCAATGTGCTCCAGCCTGGGCAACAGAGTGAGACCCTGTCTCAAAAATATAAAAATACTAAAGAAAGAAAGAAAGAAGAAAGAGAGAAGAAGAGAGAAAGAAAGAAAGAAAGAAGAAAGAAAGAAAGAAAGAAAGAAAGAAAGAAAGAAAGAAAGAAAGAAAGAAAGAAAGAAAGAAAGAAAAAAAGAAAGAAAAACAAGCAATTCCTGTGATCTTAAACACAGTGGGAAATACATTGTACAGGTATAGAGACAAATCCTAGGACTCAAAGGAAGTAATGCAACCAGGTTTATGAGGGATTTCAACTACTGAAAAGCCAACAAGAGCATGGGTAGTATTTTCTTAACTTAATGTTTATAATACTTAAACATAATTATAAAAATCCCAGCCCTGGACCCTACAGCCGCCGAGATGTTGATGCCTAAGAAGAACCGCATTGTCGTTTATGAACTCCTTTTTAAGGAAGGAGTCGTGGTGGTCAAGAAGGATGTCCACATGCCTAAGCACCTGAAGCTGGCAGACAAGAATGTGCCTAACCTTCAAGTCATGAAGGTCATGCAGTCTCTCAAGTCCCGAGGCTACAAGAAGGAACATTTTGCCTGGAGACATTTCTACTGGTACCTTACCAATGAGGGTATCCACTATCTCCGTGATTACCTTCATGTGTCCCCGGAGACTGTGCCTGTCACTCTATGCCACAGCGATCCAGAGACTGGCAGGCCTCAGCCTAAAGGTCTGGAGAGTGAGCGACCTGTAAGACTCACAAGAGTGGAAGCTGAGAGCTTCCTGTGCCACAGCACTCCTACAGATGGAGTGCCCTGCCTCCTGGTCCCGACGAAAAAGCCGAGGCTGGGGCTGGGTCAGCAACCAAATTCCAGTTTAGAGGCAGATTTGGTCATGGACGTGTTTAGCCACCTCAGTAAAATCAGAAAGGATTCTTTTGCATTGAATAAACTTACAGTCAAAAAAACTTAAAAAAAAATTGGAAGCCACTGACAAAGTTCTATCATATAGAAAAATGCACCTTATTTTAAAAGGACACCCTTAAAAATAATGAATTAAGTACCAGTACTTTATTCAGAAAAATAACCTACAAGTAAGATACTTCTGGGGCTGCTAATATGAATTAAGTAAAGTGCTTAAAAATGTCAATTAGAAGCACAATAGCAAAGCAAATAACAGGTACATGTTCTGGCAGTATTGTCTAATTTATGAGATTCTACAGATTTTCTTGTGTACTGAAATAGTTGTACCTATGAAAATCTGGGATGGGATGTCTCTAATAGTGCTATTACCTTTGAGGTTGCCATTAAATCCTTGTTTTGCCAACTGCTAATTAAACAAATTAAAAAATGGTGTAAGAAATATGCAAAGCTCCTCTTGGCATGTCTTGTTAATTATTTTGCTGTCTGCCATTCAGATTTTCCTATCACTCAGCCCCATATCATGTGGAGACTGTGTCTACCCAAACACTTCTCAGATTTGGAGACTATGTCTACCCAAACACTTCTCAGATTATATCTCATCCATGTTTTGAAGATAACACAGACTAAACAGCAATCTGTTAATCTCAATTCCAGATTTCCAGTAGAACTACCCCAGTTGGTCCTTGGATGAGGCATCCAACTTTGATAATATTAATCAAGATAATGAGGACAAATATACCAGTCATGGCTGCCAACGAACCATCTCTGTTAAAGAGAGACAGAAAAATGGATCTGCAAGGCTGTATAGTGGTTGAGCATACATTCTAGACTAGGACTACTGGCTTTGATTTCCTGTATCATCATTTACATGTGTGAAGTTAGGTAAGTAGCTTATGCTGCAGGTCTCAATTTTCCCATGTATAAAATGGAAAAGAAAAAAAAGCCTATGTCATAGGTGTTGTGAGGACTGAATGAACTGATTTATGTAAATATCTTAGTATGGTGCCTTGCACCCCTTACAACAGTAAGGGGTGGGAGGTAGATGCAAGAGTGTGTCTGTTACAACTGCATTATAGCACATTTTGGTGACTGAATTATGATTCCTGAAAAACATGACATTAAAATGCCAAAACTATGAACTCCTTTAAAATACAGAATCTTTTTTGGGGGCTGTCATAATAGGGGATCCCAAGGGCTAATTTGGAATTTTACTGAAGTATAATGTGATTTAAGAAAAAAATTTGAGTCAGTTCTCATACGGAAATTACAAATTAAATGAGGTTATTAGTTCCAGAAGAAAGACTTAAACTCTGCTCAAAGTGTTAAATACGGCTCAGGTAGAACAGGAGCTTAGTAGCAATGGCAACTCATTTGGTTCTGTAAAGAGAATTTTAAGCAGAATTTGTACACACTGTTTGCATTTTGTATAAATTTTTAATCTGAATTTGAGAGTGACATTCTTGCTTTAGATGCAGTAGATTTGAGATTTGACCAAAGCCATTTTGTCCTGTTATTGTAACAAACATCTTGCTTTATAAAACGTAAGATCCATTCACCCTGGGGCTGGAGTCAACTCCTTTGTATTATGTTAGGCATTTAGGCAGGGGCTCTAATTCTTTCAAGTCAATTCTTTTCAGGCTGCAATATTTTTTTTATCTACTGCTCGGGGAGACATAAGCCTTGGGGAGAATTAGGTCCATAAAAGCTGTCTCTGAAAGTCTCATTTTTTATGGGCGCTTGGATATAAAGAACTTGATTGAAATCTGGTGATGTGTGTTTACCGGCAAATATGTATGTATGTCTGTGTGAGTGGAAGGATGAATGGATGAATAGATGGATGGGGGGATAGGTGGATGGATGGGGAGATGGATCATATAATGAATAGTTATTATTATTATTATTATTTTGGTTATCCAGTATCCAATCATGGTAAGGTACCATGACAAACTTCTTCTCCTGTTAGAAATGTGCCATTGTGTGCATTCCTGGGACCTGGGAAGCAAGTGGAACCAAATTCATTTTCTCTAGCTCAGGGGCAGGCAATCGACTTCAGCTTGGCTAACGAGACACTCTCTTGTTGGAATTTGAATAAGTGTTCCAGGGTGTGGTAGCAATTGGAGGAATGCAGCAGCGGAAGTGACCTGTGAATCTATAAATGGATCTGGTCTGCTGGGAGAATTGCTCTGGTTCCTCAGGTTGGCCCTCTAGACGTTGCTCGCTTTTTGCTTGTTTTCTAAGCCTATTTCTGCAGACCTCCTGGTCCCCTTCATAAACTCCTTTTTGCTTAAGTCAACAAAATTGTTTCTGTTGCAACGCAGAATTCTGAATGATACAGATATTGAGAAGTAACTAAGTTCCAGGCATATTCTAAGTTCCTTATGGGCATTCATTTATTTGCTATTCACAAAAATGCTATGAGAAGGTACTTGTATTATTCCTGTTTTACAGAGAAGCATATACAGAAAGCTCACACGGTTGCCTGAGATCGCATAGCTACCAAGAGCAGATCCTGAATTTGAATTCTGGCAGTCTGATGCTAGAGCATACTTCACTCTGCATCTTAACGTTTCTGCAATATTGCTTCTGTAAGGATAATAGGAGAGAAAGAGAGAGAGAGGCAGTGAAGCAGAGTCTATATAACATGTTAATCAGTGCCTGTTCCTTTTCCTCCTGGCACACAGACTATATATATTTCCCTGCCTCCTTTGCATCTCAATGTAGACATATGACTGACTTCTGTCTGGTAAAATGTGAGAAGTGGATTTGTGTCATTTCCAGGCCAAAGAAGTTAAGTCATGGGTGTGGCTTCCCTGTGGCTCTATTCTGCTCAGCTGAATGGAGAGGAATCTGAGGATCTAAAAGAAAAAAGAGCACCAAATGGACAATAGAAGGCTGCCTGGCCAGGAGTACTCTTATTGGACTGTGATGGGAGTGAGAAATAACCTTGATTTTGTTACACCACTGCAATGTTAGGGTTATCCGTTAATGCCTCTAACTACGCCTAAGAGGCTATATTAAGTTGATGGTGAGTAGAGAGAGATGACAGAGCAAAGCAAACTTGGATTCCAATTTAGGAAACTGGAAAAAAAAATGTTTTTAAATAAAAATGGAGTCTCCCTATGTTACCCAGGCCAATCTTGAACTTCTGGGCTCAAACAATCCTCCCACCTCAGCTTCCCAAAGTGCTGGGGTTACAGACATGAGCCACTGTGCCCCACCCCATGGGTAGAATTTTTAAAGGGACCCAATTTCAGTTGACAAAATAAATAGCACTGAACATCTTTGCTCTCTTTATAGATAACAAAAAGTGAATCCTAATTTAGTCATAATTGAAGGGGTATTGAGAGGTTATCTAATCGTCTTGCCGAGTCTCTGACCCTAAACAAAAAATTTACAAAGATTGTTTTATATATAGCATCCTCATTTTTATGGAACTCAAGGGCAAATGTTCGTGTTAACTTAATCAAAGATGTTACTGGCAACCTATATCATGACCCTAAGTATTCTTGCCCTTATTTGATGAATTACTCTGGCAGTTATCTACTTCAGTTTCCCATGTATTTGATGAAATTCTACTTGTACAATTTAGTAAATGCAAAGGAAAAGCTCTTTTGTGTAATCCTTCATACTTTAATAATCCTTTGATAGACAGCATCCATATCCCTTGCTAATTATTTTCCCCATAAGGCAGGGTATTATATTTCCCAGAATATGTTTCACAGGTAGGAAAGCTTTCAAAATATATAATATTTTGACCTTTAAAGATAAAAGATTTGTTGTGAAACTAGTCCTTTTTATTACTAGGGTGTCATTCAAAATAAAATAATACGTTTAGACATGTTGCAGCAATTTACTTGCTATTACTCAAATCTTACCCTCTAATTAGAAGAAGAAATATGAAGCCTCATCAGTGCATAATTTAACAAACTCAATGTCAGGAAATTACCATATTTTATTCTTGTCTAGCACCAAAATTTGTGGGCATGGAGGGAAAATATTCACTTCTAAAAGTGCAAGATATGACTTATAACAAAAGAGAGCTTGAGAGGTGATAATATGGGTTCAGGCTAATCAAAGATTTTGGACAAGTTCCAACAGCCAGATTTTAAAAATATGACTCGATTTCCAAGTTCCTTCTGCTTTAGGATGAAGTGGAAAAAGAAATGAAGTCATTTGGGGAGAAAGAAAACTGTGAAAACCAGGACTTTTTAAAACTCTGATGGAAATTATTATGGAGCAATAGGAATTCCAGGAAGATGGAATAAGTCAAGGGAATATGAATTTCACCTGCAGGTTGAGAAACACATATCCATGTAGGTGGCAGAGAGCTCCCTAAATTGGAATCCAAGTTTACTTTGCTCTATCATCTCTCTCTAACCACCATCAACTTATATAGCATCTTAGGTTGAGTTAGAGGCATTAACGGGTAACCCTAACATTACAGTGGTAAAACAGAATCAAGGCTACTTCTCACTCCCATCACAGTCCAGTAAGAGTACCCCTGGCCAGCATCCTTACTTTCCATTTTGTGGCTCCTTCTTCCTCTAAATGCTCAATGTCCTCTCCATTCAGCTGGGCAGAATGGAGCCACAGGCAAGGCACACTCATGACTTAACTACTTTGGTCTGAAAATGACACAAATCCACTTCTCACATTTCACCAGAGAGAAGTCAGTCATATGTCTACATCTAGATGCAAAAGAGGCAGGGAAATATATATCGTCTGTGTGCCAGGAGGCAAAGGAATAGGCACTGATGAACATAAACATGGAGCCACTAATGAATGGTCATTTGCAATATCAAGAATGTGAGATTTGAAACAGGTCTTAGGCAGTCATCTTATCTCATGCCTTCATTTTATAGATGAGGATGTAACAGTTGTCAGAATCAAAATAGTCATTAATGTTAAAAAATACTCTTGACATATAAAGCCAGGGAAAGCCATGAAAAGAGGGTTCTCACGCTTGTATGCCTGATAATAAAAACGTTGTACAAAACCCACAACCTTGCACAAAGGCCATTGCAACCTAATACAAAATAATACTCCTGCAAGGACATTTGCTTACCAACTGCCTGTCCAACCTCAGACTGGCATTACCCTTATTATTGACGTTTGTAGTGAAGTATAATTATTTCAAAACAATTATGTCATCCTCTTCATTATTTTTTCCTTTAAAAAGCTCTGTCTTCCTCTGAATACGCAAATCATTTACTATGGAATGAGTATTCCCATTGCAATGCTCTATTCCAAGTAAACATCTTTTTCTTTCAGAGAGCTTCTCTCTATTTGTTACTTTGGCTGATGAGAGTATTGAAATTCAGAGAAAATCATTTACTCAAAGTCATCTATCAAGTTATTGCTTGACATAATTGAGAATTCCAGCAGTGAAATCCAACAGAGTTCAGTAGCAGCTAGATCCAGGTGCTCAAACATGTCATCAGTAATCTGTATCTATCCATCACCTGGCTCTGGTTTTCTCTGTGTTGCTTTCTTCTAGGGCAACTCTTCTTATGCAGTGCGAAGGTAAATCCAGCTTATATCTTTCCATGTTGGTGGCTCCAGCCAAAAGTGAGCTTCTTTATTCTACTGGTTGCAGTAAAAGTCATGAGCTCAGTGTAGGTCATGGTCTAGTTCTGAACCAACCATTGAGGTCAGGGCATTCCATGTCCAGATTTTCTTGGTCTGGGTCAGGGTGCCCCATCAATAAGGCAGAGTCAGTCCAGCTTCACTTAAGCCATATGGGACTTTAATTGGGAGAGGGTAGTAAACAGAGGAAACTCCAGCCAGTGCAGCCAGAAAGAGAGAAAACAATGCTGAGGAATAATGAACAAAAACAACAAACTTCTATTACATAGAGAAATGTATGACAAATCCTTCATCAGGTTAATAAATAACTTCATTATTTCCTCATGGCATATCATAAAAAGTGATTTTATTTTTTAAAATACTTAGATATATTGTATATAATAAAATAATTTCAAAGTGATCAGTAGTAATCACATTATAAGTAAAAAAGAAAAACCATTTTTTCTCCTTTAGAAAAGGGCAGAAACACTACTTAGTTGACTTTGAATGAATTTTGTAGCAAACTACATTGTAAAAGGATATCAGATCTTATTTTGTTTGAGGATTGTATGGTTGTTGAAACAGGGATTAGAATTTAACAGGTGTTCCAGCATCAAAATAGATTTTCTAAGATGGTTTCATGACTCGATTGTTTGGAATGCTTGAATTTTTTTCACTTTAAATAAAGCTAGTGGTTTTGTTTTTAATGTTTTTGTGTTTCTTTCCAAATGACAAGTTAATAAAAGAATTCAGGGCTTCTATTTGCAACATATTTCTGCAAATAACTCATTTTATGGATAGTTCTTATTATCTGTAATAAATCAAAAGCCAAATTAACTAAATCAACACAGAATTTCCTTTATCGAGCAGTGGGAGTGGACATGATAGAGACACCCCAATGAGTTCTTTAAAAATTATGATCAGATAGATCAATGCATGAATCTAGAAGATATGAATTTGATCAAGTAGATCAATATATGAATCTAGAAGATATCAATCTTTTAGGCTCTAAGAGGCTTATCCTTTTCATGGTCATTAATTTCTTGCTTTTCTCATGCTTCCTATCTTTATCCTGTTTTGTTAAAGTATAACTTATGCAATATGTGAATAAAAAATAAGTCAAGTCAAAATGGTGTAATTGTTGGTCAACACCATTTAGCTCAGTGAAAAACAACTACATACCTTAAAATTACCAATGATAAGAGCTGCAAATGTTCAAACTGTTCTTTTTTCTTTTCTTTTTTTAAACATAAAAAGCTTTACCTAATTATTTTATCTTTTAAAAACATCAAAATGAGGCCGCGCGCGATGGCTCATGCCTGTAATCCCAGCACTTTGGGAAGCCGAGGCGAGTGGATCAGGTCAGGATCTCGAGACCAGCCTGGCCAACATAGTGAAACCCTGTCTTTACTAAAAATACAAAAAATTAGCCGGGCATGGTGGCTCATGCCTGTAATTCCAGCTACTCAGGAGGCTGAGGCAGGAGAATCACTTGAACCCAGGAGGCGGAGGTTGCAGTGAACCGAGATCGCACCATTGCACTCCAGCCTGGGCAATAAGAGTGAGACTCCGTCTCAAAAAAATAAAATAAATAAAATAAAATAAAATAAAAAATGAAAGCAAAACTTCAACATCCATAACAACATAAACCCTCAGAATATCTCTAGGTACCCCTGGGTGGTTATAAAATGCAGGTTAGCAAACACTAGTCTACTCCTTGCTATTTTCTGTGCCACTATGATGATTTTCCATAATTTCTAAAGATGTCTGCTCCCCCACCTCAGGTGATAACCAGTTGAGTACTTCAATTAGTACTGTTGGGGTCGTCATTTCTATACTTTGTTATTATGAGGAAAAATCTCAAGTGTTTGCTTTTCATGGATTCCTATGTCATGGGAGCTCATACGGCAGAACTGGGAAATGCTAGTCCTTTCTTTTGGGATTGGTCCAGCTTTTTACCTGATTAAGACTTAGTCTCAGCTGGGAGTGGTGGCTCACACCTGTAATCCCAGCACTTTGGGAGGCTGAGGTGGTGGATCACTTGAGGTCAGGAGTTTGTGTCCAGCCTGGTCAACATGGTGAAACCCCATCTCTACTAAGAAATACAAAAATTAGCTGGGCGTGGTGGCACACTCCTGTAATCCCAGCTACTTGGGAGGCTGAGGCAGGAGAAATGCCTGAACCTGGGAGGTGAAGGTTGCAGTGAGCTCAGATGGCACCACTGCGCCACTCCAGCCTGGGCAATAGAGTGAGACTCCATCTCCAAAAAAAAAAAAAAAAAAGACTTAGTTTCTTTACCTATGGGAGAGGTGTCATCTTTACATTTGAAGTGAACCCCATAGCTTATGACTGGGACTGTCTAGACTCAGAGCCCATGACAATTAGCATAACAATTGTAAGCTTCAGTTTCCTCCTCTGAAAATGGGAGAAGAGTTCTACACATCCCCTAGAATTGCGGCAAAGATTATGTAATCAGTTATGTGTGCAAGATAGAACCGCTCCCTCTCAGACCCTCTCTTCGCCCTTTTCAACCTGCAAGGCTGACTTATACAGACTATCTCAACGGGCTCCCTCACCCTCTGAATTCTGCTTGTCCAGTGGAAGCACCAGCAGATCTGAGGGTGAGAGGAGCATGAGGTCAGGGTGTTTGTTTCTCTAGCTCCCTCCCTTCTGGCCACCTCTAAGAAGGCCACATCTCCTCTTAGTTCACTCTGTCTACTTTCCAGGTTCTGACGACCATTTCCTTCTTCTTGTTACTCTGGGCTTACTTTACCTTTGTTAATGATATCTTTCTTAATTTCTCCTCAAATTTGAACGTGCCCTCTCTTTCCTGTATACAAACAACATGTTTCCTAGTACACACAGCACGAAGGCTGCTTAGCCTGTTATATGACAAGCACTTGGAGAGCTGTTGGGTGGATTAAATAAAACTATGTATGTAGAATGATTGATGTCAAATGGAGTCACTTCATGATAATAATTACATCATTAATAATAAATAAAATACTATGAATAGATTCTCAGTTATTATTTGTAAGTCCTCACTATAGCCTAGGCACTAGGCTTGTACTCTGCATTCATAATGTCATTCTCCTCCCTACTCTTACCTACACTGAAATCTACAAGTAATTACTATTTTTCCCAGTTTACTGACAAGAAAACAGAGACAGAGTTTAAGTCACTGACCCCAGGACACAAAGCAAGTTTGTTTTTACTCCAAAGCTCATTCTCCTTATCACTTTACTATCCTCCTGAGAGTTTCTGCTTCTGCTTCCTGATACAGACTTTTCAAACAGTAAGTGATGTTAATAAAAGATTAAAACAAGAGGACAAAATTATCATGAAAACATGATTATTTGACAAACACTTGCTCCAAGTGTTTAGAGAATCTTCAGAGATCTTGTGATTTTACATTGTGAATTTTCTGGACCATATTATAGGGTTTCACCAACATAACTTCTCTTATCAGACTTGAATTAAGTATTGATGTATATGTAATGATACCTCCATAGGACATGCTCCTACATTTGCACAAATTTGTGTGTGCACAGATGTTCATTGCAGCATTATGTGCTGTTGCAAAAAGAGAAAAGAATTAAATTCCCTTAATAGGTGAAATATTAACTACATTTTGGTATATAGTAGGCATGTTGGTATATTCATTCTATGAAATATTAAAAAATAAAATACATGCATATGCACTACATGAAAAGTCCTGAAGATATCAGAGAAGGGGAAAATTAAGTTGTATGATGATGGGAATAATAGAATTCTACTTGTTTTTAAAAAAGCTATGCATGTGTGTTAGCAGCGTTGAATCCATGTAAGTCTGCAGCAACCTCAATTCTTCACCCCTCAGAAGAAAGAATTTGACTGAGAGGCATAAGGCAGAGTGAGAGACTGAGGCAAGTTTTGGAACAGGAGTGAAAGTTTATTAAAAAGCTTTAGAGCAGGAATGAAAGGAAGTACACTTGGAAGAGGGCCAAGCAGGTGACTTGAGAGATCAAGTGTGCCTTTTGACCTTTGACTTGAGGCTTTATAGGCTGGCATGCTTCTGGTGGTTGCAACCCATCTCCCCTGATTCTTCTCTTGGGGTGGGCTGTATACATGCGCAGTGGCCTACCAGCACATGGCCACATGTGCAGTGTGTTTACTGAAGTTGTATGCATACTAATTTGAGGTGTTTTTCCCTTACTACCCAAGTGTTCCTAGAGGAAGGCCACACACCACTTACATATACAATTTTGCCTCTTAGTGCACACGCTCAAGCCCACTTGCCCGACTCCTGAGATCTTACTGGGAAACTGCTGATCACCAACTTCGGGGGTTTCTATCTACTGGGAGACAGCCTTTTCCTGGTGCTAACTGCAGCTAATTATTATTTTAGAGAGACAGTTTAAGAGCCGCCTGACCATCACCTGATGGTTGCCTGACATTCCTAGTTGGGCGGGGGGGCGGGGGAGCATTCTCCTGCCTTGCTCATGTTTTACTAGCTACCTACTGTAACATGTGTTTAGATAAGTATATAAAGGGATAAAAATCTGAAAGAACATGCCAAATTATTTGTAGTTGATACTGCCTGGGAGAGAAGTTAGAATAAGGAATATGAAAAGAGACATTCAAGTTGTATTCTATATACTTAACACATGGCTTGAATTTTAAAAATAGTAAGAATGCATGTGTTACTTGGATAATAAAGAAATAAATAAAATTTAAAACAATTGCAAGATTAAGGGGCATATTACCTTGTCCCATGAGATACTTTTGACAAAACTTGTATGTTTAACGTGAAGATGAGAGGCACAAATGGATAGGTGGCATTAGCTTCTAGACACATCTATTACAGAGCTATGATGTGGAGGAGCGTTTGGGATAGTTCTGTGTAACCTTAGCAGGCAGTAGGAGGAGCAGTCAGGGAACCAAAGGCCACATAGTGTCTTATAGGATATGTTAAGAAACTTAGATGTCATTCTAAGTCCTTTAGAAGTCACTGCAGGATTTTAAGCATGGGTGTGATAACCTCCATAGTAATTTTTAATTTTTTAAAAATTACTTAAGTAGTATCTTGAGTCAGCTTAGGTTGCTGTAACACAATACAACAGACTAGGTGACTTAACAGGAATTAATTTTTGCACAATTCTAGAGGCTGGAAGTCTGAGATCAAGGTGCCAGTGTGGTTGGTTCTGGTGAAGACTCCTTTTCTGGCTTGCAGATAGCTGCTTTCTTGCTGGTTCTTATTCTCTTTCTTACTGGGCGGGGGAGGAGGGGAGAAGGCGATGGGGGAGGGGGGCTTGGAGAGAGAGAGACAGAGAGAGAAACAGCCAAATTCTGGTCTCTTACAATAGCACTAATCTCATCATGAGGGTCACACGTCCAAATACCGTCACACTGAGGATCAGGGCTGTAGGAAGTGAACGGGGAGAGGGGTGCAAACATTCAGTCCACAGCAAGTATCTTGCTGGAGAATTATCTGTTCAGGATGAACGGGGGTTGCAGAATGGTGGCAGGGCGCTAAGTTAGAAAGCTCCTTCAGTGGCCTAGAAATGAATCGTAGCTTTCACTAGAGAGGTAGCAGCAAAAATGGTGAGACATCATCAGATTTGGATATACATGGTGGCGGAACCAAAAGGACTTGTTGAAGGATTGAAAGCCACTGCAAGACAAACAGAAGAATTAAGAAAATCTCCTAGGTTTGGGACTTAAATAATTGAGTAGATGATGAATCATTGACCAAAGGGGGGATGGGACAATAGAATAGATGCATAGATCTGATAATGGATTAGTATTCAAAATACATACAGAATTCCTATAAGAAGAAATAAAGATATGCCTTTCTAGTTTTTTCCAAAATGTTTAAAAAATTGTTTTTCATTTTAAAGTCATTAAGAACATTTGTTGACATTTCTCTTTATGGCTTGTGACTTTAGGATATTGTTTGAATATAGCCTTGTATTCATTCCCTAGGGCTGCCATAGCAAGGGATCATAAAGTGGGTGCCTTAAAACAATAGGACTTTATTCTCTCGAAGTTCTGGAGTCCAGAAGTCTGAAATCACAGTGTCAGCAGGGCAATATTTCCTCTGAGGGATCTAAGAATCTTTCCTTGCTTCCTTCCTTCTGGCAGTTGCTGGCAAGCCTTGACTTCCTTGGTTTGTATCAGCATAATTCCATCTCTGCCTTCTCCCTTGCTTCTCTCTCTCTCTCTCTCTCTCTCTCTCTCTCTCTGTGATTAGTCTAGTGTCCACCCTAATCTCATATGAACTCATTTTAGCTTGATTACATCTATAAAGACCCTATTTCTAAAACAAGGTTACAGTCATGGGTATCAGGGGTTTGGATTTGAACATATCTTTCTAAAATAAGGTATGTTTATTTTCCCAACAATTCCCAAGTGTTTCTAGTTTTGCTATTCTGTTATGTTTTTTGTCTATAACTAAGACAAACCACACTGTCATAGTGACTATAGATTTATACTATGTCTTGATATCTAGATGGCATCTCGCTCCCAACTCTGGTTTCTTTGAAAGTGTCATGGCTTATTTTTGTCCTCTTCTATATAAATTTTAGAATCAGCTTTTAAAATACTTTTTAAAAAAGCCTACAGGAGCTTAGATTGGAATTGTACTTATCAGTCATTTTAGAGAGAATTGATGACTTTATGATGTAGAATCTTCCTATCCATTAACATGGTAGTGTTAGAGTAGGTAACTAGGCAGACATAAACGGGGCAGAGAGGCTCCCCTCTACCCCAAGATTGTCAGATGACCATCGGGTGATGCTAAGGTGGTTGTTAAACTGTCTCTGTAAAATAATAACTGGTCACAGCTGGCACCAGGGAAGGCCGTTGCCCAATAGAAAACACCTGAAACTGGTGATAAGCAGCTTCCCGATAAATTCTCAGGAGTTGGGCGAGTGGGCCCAAGCATGTGCACTAAGAGGCAAAGTGGCAGAATTTAACTGATATGTGACCTTCCTCTAGGAACACTGGACCAGTAAGGGAAAAAACGCCTCCAGTGAGCATGCGCTCAACTTCAGTAAACACATTGCACATGTAGCCTGAGTGCTGGCAGGCCACTGCACATGCAGACAGCCCACCCCAAGGGAGAAGAGATGCAAACCCCAGAACTATGCCAACCTATAAAACCCAAGTCAAAGGCCCAACACTGTACTTGGATCTCTCAAGTTGCCAGCTTGGTCCTCTTCCAAGTGTAGTTTACTTCCTTTTGTTCCTGCTGTAAAGCTTTTAAATCAACTTTCACTCCTGCTCAAAAACTTGCCTCAGTCTCTCACTTTGCCTTATGCCCCTCGGGTGAATGCTTTCCTTCATGGAGGCAAGAAATGAGCTGCTGCAGACCTATCCAGCTTCCCTGCTGCTAAAAGTGGCAATTCTCAGTTTTATTCCCCAGTACCATAAAAATGTTATAGGTGGAGACTTTTAAAATAAATTTGCTAAATGTTTGATGCTGGTGTATAGATTTATTTTTAACGTTTTCATTTGATTTGATATCTTACAACCTTTCTTAAACTCTCATTATTTCTAATTATTTGAAGACTATTTTGAGCTTTTTTGTATTTTTGAATGAAAATTTCATTCTTTCTTTTCTAATCCTTATACTTTTGCTTTCTTTTTCTTATCTTGCTGTAATCACTGACACCTCCAGGGTAATAGAAACAATAAGAGTGAATTACCTAGTGTTTCTCTCGATTTTAAGAGGAATGCTTCACCATTAAGTTTGAACTTTCTCTAGGTTTTTGGTAGGTGTCCTTTACCAAGTTAAGTTGTTCCTTCTATTCCAAGTCTCCATTCATTTTCTATTGTTGTCCTTTGAAGAAACTTTTCCTTTTTCTTTGTTTACCAGTATTATCAGAGACTTTAAAAATACTTTTACTTCATTTTAAAGTGTTTAGGATAAAAGAACTAGGTAGATTTGTACCCTCAGACACATAAATACTCTTAGCATTTAGCTTTTGAACTAAGCAAAAATAAGTACATTATTTATATGTCAAGAACTCTCCCCACCGCATGAAAAAAGGGCAGCAGAGTTAAACTGAAAAATGTTATAGACTTACTTTGAATATGAAATTGAATATTGAGGCTCAGTATTCTCTTCTTGAGACGCTGACACAGACTCTTCCAAAGACCTCTTTGTGAGTCACCTATTTTCAGTTCGGTTGCATCACCCTTTGGGGATTTGTTTGAATTATTCAGAAAGCTAGTTTTTCCCAGCGACGTGATTGCACAGAATATCCTGGACCCTCAGCTGCCAGGAGATCTTTTTTCCCTCCTCTCTCCTGGCACATAAAAGCAAACTAAAGCCCTAACTGGATTCAGGAGGAAGAGACAGTTCTGAGGGGGAGGGCTCCCCTCGGTCTGAGAGGAAGCACAGTTCCCAAAATGTCAGGCTTTCCTTCTGGGGGAGAGGCAATCCCACACGGCACTGCTAAGTGTACTGGGATCAATCTATTGTGAGCAGGAAGGAGATGTTTCCTTCCGAGGTCTTAGGACCTCTGAAGCAAGTAGCTGGAGGGAACACAATGACACTTGATATTAGCTGAGGTGTGATTCTGAAAAAAGACTGACTCAGCCCTTTTCCGAAGAAAAGAGGCTGTGAGCACACAAAAATAATGTCTGAAAGAGGGGATTTAACACTTGTGCTCCTAAGGCAAGGCTACTGTATTTAGGAGTGAGTTAACAGGCACTGCTTGTTCCCTGCTCTTTCAGTGTCTGCTGACACCACTAATTGCAAGTCATGTCGTGTCTCTTACTATATAATGCTTAGCCACCGAAGTCCACAGAAAGCAGAGAAGTTGCTTAAATCCACCCAGCATTTTGGAATGGAGCATTTCATTTCTTCTTCAGATATTTTTGGGGGTAAACACAGCTCATTTTTATGATTATTATGTTTTTGCAATCAGAAAAGCTTTTCCCCCTCTCACTTTAAAAGCACCCATGTGTTTGTTCATTCACCTATGTATCTAGACGTTTATTCACTCACCATCACTGAGTCGACATTTATTATTATTATTACTAAAAGTTAACATTCATTGAACTCTAAAAAATTTCACTAATTTCCAGGTACAACTAATCTTATTGTACTCTCTCATTCATTTTTCATGTAACCAGTGAGACACTATTATTCCTTATATAGGTAAGGAAAATGAGGCACAAGGTGAAGTAGATTTGCTCAGTCTCAAAGCTAGTAGTTGGAGAAGACACGACTCAAATCCAAATCTTTCTGACTCTATATCCCTTTCTAGTAGCAACTGAAGTCATGTCATACTGGCTCACAGGAAACCAATTGTTAAATGTTCAGGAATTTTGAGTATTGGTTTGTTAAATACAGCCATTATCATAAATTAAATTATACAAATTTTGATTAAATAAACTACATTAAAAACAAAATAATAAATACTTAAAATTATCACTTTGGAGTTATTTTATACCATTCTACTTTATTCATATCTTGAGGTTATTTCTGTCTTCTGAATCTTAATGACAGGATCACTATAGAATGGCAGGCTATGACACATCTCTTTACAACTCTGCATTCAGTGACACCATGCTAAAGTTTGAAATTGACCATGGTTGACTATTTTCACCATGGAAATTGGCAAGTACTACAAATAGGGACTTTCTTTCCCCTAAAGAGTCACTTGTTAAACACTTACCAGCACACCAGTGACCCTGTGTCTTGACTACCAAAGCAGATAAATTCCACAGAATGCTGTGATGTTATATACAGGCATCATGCTGAATGCAGAAGATGCAAAGCTGAATCAGTCACAGTGGAAATAAGGAAGAGGAAAGCTCACCCATTGGAAATGGAAAGATTGTGGAGGCTGAATAATTCCAATGTAAAACATCACTTCAAGTAAATTATCCAGGTACAATTGTATGTACGGCAAAAGAAGACCTAAGATACCCCCCCAAAATATATAATCTAGAAGGTTTCAGTTTGATAATCTCCTCAGTCTCTTCTCTACTTTTATTATAGAGAACAAAATAGGAAACAACTGTGCTATGAAGTACACCATTTCAGGTCCAGTGTTTCATGAACTTGAAAGTTCAGGAGTTGGTGGATTTTGATCTTCTGAATATTGTTCTTTGACTAAGAGAAACACTGTTCCTTATCTGGGATGCTTTTGTTTGAGAACCAACTGACTATGCATTAAACCAAACAGAAGCTTTGTATGGCCAGAAAAAAAACGAATTCTCTAAGGAACAGTTAAAGCCCATTGATATGGTAATTTGACAACCACACATGTTTCTAATAGAGTTTCATACCAGTTTTGATTATCTGTCAGCCAGATTCATTCTCAATAACTCTACAGAAATGGGCACACAGAAAGGTGGAAAGCAAAAGAAGAGGTAAGAAAGTCTAACAATTAGTATGGTTTTAAATGTAAATTTAATCCCAGTTCTGCCATTTATTGGCAAATGATTTCCCTCTTCTATGCTTCAACAGCCCTGTTTATAAAATAAGGGGGTTGGATCATCCACCTTTTTCAAGTTTAGTCTGCAAAAGCATTACCACCTGAGCTAATTCATAGATGGGTTTTTTTTCAAATCTCACCTGCAGGTCATTAGATCATTAGATCCAGGTTATGGCCAGCAATTTGCATTTTAAGCCAGCCTCTAATTTGGCTCTATTGATAATGATCTGGTCAATCACATATCCACATGACTAGACTAGGTGATCTTTATTTCAGTCTGCATCTCCTGTAATATTGACATTAAAAAGAATATATTTTCAGTGTTAGTCAATATAGTGAATATATATATTCACTTTTAATGTCAATTAAAAAGAATATATTTTCAATGTTAGTCAATACAGTTAGTGAATATATATGTATGCATATGTTGCTTGGAATTTTCATCTTAAGGAAGAGATGTTTCGCCTTGCATAACCTATTGGTTTACATCTTCTATTTGAGTCTTACCTCTTATTTCTCTAATTTGATGGAAGTCATCTGATAGGGCTTAGGATACATGTTATCTGGGTGATAGGAAAATTTAGCTGCTAGTTTTAGCAGCTAACAGTATCTACATTCCAGTAATGGGCTTTCTGAAAGGGTGAAAAATATAAAGCTATCACCATGTGTTTGCTGGGAATGGTTTTGAAAAGCAATTGGAAAAAGACCAAAATCTAAATTATTGTACTATTGAATTCAAGTCAGTATTGTAGAAAGCAAGAACATTGAACTGGCTTTTAGGCAGATAACTTAAACACCATGTCTGACTGAGGTTTATCCTGTAATAAGAAATAAGATTTGAAAATAAACAACTATGTGTTGTTATAGAGGACATAGTTTCCCCAATCTTAGGCATAACTAGTTTCCACTGTACAGGAAGAGATAATGACTCCCATCTTTCTCTTAATTAGATGAATGCAGTGAACTTCTGTGGTTCCCATCTGCCTGTAATTTATCCTTCTTCTGATAATAGCACCCCAATTTTCCTCTGGGTGATACAACTTCCCTCCCTGTTTGACCACACACTTTGGGAGTTGGGGGGGTGGGGAGGAGAATATTCCTCTTGGCACAGTGATTGGTTTTTGGATGGGAATGAGACAAGTGAAAGAGTAAGAATTAATTTTCAGACTTTTGTTAAATAGCTGGAGAAGAGGAGTCCTTTTTCATTTTGCTGGATTTGAAACTAGGAGGAAGGTGGGGCTAGACCTGACAACTATTTTGTCATTCTGCAACCTCAAGCTGAGTTTGAAGCTATCAGATCTATGCCCTAGAGATTTTCCCATGAGCATGTAGAGGATTAAAACAGTTTTTTTTTTTTTTTTTTTTAAGTCACCTAAAACCAAACTAATCCTAATTGAGTCACTGAACAACTGCACGAATCATGTAAATTCTCTAGGCTGCAACGTTTTCTTTTTCAAAAGGTATATGCAAAACGAGGGTAAAAATCTAAAAAAATCTTTAGTACTCCCAAGCTGTATACAATTATAAGAGTGTATAAGCACATACGAGAGAAGAAAGAATATATAAGAAAGTGGTTATATGTTTCATCTGAGGAATGAGGACTTAGAATTGGGAGAGAGACTCAGTTTTCACTATGTATTGTTTTGTACTATTTGAGTTTTGAGTTTTAAATTTTTATGTGTGTGTTTCACCTATTAAAAATCCCAATTGTATGTTTCTAGGAAGACACTTGGTTTGTTTGTTTTCAGAGATAGAGTATTGCTATGTTGCCAAGCGTCTGGTCTTAAACTCCTGGCCTCAAACAATTCTCTTGCCTCGGCCTCCCAGACGGCTGGAATTACAGGCATGAGCCACCATGCCTGGCCAAAGACAACATCAACATGTTTATATTCATAAAACAAGTTCATCTTTTGAGTTTAATATTTGGTAGCACATAAATGCTATAGTGTATCTTTCCATTTGTTAAGATTCTTTTCCTTCAACATGTGCTAAAATAATGGTGATGACACAAATATTAAAATTAATGTCCAGATACTTCAAAATATATTAATAGTATACACCTGATTCTACTTTTACTTTCTGATTTTTATATACAATTTCTCTTCCCTCATTTTCAGAGTATTAATTCCATTTTTCAAGGTGCCATCTGTTCAATTCCTCTAATCCTCAGCTCACCCATTTTGAAGATGAGAATCTCAAAGTAAATGAATCATTCAAACTGAGGACTTAGAGGCAGCTTATGTAATTCTATTTCATTGCCTCTTCTAGCCTCGGGAATGGGCCATTCCATTTCATTTTATTTCCCATTATCCTCGCATTGTCTTATTTGTTTTTTTTTTTTTGGTGAACAGAACTTATTGAAATTATTTAAGTGAATCTTCTACTCAAAGGCACAGAAATACAAGACCTAGAAATGAGATATATGGAGACGAATATTAATTGGGCACATTTTGATCCTCCTGTATTTTCTTTATCCTCAGGGAATTATGTATCAGGGTCAGAATGAGGTTATCTTTGGAGGCTTGTTCTACTGCCCTGCTATTAATATTTCACCCCCTTCTCCTTTAGGTCTTGGTTGCAATATCATTAATATTTTGAATCTAAGAAATGGACTTGAAAGGACCTGGTTAGGATGTAAAGATCTGTATGTTTTTTCTTTTCAGTCTAGACCCTATGTTATAAGGTTACTTTAAGATGGTATAAAGTCATCTAAATAAAATTAAAGATAATAAAACTATAATTGCAAGTAGCTAATTTACAATACTCTGTGTCCAATATTTTATGTTTTTAATGCTCACCTAATTCTCTCAATATGCCTTTTAAGAAAGTGCAATTATTGCTTCCATTACACAGATGAGAAAATGGAGGCACATAGAGTCTAAGATGAATAACTTGTTGAAGGTTACACATGCAGTAAATGGCAGACGTGGGATTTGGACATCGGCAACTGATTCCAAAACCTATGCTCTTTACTCCTATCAGTGTGTTCACTGGAGAAGCAGGTCCTAGCCTAAAAAAAAAAAAAAAAAACCCAGAGAAGAGTGAAAGCAGAATTAGGTATACGGCACAGAGGTAAATCAGAGACGAGCGTGATTAATTTTATCTGGAGAGACCGAAGAGGCTTCCTGGAAAAGGTGACATAATAGATGGAACTTGAAAGATGGATTTTATTCAGTTTTATTCACTGATCTCTGAAGTTTAACTTCTAACTATGATAGCATATATGTACAAATTAGGGGACAAGATACTAGAAATAAAATTAAATTTCAGCATGGAGACAACTCAGCTGTCCTAGTGAAAGAATTAACTTTCTTCAGTCCTTAGGGATGTATTTAGACATATGAAGATGTATGACAATTCTTTTCAAATGACACAACATCACAGAGAAATATTAGTTCTTATTATTTAAGTTTATAAGGCATAGTATTTGCTTTAATGGTCTCAATTCTTTATCCTTTCTTGTAACTCCAATTTTTGCTGTGTAATCTTGAAGTCCCTTTCACTAAACAGGCAGAGTCTAATTCCTCATCATGAATCTGGGCTGCTTTAATTACTTGCTTTGGCCAACAGGATGTTAGCAGATAGGGCACAAACAGAAGTTTAACAAGGTCCTCAGAAAAAAAAAAAAAGGGAAAATGTAAGACGCATTTTGAACAAAATATGAGGAAACAAAAAAGCACTTGGGCATTTTGCTTGTACTTGCTCTTCTCCCATCAGGAAACTATATCTAGGACAGCCTGCTGCAGGGTGAGAAACATGAAAAGCAGAGCAGAGCCAAGCCCCTGGCCCCTTTATTTCAGCCAATACCACTACTGAAGGAACCACAGCCAGTGACCCCCTGGACTTGTGAGCAAGAGTTAGTCCAAACCTGATCAGCCAAGTCCAGCCTAATCAACTGCACCCTGCAGACTCATAAACTAAACCAATGCTTATTAATGTAGGCAGACTCATAAACTAAACCAATGCTATTATTGTAGTTTTCCATGAGGATTTCCTCTACCCACAGATAGCTTGAGGGTTGCAGTAACTGACCTTGCAGTAGCTCCAGGGAAAAACAAAACATATTTTACTATTTCAAGGAATAGTAAACAAGGAATCTATGTTGCTATGTCCATTTTGCCCAGTTATGTAGCATCGCTGTGGCAATTAATCACTGATACAGTAGATGTGACCATTCCATAGCAGCATCAACATCAAACACTCCTGGGGGTCAATGGCTTCTATTTATTTTATGTTCCTAATAAAAGGAGAGGCAACGGGCACATGATACATACTTTTTAGGCAAATAAATAAATAAATAAAAATTTAAAAAACCCAGCAATCTAGATTCTTTGACAGTAGTAGAATATTTCATGTTTATCCCTGAGGAAACTGCAGGGTAAATTACTGTAACCCATCACTTGTCAAATAAAATCACAAACTAACTTTACACAGGAATGGCCAGCAGCTAATTTAAACACTGTTGGAACCAACAGGTAGAAGAGATCAGTATATTGTAATTTGGCTTGTTTTCTTTTTAATTGCTCTTCAAGGGAACATCAAACCAAAGATAATATTCCAAAAACTTCAGGCTGGGAGGAATTAAAGTTTAATCATTAGGAATGTTTTTAAATCTTTTTGAGGTTCAAGTTTTTCAGACTCCTCCACGTATGGGTGAAAGTGAGCCAACATTAATTTCAATAAAGATTTCAAATGTAGATTATTTTATTTGTTCCAAATTATAAATGATATACATGCTCCATATAGAAAATGAGAAAAATAGAGTTAAAAGAAAACAAGTACAAATAATTCCACCATTCAAATACAATTATTGTTAATATGTTGGCATTTTAAATGTATTTTTATCTTAGTAACAGTAGCATGCTTTTGGGCACAGGGCTTCCTTTAATTGTCACAATCCAGTGAGTTGGTATTATCTCTATTTTTTAGAATAGGGGAACTGAGAATATAGTAACAGGAATTTTGCTGACATTTTAGCCTCTCCCTGCTGATACAGAAATTTAGCAATCCTTCTTAAGAGGCTCCTACTAATTTCTACTTTAGTTAACTTTTTATTATGGAAAATTCAAACTTGCTCACCAGTAGAGGAAAAAGCACCATGAACCTCTATGCACCCATCACTCAGCTTCGATAATTAGTAATGCACATCAATTCTGCTTCGTTGATAACCCCATCCATTTTTTTCTCACGTCCACTTGCTCTAATTTTCCATGTGGACTTCTCTATCTATAGACCATTTGAGGACAGCTCACCCTGCAGATCCTCAGGGATAAAGATGAAATATTCCAGTACTTTCAAGGAGGCTCAGAATCTGTGTTAATTTGGTCTGAAAAAAAAAAAAATGCCTTGTGCATGTTGGAGTGGGCTAAACTCTGTTTACCCTAAAGCACAAGGTTAATAGAAGGAACTTTCAAGGAGATGAAAATGTAGACATTACCATGAAATCTACTTATACACCCACAAAGTAAGAATGAACAGGGTGCTTTATGGTTTACAAGCCACAGTCATGTCTTTCATCAAACATGATTGAATGTCCCCGTTTGAGAAAACTGCTTTGCTCAGAACATCATATTTCTAGCCCCCAGAGAAAGTCTTTGCGGTGCCAAACTCGACTGCCCTCCTTTCAGTGCTCCTCGTACCACCTGCACTGACCCCCGCATCCCTTGCCCCAGCGCCAGGCTCTTCTCCAGGAGTCAGGCTGGCATGCTAGGTTGTGCCACTGTTATTCACCCTGAAATGTATGATTAGTTAATATTCATGAGGGCTTCTACCCAGTGGAGTTTGTTGGGGCATATGGAAACCACAGCCTCTGTTCTCAGCAAGTTTGCACCAAAGCGTCTGAGTCTATTTACTCACAATTTGCCGATGTTTTGACATTTCCTTGCTGATTTGCCTCATGAATGAGTGCCTGGTGATAGTTTCCTGATCGGAAGTAATACCCCAATGAGCCAAAGATTGGCTTCTCCTGTTGCCATGGGGCATCCTGTCTCATTTTTCTCACAGAATAAATGTTGCACTTGAGGCAAAATAAAAAAAAAAAGGTGGCAGCCCTAAATGTCTCCAGTTTCTGTATCTTATGCATCGTCTCTGTAGCTAAAAAAAGTAAGTAGATTTGCCACCCAGTTCTATAGCACTTACATGTGGATGATAACATTTTTTCACCTCAATCTTGTGAGATTAGGGATAAAGACATAATTATTTTTTTAGTTTGAAATACAAAACATATTTTCTGCCACTACTATGCAAAAAGTGTAAAAAGTATAAAACCTAAAAACCAAAACTACTCTTCCTATTTCACTCTCCAATCCTATTTACTTAATTTTTCTCTTTGGAACCGATTATCATTTATTTGGTATGCACATTCCTAGATATTTCTCAATGCTCTCATATGTACACTTATACATGTGTGTATGTTTCTAAGTATAGACATACACAGTGTAAAGAAACATATGAACACATCTATTCACATATATATGTGGTTCTTTTTGCACAAATGTATTAAATCTAAGATACCACCGATTGTACAATGTGACATTATTTTATGTACAGCATCAAGACTACTGCCTGGCCAGTAAAAATTATAAGACAACAGCAATTATAAAACTCATAATAATGTGAAAATGTGCAAAATAAGCATCTTGAAATCAATGAAATATGGCAGCTTTGTGTTTGTTTGTTTGTTTTTTGAGACAGGGTTTCTCTCTATCATCCAGGGTGGAGTTGGCTCGTTTTCACCCATACGTGGAGGAGTCTGAAAAACTTGGACCTCAAAAAGATTTAAAAACATTCCTAATGATTGAACTTTAATTCCTCCCAGCCTGAAGTTAAAGGTTTTTGGAATATTATCTTTGGTTTGATGTTCCCTTGAAGAGCAATTAAATCACAGCTCACTGCAGCCTAGAACACCTGGGCTCAAGTGATCCTTGAGTAGCTGGGACTACAGGTGTGTGCCACCATGCCATCTTTGGTTTTTAATAGTACAGCACAGATGTATTTTCACTTCAGTGCAAATAGTTCCATCTCTTTTTAAACTACTGGCTATTATAGTCGGCTGTCTTATAATTTATTTAGCCATTCTCATACTGTTGAACATTTAGTTTGCTTCCAGATTTACTATTAAAGAAGCATTGGATGCACATATGTCAGTATAACTCTTTGCATACATATGTGAAAATTATAGAAAACATATTCTTAAAAGCATAACTAAGGGTTTAAGACTATAAGTGATATGGTTTGACTGTGTCCCCACCTGAATCTCATCTTGAATTGTAGCTCCCACAATTCCCATGTGTTGTAGGAGGGACCAACTGGGAGGTAATTGAATCATGGGGGTTGGGTCTTTCTCCTGCTGTTCTCACGATAGTGAATAAGTCTCATGAGATCTGAAGGTTTTATAAAGAGAAGTTCCCCTACGCCAGTTCTCTCTTTGTCTGCTGCCATCCATGTGACTTGCTGCTCCTTGCCTTCTGTCATAATTGTGAGGCCTCCCCAGCCACAAGGAACTGTGAGTCCATTAAAAGCTCTTTATCTTCCCAGTCGTGGGTATGTCTTTATTAGCAGTGTGAAAAAGGACTAATTGAGTAAATTGGTACTGGTAGAGTGGGGCACTGCTGTAGATACCCAAAAATGTGGAAGCAACTTTGGAACTGGGTAGCAGGCAGGGGTTGGAACAGTTTGGAGGCCTCAGAAGACAGGAAAATGTGGGAAAGTTTGGAACTTCCTAGAGACTTGTTGAATGACTTTGACCAAAATGCTGATAATGACATGGACAATGAAATCCAGGCTGAGGTGATCTCAGATGGAGATGAGGAACTTGTTGGGAACTGAAGTAAAGGTGATGCTTGCTGTGTTTTAGAGACTGGTAGTATTTTGCCCTGGCCCTAGAGATTTGTGGAACTTTAAACTTGAGGGAGATGATTTCGGGTATTTGGCAGAAGAAATTTCTAAGCAGCAAAGCATTCAAGAGGTGACTTGGGTGCTGCTTAAAGCATTCAGTTTTAAAAGGGAAACAATATAAAAGTTTGGAAAATTTGCAGCCTGACGATGTGGTAGAAAAGAAAAACCCATTTTCTGAGGAGAAATTCAAGCTGGCTGCAGAAATTTGCATAAGTAACAAGGAGCCAAATGTTAATCAACAAGACAATGGGGAAAATGTCTCTAGGGCATGTTAGAGACCTTTGAGGCAGCCCCTCCCATCACAGGTCCAGAGGCCTAGGAGGAAAAAAATGGGTTTGTGGGCCAGGCTCCGGGCCAACCTGCTGTGTGTAGCCCAGGGACTTGGTGCCCTGTATCCCAGCTGCTCCAGCCATGGCTAAAAGGGGCCAAGGTACAGCTTGGGCGGTGGCTTTACGGGGTGCAAGCCCCAAGCCATGGCAGCTTCTCTGTGGTGTTGAGCCTGCCAGTGCACAGAAGTAAAGAATTGAGGTTTGGGAACCCCTGCCTAGATTTCAGAGGATGTATGGAAATGCCTGTGTGTTCAGGAAGAAGTTTGCTGCAGGGGCAGGATCCTCATGGAAAACCTCTATTTGGGCATTATGGAAGGGAAATGTGGAGTAGGAGTCCCAACACAGGTCCCCACTGGGGTGCTGTCTAGTGGAGCTGTGAGAAGAGGGCCATTGTCCATCCTCCAGACCCCAGAATGGTAGATCCACCAACAGCTTGCCCGTGTGCTGGGAAAAGCTGCAGACACTCAACACCAGTTTGTGAAAGCAGCCAGGAGGGAGGCTGTACTCTGCAAAGCCACAGGGGCAGAGCTGCCCAAAGCCATGGGAATCTACCTCTTGCATCAGTGTGACCTGGATGTGAGACATGGAGTCAAAGGAGATCATTTTGGAGCTTTAAGATTTGACTGCCCTGCTGGATTTTGGACTTGCATGGGGTCTCTAACCCCTTTGTTGTGGCCAATTTTTTCCATTTGGAATGGCTGTATTTACCCAATGTTTGTACCCCCATTGTATCTAGGAAGTAACTAACTTGCTTTTGATTTTACAGGCTCATAGGCAGAAGAGACTTGCCTTGTCTCAGATGAGACTTTGGACTGTGGACTTTTGAGTTAATGCTGAAATTAGATAAGACTTTGGAGAGTGTTGGGAAGGCATGCTTGGTTTTGAAATATGAGGACATGAGATTTGGGAGGGGCCAGGGGTGGAATGATATGGCTTGTCTGTGTCCCCACCCAAATCTCATCTTGAATTGTAGCTCCCACAATTTCCATGTGTTGTGGTTGTGGGAGGGACCCTGTGGGAGGTAATCGAATTATGGGGATAGGTCTTTCCTGTGCTGTCCTCATGATAGCGAATAAGCCTCACGAGATCTGATGGTTTTATAAAGAGGAGTTCCCCTGCACAATTTCTCTCTCTTTGCCTGCCACCATCCACATAAGATGTGACTTGCTCCTCTTTGCCTTCTGCCATGATTGTGAGGCCTCCCCAAGCACATGGAACTGTGAGTCTATTAAAACCTCTTTATCTTCCCAGTTTTAGTATGTCTTTATCAGCCGTGTGAAAATGGACTAATACAATCAGCCAGTAAAATTTTGATAGGTGCTAAAAAATTAGGAGCCAATGTTTTGTTGTGTTGTTGTTGTTTGTTTGTTTGTGACAGGGAGTTTTGCTCTTGTCACCCAGGCTGGAATACAATGGCGCCATCTCGGCTCTGCCTCCCAAGTTCAAGTGATTCCCCTGCCTCAGCCTCCTGAGTAGCTGGGATTAGTGGTGCCCACCACCACACCTGGCTAAGTTTTGTATTTTCAGTAGAGACAAGATTTTACCATATTGGCCAGGCTGGTCTCAAACTCCTGACCTCGGGTAATCTGCCCACCATGGCCTCCCAAATTGCTGGGAGGAGCCAATGTTTTTAATCCCCATATTCTGGATGATAATACTGTGGTTTTGTGGACTCAACTGACTTGCTCAGAGTCTTGTGGTTAATAAGAGGCAGAGCGAGTTGGCAACTGCTCTCACTCTAGGGCAGTACTCTCAACCCCACACTCTCTCCTCTTGGTTCTTTCTGCTTCAGATTCATCTTTGATAAAACACAAAGTGATCAGTGAGTTTAATAATCAGATATTTCAGTCTTTGGAGACAGGCATTTATTTTTTTTCAAGACTTTGTGCCGGATGTTTATGGAAACAGTCCTGTATTTTTTGGGTATTTAATGACCTGTGATGGCAAAGACATCTAAATTATTTGTACACACATCTGACCAATCAGATTCAGGGTTGATTGGTTTGGGTTTTGTTCAGTAGAAGCTATTTCTACTGAGTTAGGAAAGGAAAGGAAGACCTGGGGGCTTCTTGTTTCTCTGGCATGGTGTGATTACCTGTAAGTTGTTCTAAATTGCACTGTTCAGATTTGGTGGTCTGTTCTAATTTTGTAGGCTTTAAATGAATCCTCCTCAGCTTTTCCTATTCTTTTCTTCACCATTGAGGAACAATAACCAGTGCAGACCTGAATAATCACATGAAACCCAGCAAATTTTGCCATCACACACCTGATATTTGAATGGAAATATATAACAGTTTATTTAAAAACTCATATAGTGATTCTAATTGACAGTCAACACTATTCAAGTCTCCTTGAACTGCGCTTGCCTGATATTATTGGGAATATAAATCCCTGGGTCTCTTACAAAAAGGTAGATTTAAATTTAACTGGTCAGGGATGGGGTTGAGAGGCTGCATTTTCACCGCAGGTGATGCTGATGCTGTTGGCTCCCAGACACCACTTTGGGTAGCAAGCTCCTACATTAGAGGTCAACAAACTATGATCAGGGAGCCAAAGCCTGCTCTCTGCCAGTTTTATAAATAAAAAGTTTTATTGGGACAATAGCCATGTCTATTTGCTTATGTATTGCCTATGACTGCTTTCCCCTGCAATGGTAGAGCCAAGTAATTGTAACAAAGACCTTATGGCGTGCAAAGCCTAAAATATGTACTATCTGGTCCTTTATAGAAAATGTTTGCTGCAGCTGCCCTAGATGATTCCTCTGATTTTGAATACTTGCTACTCAAGATAGACTTTCAACATTCATCCAACATTGAGAAAACATTTGTCTGGCTGGACGCAGTGGCTCACTCCTGTAATCCCAGCACTTTGGGAGGCCGAGGCAGGCAGCTTATTTGAGGTCAGGAGTTAGAGACCAGTCTGACCAACATGGTGATACCTCATCTCTACTAAAAGTACAAACAAAAAAAAATTAGCCTGGCATGGTGGCACATACCTATAATCTCAGCTACTCCCGGAGGCTGAGGCAGGAGAATTGCTTGAACCCAGGAGGCAGAGGTTGCAGTGAGCCAAGGTTGCACCACTGCACTCCAGACTGGGTGACAGATTGAGAGTCTGTCACAAAAAATAAGAAAGAAAAAGATAAAAACATTTATCTAACACTTATTTTGCACTGAACATTGTACTAAGAGAATACAGCTGTGAACAAGATATAATTTCTACTCTCGTGGAGTTTATATTTGTTTGCTTTGTCAGTATCTGAGCAACTGCATTTTGTAAGCCTCCATTTACTCGTCCATAAAATGGGGCTTAAAAATACCTAACTCTTAGGGTTTGTTAAAGAAAAACTTAAGACAAATTTAACAGACTTTAATTGAGCAAAGAATGATTCTTGAATCAGAATAGGTTCAAAGCAACTCTGGAGCTGCTGATCATGGTTAGAGAAGATTTGTGGACAGAAATCAGAAGTGAGGTACAGAAACGACGAGATGGGTTACAGCTCAGTGGTTTGCCTTATTTGAACTTGCTTTGAATAGTTGGCTGCCTATGAGTGGTTGAAGTATGGCTGCTGTGATTGGCTGAGACTGGACTACTTGTTTCAAGACTAGGTTGCTGTCTGTTTACACATCCAGTTAGGTTACAGTTCAATATGTACAGAAAAACCTTTGGGCTATTCTTAAATGTAAGGAGGCAGCTTTGGGCTAAACTTAACAGATTCTTGCGAGCAGAGTGCTAGGTACCCAGAAAATACTCAAGAAAAGTTAGCTGTTAGTATATTATCTTTATTATTTTCTTACTCTCAAGATTTCTGGACAATGAACACTTTTTTTTACACTTGTTAGCTTTCTATGTGTTGTGTATGTGTGTATTTCCTCCCTGGCTATTCAGAGAGAACTAGAGCTGAAAGTGACTTTTCCTTCAACGTTAAAGCTTTAATAATTTAATCAAAGCTTCTGACATTGAAACCTCTCTTTGATTCTGAAACCAAAGCAGAACAGTGTTCTCGGTTCCCCAAACGAGCCTTTCTGTGTTTCTCTAGTTGTTTAATCTGCAGTCAGAGAGGTGCTAATGGTGATCTGGCCCCTGGTGGGGAAGGGTGTAGAGGATGGGAGGGGTGGTTACTCTTTCAGCAACAGCATTTGATGGGATTAACAAACAACTCTCTATGGTAACCACAGACAGCCATTATGCTAAACAACTGAGGTAAAATTTTAATTCATTATTTACTCAATTTCAAAGAAAGACCAAAAGAAATAGAACATTCTGTTTGGATCACTGAAGCTTGCATGTGTCTTTTTGTGTCTATATGAATGTTTAATAGTTTATACAGTCTTCATAGTCAGGAATGACATATGCCTTAATTTTGATCCCTAAAAAAGCAGATCGTGAATCAAAGGTTCAGGTGTACATAGTTTGTTTGAGAGGTGAAGTAACTAGCAGGGCAGTGGAAAAAACAAGATAGGGAAGGGAAAGTAGTGAAATTCACGTGTGTTATCCTTAGGTAGGTAACATCTAGTTACCCCTAGAGTGCTCTTGGAGGTATTCCTGCCATTGGACTGGGGAATGGTGTGGACAACAAACCTCAGAATTATCCTGCTGAGGGCTGAGGGTGTGAGAGTTTTTATGTACCAACTCCTATCCCTCATTGGATGATTAAATGTACATGGTAGAGTGTGTATTGGTTTGCTGGTATTTCTGACTAAAGGGAAGCAGCTATTATCCATTAGAGGAAGCCAGACGACACTGAATTGGTAAGGCAAGAGGTACACATACACAGGGCACTGAGAATGTCCGGACTGTTTAGCTATTTCTACTTCCAATGCCTGACATTTGTACAAACAAGGTGGTTATTAAGTGTTGTCATATTCTGGATGAATCTAAACATGCAAATCAATTACAGGGAGAGAGGGATGTGTGTGTGTGACAGGGTTGCAGTTGTTTAAGTAAATCTAATGATCAGTGGAAAAATGAATGACAGAGAATGTTTCGTTATACAGAGATTTTGAAGAGAAAGAATAATTTACTCTGATGCTCCAGGTAGAAGAGGAAGAAACTGACACCCTAATGAAACAAATAAATTGAAGTTCTAATTCCTCACAGTTCCCCAGGTCAAGTATGTATTTTTTCCTAAGTAAAAGGTCATACCTGACGTTATATTTGACATTAGAGATAATAGCCAACAGATAATATAGGAGGACGTGGTGCAAAATGGATCAGGGCTTGTATAGCGAAGACAGGAATTTTGAATATCTGTGTGTCGAGTGCTGAGTTCTCTAGGAAGTATTTGCTGAGATAGAGTTTATCATTCGAGGATTATCTAAGGAGTGCCCTTGGGATCAACACTTGTGGAAGGTAGGAAAATGAAGCAGGATTGAACAGATAGAGAAACTGAGTCACAATACAGGCCTGACAACAGTTCCGGCCAACTCTACAAGGAGCTCAGAAACTAGAAAGGCATTACTTATCTGCCCAAAGTGGGGCTAAGGGGCTAAGATGGCCAGGCATTTTTTATTTTTATTTTTTAGACATGGCTTCATTCTGTCACCCAGGCTGGATTGCAGTGGTGTGATCATAGCTCACTGCAGCTTTGACCCACCGGGCTCAGGTGGTGACCCTCCCATCTCAGCCTCCTGAATAGCTGGGACCACAGACATGCACCACCATGCCCAGCTAGTTTTTTGTGTTTTTTGCAGAAATAGTGTTTCACCATGTTGCCCAGGCTGGTCTCAAACTCCTGTGGTCAAGCCATCCACCTGCCTCAGCCTTCCACAGTGCTGGGGCTACAGGCGTGAGCCACTGTGCCTCTGGTTTAAGACAGCCAGGTATTTGGTACTCCTGGCCATTAGATAAAAGTTTCCCCAGGAAGGTAAGGTGATGTTCCTATAGCTGAGGCCATCTTGAAGGAGCTAATAGCTGAAGGCCAACTTCTGACAGCACTCCTAGCAGCCGGGGCTGGTGTGCCCTAGCAGCTCGGACAATGAGTCCTCCACTGAAGAGGGATCCTGGTGGTGCATTAGTGTTCACTGTATTGTATCTTCTCAGCTTTCCCACTCTCCCAGTACTTTGCCTCTACCATAGGCTTCTAAGATTCTCTGCCCTGGGCCACCAGGCATGCATGATCTAAATTTGGATGTGATTGTCATACTTCACAGTCATTTAGTTTCATGGCTTTTCACTTTTCATTTCTTTTGGAATCTGCTCTGCTCTCACCAATATTTGGTGTTGTAGGATTCTACTGTGGATCTGTTGGAGGCTTGATTTATTATGCTTCAATGTAGATTACCTGTGATGAACACGGTCAGATAGAAACCTAAATCTGCCACTCTTCCCATCCAAATCCTGATATTAAGATTTCTTCAGTCTTAGTTACATCCTTTTGGACAGTCATGAGTTGTCTGAGTGGGTGGTCTGTGTTTAGAAACCACATTTTCTGTAATCCAGATCATAAAATCTCACCACTGTTTTCATTTTCCTGGAGCTTGAACTAGCTTGAAGGCTGTGTGAATGAGTAGTTTGGATTCTATGAAATCAAGGATACAGCATACAGGAATGGCGATCGTGTGTGTGTGCGCGGGTGTGCGTGTATGTCTGTGTGTTGAGGGTAGGACACTTAGCCTAGCAGAAGTGCAAGGGTCCCAAGAAGAGCTGGGGCTAAAACTTGAGCAGTACCAGGTGGAACAGAGGCTGAGATACATCAACATGGACCATGCTTGAAGAAGGAAAATATTTATAGTCTTGCTTTACCACGTGCAACCATGAAGAGTTTTATATTCAATAAGGCTTTATCTAGCCCAAGGTCACAAAGATTTACTCTTATATCTTCTCTAAAAGTCTTATGGTTTTAGCTCCTATATTTACATCTATGACCCACTTTGAGCTAAGTATTGTGTGTGGCATGAGAAGCTGATCCAACTTTACTCTTGTGTGTGTGGACGTCCGGTACTCCCAGCACCATTTGTTGAAAAGATAATTCTTTTCTGTCATAACTGTATCAGCATTTTTGTCAAAAATTAATAAACTGTAAATGTAAGGATTTATTTCTAGACTCTCAATTCTATTCCATCTGTGTTTCTCCTATGTCAGTACTACACTGTTTTATTATTGTGGCCTTGTACTAAACGTTGAAATTGGGAATCATGAGTCTTGAACTTTGTTCTTCTTTTTTAAGAGTGTTTTTTCTATTTGGGTTCCTTAAATTTTTATGAATTTTAAAATCAGCTTGTCAATTCCACAAACAAAAGACAGCTGAGATTTTTATTGGGATTATGTGGAATTACAGATCAATTTGGAGAATATTGCCATCTTAACTATGTTGTTTCCTGATTCATGACCATGGATGTCTTTCCATTTATTTTGTTTTCTTTAGTTTCTTTCAACAACGTTTTATAGTTTCAGAGCATATGTTTTTCCCTGCTTTTGTTAAATCTATTGCTAAGTACTTTATTCATTTGAATGCTATTTTAAAATAAGTTGCTTTCTTAATTTCATTTTGGGTTGTTCATTGCTAGTTATCTTAGTTTAGTATAACAAATTAAGACCAGGGGGTTTAAATAACAATCATTTATTTCTCACAGTTCTGGAAGGTGGGAAGTCAGATCATGGTGCCAACATGGTAGGGTTCTAGTGAGGGCCCATTTTCTGGCTTGCAGACAACTGCCTTCTTGCTGTAGCCTCACATGACAGAGAAAGAAAGTGAGCACATGCTTTCTGGTCTTTTTATAAGGGCACTAATCCTATCATGAGGATCCCACCCTCATGACCTCATCTAAAACTAACTACCTCTCAAAAGTCTCACCTCCAAACATGATCATATTGGAGGTTAGGGTGTTCACATGTGAATTTTGAGGGGACACAAACACTTAGTCCATAACACTAGTGTATAGAAATACAATTAGTTTTTGTATATTTATCTTGTACACTGCAACCTCGATGAGTTTTTCTTTTTTGTCTAATCATTTTTTAGTGAATTTCTTAGGATAGTCTATATATAAAATGATGCTAATCTGCAAATAGAAATAGTCTTACTTATTCCTTTACAACCTGGACGTGTTTTTGTTTCATCCTTTTGCCTAATTAGCCTGGCTAGAACCTCCAATACAATGTTGAATAGAAGTAGTGAAAATGGATATCTTTGTCTCATTCCTGATCTTGGGGGACACATTCAGCTTCCATCATTAAGTATAATGTTAGCCATGACTTTTTCATAGATATACTCTATCGGACTGAGGAAGTGTCCTTTCATTCCTAGATTGTTGTGTATTTTTATTATGAAAGGGGATTGGAGTCATGCTTTTTGTGTATTTATGGAGATAATTTTTTTTGTTTTTTCTTTTTACTGTACTGCTATATTACATTGATTTTTGAATGCTAAATCAGTTTTTGCACAATTGGGATAAATCCCACTTGGTCATGGTCAATCAACATTTAAAACAAATTTGACTGGATTCAGTTTGCTAGTATTTTGTTAAGGATTTTTATCTCTATAGGTGTAAGAATGTTGGCCTGTAATTTTCTTTTCCTTTGGGTATTTACTCTCAGTACCTGGGTGATGGAATCAATCATACCCCAAACTTCAGCATCACAGGACATACCCCAGGTACAAACCTGAACCTGTACCCCTAGAATCTAAAGTAAAGACTGAAATTATTTTTACAAAAGAATTTTCTTCTCTTGTGCAGCCTCTGTCTGGATTTAGTATCAGGGTAGAATTTGCCTCATAGAATGAGTTGCACACTGCTCCATTCTTTTTATTCTTGAATTTTATGGAGAATTGTTATTAATTCTTCTTTAACTATTTAGGAACATTCACCAGTGAAGCCATCTTGGCTTGGGCTTCCTTCTGTGTGAAGTTGTAAAATTAGTAACTCAATCTCTTTGTTGTAGGTCTATTTAAAATTTTAATTTCTTTTTGAGTGAGTCAATTCCACCAGTTTGTGGCTTTCCAGGAATTTGTCTATTTCATCTAAGTTATGCAATTTGTTGGAGGAAAATTTTTTATAGCTCTATTTTGCAATCCTTTTTATTTCTGTAAGATGCATAGAGATGTTCCTCTTTCATTCCTGACTTTCATAATTTGTCTTCTCTGTTTCTCTCTTTTTTTTGGTCAGTTCCCAGGATTAAGGTTAGAAAAAGTATGGTCTTTGGCACTAAGCTGATCTAGGTCCAAGTTCTATCCCTTCCACTATGTAATTGCCTTCTCAAACCTTAGTTTTTAATTTGGAAAATGAAGATAATTCAATTGACTCATTACTTAAAAAAAATTCTGAAGACATTTTATTCTGATCATTTTTTCATTCCTTCTTTTAAAAAGCACACATAATTGTTATAAAGTCATCTTCAAACCATACATTTATTTAAAAGTTAAAATTATCTTTTACTGCAACTCAGTATCAAATATCATTTGTGAGTATGATTAAATTCTTGGAAGATAGTTATGTTAAACACCTGAGTATGGAACATTATTTTCTTTTATAGAGATAAGGTTTGTGTTACAGAGCTGGAAATTAGAAACCAGAGTACTAGTTCTAGGCCTTCATTCAAGATACTCCCTGAAAATAGGGGTAGATAATTAATTATGTTCAGAAATTGTTATACCCTATACTGTTGGCCCTCCATATGCCTGGGTTCTGCATTGGCAGAGTCAACCAACCACATATTGAAACTATTCAAAAAATAAAAAAAACAATAAAAAATAATACAAATAAAAAAGGCTGTATAGTTATACTGATAACTATTCACATAGCGTTTACATTGAGTTAGGTATTATAAGTAATCTAGAGATGATTTAAAGTATATGGGAGGATGTGCATATGTTATATGCAATTACTGCCCCATTTATATACAGGACCTGAGCTTCTGTGGATTTTGGTATCCTTAGGTGGGGGAGACGGTCCTGAAACCCATGCATCAGGGACGACTGTATTCCATTTTTGGAAATGGGTAGTACACATTAGCATAGTAAGAGCTCTCAGGTTAAGGAATCTAAAAAATACAATTCCCATATTCCTTGCCACGATGACATCCTTTTCCGCCAACATATTCATTTTTTAGACAAATATGTATAGAGCACCTGCAGTGTGCCAGGAACTGTTCATGGCTATGGGATGCAGCAGTGAAAGAAACAAAATCTCTTCCCTTGAATAGCTCACATTCCACCTTTTTGTGAAGTTTAAATATCATATAATAAAGTTACTGGCACGTAGTAAATGCCCCATGAATGGCAGCTACTCAGTTTCTTTGTTTTTCCTGCGCTGTTTGATGCCAATGCAGGCTCTCTTGAAAGGCTTGGTGGCCTGTGATACTTCTTGCAGCCTTGTCTTTCTCACATCTCATCATAATAAATTCTGCCCAAATACAAACATTGCAGCAGCAATATCCTTTTATGTCTAACTTCTAATTATCTATAAACATATGCTTTTATGAAATGGAGCTCACCGTTTGATATATGATATCAGACATTTAGCTAGTCGAAGCCCTTCTTGACTACTAGCTTACTGCATTTGAAACTCAAGTAGCCCAGAACTGTGGTGCAATCACTTATAGACGTGTTTATTTGCATGTTTTTTTTTTTCCTCAAGTATTTTTCTTTTCCCTTCCCTCATTCAAGCAGGCAGCAAGGATTGCTCTCTTGCCTCAGGGCAGGTTAGCAGCAAACTAGAAAGCAAAGGGGAAAGTTCCGTTTTGGGTTTTGGATTTAGTAGATGATGTTGGACTTTTGGCAGAGAGAGAAGAGAAGGGGAGGGGGACAAAAGAACAAGAGTAGAAAGCGCAAAAAAATATTTTGAAGGATAAAGGGACTTTTGGAGGCTGAAGAGAGATAGAGGGGTGTGTGTGTGTGCACGCACCCTAAGCAGCAGAGATTCCATCTGTCCTCCATGGAAGAGCCCTGGAGAGACGTCCAGACCTCCAAGGGGAATGAATGTGTGTATTCCCTGGAGACTGTAGAGGTTCCAGCCTTTCCAAGGGTTGCAGGTCCCACGCATGGCCCTGAAGCAGCATTGCCACCAGAAATGGGGGTCTATGTAGACTGGAGGCACTGTGGGCTCTTGATGGTAACCAGGGCAAGATTAAAGTCAATGACCAGAGAGGCTTCTCTGAGGATGTGATGATCCACAACCTCCAGCATGTTGGTTGTCTCAAAGAATTCCAAATAACCAATCCTACTACCAGTCAGTCAGAAGGTGTGGACTCTGAGTTGGAACCAAGTTGACTTTAAAGCACATAAAGAAATATAGATTTTTATTTTATTTATTTTTTGTACGTCTAAGTTCATGAACTGAGAGTCATACTTGCTGCCTTAGCCACAGGACAGGAACTAGTTAAAACTTGGGATTTCTGGCTTTGTCTTCTTAGCCTATATTCTTCTTCTGAGAGTCCACAGCCTAGAAGTGTGGGAAATTTTCTGCCTATTTGATTCTGTGTTCCAGCACTTTACTGAATCACTTGGCTTTGATAAATGCAGATTGATCCAAAATGAGAAAGGGACAGAGAAACTCAGCACAGACCATGATTCACATATTATCCTAAACAAAGCTGTGGCTAAGTGATTTTCCTGGAACTCATAGGAGAGTGATGAGGCAATGAGGGTCACTGTAACCCATGGCCAGGGGACAGTCAGAACTCAAGAGCATTTCAAATCTACTCTTTGATTTATAAACCCATCTCCCCCACTGGCTGGGGCTCTTTGAGTCCAGGCACTATCTTTTATTGGGTCCCTCCCTGCCTTATTGCTTGTACAGTGGCTGACATAGAGCAGGCACTTAGCACAGTCTCCAACTTACAATAGTGCGACTGAACACTTTTGCCTTTATGATGATGCAAAAGCTATGTGAATTCAGTAGAAACTGTACTTTGAGTATCCATTACAACCATTCTGTTTTTTACTTTCAATACAGTATTTAGTAAATTACATGAGATATTCAGCATCTTATTATAAAATAGGTTTTGTGCTAGATGATTTTGCCCAACTGCAGGCTAATTGTAAGTGTTCTGAGCATGTCTAAGAACAGGCTAGGCTAACCTGTGATGTTTGGTAGATTAGGTGTATTAAACGCATTTTCGGCTTATGGTGTTTCCAATGTACAATGGATTTATTGGGAAGTAGCCCCATCATAAGTTGAGAAACATCTGTGTATATGTTAGTTAATTAATAAAACAACTCTTTATTGAAAGCGTATGTTTCTGAAATTGTCCCTGGTACTGAAAAAAATATTTTTTTATTTGATCCTCTAAATAACCCTGTGAGGTGAGACGTTCAAGTTCTCAAGGTTAATAAGTGGCAAGATTCCAGTCCTTGGTCTGACTTCAAACCCACCATTTCTTTACTCTACTTGAGTCTCTTTGGTAAATAGTGGTGGTTGTCATCAGTTAGTCATTTTGGTTTTAATTAGCATTATTAGGGAATCAATAAAGAAGAAATTCCATTTTCTCCTCACTCATCCTTTCAGTTATTCATCCATTCAGTAAAAAAAAGAAATATTGAGTTATTTATGCCATGTACTTATTCCTCTAAATTACTTTGCAAATTACTTTGCAAAATTTCCTACTTTACAGTAGGAAATTTATAGAACTCAATAAAGTAAGAGAAAGACTATTTAGGTTTCTAAAATGTCTGTTTCATGGGCTGCTTACAAGGGTGCTTGGGCTGGTGAAAATGTTTTTGGTTTTGTTTTGTTGTGTTTTGTTTTTGAGACAGTGTCTTGCTCTGTTGCCCAGGCTCTATCATAGCTCACTGTAGTCTCAAACTCCTGGGCTCAAATGATCCTCCCACCTCAGTCTCCCCAAGTGCTAGGGTTACAGACATAAGCCACTGCACCAGGCCCTTGAAAAGGTTTTAAGAATTGGAATTACGAGATCTGCATTTAAATATTGGATTAATCACATCCTAGCTTAATAGCTAGTTTCACTTCGGGCAAGTTACTTATCCTCTCTAAGCCTCAATTTTCTCATTTGTACAATGGGAATAGTACCCACCTGTGAGAACCCTGTGAGGTAATGTATGATATTGGAAACAAAACTTAAACATATGTACCCTTTATTATAATCATTGTCGTTGTGTATAACAGGTTTACGCAAATGTTCCCACTACGATGGAGAAAACAGACTTTTGGGGGATAGGTTGCTTTAGGATTTGACACGTTTGGTAAACCTTAGAAATGTTTTTGTTACATTAGAAAGACACTTTCTGTGCCTAGGGGCTAGGGCAGAAAGGCCATGTACTTCTGGGCTGCACAGAATCACCTGGGCTAGAAGGCAGGCGACATGTGCTGAGTGAATACAGGTTATGCTTGTGGAGGGCTTATGGCAGTACAAAGAAAGAAGTGCCTGTTTTCTTTGACTTTCCCACCAGAGAGGGTTCCTCTCTGCATTCACACATCTCAGAGGATCTTTGGGTAATTTGCTCAAAGGTACCTCTGAAAGCAAATCCTGAGATTAAGGGCTTGGGTGCAGGAAGGAGTTACCGGAAAGCAAAGTGAAAAAGAAGACAGAGAGGGGGGAAAAGCCAATAAAGTTTACATTGTTAAGTGGATTCCCACTGTGAGTAACTAGACCTCAGTCTTGCTGGGGCCCCTCTGAGGAAAGTTTGGATAAATTGCCAATCAAAGAATGGGGGATTGGGGCACTTAGTCACTGACTTCTGTCCTCCACTGGCTGGGGTTTGCCCCTGGAACTTTAGTTACTCCACATTTTAGGGCCGAGTTGCCTTCTGAGGCAGAAAAGTGGGTAAACTTCCCCAGGGTTGCTCTTGAGGTGGGACATTGGCAATGTACATAGAAGTGTCCGTCTCTGCAGTTCTGAAACTAGGTGGGCTCAGGTCACAGATTTGGGTTGAGAGTTTTGCCAAGAATGCTCCAGCAGAATTGGGATTGGGGAAGGAGCATGATGTGGAGGCCCCCTGAATTTATGCAGGCCTGGCCAAGGACTGGTCTCTTATTCAGCACTCATTTTCATTCCACTTCCTCTCCCCCGGTCTCCTTGTGCCCATGAATCACAGAACCTGAAATCAACTTCTTCTGTTCCCTTAAATAGCTGTCTGGGTAGCCATGCATGTGACTGGATCCAGAGGACATTTAAAATGATAAGTTGGCTCTTCACAGATGAATGCAGACCTGCTGACTCATCAAATTGCTTAGGTGCCAGCAAAACAAAGCTACCCGTGATCATGCCTTCCAAGAGCTCTAAAGTGCCTTTCTTTATCTCTTCATTTCTCTCTATCCCTGCTTTATCTCATTAATACACTTAATGGGAGTGAGATTATGATCTAAATAATCATAATCATTTCTAATTAATTGAGGCATTCTTTCATTCAAAAAATTCAAATGTTTATTGACAGCCTGCCTATGTCAAACTCTAGGCTGGGTACTGAAAATATAGGAGTGAACCAAGTTCAAGGTTTCTGCCCTCATGGAATTTATATTCTAGTGGGGAATAAATACAGAATGAGAAGAGTATCATGTAGTAAATAGGGTGATGGGATAAAGAGTTCCTGGGAGTGCCTACTTTAGATAAGGTGGGCAGAGGAGGCCGTTTAAGGGGTGTTAATTGGCCTGAGACACGAATGATATGAAGAGCCTTTTTTGGCAAAGGGACATCCAAGTTAAAATGCTCTGAGTGGGAAAGGGCCTGTTGTGTTAGAGGATCTGAAAGGAGACATGTGATCTTAGGGATTATAATACATTAGCTAATTGTGTGTGCTTTAGAGGCAGAATCTATCACTTAATAGTTCTATAATCTTGGGTGCATCATTTAACCCTTCAAAGCCTCAGTTTCTTCACCTGTAACATGGGATAATATAATTACTATCTCACATGGATGGGGTAAAAATTAAAGAAAATCTTGTGTGTTAAGTGCTTATCACCATACTTGCACATGGTAGAAGCCCTACATAGGTGATTTAGTTTGTCATGACTCTTTTTCTCCAAAAATCCCAACTCAGACAATAAAGAAAATGTGCTGTTTCATGTGTCAGAACATTCTAGGGTGAGTTAAACTTTTTGGGGTGTCTTGATCCAGGCATTTACAGCTCTGGCTCTCATTCCCTTCTTCTCTCAGTTCCATCCTCTAGGTGAATCTGTATTTCATCTGACTGACTTCACACATAAGGATAAATATGGCTTCAGCTGCCACAGGCCTTATTCTGTCTGCCCTGCAGGTGTTCCAGGCCTCACACCACACTCCATTCTGTCCAGAGAAAGAAAGCATATATAAGAGCAGTTCTTGTTGTATTAGTCCATTCTGACACCGCTATAAAGAACTACCTGAGACTGGATAATTTATAAAGGAAAAAGTCTTAACTGGCTCACAGTTCTGCAGAAGGAAGAGAGCAAAGGTGGAGGTGCTACACCCTTTTAAGCAACAAGATCTCATGAGAACTCACTATCACGAGAACAGCAAGGGGAAATCTGCCCCCACGATCCAGTCACCACTTATCCAGCCCCTCCTCCAACATTGGGGATTACATTTCCACATGAGATTTGAGTGGGTTGGGGACACAAATCTAAACCGTATCACTTATAGAGGTTTTGAGGGTCAATCACATTGCATTAGCTTAGGACACCTACCTACCCTGCACCAACCACTGCAACCAGAAGGTAGAATGCAATTATTGACATAACTTAGGCCATGTGCCCCTGGAGTTGAGCATGGTGTCAACATTTTTAAAATTCTGTGGATATCCAATGAAAACTAGGAGCTGATGGGATAGCTGAGAGGAAATGATGCTGGAGATGGAAGCAATATGTCTAGGGATGTTATCCTTGATTATTCTCATTCTAATTAAATAATAGAACATTGGGTAAGGGTAAATCAGAAGATCCATGCTATAATTTTGATCTGCTCATAGCTTTAAGACTTGCATACTCACTTGACCCTTAGAACATCAGATTTCTCACCCTAAATTTATTTGTTCAACAAATTTCTTAAACTCCTATGTGGGAGAGACATAGATACAATGGAAATAAGCAGAACCACCCCGTCCTCATTGAGTTAATGTTCTAGCATAGAGGGATTTAAATATGAATTATATAGGCTCATCAAGCAGATGTTCTTAATATTAAGGTGAAAGAAGATATGGTGCATTCTGTTAATTTTACCCTTATAGACATAAGCAAGTGAAAGAATGAAGGCAGAGAGAAGAAAGGAGGCAGAGTAGCCTACAAGAAGTTTTACTTTGCATAAGCACAGAGACTAAAATATAAGGTCAAAACTGTAAAAAGGTGTATTTTTAAACTTTATGTTTTAATTTTAAATTTCTCAATCCAATGAAATTTGGATCCTACTAGAAACTGTTCTTTCATTGTTTCTTTTTAATCTGTTTTATTAACTACCAGTTTCTAAAAGCATTTGCTATAAAAAACATTAGGAACTAAAAGTAAAAGCAATACCACAAGGAAATACAATTTATTTGTTGAGAAAGATAAAAAGGCACAGTAAAGATTTATGGTATTGCTTGGGGGAAATGTTTCATTTAATAAGGACTCATAGGACTCATTCTAATTAGCAAAAATCAATAATAGAAAATAAAAGATGTAATTCATAGCCTGAAATTCAAATTTTAATTTCTCTGTTTTGTTTTGTTTTGTTTAGAGCTAACTTCCCTAATTGGAGATGTTTGCTGGTTTTGTTTCACAGAAATAACCTTATTTTTTTTCCTGTTGAAATTTATTTCTACTTATAAGAGCAGAGAATGGCAGTTCATTTTGCTGTAATTTCCCAACACAGAGATTTTTACTGTCAGTATAGAAAAGGGCCAACCAATTATGGGGATGGAAAATGATGGAATGTCTCCTTTGACCATGGCTACAATTTTGAGGGAAGATTAATGAATTTCTTCTTCTGACTAGTATCTATGATGAATTGCAACCAGCGTAATTCTCCCTTTGTTTTCTACCACTCACGCCTTTCCTCTGCCCTTTATTTAGCCATTGATTCATCAACCACAGTATCATGTGGAATACTTACTACATCTGAAAAATTCTCCTTTTAAGTTACATTAAAACTTAAAGCTTTGGTATGTGGTATCTGAGGCAAAGACACACTCCTAGCCTGGTATTGTCTGGGAGTATAGAGTAACTAACCTCTTTAGATTTCTTTAAGAGAAAAATGTCTCATTAGGCCAGGAGTCTCAATTTTCTTTGAGACTCCTCTCCAATCTCAGTTGAGTGCTTCACGGTGAAGTTGACTTTACCCCCAGCTCTAGGCATTGATCTTGTAATTCAGGTCTAAGTCAGTTAATAGACTGCATTTCTCTGGCCTATAAGTTCGAAAATGGATGTATTATCAAACGAAGGCAGAGGTTAAGCCTTTCTTATATGCTTCCAGAGAAGCAAGCGCTCTCTTTTCCACTGGACATAAACAAAGAATCATGTATTCTCAAAACTGCTGACACTTACCTTGGGAGTATGTAGAGAAAACCTGCAGAAAACAGATCCAGTAGTGAGGAATGGAAAGAGAAACTGAATTCTGGTAACACTTTTTGAGCGCCTGTGTCAAAGCCTACCTGTAGCATGCTGGACTTTTGATTACATGAGCCAACACATACTCATTCATGTCTGCAGTTGAATTTGGTTTTCTTTTTTTTCCAAAAATTAATTCTTAATATACTATAAAGCACCAATAACATTATGTCAGTCTCCTGTTCAAATGTCCCCTAATAACTTTACATTTTTCTCAGGATAAAGTTTTTGCTTAAGTAAGCACAAGATATGACCTTTACTTCTTATTTTCAGCTTCTGCCACATGTTCATATATACTTTCCTTCTGGGAATGCCCCATTTCTTTGGATTCCTCCAATGCATTGTGCTGTGCTTTTTTCTTACCTATGTGCTTTGTAAGAGGAAAAGTACTACATATGTTTTGTGTGCATCTGCGTAGCATATCTTCAGATCTAGAGAAATACCACCACAGTTTTATCATTTATAAATTGGGATTAGTAAGTACAAGTTCCCCGTAGGGTCATTATAATGATGCTCACGAGATAGTGAGTGTAAAGTATTTAACACATAGTAGCTTCTCAGTAAATGTTTATTGAATAAGAAAAAACAGAGTAATTGAATAAATTAATTAAAGAAGGAATTATCTAAAGTTTTGGACCATTTGTGTGATGAGTTAAATGCTCTATGGGTAACATCTGTGTTTCCATTTGCCCCCATCCCTACTTCATGTTGGCATTTTTACACTGGAATGGTCAGAACATGAAATTTCTAACTAAACATTCTCTTGACTTGAAAGGTGAGAGGTGACCCATCGTTTTCCTTAACTCTAGAGAAAATTGTGGCCCCTCTTTGGTCTAGTAAGTTCTGTTATCTGCTTCAGAAGTCCCAGATATTAGTATCTTTGCAAAATAATTCATTTCAGTAGCACATCTTGTTTGTTTCTACTGAGGTTCTATCCTTAACTGACTTCACTGACTTCTCCATATAAACCCTTTCCAAATGGGTCCCCTGAGCTTCATGGGAATACCCCAAGGCTCAGTTAGCTCAGTTAGGGAGAACCCAGGATTCATGAAGTGGTCCTGGGTGAACCATATCATAGACTCCAGTTCTCATTTTCCTAGATTCTATAGACTTGACTTTGCAGCACCGTGCTTATGTTAGTGTAATATTAAAAGAGGCAAAGTAGCTAGGACCTCGGCTCAAGAGCTATGCTCTCTGATGGGCTAGCTACAAGTCACATGCAATTACTGAAAACATGAAATGTGGCTGCAGAGACTGAGAAACTGAATTTTAAATTTCATTTTATTTAGTATTAATTAAAAGTAAAATTAAAATATGGATACTCAGTTCAAGAATTGCAAGGCTTTTAGATATGCTTAGAATAACTTAAATCTTTTCCAACTGTAAATTTTATAAAATCTATATATTAAGTATTGCTATTAAATATTTAGCATTCAAATGGATGTGTGCTGCAAGTGTAAAATGTACACTTAATATGATAAAAGAAATGTTAAATACTTTATTAATAATCTTTACCTTGATTATATGTTAAAATGATAATATTTTAGATATTGGGTTAAATAACAAATATTGTTAAAATTAATTTCACCTATTTTTACTTTTTAAATGTGGCTACTGAAAAATTAAAAATTGCATTTGTGGTTCTAATTACATTTCTATTGGACACAACTGCTCTAGAATAGGACTATCAAGTTCGAATCTTACGTCTTATAAGCTATGTAGCCTTTGGCAAGTCACGTAAATGCTCTAGGCTGTGTGAGACTTATTTATAACAGTAATGTTCATCCTTGGCTTTCTATTTTTTAAGAGCTAATGTGAGATAATATATACTGTGTGCTTCACACAATGCCTAATATAACATAATATGCATTAAATATTAGCTCTGAATGTATTTAGTTTGTATAAACATTATTGCATTGCATATTTTAAAAAATCTATGCCACAGCTTTCATTTGAGGATATACAAAGATGCTGTTACCATACTTTTTATTCCATTGTTGGGCCACATGCCTCTGGTTTTCTTCAAAAATGAAGAGCAATACGATATTAATTCAAGCAATTAAGAAATAGAGTGGTGTGTTTGAAAGAATACTGTTCTTGGAATCAAGGCATGTGCCTATTGTTTTCTTTTTTCTTTTTTTTTTTTTGGAGACAGTGTCTCACTTTGTTGCCTAGGCTGGAGTGCAGTGGCATGATCTTGGCTCACTGCAACCCCCGCCTCCTGGGTTCAAGCAATTCTCCTGCCTCAGTCTTCTGAGTAGCTGGGATGACAGGCACGCGCCACCACGCCCAGCTAATTTTTGTATTTTTAGTAGTGACAGGGTTTTACCACATTGGTCAGGCTGGTCTCAAACTCCTGACCTTGCGATCCACCCACCTCAGCCTCCTAAAGTACTGGGATTACAGGCGTGAGCCATCATGCCTGGCCAGGAGTGTGCCTCTTAAGGAAGAAGTCCCTAGTACTCTCCATCATCCCTAATCTGCTTTAGTCTCACAGTACCAACTTGTTTCACTCACCCTTTGTCTCTGCACCTCAGTTTCTTTATATATAAGTCACTAATGTTGTGCTGAATAATTATTAAATTTATTTTCAGATATAAAGTCCTGAAATTTCTTTGAAATTGATGAGCATGGAGCTAGATATAGTTGGAGAGGAACCAATTGGTAAAGTGGGAAAAGGAAAATCAGAGTTCGGTGTTTAATAGTGCAAGTTTCTTCAAATAGGCTCTCAATCTAGGCCTTTTTCTGATGAGTCCTGCTAAGGTTCATGGACCTACTCCAAGGCTCAGTTAACTCAATTAAGAAGGACTCCGGATGCATGAAGGGGCTTTGTGGGAACAACGTCATAAAATTTTGTTCTCATTTTCCTGGATTCTATAGAGAAGGCCTCACGGCTCTAAGATGTTATTAAAGGAGACAAGGTAGAATAGTAGTAGTTGTTGAATCCCTAAATAATCATGATAGTTAATGCATAAATCTCTTGCCATGAATTAAACACTGTTCCTTTTGGTTTATAAACATTAACTTATTTGACACTCAGAACCCTGAGATAAGTTTTGTCACAGTGTCTACTTTCTGATGCGACATGTAGGCAAGAGGGTTTAGACAACCTGGCTGAGGTCACACCACTAGCACTGCATTCAAACACACACAGTCCAACTCCAGTGCCTTCACACTTAACACTGTACTACGGTGGCCTACTGAGGACAAGCACCATGTCCAGTCCTGGGATTACTGGGTAAAATGTGACATATGGTCCCTGCTTTCATAGCATGAAGACTGTTTTGTAGAGACAGATTTAAAACAAGTGAAAATGATTATACACCTTACATGCATTAAGAGCTAATGTGTATTGCATACTTATGTGCAAGGCATTGTGTGAAGCCCATGGTTTACATCATCTGAATGGTGTCTTTACCAAAAGGAGACACATCTACAAATGCAATGAAGAAGATATGAGGAATAATATAATAGCATATAATGGAGGGCCTTGATCTACTTTTGATGCATGGAGAATATCTAGGGACCTCTTCCTTAAGAAAAATAAATTTCAGCTGACATCTGAAGGTTGCATAATAGCTATACAGCAAAGTACACGTGTGTGTGTATGTGTGTATATGTGTGGTGGATAATAGTGTAAATAGTGGAGAATATTATAGACAATGGAACCCTGAGGTGTTACACTCAGTTTGTGTATATGTAGTTTGTAATATTTTAAGGTCGTTTTTAATCTCACCATCATTCACTTGTCATCTTGCTTTTAGTTATGGGCTCTACCATCACTTCCTTGGGGAGACCCTCTCTAACTCTTCCAAGCAAGTTCTCCTCTTGGTATGCTCTCAGTAGGAATGTACCTGCCTCTGCTCAGCCCTTAGCATTAAATTTAAATTTATTTGCATTATTCTTTGATTAGTGTCTATCTCGCACCAGACTGTAAGATCTATTCGGGCAGAGACTGAATTTGGCATTGCTCAACATTACGTTCCTAGAACTCAAAATTTGTTGAATAAATGAATCACAAAGTATTTTAGATTAATGTTATTAGCCTAAAATTATCATTGTGAGTTCACATTTAGCCTTTAAACCATGCACCCCCAGTTGAAATAAAAATGAATTTTAGATTTTGGACTATGTAATTCACTAGTAAGGCACATAGAGTTCGCCTGGCCTGCCTTTGCAATAATGCCTTTCCAAATAATATATATTCATGTTGTTTTCTAAGAAATATGCATTATGCAAAAGCACACTGACAGGTGTATGAATGAGTTGGTAAAATAGGTAATCTAAAAGTTTCTCTATTCTTTGAAGAAAAATGGATAACTATCTTTAAAAAAATAAATTACAGAAACTTTTACTTTTTTTCTGACTTTCCTATGTAGTGAATCAAATCTATTATTTATAATTAGTGCCTTTGGCTTCTTTTCTGCACGGCTTTTCTTTTAATGCTTTTTAAAAAATATAAATAATAAAAGTAAGGTATATTGTATTATGTCAAATAAAGTAGCCAGATGAAAAATTATATATTCTAGCATTTTATTTATGTGAAGTTGAAAAGCAGGCAAAATTAACCTATCAAATTAGATGTCAAGTGAGGCGTTCCCTTTGTGGAGGGCAAAGAGTGTAAAAGCCTGAGAGAGGTTTCTGGGGGGCTGGTGATGTTCTGTTTCTTGATGTAAGTGCTTGTTACATGGGTGTGCTTGGTTTGTAAAAATTCATCCTGCGGCTCAATCATGATTTGTGCATTCTTCTGTACATACATATATTGCACTTTAATGAAGTTTTACAAATTAAGACAAATTAATGAAGCAAGGAATTACCATTTATTTGGACATCGTCAAAGACAAATGAAAGGTTATATTAAAGTAACTAAGAGTTAAATATATTTCAGAACAAAAATGCCCAAGTTAGATCAGTCTAATTGAAGAGGTAGCATTGTGTCTGATCAATATTTTGGGACAGATATTGATTGAAGAGGTAGCATTGTGTCTGAGAAGAACTTCTGTGCTATTCATCCTGGGTGGCTGAGTCTGGTGTCTGGGGAACACTAGAGACTATAGATTTGGAAACAGGATTCAGATTCCAGCAGGCTTGTGAGGCTGATTCAAGACTACTACTTTCTGTCATGGGTAATATCTGCTGGTTCTCAAACCCGGCTGCCCATTGGAAGAACTTGGGAGCTTTAAAGAAACAATGTTGGCGTCCCATCCCCAGAGATTTTCCAATGAAATTCTTATGGGGCCTGGACAATTGGAATTTTTTAAAGCTCCCCTGGTGATTCAGATATGCATCAAAGTTTGAGAATCACTGTTCTCTACTATACGATTAAACTATACTATCATACTATACTATGCAATGCTGTGCTATAGTAAAGTGTACAACTATTTCAGTGTTACATATTGCTTGGATACATATGTTTGTAATATAAAGAAATACATGGAAATGATAAGCACCAAATTCAGGATAGTGAGTACTTCTGGGAGACAGGGAGGGTACTGAATACAGGAAGGATACATGGGTCACTTCAGGACACACACATACATAATTTTGTATGATCTTTTATTTATTTTAGATATGTTTTTGTATTTTTCCTAACCTGGATGGTGAACACAGGAAAGGTTGAACTCATTCATTCATTACAGTTATTGATTAAGCCCCTGCCCTGTCGCAGACTATTTTCTAGGTTCTAGGACTATAACAAGGAAAAAAAACAAACAGAATTCCTGACTTCATGTAACTAACATTTTAGTCAGGGCGACCAGATAATAAACACACAACAAAATATACTCTATAAAGTTGTGGTTCTATGGAGAAAAACAAAGACAGATAAGGGGAGATGAAAGCTGAGACCGGAGTGGGAGGCAGATAACTATTGCACTCAGGGTTGCCAGGAAAACGGTCTTTCTGATATGAAGACATTTCAGAGAGACCCAAAGAAATTGGGGGAAGGAGTCAAACAGATATTTAGGAGCAGAGTATTGAAGGCAAAGAGAGCATCAAGTACCAGTGCTGTGGGACTGACACAGGGACACAGGTGTGCCTGGGTGGAGAGAGAGGAGGAGAGTGGTGGGCAGGTAGGGACAGCATTTCATATAAGACTGCAAGGCCAGTGTCAGGAATTTGAATTTTATTCTCTATGAGATAGGAAGTCTTCTGAGGATATTGTAGAAACATCTTTTTCTTTGTGTCATTTGTATATACCTTCAACATCCCATAGTAAGTTAAAAAATAGAAAAGTGATAGCAGACACTAATATTGCAATGTACATTGATTTATTACATTTATTTTCTATAATAAGAGAGGCTCATGGCACCTTGAGGGCACTATGAAGGTAAGTTTGTTAAGTATGGGTCTAAAGAACCCAAAAAGGAAGAGTGTGTGTGTGTGTGTGTGTGTGTGTGTGTGTGAGTGTGTGTGTGTGTAGGTTAGGGAACAGTCACTGAAGACAAGTTGTGCCTCCCCAACTTGATATCAGATAACATTATCCAAATGATGTACAAATGTGCAAGGAGACCTGATCTCCATGAGGTAGGTTGGTACAATTCTTAGGAGACTAGAAAGCATGATCAATGAAGGCAGAGAGCAATAACAACTCAGGTCAGCACACAAACAGGAGGGCAAATTTCTGTTTCTACCTTTTAAAACCTTCCATTGTAAATGCCTCCTATTTCTTCTGTTTCAGTTCAGGTATGGTTGTAGAAGGATCGAAATGTTGCATTAGAATTTAAAATAACTCGATGGTTCTTAGAAGAGACTGCAGTAAATTAACTTTTTACAGCCTGGCACCATCTTCAGTCCATTTGCTCTGGGGCCAGCATGCTGCTCTGAAAAATTTCGACAGTTTGAACTTTCTACTTGAAACTCATAAAGAATGCATTGCTTTTCCTATGCTCCCAGCTTTCTATCCAAGGGAGATGGAGAATTCTTAAAGCCAAATGCTGAACTACTTATTTCTCTTAGAGGTTTTCAGACAACACACACAAGTGTTTGATGCAGGGAGAGAAAAATTCATGAGGAAAGCATTGTTGTCCCCCACTGAACATACTCTATCTCCAATCTGTTAAAATAGGCTCAAAGGAGCTAGAAATGATGCCCTCTTACATTTTTACCCTTTATTCTTTATGTTTCATCTTTTGCTGTCAATTTTGGGTGTGGAAAGCAGTGACTAAGCTTCCAGAGTGTGAAGAATCCATTTAAAGCCAATATATGCTATTCAGGGCTGTGGGAAGAGAAAAAGGTCAATTAGTAATTTCATTTTAACACCAGCCTGCACATTTTTATAAACCTGTAAGTTTGTAGTCCACAAAGCAATCTAGCCTACATTTTAGGTGATGAATGTCTACTATTGAACCCCAGTTTTGCAAATGACCATCAAAGCTAAGAAAGCAGGTGTTCATGTTGAATGCTGCATACTAAAGGGTCATTGATCATTGCAATGGTGAAGGAATTCTAAGATAAAAGATGTGTATAATATGAGAAGGAAATGCACCTGACTATCCCCTTGGAGAGAATAAAACCACATTGTAATTATATATATATATATATAATTTTTTTTTTTCCTTTCTTTCTTTTTTTTTTTTTTGAGACGGAGTCTCGCTCTGTCACCCAGGCTGGAGTGCAGTGGCCGGATCTCAGCTCACTGCAAGCTCCGCCTCCCGGGTTTACGCCATTCTCCTGCCTCAGCCTCAGCCTCCCGAGTAGCTGGGACTACAGACGGCCGCCACCTCGCCCGTCTAGTTTTTTGTATTTTTTAGTAGAGACGGGGTTTCACCATGTTAGCCAGGATGGTCTCGATCTCCTGACCTCGTGATCTGCCGGTCTCAGCCTCCCAAAGTGCTGGGATTACAGGCTTGAACCACCGCGCCTGGCCGTAATTATATTTTTAACATTTTTTTTCATGGAGCAACTATAACTAATAGTTACTCAAGCCTTTACTGTGTGCCTGGCATTTGTAACAGCTTAAGGTCTACATTTCACAAACTGTAAGATGCGTGAGAGTAACCTGGAGATCTTGATAAAATGGAGTTTATGGTTCAGTAGGTCTGGGATAGAGCTTAAAATTCTGTAGTCTAAGCTTTCAGATAGTGATGATGTGCTGGACTGCCAACCACAATTTGTCTGGCAAGACACTATAATATATAATGTAATCAGAGTGCAATTCAGTAAGTTTATGAGTATTACCAACTCTTTATAACTAAGAAACTAAGGCTCAGAGAGGTTGGGTGGATTACCAAAGGTCTCAGGTAGGAAATGTCAGACTTAATTCCATCTGACTCCAGAAACTGAAAGCTCAATAACTATCTTTTAAGTGCCTCCCATCAAAATGGAATCACTTTTGATGGCTTTATCCTGTAATTAATGAATACATTTTAAAAGGCAATAATATGTCTAAGTATTTTAGTGAAGTCAGTCTCCCTTCATTTTAATAGGTTTCTGCAGCCTGTACAAAGCTCGGTTTATTAAAGGGAGCTTGTTTTCTTCGCTTAGACCAGCTCGTAATCGCAAACCACACTGACATTTCCCAGACTGCTTCTGGCATACTAACTGTTTTAAATGCTGGTCTGGTTTCATGGGAGACATTAAGGAGAACATCAATCTCTGCTCAGAAATGTGCCCTGCATAAAAATGCAGGCTGGGTAAGGGTTTCACTTAACAGCTCCCAACTGCACATTGTAAACATTCATATTTGGTATTAAAGCAATTTATCTATATTCACTTCAATTTTGGGAATATTTACTGAGCACCTACTAGCTTCTAAGTGTTGTGACCCAGGCTACAGTGAAGGCAGAGATAAATAAACCTAAGCCAAGTTTTCCTAGAAAGTGACAGTAGTAGTATCCTTAGCTCTTCATGCATCTGAGTTTTTGGTATTAATTAATATTAGTGCTAAGACTAATATCCAGCCATGGACATGTTTACAATTGGGGCAATGTCTGCTCATTAGACACATTTGATTTTAAAGGATCCTGAGAATACACTGGTTTAGTGCTCTTGATGATTTCTTGCCCCTGTCCCAAATAAATTATTTGCCTTCCATGTAAATATTTACTCACTGCTGTCTCCTGTCGGCTCATATTGATGCCTACTCTAAATTTTTTTAAAATCACATAAATATTGTGGGAAGGGACACTGAAGATAGAACAACAGGTATTATCTATGAACGTCAGAATTCATCCAATCAGCTAATGTGTATTAAATGCCTACTACATGCCATATATTTCAAAACTGGGACTAAGCTTTGGAAAGTACAATAAACGTATGTGGCATAAAAGCCACTAAAGCTATAGTCATACAATGAAATTCGCTTAGAAATAATAAGGAATGCACTATTAATACATGCAACAACATAGATGCATCTCAAGAACATGCTGAGAACAAAGTCAGACACAAAAGAGTATACACTGGTTATTCATTTTTATGTAATTAATTGCTGTGAATAAACCAGACAACTATCAAATAGTCTCAGAATTTTTAAGCTGGTTTGTGGGAAATTACCCTTGACCATACAATCTAAAGGAGACCCTCTCTATTTTTTTATAACACTGTAATTTGTAATTATCTATTAATTTATTGATTTGCATGCTGATCAACTCTCTCTCTACTTGATGGTAAGTCCCAAAGGGCAAGACTTACGTGTTCATTGTTTGCCACTATATACCCAATGGTTTATATGGTGCCCAGCATTAACAAAATGCTCAATAGATATTTGTTGCAATAATAATTGCAAGCTTCTTGAGGAGAACAGTGGCTCATTTTTCTTTATATCTCTGATAACTAACAATAAGTACACAAAGGGAGGCTCTCAAAAATACTATTTGAAGGAAAAAAGGAAATCACTAGAAAAAAAATCCATGGCTCATCGTCTAGAAACAAGTTAAGTGATGTAGGGTCCTTCATTAAAATTTGGATGGATGGCTTTCTAAGAAAGGAACTTGAGTTTATTGAGTACATGATGCAAATGAGTTTTCCTTTAAGCTACTTTCAACTAATTCACGGAATAGATAACGTGAAAGGTGAATTAGCCTTTAAGTTAACCTTTATTTTAGACATTTCTGAGAGAGAGCACGGTCTAGATGAGCGTTCTCAGCCCTGACTGGAATGCTTTACAAATTACAGGTGCCTGGGCCTGCCTCCATCCCTAGACATTATGATTCAGTTGTTTTGAACGGGTTGTGGGTACTGATAGCTTAAAAAGCTTTCCATGTATTTCTAATGTTCTGTCAGGGCTGAGAACCATAGTCAATGGAAGAAATGACATATAAGATGGACTTTGGTCAGAAAGCAGGATTCAAAACCCATCTCAGTCACTTTCTAGCTGTGTAACCTGGTGTAGATTACTTAATCTTCCAGAGCCTTTGGCTTCACATTTATGAAACAGGATAATAATGTTCTTTTAAGGTGGTGAACATTAGAAATTACATGAAGTACCAACACACAGCAGGTTAATCATAATTGATCACTTTACCCATTTTTATATTTAAGGCTATATAGGTAAATTTTTTCAGTTTGTTTTATTCAGTTTTATCTCAAGCAAATTGAGTACATTTATATTGAGAGTATAGTAATAGCATCTTATCCAGGTTGTGGAAATAGAACTTGCATCTTTAAGAGATCAAATTGGCAAATAAGGTGATAGCTTTATTACCAAAGGGTATTACTATCCTTTGAATGGTAGACCCTCCTTGACTCACATTATTCCAACTGAGATTTAAAGACATGGATAAATTTGAAATAAAAATTAATAATATCTAACCTTTCTTAAGTATTTACCATGAGCCAGGCACTGTTTTGTATGCTCTATATGTACCATTTCATTCAGTCTTTAGAGCATCCCTCTGGTTCTTCAGATTTCTTATTTTCATCTCCATTTTACATTTAAGGAAAATAAGGCACAAAAATACAAAATAATTTGCCTGAGTCACACAGTTGTTAAATGACAAAGCAAAGATTTGGACTCAGGCAGTCTGATTTTTGTTGCTTCATTCTTTCTTTGCCTTCTCTTTTCTTTTCCTTTCTTTCCTTTCTTTCCCCCCCTTTTTTTTCTCTTTTCTTTTTTCTTTCCAGGGTCTCTTGCTCTGTCGCCCAGACTGAAGTGCAGTAGTGTGATCACAGCTCACTGCAGACTCTACCTCCCTGAGTTCAGGTGCTCCTCCCACCCCAGCCTCCCAAGTAGCTAGGCTACGGGCAGGTGCCACCACACCCAGCTAATTTTTTTTTCTTTTTCTTCTTTTCTTTTTTTTTAGAGATGGGGTTTCCTCATGTTGCCCAGGCTGGTCTCGAACTCCTGGGCTCAAGTGATCCATCCACTCAGCCCCCAAAAATGTTGGGATTACTGGCCTCAGCCACTTTGCACAAATTTCTCTTGTTATTTTAGTAAGTACCTTCAGTTGCAGCTCTCCTTTTCATCCCTCAGCTGGATTATGTCTAAGACAAAGGCTGAGAAGCTGTTATTAGTGGGCTGGAATCTCAATTAGGTTCAAGTGTTTTGTCAAGGACAACCTTATAATGACCTTGAACTCCTTCTGTCCACTTGCTGACTGATGTACATGTTAGGATGGGTGAAACATGAAGATTTGGAATAACTCTTCCTTTTAAGTGAATGCATGGATATTTTTGGAAGCCAAATTGTCCTGGGAACTTCTGATATATCTAGACATTGGTAGCATTGTGTTGTTTACCTGAAACTTGAAAACTGTCTATGGGAACATGACTTTGAGTCAAATTCATTCATTCCCTTATCCAGTAAACATCAATTGATCAATAACCTAAGGCCTGAATGTAGTCGGTGTTGGGTGTACAATAGGAAGAAACATAGTGTCTTACCTAAGATACTCATCATCTTGGAAGGGGCTGAAAGGTACTTATGTTCTTTTCCCGTGTCTCTGTCAGCCAACATTCTGTATGAGGATAACTAAAGGAAGTTTGAAAAACTGGGTCTTCATTCTGGCCCCACCTGCACTGTGGTCCAGCCTTGTGGCTGGAGGGCAGGGTCTGTAGTCCAGTAGAACTTGGTTTTAATCCCTGCTCCACTTCTCAGTGGTGTCATCCTGGACAGGTTACCTAGTCTCTCTGGGTTTCCCATATCTAAAATGATGCTAATAAAAGGCCTTTTCTCATAGAGTTGTGAGAATTCAAGAGTTGTCATCTGAAGCTTTTATCATAGTGTCTCACACATATTGAATGCTTGGCAAATGCTCAGGATGATGATAATGATGATTTATCTTTAGAATGTTTTGTTTTATGTTGATCTCCTCTACCAAGGAGAACTCTAAGATTTCTTCCATTTATCGCATCCTTGGATTCTAAAACATAGAACAAGTGGAAGCAAACTAGGAAAGAACTTTTTAGCTCCTACAGGGGTCATGTGCATGAAAACCTTGAATTTTGTCTAGCTGGAAACAGCATTGACCTACTACCAGGAAATAAGGATAATTATTTTAACATTTTAAGAAAATAAGCAAATGTATCTGCTAATAGGTTAATAGTACAGAAGCACCTCCCTGCTCATCAGGGCTTTATTTATTTATTTGAGACATTTTCCAGTTTTTCTTCCCACACAGTATAATGTGTTAAACAGGTTGGTGAAGCTTTATTTTGCCCAATTGAAAACAGACTTTCCTGAGGTTTTGGCCAACAGCCGAACTTGGTGTTTTTATTTATGGCATTCTCTGCTGCATTCCTGCTGCCAAACACACACACTGGAGGCCCGATTAATTTTGTGCTTGCCTTGCAGAGTGATTTAGAATAATTAAGGCTCTTCAGATTCTCAGGAATCGTTTCCTTTGGAAATGAGTACAGTTTGGGTCTGGGCAGAGTAGAGCAATTTGAAATTAATGGAGTGCCTTAAGTTTTTAAAGAGGGCTACATTTTGCAAACCTTTGAAGTTTGGGAACTGGTGAGCATCAATAACTGCCAAGGATCCGGGCCACCATAATAGTGAGATTGCCATGCTTAACAGCTGGGATCTTGAGAAGGGTAGCCCCTGTGCTCCCACCCTCATTTTTCAATGTTTTTGGTTGGACACATAACAGTTTGCTGAAGAATAAAGTGCAGTGATGTAGTATATAAATCTACTGCTAAAAATTCAACTCATCAGCTCATTTTTTTTCCCTCCCTGATATTATTCCAAATGGTGCTTAAAAGGCCCATGCTTGCAAACTATGGTGCTTTGTCCCATTTGCCTGGCCCTCAGATGGTCTGGATTCTGAAGAGAGAGAAGGCTCTGCCCCCTTGCCTTCAAATTGGCAATCCCCAGGGATGATTTATCTCCTGAGACTGACAGCACAACTCTGCAGCTCTGCTCTAGTCTTGGAATTTGCTGATTAGGTACAGTTACTGGTGGAGAAGATACAAAAGCAGGAAAAATTCAAAACCATGAAACATGATCAAGTTTCTAAACATAAGCTCAACATACCCTTTCACACACCTTTTATTCATGCAAAGAATCATATTCCTCTATCAAAGACCCACAATCTGACCTTCTTTAAGTAAACTTCTGCTCATTCTTCAAGATTCAATGCAAATGTCACCTGTGCCTAAAGACTTCTTTGAGAGCCGAGTGGAGAACTTTAATATGTTCAAAGCAGTTATTCATGTACTGTCTCTCCCCCTCACCAGCAGGTAGTCCTTTTCAGGGCAGGGACACATTTTGTTCAACTTTCTATCTCCAAACCATTTACTGAAGAGAGAACAAAATCTGACACTCAGCAGGTCCCTGCTTGCTGCTGCCATGCCTGGAGATGCAGGCTCTTGCTTCCTCTCTCAGGGCAGGAAAATTGGGCAGCTCAGGGGCCGAGCATGAAGGATTTTTAACCCATCTCTGTTATTTTCCTTGTCACTGATAGGTATCCTTTGGATTCGCTTTTCTTCATATCAGAGTGGTCAGCTCTGACTCGTGTGGGAAGGGGATCTGGACAAACAGACACCTCTCACCTCTTGTTTAATTCCATGTATTTAGGTGTTTTAAAATCTAGCTGGGATTTGTTTTAATCAAGCATGGAGAGACATGCAGACGTGGAAATGGCATGGAGACCTTACGTATTCAGATACCTAGAAACAGGAAGCCCAGCATTCCACATAGGGCCACATGAGGAAGCCATAGGGTCAGGAGGAGGCAGAGAGAGTAAGGAGGGAACACGGCAAGACAAGCACCCTTATTGTGGTTTCTGTGGGAAGAAATGTGAGAGGTGGGGTAAACAGGGTTAGAACTGGCTAGTTTGGGTACTTTGAGTGGGCTTTGGGCCTGGGTGCTGTTCCTAGTTGTCTGGTACCTGGCCCTGGGGTGATTAGATAAGGTGAATATTAGCCCAGAATGTAAGAGCTCCATAAAGAAGACTGGGAAGTATGAGCTTTGGATTGGTTGGTTTGCATAGGAAAGGTGTCCTCTCTGGGGCCAGCTGTCTGCCGTCTCTAGGAATTAGCTAGCTCTGGGAGGGGCAGTCCCTTCCAGTGTCAGAAAGGCCCCAAGATGTGAAGACATCAGAATAAAAAACTTTGCTTAATATATTAGGCCCAACTAACTCAGTAGATGACACCTTTGCTTGGTCCTTTCTAACTGCTAAGAGTTCTGCATTGAGGTTTGTAGCTAGCATCATAATACTACTTTAGATTGAAAAGTAAAATTTAAAGGAAGATGAAGGAATGAAGGAAGAAAATGAAAAGCAAAGAAAGAATATTTTTTAAAAGGATAAAAGGTAGTGGAAAGAAAGGAACAAAGCTCAGGTAAGTGCTCAGAATATATTTGATGAATGGAGGAATAAATAAACAGGCCAGGCACAGTGGCTCACAACTAAACCTAGCACTTTGGGAGGCCAAGGCAGGAGAATTGCTGAAGGTTAAGAGTTTGAGACAAGCCTGGGGAACTTAGTGAAACCCACTCCCCACAAAAAAAAAAAAAGTAAAAGAAAAAATTAGTCTTAGCTACTGGGAAGCTGAGATGGGAGGATTTCTTAAGCCCAGGAGTTCGAGGCTGCAGTGAACTATGATTGCACCACTGCATTCCAGACTGGGTGATAGAGGGAGGCCCCGTCTCTAAAAAATGAATGAATGAACGAATGAAACAATAAATGATCAAATCTCTATCTTCCTGTCTAATCATGTCATTCATATGAATGCAAATCCTTGTGTTAAAGCCAACAGAAATATTTGCAATTTTACCCTTAATTTTAATTATGTAATAAGACACTTCGCACACTGTCAATTTCAGCTATCACTGAGCAGATGGATAGATGTGTTTTCCACAGCCCTAAAATTACAGCTTGTAAGAAGACTGCCTAGTTAGTCGACTTGGAAGGTGGTTTCTGCACAATCACTTAAGGAACTGTTCAATCAGTTGCTCAATCACTGAGCAATAGTTTGTCGATTTAAGGGTGGTGTTTTTTATTATACTAGCTGAAAACCTCAGTGGAAACACTGTTCAAACTGTTATTCTGATTTCCATCTCCAACAGTGACTATGCCCATGGGTCCCTCCATTTTTTAAAAATCTAATTTTCCAATGTAGACAAGAGACTTAAGCAAGGATTGGTCACTGAATTGCCTTACAAATAAGCACTGCCAATAAATGGAAGTATTTGTTTACAAATCATTACAAATCAGCTTGTCAGAGAGGCTGGGATCAGAGAAATTTGGGAGCTAAGGGTCAGAGGATAGCAGACTCACAGATCTTGCCAAGATCAATCAAAAATGATGAGAACAAAAATAATAAGTCTCTGGGGAAATAGAATTGGTTTACAAATCTGCATAAAATTTTTCCAGATTGCTTCTGCAAAGCGGGGATCTCTGATATTGTGGTGAAGGTTAGACAGGGACCCTGCATCCAAAAAACTGAAAACTCAATTTTTCAGTCATGAGAGGGGATGCAAATAATTGATGATGGACAGTCACTCTATCATAAATTTGTAGCAGGGAGATTCATCTGAGAACAAGAGGAGATTGGGGTTATGGGCCGATACCCTTTCCTCCCTGTGCAATCTTCAACTTCCCTAACTTGATGTGTGTGGTACATTGATTGCAAAAATATGCTCAGTTCTCATCTCCCTTTTCCCTGTAGCGACACCTATTGCGTGGCCAATTGTCAATAACTTGCTCTGGCCAATAGAACATGGTAGAAGGGAGCGTGTGTCAGCCCCAAATCTGGCCTTAAGAGGCTTAGGCTTATCTGCTTCTGCTTTTTCTCTCAGGACTCTGCTTACCCTTTGTGAATAAGCCCAGTGAGTCTGCTGAGTGATGAGAGAGATAGTGGCCCAGTGACTTCATTGTCCCAGGCAACATGCAGTTATCTTCCCCCAGGTAGGTCGTAGAAGACCTGCCAATTGACTGGACATGCGTAAGTGAACCCAGCTGGGTTAGCTGAGTCTGGCTCAGGTCAGCAGTGCTAGCCAATGGACAAACAACGTCATGGGCAAAAATGTATGTATTATATGCCACTGAGGTTTTTTGGCTGTTTGTTGTGGTGCATTATTGTAGCATTAGATAACTGATGCAAAGTGCAGAACAGCTTTATTTGGCAGGAAGAGTAGAGGATATGTGTGCTCACTTTCCATTTCTAGTCAATCACCAGGTCTTACTCATCCTATATCCTGGATGAATATCTCTAATTCATCCCCTTCTCATCACTGTCCCTGCCACTCACTTAACCTAGTTAACTTCACCACCTGAAACTTCTCATGCTGTCGTACACCACTGTGTACTTCCCTCCCAAGTATCATTATCATTTGCTCCAGGTTTGAAAGATTCTGAAGCCAGTTTTGTTGAGAGAGGAGGGCAAGAGATGAACAATTATTGGGCATCTACTTTATTCTGTGCACTTAATTACGCTTATTAATAAGGTTCATCATGGATCTAACCAGAATCATAATAAATTGGCAAACAATGTTTATTGAGCAATTCTTATGTGCCAGGTCCTTAGTTCAAGGATTTACTTGCTTTATTTCACTCTTCATATTCATTCTCCAGTCACTCTAAGAGATTGGTGTTATCAATGTCCCCATGATACACATAAGGAAAGAAGATTTTCCAGGTTCGGTAAATTGGCCTAGGTCACACAGTAGGTACTTGGGAGGGTATGCGTGCGCGCACACACACACACACACACACACACCCTCATGTAATGATCTGTGTGAAAGTACCCGGCCCCAAATTGGATCACTCCTTTGAGTTGTGGTGGGTACTAATGATCCACTTGGATATGTAGCCACATGCTCATGCATACAGAAACCCAGGATTCCCCTTAAGGAGAAAATGTATGCATTTTGGTAGAGAGGGAGAGGGAGAGATTAGGAGGAGGAAATGGCTTTTTCCCAGACATAGAAGAAAAACTAGGCTGAGTGGGTAAGCTTTTATACTTTCTGCAGCTTAAAAAATGTAGAGTAATTAAAGCAAAACTGGTAGCAAAACTCCCAAGATAGATATTCCACGTTCTATCAGTGGCTCCCACTTCCCTCTCAGACTGAACAGCTTTGCATGTGTCTAGGAGCCTGAAAAAAGTCTATTGTTCTATTTGGGCCAATACAGCAGCAGAAATTCCCTACTGTCAGTGCTGGCATTCTACACTGGTACTCCTGTATTCCTTTGCTCCTTATTTCTACTGTCCCCAGGTTCTTACTGCAAATGTGAGAGTGCTAGAAGAGAAGTTTTCCCTCTCTTGATGTAGTAAGCTGGTCAGTGGGGAAGAAAACAATGAACGGAGTACCACAGCGCAATCTTGTTATGGAGGTCACCAAAATCCCTTGGCCTCATTATCAACTCTACTTTCTTCTCTTATCCCATATTTAATTTATCAGAAAACCCTATTAGCCCCACCTTCAACATACATCCAGAGTATAGCCACCATTTAAGTCATCTTCGTTTTGCCTGGGTGGCAGCAGTAGCCTGCAAACGGGTCCCCCATCCTCAAAAGCACAAGAAGAGGGATGTTGTTATAATATAAGATCATGTCATTCTTTTGTTCAAAACCTACCCATGGCTCTCCGCTCACTCTTAGAGAGGCCAAAGCCCTTACTGGGCACATTATACAAGGTGTAAGGCGTGGCCTTTATGACTTCCCTGCTCTCACGCTTGGCCCCTCTCCTCCTAGCCCACTCTGTTGCAGCCACAATGACCACCTTGCTGCTTCCACAACAGATCCCACCTGCTCCCACCTCAGGGTCCTTTCATTTGCAGTTCTTCCCTCCAGGAAGCTCTTACCCCAGATATCCTCACAGGTCTCTCCCTCGCTTCCTTCAAGTCTTCATCCTATGTTGCTTTTTCTATGCAACCTTCCGTGATGGCCATATTTAAACACGGTAACACCCTTCTATGCTCTCCACTGTCTGTTCCAGCATTGTTTTTGCACCATAGTACTCATCATCTTTCAAATTATTATATACAAGTTACTTATTTGTTTGTTTATTGACCTTCTTCCGGTACAGAATGTAAGGTTTATGGGGCCAGAGATATTTTTCCTCTTTGATTTACTGACAGTGCCTAGCACATCCCATGTGTTCAATAAATTTGTGTTCAATAAATTTGTGTCAAATAAATGTATGAATTTCATCCATTTATCCAGGGCATAATTTAGTATAGTGTTTAAGAACCTGGGCCATGGAATCAGCCTGCCTCTCTCAACATTTCTGCTCTACCACTAGATAGTTTTGGGACATTTACTTCACCTCCATAAGCCTCAGTTTCCTCATCTGCAAAACGGATATAATCAAAGAACATGATTCATGGAGAAGATGCATACAGAATACTTAAGCCTGGTGTCCGGCATGTATTGAACATTCAGTAGGTGTTAACAGTTATTATAAGTTAAAAAATTGTTATTCAAATTCGTCTTTTGTTTTCTTTGGAGGTACAATGTTTTCAGAAGAATAATACGATGTGGGAGAAGGGTATTAGCATTAAATGAACACCTCAGCTCGTTTAATCCTCACAACTATCTTATGAGATAGCACTGTCTTCCTATTCAAAAATGAGGCCACTGAGTCTTAGCAAGATTGAATGACATGCTCAAGGTCACATGGGGGCAGAGTTGGGATTCACATCTAGATTTGTGTCATCCTATTATTGGTCTTAGTCTTGCCACTGTAACACCCCCCCATCTCCTTACTTTAGCAGTCATGACCTTGAGCATTTTCATTTTGACTGAATATGTCTGCTCTTTCATGGCTCTCAGTTTGCTTATGTTTACTCTGTTTGGGTCCTCCTTTACCTTCATTTATGCTCCTTGACATTCTACCTATCTTTTCAATTCCTGCTCAAAGCCATCTCCTCCCTCAGCCCGCCGATTTAACCCCTTCCACTGCTATGCTGCAGACACACACTGCCTTCTCCCCACGCATTAGTTATTCTGTACCATGTTTCTTCCACAGAAGATGGGGATCTCCTTGAGTGTATGAACTTCACAAAGCTCCTTTTTGTGTCTCTATGGTACATGGCACAGCATGGTGCAGTCACGACATGGGCAAACTTGACTTCCAGGATCTTAACTGCCAGCTTGCAATGCCACCATCACATTTCCTGCTTTAAACAGTCAGTGGATGCAAGTAAGCCTGCCACAGTCAATGCATTTGTCAAAACAGGCTAAGGTGTTCTACCCAGTGGCCAGAGGTAAAGCATATTGGTCAAGTGGCCATGTGAATAGGTGGTGATCCTATGTCAATATCTTCAAGGAAAGACATTCAGGTATTACTTGTGAGTCATAGAGTAATGCTGGTCAAGAAAGAGATAAACTGATACGGGGCTCTAAACACAAAAGTCATACATACATTATGGCACACAATGGTATGTTAGGAGCATTTTAAAGGTAATTTTACTATATGCAATTTATGTCTGACCCTGGTACAGAATAGGCATTTGATAAATGTTTACTAAGTTGTGGAGTTGATTTTAATTAAAATAAACCAATACTGTATGACTTTGAAATTGAGGGGATATAACATATCAGAAAAAGAAAATTCCTTTATTGCCCTTACATAGTTTCCTACAATTTGGTATATATTTAGAACTGTATCTTGAATGCTAAAGATAGCACAAGTAATTGAAGGTGGACTGAAGGGTGACAAGTGACTCGATGGGAAAGGAAATTTCATCTTGTCACTTATTACCTGAAATCCAAATTTATGCAAGACCAGCCAGAAGGCAATTTTCATTTTATCCAGGATAAACCAGAGCTTAAGCTCCCAAAGCCTGTCATCTTGAATGTCTCCAATAGTCACTCAAATGGTTGGTGCACTCTTGTTTAGCATGTTTATTACAATTGTCAGGCTGTCTTGATTTTTCTAAAATATTACACAGTACAATCTCATTGTTACAGGATTTTCTATTGAATGACACTTCAGGAGAGAGACTTTGATTGCTGAGTTACAAAGACAACTGTATCTTCTTGTAAAGCATACAGCCTTGGTGGTCCTACCCCATGAACTGCCTGTCCCAGGACGGTTTTACGGTGAGGCATTAGTTGTGTATTGATTTCCTTCACTCTTCAGTTGAATATTTGTAGTAATTGCTGTTTCAGCAATGGTGAACCACACAGCATTGTCAGAACCTGACTCATTCTATTTCATGATAATTAGTCTCTGTTGACCCTCCATATACATCTCTACCCTCACTATTTACCTTTGTGCCCTGGGAGGCTGATCTCTGTGAACTCAAACATCTAAGATCCCTTGGTGCTCGGTTTCTGGTTGGGTTTCACTAATTAAGGGGCACTGAGGGAGGATGAAAAACAAGAGGAGAGTGAGTTTGGGGGTCTTTCTTACCCTGGCTCATACTTTGCTAGAACATGATCCAGTTGTGGTTTCTTGTTAAAGCCACAGGTCCTGTTGAGCATCTCTCTTACAACTATAGAAACCCTCTCCAAGTTCCAGAAACTCCTCCCTCTTTGTGTGCCTTCATGACTAGATGTGGTAAAGGAATAATCACGAACTCTTTTTGGTTTGAATCACAAATCATTCGAATCACAAATTCTACTCACAACTTTGTAGTCCCTCATTATACTCTCCCCAATACCCTCACCTAAGTGTTTCCTAGTAATTCTGTTTCACAAATGTTCCAAGATCTGACTATGACAATAAAATAACAATAAAACACCTCCTGTTTATACAGCTTATGCCATTCCTTTTCTCCTCAAAGCAACCCCTGCTCTCCTCTGGCTACTTTATCCATAATAGGGGCCCTGCCATGATCTTCCATTATTTCATCCTGTTTATTTTCCTTATAACACTTATTAAAGTCCAGAGGTATATTGTTCATTTGTTGTTTATCTGTTTACAGTATTTTTCTTTCTCCAAAATGCAAGCCCTATTTGAGTAGGGATCTTGTTTGTTAATCACTCTCTAGTAATTGATACATAGTAGAACTCAAATGAAGGAATGAATTTCTATCTGGGGAAAGAACGGGTATAGTAGAACTAGTCATCAATTCAGGCCTGCTTAGGAAACCTGGAGCCAACGTACCCAAGATTTAAGCTTTGGTAGCCATGCAGGTCCTGGGCTCAAGCTCAGCTTTGGGCAGAATAAGACAGCAATATAGTGGGGCCCTCTGAATTCTAGATTTATCTTCAAGTATGTACCAGTCTATTCATTGTTAGATGTTACATGTAAGTAGCAGTTCTTCTAGGCTGGAATGGCTGCAACTGGCTCTGGCATTTGGAGATAACAGTGAAGCTGGTGACCTTTAAACTCCAGGGGCTTAGAAAAGAGGTTTAAGAGATGTCTTACTATTAGAAACTTGAAACATCATAGATACATGAAGTTTCAAAGAGGGAATCAGTTATAGCATCTGTAACCAGCATGGGAGCCCAGGGAACTCACTATCATGTCATTCCTCGATGATTGAGTTAAATGATTATAATGAACTGTATGCTTCGAGGATGTTGAGGCTGAGTGGTACGTGATAGTTTTACACAGGAGGTAAATGGTGTTCATATTCCTGCCTGACATGGGATAATCTTTCAACTGTGACAATTGCAGATTTTTCTTTCCTAGCAAACAAAGAAACAACAACAACAAAGAAAACAATGTGAAGGTGACAGACCAAAAACCCTAGAAAGAGGGTGCAGGGAGGGCTCAGAGACATCCTGAAAACTGTCACGTCATGCACATTGAAAGGGAAACCATTACTAGGTAATGGGAAAAAAGCAACTTGCAGAATGCATGAGAGGGAAGCAACCTCACTTTTAATTTAGTTGATCAAGATGTTATTGTAGTTCAAGTGAACTTACAACACAGAGATTCATAATATCAATAGAAAAGCATATTGTGAAGCTCAGAAGAAAGGAAATGAGGACTTCAGTCCCCAGAGTTTCTCAGAAACAAGATAATTTAAGTTCTTCCCTTAGTGTTCCCTTGAGAATCTGCCTAATCAGACTAAAGGCTTTAGAAATGCGGCCCATTGTGTTTAGGCTCCTTTATGTAGGACTCTTACAGCTGAACCGTGTCTCTCAGTAAAAATGAGAAGCACTTAGCAGCATCTAATAGGGAGCCCTTTGTCTCTTCTGCATGACCTTCATCACCACCATGGATGAGATGTTTACTGAGCCTTTCAGAGAAATGCCAGGTAAACTCTGAACCTAGTACATTAGAGACACTGAAAGCTTAGCAGGGCCCCAGAGAAGAGGTGAGGGTGCAGAGATAAAACTGAAAGTTATGGATGAAGATAGACATTGGGACGAGACTACTAAGGGGATTCACTTTCCTAATAGGTTTTTATTTAAGAGCCTTTTTTTTTTTTTTTTTTTTTTTTTTTTTTTTTTTAGATCATAGACTCTATGTTATTTTAACTTCTACTTCAAGATACATTCTTGCAAGTATTGGCTTGCATTTTCAGCTTGAAATAGCTTTCCAATTTCTCATCTAACTGCAATGGGTGGCACTGGTTAAATTATGGCAAGGTACAGCAGCTTTCGAAATTGTTAGGAAGAATGCATTCTCCATCATTGGGTCTGTTTCAAAAACATCTCACCTACCACCTCTTTTTCTTTCATGGGTTAGAGAATAGAACATCTTAGGAATCTTCTGAAAATGAAGATGAATTGGCATTCTGTCCATCACACATCATCTTGTGCTTTCCTAGGAATGGAGACCATTTAAATTCTTATTCCCTTTGGTTTGTGGAAGTTTATCAATTGCCTTGCTCAGCATGCAATTTCATCATTTCCAATCTCAGAAAAGTGTCATACAAAGGAAATATTCAAAGACTGAGAATTCATTACAGTTCCCACTCATCCCAAAACTCCCTCAAGTTAAATGGTTTAACTTTTATACTATCAACCAACTTGGCTGTGAGCACATCAGCAGCAAGGACCCTTTCTATTCATCTCCAGTGTTGCTGCTTAGATTCTGTAAGTGCGTTGAATAAATGAAATACAAATTTCTATTTGATACAATTAATCTGAACTATCATCTTATTAACACTGGATTCATACTACACAATTTCCCCATTATTTTTCTTGTTATTGAGGCTGATCTTAAACAGCATGAAGTGAGATAAAATGTAACAATTATCTGATAAATTGAGTAAGAGAAGATGGCTAAAGCTGATGAATATATTATACTCAAGAGATTGATATATATATGAAATGTTTTCTATATAATAAAGTCAAAATCAATTATGTTCATACAAAGATTGTACAAGAATATTCATAGAAACTTTACTAAGTATAGTTCCAAACTGGAAACAGTACAATTGCCTATCAACAGGAGAGTGAATAAGCACATCGTGTATATACACACAATAGAATAGCACTAACTAATAAAAAAAGAGCTAACTGTTGATATCTACAACTAGTTGGATAAATCTCAAAAATGTTTTGTTACAGAAAGGAAGGCAGCTACAAAAGGATACATACTGCATGGTTTCATAGAGCAGAGGTACAAGAACAGGTGAAACTAGTCCCTGGTGATAGTAATCAGAATCAAGCTTCCCGGGTCGGCCTGAAGACACCACCTTGCCAAAGATTTGAGTGCTTCCTGCTTCCGTTGGGCCAGCTGAGGGATGGAAATTCAGCTTTTCGTGTGGCCCCACTGCCACCACTGGGTGGGAGAAACAGAGGTTGACTTGTTTGCTTGGAGTATAAGCACAGCTCCCTGGTTGACCCCGCTAAACCCTGGGGTGGAGGTGAGGTTAGGCTTGGGGAAGGTGCAGTAGTTCTGTTGGTGTTTGGCTAGTGTAGGCTGTGCATTACCAAAAAGGTTTTCTGTTGTTAGTTTCCTCTTTTCCTGGTCCTTTGGTTAGGGAAAATGGGCTTTTGTTGGAGCTTCTTTGTCTATGCTAGTTGGTGGTTCAGAGCTGAGGCTTCTGCAGTACCCTGTCCTAGATATACGAGAAGTAACCAAGAAGGCCAGGGAACTCACCACTGTGTCATTCCTTAATGCCCAAAGTTCCTAGGCTGTATTCCTTCTTCTCTGCATTTTTCAGAGCATTCCATTGCTGTTTATTATGTTATGTCCAGGAATTTTTAGTTGTATGAGGGAAAGCCTGAACAGAGTGGGACTACTCCATCTTTTCCACAACCAGAAGTATTCTGCTCCATTCTGTTTTCATATCAACATTGAATAACATAACCCAACTGAGAGCTGGCACATAGTAGGTGCTCAGTAAATGCTGGTTGATCTAAGTCTTGGTCAATTAGACCCATCTACACGTCGTTGAAGGGTTGGAACTTGGTTATCTGCTTTCAATTTGCCAATTTCCATTGACACTCTTCTCTACTGTATAATATTGTTCTCACAATTTTGATTAGAAGTCTGTAGGCTATTGAATTATAGTACCCAAATAAGCATGGCACCTCAGTTATTCTAGGGTTGGCCGAGTTTCTGGATTTCTGATCCTGGAATTTGTTTCTACCTTTTCTGACCTTTTACAATAATCATTTATTTTAACTTATTGCTGTTTTTTGTTGTTGTTTTTTGAGTTTTCATTAACTTCATGCTTTGTTGCAACGAAGGAATAATAGAATTTGGATTTTTAAAACCCTTTGAGGTGTCTGAGTCAGGGGTCCTATAAAACTGTAAATTGTCATAATTATTACTATTATTTAGCTGCTAACCAAATAAAAGCAACAGTCTGGGTTTTCAAAAATTGTTTTTGTAATTTTTTTTCTTCCACAGAATGTTCACTTTCAATAGGTCCTTTACAATTTTCCAGAGGCTTCTGCTTTTAACATTAGTAATATTTTTTCACACGTGTGAAAGGGATAACTTGTAAGGTAAAGCACATTCTGCCTCATTTTTACGTGTAGTGAAAAGAATAAATTCTTCAGGGAAACCCCAAATGAGGGCTCTTGAGACTAACAAACCTCTGTTACCCTATGTTGAAAGCAGCAGTATACTCAGGGAAAAACAATAACCAATTTGTTTATGGATTCATTTTGAATTGTACTTCACTCGTTTCATTGTATTTTATTTGAAAAGGCTTTTGTGAAATTGTAGAAAGCTATGTCTATTATAGAATCCCTACCTATAGGTGTTATTAGGCACAACAGATTCAATGAGAAAGTTTAAAAATATTTAAATAAGTAAGGACTACCCACCTGGTCTAGTGACCCTCCCATGGCTTTGATATATTCATGACTGTCACTGAAGAGAGAACTCCTGCTCCATGGGCTCCTTGTTTATTCCTACCTCCCAGGCTCACCATAATAATCTGACTTAGGACCACCAAAGCCATTCCTGTGATACTCTACATCAGAGGTTTGCAAACAACCGTCCACAGGCCAGATTTGTCCCATGGCCCATATTTGTAAGTAAAGTTTGATTGAAACATAGCCACATTCATTCATTTACATATTGTCTAAGGCTGCCTTCATGCCACAACAGCACAGTTCAGTAGTGGCAGCAGAGTCCATATGGTCCACAAAGCCAAAATCTTTACTCTCTGTCCCTTTATAAATAAAGATTTCAGACCACTGCTCTACGTCTCACTTATGTTAGTCACTGTCTCCTTTGCTGATTCTGCCCCATCTTCTTCATTTGTGAACACTACCATCTACCAGAGTTTAGTTCTTAGACATTCATCATCTCTTCATTGACTCCTTAGGTCAGTGGTTCTCAACCCCAGCTGCTCTGAAGAATCAGTTGGGATGCTTTTTTAAAATATCGCTGCCTTGGTGTCACCCCCTAGAAGTTTCAATTTAGTTGGTCTGGCATAGGGTTCAGTCCTCAGTACTTTCTAAAAGTTCCCCAGGTGATTACAATGTACTTCCAGGGTTCAGAACTATTACTGTAGGTGATTTTTGTCTACTCTCAAGGCTTTCTACTAACTGTATCTTAACAGCTTCCAAATTATATCTCTAGTCCCCATATCTCCCCTGAATTTCATATTTGGGTCTCCAACCCCTTATTTGGCATTTCCACTTGAATTTGTCATTGATATCTGAAACTTGATGTGTTTAAATCAGAACTCTCACACTGCTCCTCCCATGTCTCAATAAACTGCATTCCATTCTTTCAGTTGCTCAGGACAAAATTCTTAGTCATTCTGGACTCCTCCCTTTCTCTCATGTTCCATCTCTAATCCATTAGCAAATCCTGCTGTGCCTTCTAAATATATTAGCATCTCTCCTGCTATCACCTGGTCCCAGCTAGGGTTGGTCATCTGTCACCCAAATTATTGCAATGGTCTCCTATTGTCATAGTGTCCTTGTTTCTTCCTTGGCCCTCTGCAGTCTATTGTTAAAACGGAAGCTAGAATGATTCTGACAGAACAGGAGTCAGATAAAGTCACAAAATATTACCCTATCAGGGACATTTACTCTGACCGCAAAATCTGAAGTTGTTCTCCTAACTCTTCTTTCTTTCATTTTGCTTTATTTTTCCTCAAAACACTTCCATGAGATACTGTCTTCCCTTCACTGGAATGCATGCTGCAGTTAGAGCAGAGCTACTGTACTGTACAGCCCTAGAGGGTGCACATCATAGTTTATCTGAATGTGCTCCTGAAAATTATTGTGCAGTGCACAGCCTGAGCAGCCATATGAGGTAAGCCTGGAATCAAGCAAAGGGCTTGGTTCTGTTCACTGCTGTGTTTCCAAAGCCTTGATCTGTGCCCAACACAAAGGAAGCTCTTAAAAATGATTATTGGAACATATACCACTCATATAATAATTTTGCCTGCATCTATAATCATGAAAAAGATGCTTTGAGGTACTTTCAAGTATACTGTTGATACTATAACATTCTCATTCATCTGACCTTTTCATATAACTGACAAGTTTTTGTCCCTTCCTTTTTTTAATTTTTAATTTTTGTGGGTACATAGTACCCCTCATTTAAAAAATGCTCCTCGTATCAATCCCTATTTTTTTCTTTTTTTCCCCTTGGGACAACAGTATATTTTCTGTAACTTATTAGATGCATAGCCCCTACCATTCTTTATCACCAAACTCTGCTTTAAAAACAAACACACACACACTTTTAACCTAGCACGATATAAGTATTTTTTGTATCTTTCTCTTATGGGACTGTGAACTCCATAGATATAAGGATTTTTTTTTGTTCATATCTTGGCCCATAGAAGGTGCTTGGTAAGTATTGGTTGCAAGGAAGGAAAGAAGCAAGGGAGGAAGGGAGGAAGGAAGGCAGGCAGAGGGACATAGTACAACTCAAAGGGACAATAAAATCAGAAAAATTGGCACTGAATGTGCTGAAGCATTGCTTATTTGTCAGCATGTCTGATCCACACAGACAGCCAGAGCAGGTTCTCAGTAATATGGATTGATAGTCTTCATCAATTAAAATCCAAAGATTGTTTCCAAATGCTCATTTCTGGACAAACAAAAATCCGTATAAAGTATGTACTCATTAAAATCAAACATTTTCTGGTTTTAGAAATAAAATCAATAGGGATAGTAGAATTTAATGAATAATTTTAATATTCACATGTGTAATTAACTTGAATAATACAGGAAAAAAGTGAATACCATTAAATAAGTAGAAACAATACTACATAAAAATTATTTTAAAATTTCACAAAAGAATGGAACATAGGTCCTTTACGGCAAATAAAAGTCTAGAATCCTAGTTTTGGAAATCACATTTATTTTATTTATTTATTTTTGTTAAGCATTGTATTTATATCAACTTACTATCATTATCTTTTTATTAATATGCTCCCTTTTTTCCTTCTACCTTGAAAATAAATATTCCTTGAATTAAAATACAAGAATAAACAGAAATGAATACTGTTCCAAAATCTGAAAATACATTTTTCCCCATTACCAGTAGATCTTGATCTGCTCCAGAAATTCTTTGTGATGATGGAGGGAAGAGCAAACAAATTGATAGGTAGGGACAGAAACATTGACTACAGTTGAATAGAAACAGTCGTACTTTCTAAAATTCTTTCCAATGTCCTTATATTTCTTGAATTATGCATCATGTACCTCTTCATAAAATATCACCAGTGTCTCCTCCAGTCAGTCTGTAACTGCTATATCTGTGAAATTATTTGTCTTGAGCCACATAATTGCATATTGTGAGCAACTCATCTTTTAGAAGCTAGAGGAAAGAAACTCAATCTCAAAATTACACCTTTCTTATCTATAGATGAGCGGGAAAAGTCTTATATGTACTGTCATTTTTTCTCAGCAAAACTGCCATATCTTTGAAAAACATGGTTTGAAAGCAGTAAATGATGCAGAACAACAAGCTGTCAGAGGAAAGAGAGGGGACATTTAAGACCTTGCATAACATTTGTAAAAATTCTCAGCATCAAAGCAGAAAGCATCATCTTGAGAAAGATTGCACTGAATTCAAATGACTGACTTTCACATAGCTAGAAGAGTATCTTTATTTTAAAGAAAAATTTTTCTTGGATAGAAAATTATTCTGCTCAAGTTATGCCCTTTCTAGTTTCTTTGCTTCAAAGAACTTGTTAATAAAAAGCCTGGTAAACTGATGATATTTTTAATTTCTTTTGATCTTAACTCCTTTAGTCATCTGAAGCACAGCAAAGACTAAACACCATTGGGAAATTGAGAGTAGTGGATGTAGTTTTCCTTGGAAGAGGAAAAAAATATATATATATTTCCTGGAAGAGGAAAAAAATATATATATGGAAGAATAAGCTGCTATTAATGGTTGCTTTTTCATTTGAACAATGAAGAAAAATGAGTAGAATGGAGTGAATTCAAATGAGAAGAAAGTTGTTTCTTCTCTTAAATACATTTTCAACCTTTCATAGAAACACATAATTAACTATTTTATCTTCCACTAAGCAAAAGAATAGTTAAAAATGAAGGAAAGTAAATATTAAATCACGCTGAAATCATCCAGGAGTAAAATACTAAATAAATCTATAAAGAAAATGACTTGCACTTAAAAATAAAAGAATTACAGAACTAAAACAAGATAAAGAATTTTCCTTTTCTTCTTCAATTAACCAACCTCAGCTGGCAGCAAGATAAGCTGAGTTCAAATATTTAAAAAGATTGAAAATGATTCAGTTTAGCTGTGTGATCTTTTTTACATGGTCAGGCATTAAAGAAAATAATATCATTTCTCATGACCAAGCTTTCTACCCTTGTGGTGTGTGTTTCATCTGAAAGTCTCTATACATATTGTTATCAAATTGGACTAAACAAAGGAAGAAAAATATCTGCAAAGCTAATGTTGATGAGTAATTTAAATGATAACTAAGTTCTGAATGGTATTTCAATTTCTGTTTTGCCCATTCAATGACATAAGTGGAGATTAAGTCCAAAAATTTAATTACTTATTAATTGGCAATAAAACATATCAGTGGTTTTTGCCCAGTTCTTTTCTTATTTTAGATACAGTTGTAAATTTTATATAAAAAATGTATTCTCTTCCTCTCCACTCCTACACCCTCCTGCACACACACAAACTCATCTAAGTATTTATGGTTTAGTATAGGGTTTGCAAACTCATTGCCTTGAAGGACAAAGCAAGTAATAAAAAGGAAGAGAGAAAGCTCTGTATAAGATAATAGGGAGTAGTGAGGACTGTGGCAAACTTGACTAAGTAGCTCACTGGAAAAGGTAGCCCCTAATGATTTCCAACCAATTATTGACACATGAGAATGTAACACTATATTACCTTCTCAAAATAGATGTTCTTATTTTGTAAGAGGAGTTATAAATCCACATGTATTACGAGATCTCCGTTTGTTGGAATATTGTCAACTAATTCAACTAAATGAACTAACATGCAAACAATGACTTCCTCGCTAAAAGTTCTTGTCTGTGGGCTCTCTTTAATCAGCTGCCTAGTAGGATGTTGCTTCTGGCTTGACAACCAGTGGCAGAAGGCTTAGGTTTCAATTTCTACTTTGCTTTTGCTAGCTGGGGAGGACTTTGACGACTCCTCATCTATAAGAAAAGTGGCTTGCATTAGAGACACAAACTGATTTGAAGTTTAAGAGTGAGAGATAATTTAGAGACCATCTTGTCCCACCTCCTTATTTTAGAGATAAAGATGCTGAAGCCTACATAGCATCAAGTATTTGTCCAAGGTCCTAGGAGAAGGTGATATCAGAGCTGGTACTTGAAACAAGGTTTAGACTCCCAGTTCTCATGGTTACCCAGTGCCACTCTAAGTGCTTCAATTGTAACTTTGGGCTAAAGCAATTAGAATAACTTTCAGCAGGTCAGGTCATGAGGATGAAATTATGACCGCAGTTTTCAATATACTAAAAATTTACTTTCTAGAACTCCTGGAGGGCATAGCCTATTCCATACCTGTCCAGCATACAGCATAGCCCTCATCATAATCATATTCTTAAGTATATTGAATAAATAAATGAACAAAGAAATAATTCTATTTTGGATAAAGAGGTCATCATTCAGAAGGTGGTAGCCCAAATAACATGGAGGAAAACTGTATTTCAGGAATAAATAAGCTGAACTCAGGTAAACTGCCTTATCATCCACTAGAAACCACCTTAAAAACAAAGCAAAGCTAAACTACTTCCTGCTAGCTCTCTGACTTAGAACTGAACAGAGATATAGTCTTTCTTGGATCTGATTTCTGATTGTTCCTTATTAATGCTGAAAATTCAATTCATTGGCTCCATCAAAGTGCCCTGCAGAGAGGAGCAGAAGCCCTGGCTGAATGTAGGAGATAAAAAAATAAGCTTGATAGTAAAGATGGTTTACTTGATAGTCCACAGAAAAAGATAGCCAAGTCAAGCATGCCCTTACTTGTGGCTTATTAAAGACAATTTTTTTTTCAGGAAAACATATGTACTTTGTGAAACTCTGGCCTAAGATTTAAAGCATGTTGTTTTTATCTCCCCTGTGAATGTCTGCTGCTCCCAAGCTCACAAAGCTTGTCTACTGACTTCCTCTCTCGTTGCTCTACTGATTATTTTTTCTCTTTTATGAAAAATTAAAATATAAGATGAATAAGACAAGTGTTTAATTCTTATAAAGTTAAGGATTTGTTTGACATATTTTATAGAGTATCAAGCAGAATATACAAACCACACACATGACAGTAAATAAATATAAAGTATGGCATCAATATTCTGGTTTTGATGTAACGGGGTATATGTCCCCTCTATAAAATATTCCTTGTTGCATAACATTTTTAACAACCACCTTTTCATTTTTTTCTAACATACTCATAAAATGAGGTCTCAGCAGAACATGTAGGGGAAGACCGTGAATTTTATTTATGATTATTTGGTTCTAGATTTCTAGGTAACTGGTTAAAAGGTCAGGTAGTCAGTGTGTGAAAATAGATGGAGTGTGACCAGAGACTTGCTCAATGCTGTGGTCCAACATCCACGTTGATTATGGCTACACCCAGTTTAACTGTTTATGTAGCTTCCGCAGATTTTAGTAGAATCCCAGAAACAGAGATTTGGAATAGAAAGAGGTTTCAGTCAGTGAAACCATCAGAACACACACAACATTTAGCTATTAAGTTGCCCTTTTATAAGATAATGGTTTGTAGTGCTCCACAACAAATAGTAACACCAAAGGTCACAGATCACGGATTATCATAACAGACACAATAATAATGACAAAGTTTTAAATATTGAAAGAATTACTAAAATATGACACAGGCACATTAAGTGAGCATGTGTTATTGAAAAAATGGTGCCAATAGACTTCCTCCACACAGGGCTGCCACAAACCTTCAGTTTGTAAAAATAACACAGTATCTGAGCAGAACAATAAAGTGAAGTATAATGAAATTGAGTATGCTTGTACTTACAAAAAAAAATCCTGTTTGTGCTAAAAATAGAAGAATACAACTAAAAACCCAACAGTCCCAGGTTGCTTCTCTTATCCTCTGCTGGTATCACCATGGAGTGAATTCTCATCATCTCAAGGCTGAACCAGTGCAATAGCCTCTGCCCGGCTCTGGCTCCATGATCTCACCTTGTCTGGCTCTATGCTCTCACCTGGCCTCCTGCAGCCCGCTGGGTTACCACTTAGAACTGCAAGTCAGATTAGCCCTTTCCAGTGGACAAAGCCCTTCAATGGCTTCCCATCACATTAACACTCAATCCTCAACCTCTCAGTTGATTGCCTCTATTTTCAAGTCCCATATCCCCGTGTTCCTCCCACCCCCAAACTCCAGTCATGCCCTTCCTGCTTCTCCTCAACGACACCAAGCTTTGTCCTACTTCTGAACATTTCTACTTTTAGGATTGCTAGATTTAAAAAGCTGTTTGTTACCTGGGGTATAAAAAACTGTTTGTTGTTTATCTGAAATTCAGATTAAACTGGGCATCCTGTATTTTTGTTCCCCACACCTGGAGTCCTCTATTTGTTGTTCCTTGGTCTGACAGCAAACTGAAGATGGAACCCCAAATTACAAAATTTTCCAAGTTTAACCTTTCTCCTTTCCTTTTTTCCTTTTTACTTTTAGTTTAATTTATCTAGAATTTAAAAAACAATCTACAGAGAGAAGTCATAGTACTGAACTTCTATAAAAGTCACAATGAAGTTACCCAGCAGCTATGATTATTTCATTAGGAAATAATTGACTCCCAGGAAGCCCCGTGCACTGTAGTCTCTTCTCTCCCCAATGAGGGCAGGATAATAGACCATTTTCCAAATCTCATTTGGTTTGTATTTTCCATCTGAAAGGCAGGCTGGACACAATGAAGACTTGGCTTATTGTTTTCCTGTTTCTGTTTGAACAATGAATGGATTTGTAAAGAATCTTCATTGTTCCTTTCACTTCTCTGACTCCCTCAATGTTCCTTGTGTTACCTCCAGTATGACAATGGGACCCATGGGCCACATGAGCTTATCACTTAGAGAGGCATCAATTTCTCCCTTTTTTAGAATAGCTTCATAAGAGCCATCAACATTTTAATAGAGTCAGGTATCTATTAGGAGGTTTATAAACCTGGGCAAATGAGTTCGTGTTCCACAATGTAGACATGGATATTTTTATTAATTTAGAGAGCCGATTCCCCCAGGAAAATGAGATTCTGCTTGAGTGTTCAGCTTGTCTTTTAATAGTTCTAAAGACTTGTGCTTGGATTTGTTGAATAGGCCTATGGGGCCCACAGAAAGATGCAGCGTTTTTATAATTTAGGGAAGCTTGGAGCCAAACATAAGGTGAAATTGAAAATACACAGCACTATGACAAGAATCGTTGACAGAACCAAGAGATGGAGAGAAAGAGAGTGAGAAAGGAGGAGACAGGAAGAGACAGAGAGCAACAAAAGATTTACTTATCCTGTGACTGATAAGTCCAGAGGTGGGTCTGGCTCAGGTATGGTTTGATATAGGGGTTCAAATGATGTCATCTCACTTTCTCTGTCACTAAGCTTCATTTCCCTCTTGGTTTTATTTTCAATGAAGTTGCTTCTAAAATGGTGGCATGATGACTGCCAAACATTCAAAATTTCTACTCCACACAGCAATGGCCTCAGTAGAAATGAAAACCTCTCTTTGCTAATTTCATCAACAAATGACCCAGAATTGATACTCCTTGGCCTGACTGTGCTCAAGTGCCCATTCCTGAACCAATCTTTGTCACCGTGGAATAAAAAGTGCTCATTGGTTAGCCCTGGGTCTATTCCTACCTCTCAAACAGGGAAGAAGTGATAAGTAATGTCAGCTTTACTTAAACCATATTGACGGCCAGTGGGGAAGGAGATAATTTACTGAACAAATTTGGGATGCTATTTCTAAATAAAGAGGGAAAGATTGTATTACTTTATTTGGAAGTTCCTTTTCCCTTTTCTCCGTCTTTCCTTGTGATGTCGTACTGCTCTCACACTACAAATGAATTCCTAATAACTCAGTGTGTTGGGGGAACCCAGAGGCTGCCATCACTTCATTGTACCATCAAGGGAGACATTGCAAACATGTTAACATAAGCCAGACAAGACATAGACTTGGCTTTCATGACTGCCAACACCAATAGGCAGAGCATATATTTGAAACTATTTTCCTTCAGGCAACAAAGCAGAGAGCAGATGAAAGATCCACCTTTGAAAGGTCTTCATACACCATGTTTCTCCTTGTGTTCTCTCTTTCAATTCTGTTATCTTCAGGTGCTTTTGGAAAAAGCTGCACATCATGAGGTATCAATAGGGGATGCCTATACTGCAGATCTAAGTTTGAATTATATATGAAATAATGATGGAACTCCATTTCTAAACATATACATCCTTCATAGTGCACGGGATGGTGATGGTAGTCCATATTACTATGTGCTTCCTCCTATTCCACAGTCACTGAGTGTATAATGCTATCAACAGCCTTGTGCCGTAGATACTGTTATTATCATTTTTTTCTTTTTGAGACGGAGTCTTGCTCTGTTGCCCAGGCTGGAGTGCAGTGGCACAATCTCGGCTCATTGCAACCTCCACCTCCTGGGTTCAAGCGATTCTCCTGCCTCAACCTCCCAAGTACCTGGGATTACAGATGCATGCCACCATTGTTTTTATTTTTTTAACTGAGTTATTCATAAGCAACATCATCCTTATTGAAGCTGTTTAATCAGGCATCATCAGCCATACCTTACAATGAAGAAATTAAGGCTTAGAGAAGGAAAGGAGGGCAGGTCCCAGATTTTCTGAGCTCCACATCAGCATACTCAGGAAGTCGTGGCTCACCTCTAAGCTTCACTACCCATATTGTGCTCTTCCATCTCCCTACAGGTCCTTTAGGGCAAGCCTAGAATGGAAAAACAAACATCAGACCAACACGCGTAGCTGTTTAGAGGTAAGTCATTGGAGCCAGACTGCATTTGTTCCAATACCAACTCCAGCTCTTATTTACAGGTTATATTAAATTCTCTGGGGCTTAGTACCTGCCCCAAGGAGCTGCTACTGTGCAGATGAAATTAATCACTTTTAAGCACTTCTAAAAGTACTCAGAACAGTGCCTGACACATAATATATATTCAAAGACCCCATTTATACAGCGTTCTTTGCTACTACTTGCCAGGGCTTCATAGCATACAATACAGAAAGGTCCCCAGGGAACATCTGGTAGTGAATGCCCTTTGTCTCATATGGATGTCCCTCTTTCATCAGTTACATCTACACTGAGTTTATTTTACTAGTTTGTTCCTACACCAATAGACAGTTTACTTCAGATGACTTTGGACACTTCCTATAGAGTTAATCAGCTGGCTTACAATAATGAGCATAAGGGTAGTATTAAAAAAAAAAAAAAAGCCTGGATGTGGTATGGTCAGTAGAGGTGAGATTGAATCCAGGCCCAGTGTGCTCAGGACCTGTGTGACTTTAAGCAAGTTACTTGACTTCTCCGAACTCCATTTTCTTATCTGAAAGATACCAGTAGAAACCTTTTCCTAACTGAGATGATGTGAGGATGCCTACTGTGGGCAGTAAATGTGTGGCACGTAGGAGAAAGAGGTAGCCTTCTTAATCATAATTTAACAAACCTCAGATCTTTGTTTCATCATTGTTTCCTCATTATTTGCTTTTGCCTGTGAGAACAGCATCTGCTGAAGGCCTTTCAGAAGATTTTGCCTGCTTTGTGATGGTCCCTGTGAGCAGACTGTTCACAACATGACTCCTTACTAGCCAACTCCTCAGTCTCCAGACATAAACATTTATATGTTTACTTTTTAAGAACAGTGCGAATATATGTGATGATTCAAAACAGTCAGAATGCCAAATTTTGCCCAGTGATAACTGCTTAGCCGGTACATCTCCCTTTTATTGAATCACTACGTGGCAGATATTTTATTCCTGTGTCTACACTGAGCTGAGGAAACTGGTGATCAAACCAGAAATGTAACTTGCTCAAGGTCAGAGTTCCAAGTGCATTGAACCAGCCAAGCTCATGCTTTTGTATCCTATCAGCTCCTTTCCCTCCCTCCCTCCCTTCTGTCCTCTCTCATCCTTTCCTTCCTCCTTTCTTTCTCTCCTTTACTTTTCTCCTCCTTTCATCCCTGCTTCTTTCCCTCACTTTCTACCTTTTCTCCCTTTTCATTCAACAAGGATTTTCTAAGAACCTACACAATGCCAGTATCTTGTAGATCCTGGGAACGGAAGAGTGAAAAGATGAAGGAAACATTTCCAGATGCAGATGACTTACCAGTCTCAAAAAGAACTGGCTGGATGAACCCTGATCTTGAGCAATCCATTGGGTGTCCATCCCAATTGATTTCAAGTAAAGTTCTTTGGTTTCTTTGGAAACTTCAACAGAGAGGGTCTTGCCAGGGAATTTGAAATTGGGGTATGGATTTTTTTTCAATGCAAGAAACAATGCAAATATAAAAATATGGAAAAAACTGAAAGCTAGAATTAGGTTATGAAACTGTCAATATTATTGTTGCTTAAAAAGCTAGTACAGTCGGCCGGGCGTGGTGGCTCACGCCTGTAATCCCAGCACTTTGGAAGGCTGAGGGGGGCGGATCACAAGGTTAGGAGATCGAGACCATCCTGGCTAACATGGTGAAACCCTGTCTCTATTAAAAATACAAAAAATTAGCCGGGCGTGGCGGCGGGCGCCTGTAGTCCCAGCTACTGGGGAGGCTGAGGCAGGAGAATGGTGTGAACCCAGGAGGCAGAGCTTGCAGTGAGCCGAGATCGCACCACTGCACTCCAGCCTGGGCTACAGAGCGAAACTTGGTCTCAAAAAAAATAAAAAAATAAAAAGATAGTGCAGTCATATCATATACTGTGTTAACTTACCTAAATTCTTACCTAAATTTATCTGCATATGTTTGGCAAAGAGAGAGAAAAGTGGAGTGGGTGGGAGGGAAACCATAGAGAGAGTGAGCAGTTTAAATAATATAGGAAATTCAGGCCGTATTCCATCAGAGTGCCTGCTTGAGGGTGACCTTGAGATATGATGGGTATCTACTGTTTTCATGTTTATTTCATACTGTGGGCACATTACCATGCATAATGTAATTCTGGTGTTTAAAAGTCATTATTTTTAATTTATCATGCCCCAAAATGCTAAGGATCTGGTACTCAATTGAAGAAAGGGTCATCTGGAAAACTGTGCAGGGCTAACGGACTTCAATGTGTCAGTCTCTAATGCAATGTCATTTAAGGACTTGTCAAGGGGCTAATTTTGACAATGCACATTTTTCATCTTATGCACTTACTTTGGAAGCACAGTCTCTCAGGGTAAGGGACACCCCTGCGTTATGTTTAAATTTAGAGTCTACTAAGCCCCCTACATAATAAATAATGGCTTTGTATCTGTGAATTGTAATAATATCTAGAAGGAGATAATTTGCAAGGACATTAACTTGATAGGCAAGCTACTATTAATTAGAAATCTTAACATGTTGGCTTGTTAATGGCTAATTAAGCCTTTACTGAGATCCGTTGCAGGTAAGAGGAAATGAAGAACAATCCAGGAATATGAAATGCTGTTTGCCTTTGAGTTTGATTCTGTTCAAAAAAGCATAGAAAGTCTAGAAATAATTATAGGTAAGACAAAAACAAGCCTCCAGCAAATTAAAAAGGAAATCACTGGAAAAAGTAAGAGCCATCAAAATTAAAAATAGAATTCATTACCTGTTCAAACAGTTGTATTACCACGCAATCTGAAAATACTCTCAAGATTGCTTTGTATTTTTATTTTATTTTATTTTATTTTACTTTAAGTTTTGGGATACATGTACAAAACATGCAGCTTTGTTTCACAGGTTTACATGTGCCATGGTGGTTTGCTGCACCCATTGACCTGTCATTTAGGTTCCCTCCCCTCACCCCCTACCCTGCAACAGGCTCTGGTGTATGTTGTTCTCCTTTGTGTCCATGTGTTCTCATTGTTCAACTCCCACTTATAAGTGAGAACATGCATTGTTTGGTTTTCTGTTTCTGTGTTAGTTTGCTGAGGATGATGACTTCCAGCTTCGTCTACGTCCCTGCAAAGGGACAAGCGCTCATTCCTTTTTATGACTGCATAGTATTCCATGGTGTATATGTACCAAATTTTCTTTATCCAGTCTATCATTGATGGGCATTTGGATTGGTTACATGTCTTTGCTATTGTAAATAGTGCTGCAATAAACATACCTGTGTATGTGTCTTTATACTAGAATGATTTATATTCCTTTGGGTAATGGGATTCCCTAGTAATGGAATTGCTGGGTCAAGTGGTACCTCTGGTTCTAGATCCTTGAGGAATCACCATACTGTCTTCCACAATGGTGCAACTAATTTATATTCCCACCAACAGTGTAAAAGCATTCCTATTTCTCCACAACCTTGTCAGCATCTGTTGTTTCTTAACTTTTTAACAATCACCATTCTGACTGGATTGAGATGGTATCTCATTGTGATTTTGATTTGCATTTCTCTAATGATCAGTGATGTTGAGCTTTTTAAAATATGTTTGTTGGCCACATAAATGACTTCTTTTGAGAAGTGTCTGTTCATATCCTTTGCCCACTTTTTGATGGGGTTGTTTTTTTCTTGTAAATTTGTTTAAGTTCCTTGTAGAGTCTGGATATTACACCTTTGTCAGGTGGATAGATTATAAAAATTTTCTCCCATTCTGTAGGTTGCCTGTTTGCTCTGATGATAAGTTACTTTTGCTGTGCAAAAGCTCTTTAGTTTAATTAGATAAGATTTGTCAATTTTGGCTTTTGTTGCTATTGCTTTTGGTGTTTTAGTCATGAAGTCTTTGCCCATGCCTATGTCCTGAATGGTATTGCCTAGGTTTTCTTCTAGGGTTTTTATGGTTTTGAGTTTTACACAAGTATTTAATCCATCTTGAGTTAATTTTTGTATAAGGTGTAAGGAAGGGGTCCAGTTTCAGTTTTCTGCATGTGGTTAGTCAGTTTTCCCAGCACCATTTGTTGAATAGGAAATCCTTTCCCCATTGCTTATTTTTGTCAGGTTTGTTGAAGATCAGATGGTTGTAGATGTGTGGTGTTATTTCTGAGGTCTCTGTTCTGTTCCATTGGTCTACATGTCTGTTTTGGTACCCGTATTATGCTGTTTTGGTTACTGTAGCTTTGTAGTATAGTTTAAAGTCAGGTAGTGTGATGCTTCGAGCTTTTTTTTTTTTTGCTTAGAATTGTCTTGGCTATATGGGCTCTTCTTTCATTTCATATGAAATTTAAAGTAGTTTTTTCTAGTTCTGTGAAGAATGTCAATGGTAGTTTGATGGGAATAGCATTGAATCTATAAATTACTTTGGGCACTATGGGCATTTTCATTATATTGATTCTTCCTATTCATGAGGATGGAATGTTTTTCCATTTGTTTGTGTCCTCTCTTATTTCCTTGAGCAGCGGTTTGTAGTTCTCCAAGGTCCTTCACATCCCTTGTTAGCTATATTACTAGGTATTTTATTCTTCTTGTAGCAATTGTGAATGGGAGTTCATTCATGATTTGGCTCTCTGCTTACCTATTGTTGGTGTATAGGAATGCTTGTGATTTTTGCACAATGATTTCGTATCCTGAGACTTTGCTGAATTTGCTTATGAGCTTAAGGAGTGTTTGGGCTGAGATGATGGGGTTTTCTAAATATACAATCATGTCATCTGCAAACAGACAATTTGACCTCCTCTCTTCCTATTTAAATACCCTTTATTTCTTTGTCTTGCCTAATTGCCCTGGCCAAAACTTCCAATACTATGTTGAATAGGAGTGGTGAGAGAGGGCATCCTTGTCTTGTGCTGGTTTTCAAAGGGAATCTTTCCAGCTATTGCCCATTCAATATGATATTGGCTGTGTGTTTGTCATAGGTAGCTCTTATTATTTTGAGATATGTTCCATCAATACCTAGTTTACTGAGAGTTTTTAATATGAAGGGATGTTTAATTTTATTGAAGGCTTTTTCCGGATCTGTTGAGATAATTGTGTGGTTTTTGTCTTTGGTTCTGTTTATGTGATGGATTACATTTATTGATTTGTGTATGTTGAACCAGCCTTGCATCCCAGGAATGAAGCCAACTTGAACATGGTGAATAAGCTTTTTGATGTGCTGCTGTATTCGGTTTGCCAGTATTTCATTGAGGATTTTTGTACCAATGTTCATCAGTAATATTAGCCTGAAGTTTTTTTGTTTTTTCTCTGCCAAGTTTTGGTATCAGGATGATGCTAGCCTCATAAAATGAATTAAGGAGGAGTTCTTCCTTTTCAATTGTTTGGAATAATTTTGGAAGGAATGATACCAGCTCCTCTTTGTAACTCTAGTAAATTTTGGCTGTGAATCTGTCTGGTCCTGGGCTTTTTTTGGGTGGTAGGCTATTAATTATTGCCTCAATTTCAGAACTTGTTCTGGTCTATTCAGGGATTCAACTTCTTCCTAGTTTAGTCTTGGGAGGGTGTATTTGTCCAGGAATTTATCCATTTCTTCTAGATTTTCTAGTTTATTTGCACAGAGGTGTTTATATATACTCTGGTAGTTTGTATTTCCATGGGCTCAGGGGTAATATCCCCTTTAAAATTTTTTTATTGTGTTTATTTGATTCTTCTCTCTTCTCTTGTTTCTTAGTCTAGCTAGCAGTCTATTTTGTTAATTTTTTCAAAATACCAGCTCCTGGGTTCATTGATTTTTTGGAGAGTATTATATGTCTCTATCTCCTTCAATTCAGCTCTGTTCTTAGTTACTTCTTGTCTTCTGCTAGCTTTCGGATTTGTTTGCTTTTACTTCTATAGCTCTTTTAATTGTGATATTAGGGTGTTGATTTGAGATCCTTCTAGGTTTCTGATGTGGGCATTTAATGCTATAATTTTCCCTCTTAACACTGCTTTAGCTGTGTCCCAGAGATTCTGGTACATTGCCTGTTTGTTCTCATTGGTTTCAAAGAACTTCTTGATTTCTTCCTTAATTCCATTATTTACCCAGGAGTCATTCAGGAGCAGGTTGTTCAATGTCCATGTAATTATGTGGTTGTGAGAGAGTTTCTTAATCCTGAGTTCCAATTTGAACTGTGGTCTGAGAGACTGTTTGTTATGTTTTTAGTTCTTTTGCATTTGCTCAGGAGTGTTTTACTTCCAATTACGTGGTCAATTTTAGAATAAGTGCCATGAGACACTGAAAAGAATGTATATGCTTTTGATTTGTAGTTGATGTCTATTAGGTCCATTCGATCCAGAACTGAGTTCAAGTCCTGAATATCCTTGTTTTCTGTCTCATTGATCTATCTAATATTGACAGTGGGGTGTTAAACTATCCCACTATTACTGTGTGGGAGTCTAATTCTCTTTGTAGTTCTCTCTGAACTTGTTTTATGAATCTGGGTGCTCCTGTATTGCATGCATATATATTTATGATAGTTAGCTCTTCTCATTAAATTGATGCCTTTACTATTATGTAATGCCTTTCTTTGTCTTTTTTGATCTTTGTTGGTTTAAAGTCTGTTTTATCAAAGACTAGAACTGCAACCACTGCTTTTTTATTGCTTTCCACTTGCTTGGTAAATTTTGCTCCATCCCTTTATTTTGAGCCTGTGTGTGTTTTTGCATGTGAGATGGGTCTCCTGAATACAGCACACCAATGGGTCTTGACTCTGTATCCTCTGTATCCAATTTGCCAGTCTGTGTCTTATAATTGGGCACAGTTAGTCCATTTACATTTAAGGTTAATATTGTTATACGTGAATTCGATCCTGTCATCATGATGCTATCTGATTATTTTGCACACTGGTTGATGCAGTTTCCTCATAGTGTCATTGGTCTTTATATTTTGGTTTGTTTTTGCAGTGGGTGGTACTCGTTTTTCCTTTCCATATTTAATGCTTCCTTCAGGAGTTCTTGCAAGGCAGGCCTGGTGGTGACGAAATCCCTCAGCATTTGCTTATCTGGAAAAGATTTTATTTCTCCTTTGCTTATGAAGGAGTTTGGCTGGATGTAAAATTCTGGGTTGAAAATTCTTTTAAGAATGTTGAATATTGGCTCCCACTCTCTTCTGGCTTGTAGGGTTTCTGCTGAGAGGTCCGCTGTTAGTCTGATGGGCTCCCCTTCATAGGTGACCTGGCCTTTCTCTCTGGCTTTTTTTTTCCTTCATTTTGACCTTGGAGAACCTGATGATTATGTCTTGGGGTTGAACTTCTTGTGGAGTATATTAGTGGTGTTCTCTGTATTTCCTGAATTTGGATGTTGGCCTCTTTAGCCAGGTTGGGGAAGTTCTTTTTTATAGTATCCTGAATTGTGTTTTCCAGCTTGTTTCCATTCTCCCTATCTCCTTCAGGTACTCCAATTAATCACAGGTTTGGTCTTTTTACATAGTCCCATGTTTCTCAGGTGTTTTGTTCATTTCCAGCTCCATTAGTTCATTTATGTCCCTCTCTAAACTGGTTATTCTAGTTAGCAGCTCCTTTAACCTTTTATCAAGGTTCTTAGCTTCTTTGCATTGGTTTAGAACATGCTTCTTTAGCTCAGCAAAATTTGTTATTACCCATCTTCTGAAGCCAACTACTGTCAATTCATCCATCTCATCCTCCATCCAGTTCTACGCCCTTGCTAGGGAGGTCTTGCGATCATTTGGAGGAGAAGAAGCACTCTGGTCTTTTTGGTTTTTAGCATGTTTTTGTTGATTCTTTCTCATCTTCAAGAGTTTGTCTATTTTTTATCTTTGAGGCTGCTGACACTTGGACGGGATTTTTGTGGGGCCTTTTTGATGCTGATGCTGTTGTTATTGCTTTTTGTTTGTTTGTTTCTTTTTCAATGGTCAGGTCCCTCTTCTGTAGGGCTGCTATGGTTTGCAGGGGGTTCACTTCAAGCCCTATTCATCTGGTTTGTTCCTGTACCTGGAATTGTCACTTAAGGAGGCTGGAGAACAGCCAAGATGGGTGCCTGCTCTTTCCTCTGAAATCTCTGACCTCGAGGGCATCAACCTGATGTGTAGGATTGCCCCTGTATAGGGTGTCTGATAAACCCTGTTAGAGGGTCTTACCCAGTCAGGTGGCACGGGGAGCAGGACCCACTTAATGAAGCACTTTGACTTGTTCTTTGCCAGGGGAAAACGGGCTTGTCTGGGCTGCCTGGATTCTTCAGAACTAGCAGGAGGAAAGGCTAAGTCTGCTGGTCCACAGAGATTGTGGCCATCCCTCCCTCTGGGAGCTCAGGCCCAGGGAGACCAGAGTTCTGTCCTTGAGCCCCTGGCTGGAGCTGGAGTTCCTGCAGGGAGGCCCTGCGCACTGAGGAAGGACGGGTCAGGGTGAGGCCTAAAGAGGCACTCTGGTTGCAGTCCGTTGCCACAGCCAGTGTGTTGGGCTGTGGGGGACACCTCTTGGGACCAAGCCGTCCAGCCTCCCTGGCTCCAGCAGGGGAAAAGAGCAACCTAGAGCTATAGAGATGGCTGCCACGCTTCCCCCACCCATGCAGCTTAGCGTGTTAGGGAGCTATTAGTCCCAGTGATGGCTGCTGCCCCTCCCCCAAGGAGCTCAAATGGCTTAGACAATAGGCAGTCACAGCTGGTCGGTCACCCTTCCCCCAGGGAACCCGGCAGCCTTAAGTGCATTCTAGCTGACAGGCTGTTGAGAATCTGTGTGGCTCTGGGGTTGGGACCTTAGGCCCCGGTGTGAGTTCATGACTGGAATCTTCCAATTTGTGGGCTGCACAGTTCGATGGGAAAAGCAGTTTCCCCTGCTGCATAGCACGCTCACTTACCACCTCCCTTGGCTGGGGGGTAGGGGCTACCCTCCCCTGTGTGGCTCTCAGGTGGGTCTCCACACCACATTGCTCTTCCTTCCTCTCTTTGGGTCACACCAGCTGCCTAGTCACTTCTGATGAGAGAACCTGGACACCTCGGTTGCCGGTGCAGGATTCACACATTATTTTGGTAACTTTTCAATGGGCACCTGAGATCGCCACTGCTTCTAGTCAGCCCAGGATTGTTTTATAAAGATAAGTGTGTAAAAATGTCCTTAAATACCCCAGAGACACACTAGCTATCTTACCAGAATTAAATATTTCTTATGTAATTTGACATTATGTTTTTTCCAGACATAACAAGAGTGTAAAATGACACCATTTTAACTGTCAAGAAACACAGAAGCATCATACTTATATTTCAGTCCTACCATTTTGTCACTTCTCCCTTTTTCTGAGAATTTGATGGGCAAAATTAGGAAGCTCCATTCCTTAGTTTTCAACCTATCCACCATAACTCGGATTTAGGCTTTTCTGAATAAATGGCTTTGAGCAGTAAGTTTTGATCTCTTTAAACAATAATCATTTGCTTCAGTGTCCTGAAAGCAGGATGGACTGGAAGAGACAGGTGTACCAGCAATCCCAAACAAGGAGAATGGTGGTTGGGTGACATCCTAAAGTTTTCTTATCTCTTTCAATGACCACTCTCCAGAATAACACTTGTCAGTAAAGACATAAGACCCCTTTTTCTCCTGACTCACCCAACCCTATGTAAAAATAAATAAATAAATAAATAAATCCCTCCAAAACATGATAGGGAAGCCCACAAACAAAAAAGGATCCTTTATTTTAGTCATCTCATTATTTGGCTTCCAAAGAATCCAATGGATCTCAGTAAAGGCTTAAATGGCTTCCAAATGATGGGATGTCCGAAAGAAGGTGATGTATTGGAGGGCCATCAGCGGTTCATGAAAACTCTGCAAGTTTGCAGAACTGATCCGGGGCTTGAGGAGGCTCTAAGGCAGGAATGTCCAATCTTTTTGCTTCCCCGGGCAACACATAAAAGAAACTAACACTAATGATAGCTGATGAGCTTAAAAAAAAAAAAAAGTATCATAAAAAATTTTTGTAATGTTTTAAGAAAGCTTATGAATTTGTGTTGGACCATATTCAAAGCTGTCCTGGGCCATATGTGGCCTGTAGGCCGTGGGTTGGACAAGCTTGCTCTAAGGCAACTCTGGAGAGCCAGGGCTCAGGGTGCCTCATTATAAGGCAGGGACGGTCTGTCACAGAACTTTTCCTGGACTGGGTCACCATCATTCATTCCTTCTGCTTTTTTGTCACTTGCTCAAGCTTTAAACTCTTGGACAGAAAGCCCGAATACCTGAGTTTAAGTAATATAACTGTTCAGCCTAGTCCAGCTTTCTAATTGATTCTTTTGGTTATAAGGACTCTATCAAGTTCTTCTTTTTAAAGGCAAAAGCTAAAGTTTTGTACTTTTGTTTCAGTTGCCTTTTATTTCAGTGTTTTGTTTGCCATCAGTATGCTTAAACATTTATTTTGTTGGATCAATAAGCTTGCAGATAATGAATTGGAAAGGTGTGTGTTCAATGATAATAAATAATCCATTACTAATTAATTCTCCTGAATTAGAATTCATTTATTGATGTTAGAAGTAAGAGTTTTTGCCAGTCACTAAAGATAAAGTAGTTCTCTAAAAGAATAGGAATAAAAATATGTCACTCTTTATAGTTTTTTAACCACTTTTTTCAAATGATTATGGATAGCAAAAAATAGTATTTCACTGGTTCACATAATCTTCTATTAAAAGAGCTGATTTGAAAATACCAAAAAAAAAAAAAAAAGTGGTGGGAGGATTACTTAAAGCCAGGAGTTTGAGACCAGTCTAAGCAGCAAAGCAAGACATCATCTCTTCAAAAAAATAAAAATAAAAAAACATTAGCCAGACACAGCTACTTGGGAGGCTAAGGTGGGAAGATCACTTGAGCCCAGAAGTTTAAGGTTGCAGTAAGCTATGATTGCATGACTGCACTTCAGTCTGGGCAACAGAGCAAAACAAAAAGAAAAAAGAAAGAAAAAGAGAAAAAGGAAGAGAGAGAAAGAGAGAAAGAAAGGAAGGAGGGAAAGAAAAGGAAAAAGAAGAAAGGGAAAGAAAGAAAAGAACAGGGAGGAGAGAGGGAAAGAGAGAAAGAAGGAAAGAAAAAAAGAAAAGAAAAGAAAGAAAGAAAAAATATTATAGCATAACATCTTCAAGCTTCTGTCTAGCACCACTCATGCGATTTTAGGCAACATGAGGCTGGAGACATGTTTTAGCTTCAAGCACAACACTCCTTGCTGTACAACAAATAGTAAATTGTCCTAAATTGAATTGACCCTAAAATGCTGAACCAAGAGAAAATACTGTTTTTCTGTGGTTCCTCAATGCAGTTCTGAAAGAAGTATTCGTTTGGGATCAAGTATAACTTCCCACTTGTTCCTTGTCCAACACCGGGCTCTCAGAGTTAAAGTAAAAATGCCAGGATTATTCCTTCTGATTCCCCTTCATCAGCACTAGACTTAATTATTTACAAGTAATTTGTTGGAATGTCAGTGTTTAAGTTTTAAAGCTAGTGATTATCAGTGATTTAATATATAATAATGTCTAATACCAACAAAGGAGTAAAATGTATAAGCTATTTGACCCCCTGTTTTTCTTTTTCGCTTTCTTTTTTTTTTTTTTTTTGAGACGGAGTCTCGCTCTGTGGTCCAGGCTGGAGTGCAGTGGTGCGATCTTGGCTCACTGCAACCTCTGCCTCCCCGGTTCAAGCGATTCTCCTGCCTCAGCCTCCCAAGTAGTTGGGACTACAGGTGTGTGCCACCACACGTGGCTAATTTTTTTGTATTTTTAGTAGAGACGTGGTTTCACAGTGTTAGCCAGGATAGTCTTGATCTCCTGACCTCGCGATCTGCCTACCTCGGCCTCCAAAATAAAATGTCAAAAATGTCATGTATTGTCCATGATCTCATTACAATTCACTCTCTTACTTTCTCTTTACTGTTAGTATTAAAATTGGCATGAAGCTGGTAGGATCCACTATTCAGTGTGTTTTGTAGAGAAGGCCATAGAAGGAGTCCTACAATTGTTATGTCTGAAGAACTTGTCCTCCGGATCTCTCCCACCTCTCCTTGGCCAGGCAAGAGTGGGGAGCCTGCCACAGTAGCATTTCTAGCTAACCACACAATATTGCAATCGGATAAATAGAAACTCCACTGCCTTTTACCCATCGTCCTCTATGACTTTCAGTACTTTCCAAATGGTATGGACTATGAAAAAAAAAAAAAAATAACAAATGTGGTCACATCTGACACAGGTGGAATGGGAGGGAGCTTTATTTATTAAATAAGAATATATTAAAATGTGTTAAATATCTTTTAATTTGAACATTAAATTTTGTCAGCCTGTAGCATGTCAATTCAACATATCTGTTAAAAATGAGATTTTTAGGAGCTTGCCTGATGTGTAATTCTAAGAAAGAGGTTGCGAACAGTGTTCCTTCTCAGAAGCATGTCCTCTGTAATCATATTGTTATCTGGACTAAAGACAGAGGCCTAGTGCTGGGACTTCACATTTTTATTTTGGCATTTTAAAGGCTGCATATGTCTTCTCCCTGTCAGACTCTTCTCCATTTCCTTTTACTCTGCCTCCTGGTTTTCTTTCTTCTGTCACATCTCCTTAGACAAAGTTCCACTTCTCATTTCCATGAATCCTTGGTCTAACATCAGTTAAACATTCTCTACAGTGCCTGGGGCTCTTTGGAAAAGAGCTGTTATAGAAATCTAATGAATAAATAAAAGACTAGCTCATACCTCAGGTCCTTGTGTTGCCTAGTGCTGATGAAGTTAGCAATTTTCTAGGATTTGAATAAGTATATTACTGAAATGTAGACTATGAAACAGAGTAAACTTCATTTAAATGAGGAGAGGCTACTTTGGGGTAATTTCATCCACAGTAAGGGCCTAATCACATCTTCTGTTTATTTTTTCTTCTTAGTAAGGTATATGTGCCCAATTCTAGGTCTAATATTGTTGTTCTTAAGACATTAAAATGTATTTTATAGACCTTCATTCACTCTTTCTGCGTTGCACAGAAAATATATTTTTCTGTTGGCAAAACACACACATAGTTAGGAAGCCTGTGTGTTTATGTAATTATATTTGGGTTTCTGGTGAAATCCTCTAAGGACACTTGATTGATTTAAAATAAATAGAAGATCATTTGTAAGCTTAAGGGAGGCTTAGAGAGTTAGATTCAGTGGTGTACTGAGCACTGACTCTAGTATTATTACAAAAAGAACATAGTCATTGCAATATTTCAACTTTGTTGATCCCTTAATATCAGAAATTCTCCACTTAAACATATATTCTGATGTCAAAAGATTAGAAAGAACCCATTCCCCCCCCCCAATTTTGTCCCAACACACAAGGCCTTTTAATCACCCTAGCACAGGACAGTGATCTCTTTGGAAAATGACAATTTAGTTCATGCCTGCTTCTTTCCGCTGGTGCTGGAGCAATATAGGGAGAATGGTGCAAATTGCACTCTGTGAAATAATGAAGCAAGTAATGTCTCTTCAAATGGGAGTGAGCATATTTACATCTGGAAATATGTTCTATATGAATGCTTTTATTGTGCAAAAATAATTCACTGACATGGAGATAATGCAGAGTAGAGAGTGGAGGAATAGGGAGGATTTTATAAACATTCCCATTGAGACAGTTTTCCTGAAATGAATCAGGCTTGGTCTTCTAAGCTATATGGATGATGTATTTTATTGGCTTCACTGTCATTCTAATAAGATGATTTTGGTCTCAGATGTATCTTTTATTATTTATTTATTTATTTATTTATTTATTTATTTATTTTGGGTAAAGACAGTGTCTCACTCTATCACCCAGGCTGAAGTGCAGTGTGCAGTGGCATGATCATAGCTCAGTACATCCTGGAACTCCTGGCCTCAAGTGATTCTCCTGCTTTCCTCCCTTTTGCCAATGGTATACCAATTTTTTAGCACCAACAGCTCATTACCATATTGGCTATGGACATTTCCAAGAAAGCATCAGAAGCCATTGGTCAATATATTTTTTAAAAACAGATAAAGCTAAGCCATATGTGGGGGCTCATGCCTGTAATCCGAGCACTTTGGGAGGCCAAGGCAGGAGGATTGCTTGAAGTCAGGAGTTTAAGACTAGCCCGGGTGAAAAAAAAGAAACCCTGTCAACAACAATAGCAACAATGACAACACAATTAGCCAGGCATGGTGGTGCACACCTGTAGTTGCAGCTACTAGGGAAGCTAAGGTGAGAGGATCCCTTGAGCCCAGGAGTTGAGGCTAAAATGAGGTATGATCGTGCCACTTACTCCATCTTGGGTGACACAGCAATACCCTATCTCTAAAAAAAAAAAAAAAGAAAAAGTGGGGGCAGGGGAGGCGGCAAAATTTAAAACATTTAAAAAACGGTTTTTTTTTTTTAAATCTCTTGGGAGTTTAAAGTGGGAAACAGAAGCGAAGGAGGCAATTAGTTGGAGTCAGGGTGAAAGGTTGAATATAGAAGTCCTAATATGGTTAGAACATAGTAAGCTATAGCTGGGAGGGATTGATCTAAAACCATGCTAAGCACGAGATATAAGATAGATAATATCAACAAGACAGAGAGTTAGGAAGTTGCAGTTGAACCAGGAATGTAGTTCAGTCACAAGTATCTGATATACTATGATTCCTTCCTTCCTTCCTTCCTTCCTTCCTTCCTTCCTTCCTTCCTTCCTTCCTTCCTTCCTTCCTTCCTTCCTTCCTTCCTTCCTTCCTTCCTCTCTTCTTCTGACGCATAGTTACTCCCCACTTACCGTATCCCAGCAGGCAGACATACAATGACAGACACAGTTGCAGCCATCATTATGAAAGTTTCAGTCAAATGAAGGCGATAGAATAGCACCATAGCCTAGTTCTAACCTTGGCCTTGTTCTAACCTAGTTCTAGTCGTGGGATAAAATTAAGAGAGGATCATAGGTTATACAATATAGACAGTGACACAGAACAAATGTGAAACACCAGAGACAACTGAAAAGCCTCAGAACAACTACTTCCTCCATTGCACTCTCAGCAATCCCAATCCACTCTTAATGCAACATTGTAAACATATAATTTTCCAGAAAGAGGTGGATCATTGCTGTCACATTTTCCCTGTACCCTGAGAGTTCATAATTTACTCTTTAATATCATAAAGAGGCCAAGGTCAGGCTCCTTGGGATCCTGTGCCAGAATTAAACAATTCCTACATTTAGTATAAACCTGATGAATTACTGGAAGTGCACTTAATATCTAAAATAATGTGTGGCACATCGTAGATGATCCTTGTTGCTTCAGCATATTTATGGAATGAATGCATGAATAATGAGGCTCAAAAAGCAAGCAGAAACCAGATCATGCATCTTAGAAGAAGACTGCAGTGTTTCAGCAGAGTGGAAAGCCTCAGGTCATTTCAATAAGCGTATGCATTCTTTGAGGTACATAAGCCATGGAAACTTAAGGGCAAAAATCTCTGAAAATTGTGTTCTTGTTTCTAATTCAAGATTTCAAGAAGTAAAAATGATCCTTTTAAGTGTAATAGGCTTCTTACACCAAGAAATCTACTGTATTAGCCACCTTTCCAAGAGTGCAGGTTGAACCTGAAATTGCCCATTAGAAAGTAAAAATATATTGAATAAACCTTAAATCCAGCTTTTGTCTATTTAGATCCCATTAAGATGGCAACTGAACATTTATCTGGTTAATGCCATCAATGCAGAGTTAGTTTTGGTACTTCAGGCCCACAATTTTTTTCTCTGTCTCCCTCTTTTTTAGAAAGAGGGTCTTGCTCTGTCTCTGTGTTCCCCAGGCTGGAGTATAGTGGTATCATCACCACTCATTGCAGCCTTAAACTTTTGGCCTCAAGTGATCCACCTGCCATGGTCTCCCAAACACTGGAATTACAGGTGTGAGCAACAGGCCTGGCCCTAAAGCACATGTTTTCTATGGTATGTTTTTTAGGTTTTAATTTTCCAGTTAACTATCTCTACTCTCCCCTGTAGTGATTTGGTATGGACATAAATTTGTTTTATTGATGGACAGACAATTCCATCATTGGAAATACGTTGCTAAAGAGAACAATAGTTAGAATAAGCATAACATTTATTAGACACTGGCTGTATTAATCTGTTTTCACAGCCTTTTATATAAATACCTACCTGAGACTGGGTAATTTATAAAGAAAAGAAGTTTAATTGACTCATAGTTCTGCATGGCTGGGGAGGCCTCAGGAAACTTACAATCAAGACAGAAGGTGAAGGGGAAGCAAGGCACGTCTTACAGGTTAGCAGGAGAGAGAGCACATAGGGGAAGCTGCCACTTTGAAACCATCAGACCTCTTGAGAACTCACTATCATGACAACAGCATGGGGGAAACCGCCCCAATGACCCAATCACCTCTCACCAGGTCCCTCCCTTTACACATGGAGATTACAATTCAAGATGAGATTTGGGTGGGGACACAGAGCCAAACCATATCATTCTGCCCCTGGTCCCTCCCAAATCTCATATTCTTCCAACATTTCAAAATACAGTGATGCCTTTCCAACAGTCCCCTAAAGTCTTAACTCATCCAGCATTAATCCAAAAGTTTAAGTTCAAAGTCTCATTTGAGACAAGGCAATTCCCTTCCACCTATGAGCCTGTAAAATGCAAATTAGTTACTTCCAAGATACAATGGGGGTACAGGCACTGGGTAAATGCCCCCATTGCAAAAGGGAAAAATTGGCCAAAAAAGGGGCTACAGGCCTTGTGCAAGTCCAAAACCCAGCAGGAAAGCCACTAAATCTTAATGCTTAAAATCTCCTTTAACTCCATATTTCACATCAAGGGCACACTGATGTGGATGGGCTCCCACAGCCTTGGGCAGCTCTGCCCCTGTGGCTCTGCAGGGTACAGCCCCTGTGGCTGCTTTCACAGGCTGGCATTGAGTGCCTGCAGCTTTTCCAGGTGCACAGTGCAAACTTTTGGTGGATCTACCATTCTGAGATCTGGAGGACAGTGGCTCTCTTCTCACAACTCCAATACGCAGTGCCCCAATGGGGACTCTGTGTGGGGGCTCCAGCCCTACACTTCCTCTCTGTACTGCTGTAGTAGAGGCTCTCCATGAGGGCCGTGCACCTGCAGCAGACCCTCTGCTTGGACATTCAGGCTTTTTCATAAATTCTCTGAAATATAGGTGGAGGTTCCCAAACCTCAATTCTTGCCTTCTGTACACTTGCAAGTGCAACACCACGTGGAAGCCACCAAGGCTTGGGGCTTGCACCCTCTGAAGCAATGGCCCAAACTGTACCTTGGCCCCTTCTAGCCACTGCTGGTGCTGGAGCAGCTGGCACAAAGGGCACCAAGTCCTGAAGCTGCACAGGGCAGCAGTAGGGCCCTGGGCCCAGCCCCCGAAAGCATTGTTCCTCCTAGGCCTCTGGGCCTGTGATGGGAAGGGCTGCTGGGAACATCTCTGACATGACCTGGAGACATTTTCCCAATTGTCTTGATGATTAACATTTGGCTCCTCATTACTTATGCAAATTTCTGCAGCTGGCTTTGAATTTCTCTCCAGAAAACGTGTTTTTCGTTTCTACTGCTGGTCAGGCTGCAAATTTTCCACACTTTTATGCTCTGCTTCCCTTTTAAATGTAAGTTCCAATTTCAGACCATCTCTTTCTTCACACATGAGTATACACTTTTAGAAAAAGTCAGGTGACATTTTAAATGCTCTGCTGCTTAGAAATTTCTTCTGCCAGATACCCTAAATCATCTCTCTCAAGTTCAAAGTTTCACAGATCTCTAGGGCAGGGGTAAAATGCTACCAGTCTCTTTGCTAAAGCATAGCAAGAATGCCTTTACACCATTCTTACTAAGTTGATCATCTCCATCTAAGACCACTTCAGCCTGGACTTCATTGTCCATATCACTATTAGCATTTTGGTCAAAATCATTCAATAAGTCTCTAGGAAGTTCCAAACTTTCACTCATCTTCCTGTCTTCTAGGCCCTCCAACCTACTCCAACCTCTGCCTATTACCAGTTCCAAAGTCACTTCCACATTTTCAGGTATCTTTGTAGAAGTGCCCTACTCTCCTAGTACCAATTTTTTGTATTAATCCATTTTCATACTACTATAAAGAATACTGGCCAGGTGTGGTGGCTCATGCCTGTAATCCCAGCACTTTGGGAAGCTGAGGCGGGTGGATCCTGAGGTTGGGAGTTCAAGACCAGCCTTGCCAAGATGGTGAAACCCTGTCTCTACAAAAAATACAAAAATTAGCCAAGTGTGGAGGCATGCACCTGTAGTCCCAACTACTCAGGAGGCTGAGGCAGAAGAATCAGTTGAACCTGGGAGGCGGAAGTTGCAGTGAGCCGACATTGCGCCACTGCACTCTAGCCTGGGCAACAAGAGTGAGACTCTTTTTTGGTTCTGTGTGACTTTTAGGATGGTTTTTTCCAAGTTCTGTGAAGAATGATGGTGGTATTTTGATGGGAATTGCATTGAATTTGTAGATTGCTTTGGGCAGTATGGTAATTTTCACAATATTGATTCTACACATCCATGAGCATGGGATGTGTTTCTATTTGTCTGTATCATGTGCTTTCTTCCAGCAGTGTTTTGTAGTTTTCTTTGTAGAGGTTTTTCACCTCCTTGGTTACGTATTGTCCTAAGTATTTTATTATTATTATTTTTGCAGCTATTGCCAAAGGGGTTGAGTTCTTGATTTGATTCTCAGCACTGTTGGGTTATAACAGAGTTACTGATTTGTGTACATTAATTTCATATCCTGAAACTTTTCTGAATTTATCCGTTCTAGGAGCTTTTTGGACAAGTCTTCAGGGTTTTCTAGGTATACAGTCATATCATTAGTAAACAGCAACAGTTTGACTTCCTCTTTACCGATTTGGATGCCCTTTCTTTTTTTCTTTTGTCTGATTGCTCTGGCTGTGGCTTCCAGTACTACGTTGAATAGAAGTGGTGAGGGTGAGTGTCCTTGTCTTGTTCCAGTTCTCAGGGGGAATGCTTTTAACTTTTCCCTGTTCAGTATTAGGTTGGCTGTGGGTTTGCCAGAGATACCTTTTATTGCATTAAGGTGTATCCCTTCTATGCCCATTTGCTGAAGGTTTTAATCAAAAATGGTTGCTGGATTTTGTCAAATGCTTTTTGTGTGTCTATTAAGATGATCATGCAATTTTTGTTTTTAATTCTATTTATGTGGTGTATCACATTTATTGACTTGTGTATGGTAAGCCATCCCTGCATCTCTGGTATGAAACCCACTTGAACATGTTATATTTTTGCTATGCTGTTGGATTTGTTTAGCTAGTATTTTGTTAAGGATTTTTGCATCTATATTCTTCAGGGATATCGGTCTGTAGTTTTATTCTTTTGTTATGTCCTTTCATGATTTTGGTATTAGGGTGATACTGGAAGCTACATGCTTTTAAACCATCAGATTGTGTGAGAACTCACAAGAGAACAGCATGAGGAAAACTGCTCCCATGATTTAATCACCTCCCACTATGTCCCTCTCTTGACATGGTGGGATTACAATTCGAGATGAAATTTGAGTGGGGACACAGACCCAAACCATATCACTGTCTGTGTGCCAGTCATATGCCAGGGTGCCATATATGTTTTTATTTAATCCTCTGGACAATCCTAGATGATTACCTTTTGTACATTGTTCAAGGTCAACATTGAGGAAGTGGTGGAAGTGGATTTTGAGTCAAGGCTTTTTGATTTAGGGCCTGAACTCTTTACAGCTCACTGTAGTGGGTTGTATTGAGGCCACCCCAAAAGATGTACATTCAAGTCCTAAACTCCAGTACCTATGACTGGGAACTTGTTTGGAAATAGGGCCTTTGCAGATGTAATTAAAAACAGATCTTAAGATGAAATCATCCTGGACTTAGAGTGGATTCTAAATCCAATGAATGGTTTTTTTATAAAAAGAGAAACACACAGAGAAAAAGGCTTGTGAAGACAGAGCCAGAGATTAGAGTTATGCTACCACAAGCCAAGGAATGCCTGGGGCTATCAGAAGCTGGAAGAGGCATGGAAAAATTCTTCCCCTTTACAGCCTTTGAAGGAAGTGTGTCCCTGTCAACAGCCTGATTTCAGACTTTTGGCCTCCAGTACTGTGAGATAATAAATTCCTGCTTTTTGTTTTTTTTTTTTTTTTAACTTTTATTTTAGGTTTGGGGGTTCATGTGAACATGTGAAGGTTTGTTATACAGGTAAACTTGTGTCATGGGGGTTTGTTGTACAGATTATTTCATCACCCAGGTATTAAGCCCAGTACCCAGTGGTTATCGTTTTTGCTCCTCTCCCTCCTCCTACTCTCCCTCCTTAATTAGACTCCAGTGTCTCCTGTTTCCTTCTTTGTGTTCATAAGTTCTTATCATTTAGCTCCCATTTATAAGTGAGAACATGTAGTATTTGGTTTTCTGTTCCTGCATTAGTTTGCTAAGGATAATAGCCTCCAGCTCCATCCATGTTCTTACAAATGACATAATCCCATATTCTTTTTTATGGATGCATCCTGTTGTTTTTAAGCCACCCATTTTTGGCACATTAAACAGACAACCAATAAATACTGCATGACTGAACAATTGAGTGGATTGCTTGAGGACTCAATGAGTGACAATCAATTCTCTGGGTCAAACCACAGAATTCTAGAAATGTAGTGTTGTGGTTAGATCTTACCAGGTGGGTAAACTGAGCTGTAAAAGAATTGAAGACTGGCCAGGCATGGTGGCTTATGCCTGTAATCCCAGTACTTGGGGAGGCTGAAGCAAAAGGATAGCTTGAAGCCAGGAGTTTGATACCAACCTGGACAGCGTAGTGAGAGCTTGTCTCAAAAATAAATAAATAAATAAATTAATTAATTAATTAAATTAAATAAAAAATTAGCCAGGAGGTTAATGCTGCTGCAGTGAGCTCTGATCATGCCACTGAACAACAGAGAGAGAAACACTGTCAGAAGAAGAAGAAGGAGGAGGAGGAAGAGGAGGAGGAGAGGGGGAGGGGGAGAAGGAGGGGGGAAAGGGGGAGGTGGGAGGAGGAGGGGAGGGAAATAAAAATGGCCTCCCAAGCACTTGGATTACAGGCCCAAGGTCCCAAGGTGAGTTAAGAGTCTAACCTCCTGATCCCCACTCCTTCCCACCCACCACCAGGTACTACTGTAGCTGTTTTCTTAGAGTATAAGTCAGATAAAAGTAATTAAATTTGAGCTGTGTGAGAACTTCATAATGCAGGCAGAGTAGAATAGGCTAGGCATTGCAGCAGCTGAGCTAAAAAATAAAAAAGGTACAATTAAGAATCTTTTAACTCTAGTGTCAGTTGCAAAAACTCTCCCACAGTCTTGAAGGCTGCAGAGTGGGAAGCTGATGTGTCAACCCTTTTCTCTTCTTTGCTTATCTCTGCCAATTTGATATTTTGTTCGTGTAGGGGAGCATGCCTGCCCTGAATGTCTCCACCTATCTGCCTTTGCCCACGCTGTACCCTGCTTTGATTGCCCTCATCTTCGTGTCTGCATCCCACCCTTTTTAAGACTTAGCTCAAATACCAGCTCTCCTTTGACTCCTTGGGCTCTACTCATCTGTGTTCCCCAGCACTTAGAGATTTCAGCACTTCCTGGTTCTTGCTTACTGATGCTGACTTCATGTTGAACTAGCCACAGAAGCCACAGATAAAGTTCTATATAATTTTTCTGAGCCTTACTTTGTGCAATCTTTATTCATTCAATCATACAATCATCAATATTTTGTGAGTAAACGAATACGCTCCAGGTCATGTTCATAATGCTGGGAAATGAAGGAAAAAGACAGCTAGAAATTATATTTGAGATAGGCAGATAATAAGTAAGTAATAGATGTTAGACTATCAAATAGTGACAAGTTTTGTGAAGAACAAGACCAGGGTGGCTAGGGGGATGGGGTCAATGTGATTAAGGGTTCAAAGAAGGGTTCATGGAAGAAAATATGTTTTAAGTGGAATCTGGGTAAAAAAAGCAGAGACTATGTTGAGAAGACCTGAATGAAAAGCACTACCAGCAGGGGGCAGAGCAATGACCCCAGGATGGAGAAATTCTTGGGTTATTCAAGGAAGAGAAGGGCTAGTATAATCAAATGAAAGTGTGATGGGATAAGAGCTACTGCAGATGGGCGGGGCACAGTGGTTCACACCTTAATCCCAGCTCTTTGGGAGGCCGAGGTGGGCGGATTGCTTGAGCTCAGGAGTTCGAGATCAACCTGGGCAACATGATGAAACCCCATCTTTCCAAAAAAACACAAAAACATTTAGCTGGGTGTGGTCGTATGTGCCTATAGTCCCAGCTACTTGGTAGGCTGCAGTGAGAGGATCATCTGAGCCCAGGAGGTCGAGGCCACAGTGAGCTGAGCCATGATCCTGCCATTGCACTCCATCCTGGGTGACAGAACAGGATGCTGTCTCAAAAAAGAAAATTATTGCAGATGATTTTAAAGAGGTAGACAGAGCAGATGCTGAAGGACCTGGTAGGCTGTGGAAAGGATATTGGATTTTATTCTAAAAGTGATGGGAAGCTCTTGGAAAGTTCTAAATAGGGTAGTATCATAATCAGATCTACTTTAAAAAATTGTCACTCTGGCTGCTAAGTGGAGAATGAGTAAGAGGTCAAGAGTGAAAGCAAGGAGACCATCTAGAGACTATTGCAATAGTCTAGGTAAGAGATGATGGCTTCTTGGAGCCAGGGCAAAGCAGTGGAGCTGGAGAATGGGTATCAGATTTGGGATACACTTTGTGGGTAGAACTGACAAGATGGACTGGAGGCTTAGGATACATGGTAAGAAAGGGTCACTTAGGGATTACTCCTAGGGTTTTGTCTCTAGCCATTTAAACTGCTATTTACTGAATGAAGACTAACTCCACACACCTGTGCTGTCATGATCCAAGCAGTCTCAACCCTCAGATTTGTGAAATCTGTTTTTGTGAGGGACTAGAATGTAACTCTAAGTTCATTTAATGACTCTGCCATTTCCCAGCTTTATGTGTCTTTGGGAAAGTCGACTTCTCTATGGCTCAGTTTTTTCAACTAAAACCTGAGGAGCAGTACAGAAGGGTTATTATGGTGAGGATTTAGTGAACTAATCTATGTAAAGTGCTTAGTGTGTTTCCTGGGACATTATGCATTCACAAATGGTAGTATAGTCATTTGCCGTATAACAATGTTTTCATCAAAGGCAGACCACATATACAGCAATGGTGCCATAAGACTATAAATTCAGTGTACCTAAGTGTGCAGTGTTTATAAAGTCTACAGTTGTGTACAGTAATGTCCTAGGCCTTCACCTTCATGCACACACTCACTCACTGACTCGCCCAGAGTAACTCGCAGTTGTGTAAGCTCCAGTCACATTACGTGCCCTATGCAAGTATAACATTTTTTATCTTTTATACTGTGTTTTTACTGTACCTTTTCAATGTTTTGATACGTTTAGATACACAAATACTACTCATTGTGTTACAATTACTTGTAGTATTCAGTATAGGTTTGTAGCCTAAGAGCAAGAGGCTGCACAATATAGCCTAGGTATGTAGCAGACTATACACTCTAGGTTAGTGTAAGTACAGCCTACAATGTTTGCACAATGACAAAATTGCCTAATGATGCATTCCTCAGAATGTATCCCCATCATTAAATAACACATGACTGTAGTACCAGTCATTGCTGTCCATTTTTTTTCTCTCCTTTTCTCGAAGGAGTCTCCCAGCTCTTTAGGATCCCAGTGCCCCCACATTGCTGCTTCTCGTGATAGCTCCGTACTCCCTATTACAGTGCTTCATGTAAACCCCTTCCCTCTCACAGACCTCTGTTGCCCCTTATCAAAGTTTGTTTATCTCATGGCTAGCTCTGTGTCATAGTGTTGACCTTATCAATTCCACTTGTATAACTTTAGAAGAGGCTATCATCTCATTCACCAGCGCAGAAGCTGGAACTTCAGATTTTGATAAGACAAAAATAAATAAATAAATAGCAAATTCTTATGAATTTGGAAACCTGAAGTTTCAAGAATTTAAGAGAGTTGTGTTGGGATAAAGGAATGACTCTCATTTATTATTTTCACTATTTTAAAAAATGGACTATGAATACAACCTTGAACTCCAATGACACCAAAATGGCCCTGTGAACTAGCAAGGCTGTGTGTGTAGTAAGCACTGAATGAATACCTAATGAACTGGTTTGAAATAAATTTTAATAAAGTTTTCAGTATCTCTTTGCACTGCATAATTGAACAATGATCAAAGGATAGGTATGACTACAAATATTCAAACAAGAAGGGAGACTTCATTTGTACTAAGTACTAGGGCAAACTTTATCCTCTTGCTTTACAATTTTAATTTTCTTGAAGCCTTGAGTCAACGTTATTTAATATCATAGACGTAGTTTTTTTGGCATATTCCCCTTGATGAATTACTTATCTGCATAATTTATAATAATTTCTACTCTTATGAAGAATAAATGGTAATTAAATGAGGTTATATCATTTATCATGCCTTTGAGATTTGGTCAGTGTGAGTGACAGTTAAATCTCGTCACTGTAGCTAAAGCTCTGCTTACTGAAATTCCAGCTCAGTTAGCACAGTGGTTTAGTGATTGTACCCCATCTAAGATAATTAGATCATTTCTTGGAAGTCAAATGGGGCTTGGAGCAAAATTGGAAACTCTGAAAATGTTGAGCTCAAAATGTAAATGACTTTTTAGTGATAACTACCAAAAGTGAAGAATGACAGATAAGTGCCTTACCTAATTAGGAAAATTTTTTTTACTGCTATAAAGTCCTCTAGATTTAAAATTAGACTGCTTGTCAGCCTATGGGAATTGGTTAAGTCATGTGGAATTCTAATACAATAGAATCTGGATTTGGGCTTCTATATTTAGCTTCACTCAAATTCAGTCCTTTTTTATTTTTACATACATACGACCCAACTTAGCAACTGGTAATGACTGGGTAGAATGAGAGATATCTAGGGTTTTTCTTAGATTGCAAGAAGGGCCTACAGAATTATCTTTCTCAGCTAATAAATTCTAATGTGGTTGAAACTTGAATTTGACATTTTTAATGGTTAGTAAGATCCACGTGGACAAAGACTAAGCCTGCATGACCCCTCACGACCTCCATAACCTCGGCTTGCCATCTTGAAAACCAAACAATTGTCATGGCAGTTCAAGTCCTTGTCAGAAAGTTTAAACTAATTTAATAACACTTTAAATACATTTTTGTTATCTATCACTACTAATGAAAAAACATTCAATGCACATGTATTGGTTACGATAATGGGTCTTTAGCTTTGTCTTTATTTAGGAAAGACCATCTACTTTAGATGAGGTTGCGATGGTCCTGCATTCTATCACAGAGCTGTGGTGTCAGATCAAATGAATCGTAAATGGAATCATATATGGACGTGTACAGTATGACCTTTTGGAGTCAAGCATTCCCTGCTACATTAATGGCATAATTTAGAATTATTTGGGTTGTTTTATAAAATGCCTCCTTATTTATTAGTCATTTATACTTCACAGTAAGGTAAGCTAGGATTTCAAGATGACAATATGATTATGATAATCAAATAAATACACAGGGTATGATACTATTGTCAGCATATAATATGGTCTTTGTGAAAGCTCTGAATGGACAACATGCAATATTTATTTGATTTGTAATCCCAATTTTTTTTTCAAATGAACAAATCTTGACCACATGGGAATGCCACATAAAGTTTATAAAGACTCTTTTTTAATTTTGGTAACAGAGCTAGTTGTTTTCCATTTTATTCTAATCTAATTATTTTACCTGATATTGGTGATCATTTCCCACCATAAAGAGAAGCTCACATGTCTGAAACAAAAATCTTAAATTTGGTGGCATCATGCAGATGGAAGATGGAAATACTTCTAAAATTGAGGGGCATGGACAGGAATTCCACAAGATGATCTCAGCTTCAGATTGCCAAATGGAGAACACACAAGCCTCAGTTTGAGAGACCAAATTTTATTCTTGAATCAAAGGAATATGCTGTTTGCTCCTTGAACATATTTTATGTTACCTATTCATTTAAAAGATTGGACTAGTATTATTGGATACCCTTAAACTTGGGTACAAAAGTAGTTTTCCTGTACATTAATAATTACTAAACCCTCTCACCTGAGGCATGGATGAACCAGGATGAATAGCAAGAAACTTTTTTTATTTTTTTGAGATGGAGTTTCACTCTTGTTGCCCAGGCTGGAGTGCAGTAGTATAATTTCAGCTCACTGCAACCTCCACCTCCCAGGTTCAAGCAATTCTCTGCCTCAGCCTCCCAAGTAGCTGGGATTACAGGCATGCACCACCATACCTGGTTAATTTTGTATTTTTAGTAGAGACAGGGTTTCTCCATGTTGGTCAGGCTGGTCTCGAATTCCCGACCTCAGGTGATCCACCCACAATGGCCTCCCAAAATGCTGGGATTACAGGTGTGAGCCACTGCACCTGGCCAGAAACAGTTTTAAGAAATAAAGACATGGAAAATATTTATTGGAAATGAACAAAATAAATTTTACATTAAATCATTGGATAATTTCTTCAGTTGAAACACAGTCTGTTTTGTTTTTGTTTTTGTTTTTGTTTTTCTTGGCTGGGTAGCCATATAGATCTTAGTTTCTAAGATTTAGTTTCACCCTGTAATACTTTCATCTAAAGATCTCCAACATCTCATTGACAAAGACACTTTATGCTTCCACTAACACCCTCTTCTTTCCCTGCAGATGTGTATGTATGTGTCTTCTAAATTCTCAATCCTTAATAACTTTGTCAGGCTACTCAACTAGCCAGAAAGGATATCTATTTCCAATTATCTTCTTTATCTCCAACCCTAAATTCCTGGTACCTTCCCGTTACCTTTGCCACCTGGGGCTTCTCAATAAATTCCAACGATTTCAGGCAAGTCAGCAAGGCTCTTGGGCATGCTGCCTTACAGATCAGATTAACCTGGCTCCAAACACTGGCACTGCTACATTTTAGTTTGGGGGCTTTGAACAAGTCACTTTAATCTCCATGTGATATGGTTAGGCTTTGTGTCCCCACCCAAATCTCGTCTTGAATTGTAATCTCCAGGTGTTTAGGAAGAGACCTGGTGGGAAGTGGTTAGATTATTGGGGCAGTTTCCCCCATTGCTGTTCTCCTGATAGTGAGTGAATTCTCATGAGATCTGATGGTTTTATAAATGGTAGTTTTTCCTGCACTGACACATACTCATTCTCGCCTGCCTCCATGTAAGATCTGCTTCTCCTGTGCCTTCCAACATAATTGTAAGTTTTCTGAGGCCTTCCCAGCAATGCAGAACTGTGAGTCAATTAAACTTCTTTCTTTTAGAAATTACCCAGTCACAGGTATTTCTTTATAGCAGTGTGAGAATGGACTAATACACCATGCTTCAATGTCTTCGTCAGTTTAAAATAAAAAAAAAAGGAAATAATAATAATCCCTACTTTATTGTAAAACATCTAAAACACTGAGTATCTGCCTGATAAATTTTAGCTCTTCGTCTAAAAGTGTTTTTATTATTTTTAAGCATTTCCTTGGCCCACCCCAAACTTCACAGTATAGTGGAGCATGTAACAATAATAATGGTAATAATGCCTAACATTTATTGAGGCTTTACAATGTATTAGGCTATTATAAGCATATTAAAAGTACTGACTTAATTTTTACTATTCTTTTAAGTAGTTCTATTACTATTCATATTTATAGATCAGGAAACTGAGCCTCAAAAAAGTTAAAAACTCATCCAAGTTCACATCGTTAGTAAGTGGTGAAGCCAAGAATTAAATCCAGGCAGTCATCTGCTAAGCTGCCCAAGTATACGGTTGTGAAATTCCAGACTAGAAGTCAGCACTCTTGGGTTCAGGCCCCAGATTGGTCACTTGCAAATTACCTTCAGTAATTCACTGGATCTCTCTGCATTTCAGATTCTTCATCTCTAAAATGAGATAAGTGTTCTTTATCTACAGAATGTGATAAAGATCAAATTAGAGAAATCATGAGTACTTGACTAGCATTTGCAAGTAATTACTATTATTATTAACTTCAAATAGTGTTTATGAATGTGTTTTATAAATTCTGGAAGACCTACTTAAACGTAGAGATGCCACTGCTGCTGATCATGATGCTTCCCAAAGGGTTTTGTTCACCACAAAAGATTGAGAAATGAATTAATGCTAAAGTGTTCTTAGGTCTTGGAGGCTTAGGATGCCATACCTATTTTTCTATTTGTATAAATTGAAGGGGTGCAAGTGCAGTTTTGTTACATGGATATATTGCATAGTGGTAAGTCTGGGCTTTTTGAATATCCATCACCTAAATAATGTAACCATTAAGTAATTTTTCATCTCCCACTTCCCTCCCACCCTACCACCCTTTGGAGTCTCCAGTGTCTGTCATTCCACACTCTATGTCCATGTGTGCACATTATTTAGCTCCCACTTTAAGGGAGAACATGAGGCACTTTACTTTTTGTTTCTGAGTTGTTTCACTTAAGATAATGGCCTCCAGTTCCATCCATGTTGCTGCAAAAGACATAATTTCATTCTTTTTTATGGCTAAAGAGTATTCCATTGTGTTTCTATATTTTCTTTATCCAGTCGTCTGTTGATGGGCACTTAGGTTGATTCCATGTTTTTGCTATTGTGAATAGGGCTGCAATAAACATATGAGAGCAGATATCTTTTTCATATAATGATTTATTTTCCTTTGGGTAAATACACAATAGGGGGATTGCTGGATCAAATGTTAGTTTTGTTTTTAGTTCTTTGAGAAATATTAATTCTGTTTTTCCATAGATGTTGTACTAATTTACATTCCCACCAACATTGTACAAATGTTTTCTTTTCTCCACATCCTCACCAACTTCTGTTATTTTTTGACTTTTTAATAATAGTCACTCTGACCGGTGTAAGATGGTATCTCATTGTGATTTTAATTTGCATTTCTCTGATAATTAGTGATGTTGAGCATTTTTTTCATATGCTTGATGGCCATTTATACATCCTCTTTTGAAAAATGTGTATTAATATCCTTTGCCCACTTTTTAATGGGGTTATTGGGTTTTTTTTGTCGCTATTGTGTTGTTTGAGTTATTTGTAGATTCTAGATATTAGTCCTCTGTTGGTCGTATAATTTGTAAATATTTTCTCCCATTCATAGGTTGTCTGTTCACTGTCTTCTTTGTTAATGACATAGTATTTGGGGAGATTCCTTCACTGCACAATTCAATGGCAAGGGCTAGGTTTCCTGAAATCATGCCACTGAAGCCAACATCTTCTCCACCTACTGGAAAAAATTTGTTTGAGTCTTGCTGAGTAGTGTCAAAAGCCAAGATGATGAACAAAGTCTTTCCATGGGGATTTTTTTTTTAATAAATCATTACCACTGCCATGATCCTTTCCCAACCCTAATCTTTGTGACCTATATTCTTGATCCATATCGTTCAATGTGTGCATTGTTTTGGAGATAAAATCCAAAATCCACATCCTGGTCTGGATGGTCAGGCATGGCCCAGTCCCTGTCTCCTGCTTTAGTCATGGCATACTCCTCGTTTTCTGCCCTAGCCATATGTCTTCTTATAAATCCTCCCCATAGGGCCATTGCATATGCTGATCTCACCACCCAGTACATTCTTGACCCTATCCTCTCCCCCTTCTTCTAGTTAAATTAGCTCAAGTGTCCCTTTCTCAGAAAAGCTCCCTTGACCTTTATGATTCATCAGAGCTTATGAGCTTTTTACTGAACCCTAAAAATCTCCTCCCCACAACTCTCAATGCAAGTATACATTCATTGACATGATTACCTGACTAATGTCTCTCCTCCACTAGACTGAATGCTTCAATAAACCTGTCAAAGGGCCAAGACCTTTGTGATCAATGCATATGTGTTTAATGCATGAATGAATGGGAATATTCTTCCACCTTCAGTGATATCTTCTCCAGTCTCATTTAAAAGACAAATAATTGAAGCCAAACTCCCCTGCTTTTCTTCCTCTTGAATATGCTACTTTTTTTTTTTTTTTTTTTTTTCTGGAAAAGGTGGAATTTGAAAAAGTAAAGACAAATCATATAAAACTTTCTAAGGCTTCCTGAAATAGAAACATACAGTAAAAGAAAAGTGATATTTTTCTTCCTTTGTATAGAAAAGTTGAGAGAGGAAAAATATAAAATGATTAAAGAGAAGATAAGTAAATTGAATTACAGTGACTTCCAAGAAGCTGGTAATTGAAACTTCTGTTTATGAAGGAACTGGAACAAGAGGAGCAATAAGTATAATGGGATTGTGAGTTTTGATGAAAAAATGTAAGGAGAAAGAACCAATGTTTCTTTTTCTTCTCTCTTTTTTTTTTTTTTTGCATGGTTTTAAATTTGATTTAACACTGTGTCATAGTTGCTGTTTCTTAGAAGAATGTCTTTCTGGAACTTGCTTATCTTTCCTTTGTGTTAATAATGCCTCGCCAAGAGGTTATTATAGCACACTAGTGTGGGGTGGGGAATTTGGAGTCTGATCTACGTGTACCCTGAATGGTTTTGACACTCACTAGCTATGTGATCCCTGACAAGTTACTTAACGCCTCTAGAACCTACTTTCTTCATCCATTAAATGTATTAAATGGGGATAATATTAGTGCTCATCTCATGGGGTTATTATGATGTGTCAGTGAGATAATGCAGGAACACCTTGACACATTGCCTGACACATAGTAGGCACTTAATAAGTAATAGTTGTCATCATTACTATTGGTGATCCATGGTTATCTTTCAATATTTTAATCTAGGACCTTTGGTTTGCAGGTGACTATATGGATATATTGTTTTAATAATGCTGCAAAGTCTTTCAGAACAGGATCCATGGCTTATGCCCCAGGAAATATACCAGTTAAATTACCTTTCCCTGAATCTGGAATCCTTCACCTTGCTCCTTTATTTACTCTGAATGCCTAAGAGAATCTTCTTTTTCTGGCTTACTTATTGCATACTAAGAGGAGAATTTAAAGAGAGAATCCTAGGTTACTCTAAGTGCTGTGGGTGATTCATCTGAAGATTCACATGCATGTTCACATGGAATTACTTACAGATAGAACATGTTGTCATTATTCAATTAAACAAAAGACTAAGGACAATGCTTCACTCAAAATAATCATGGGATACAGTTGGAAATCACCTCAGAAATCACTCAGTCTACTGTTTCCAAACCTGTCTCAACATAAGAGTCACCTGGAAAGCTTTCAACCAATACAGATTTCTAGGCTGATCCAAATTTACTGAATGTGATTTTCAAGAACCAGGCAAAATGAAGTTCTACACCTCTCCCTGGGTGATTTTAATAATTAGTCAGGGTTGGGAACTGCTAGTTTAAAACAGTTGGCAAATGGGTGTCATCCCACTTCCAACACTATGGATGAAGGGTAGCCCCCAGTGTGTTGGAATGAGAAGCATTCTATCAGGTTTCTGGGTTCAATGAGAAAGTGTACTGTAATCTGTTATTAATGTTTCATATGGTCTTTGTTAGGAGGATGATGGTACCTGTGTCCTGTACTTACCAGTACAGATCTAGTTCAATACCTACATTTTCAAGATGTAGGAAGAGAATCAGAGGGGGAAAAACCTGACTTACTCTCTTAGTTGGCTTTAGCAACTTAACAAACTATTCCAACATTATTGAGTTAAAACAACAACCTTCTATTTACCTATAATTTTATGGGTTGCCTGGGTAAATTTTGTGACCTAGGTTGGCTTGACTTGGGCTGGGTCACCTAGAATAGCCTCATTCACATTCTTGGCAGTTGGAAGAATGGATGGTCCATTGGGCATCATTCACTCAGTCTGGCTATAGGTTTAAATTCAGCATCATCCAGCAGGCTAGCCTGAATTGCTCATACATGACAGAATGGGTCTCAGCAGCCAGACGGAGCAGAGTCCAATGGGCAAGCACTTTTCAAGCCTCTATTTGCATTGTTTTGCTAATGTCCCATTGATTGAACCATGACATGACACTTAGGAGAAATAGATTTACACCTCTTGATGGTGACAACATCACATTACAAATGAGTATGCAAACAGAAGTGAGAGGACTTTGATTATTTTGCCATCTATAGCACTTGTACAAAATCATACATTTTATTTGTAGAAGATCTAGGACTAGAACTCAAGTTGCCTACTTCCCAACTCAAAGAAGAAACAGAAACCAAAAGAAGTGTCATGCACATATAGCCTCTGGTGCACATTTGGATCTTAAAAGTAGGACAGGCTTGGCAGAGCTGAGGCTAGATGGCAGGCATTCAGATTGTAGGATGTAGGACTTGTCATTCCCAGAGATAATTTCAAGGAAGATGTTCAATGGGTCATAACAAACTCAGGATAATTTAAACTGAGGTCATATCTAAGGAGGTTAAGCCTGGTGAGTAGGGTATGGCAACAGGAGAATTTCAGGCTGTGGCTTCTTGGAGCCATAGGGTGACATGATTCCTGGTGGTCCCAAATCCTGCCAGTAACTGGGAGTTTAGAATGGTTTCAGCCTGGAAAATAAGACAGAGACTTTTGAGGTCTATGTAAGTTATTGAGTTGAGGGTAAGTTCCTCTCAGTTGCTTTCAAGGGAGGTGCTTTCTATAGACTACGATGTGAATTGCATATTCTGAAATGCTGATGTGTAACATAGTAGCTCTGGTTTCCTCTTCCAACAAGAGAATTGTAGTGCAATCAAAAACACAAAGCATTGTCTGAGTCAGAGGAATTGAATAAAATCTCTCACAACAATGAAAATAGCCCACAGCCCATTTTCTTCAAGTAGTTTGAATGTAACACAATATGCACTGGTTTGGAAGCTAATACAAATAATAAGAGCTGTCATTTATCAAGCACATACTATGTGCTAGACACCATCCCTAGCACTCACCTCTAAGATTTACAGAGGATTGATTTTTTTGTTGCTGTTTAAACACATTTTCTAGACGAGAGGAGTAAGGCTCAGAGAAGATAATGCAGCTAACTAGTTCATGAAGGCAGTTGGCTGCTAACTCAAGTCTGTCTGATGCCAAATCCTGAGCTCTTTCTTCCAGGGCATCTTTCTTAACTTCAAATGTGCTTTCATGTGGCTCTCTGTGCCTGAATTGGACCATCACCCATGACCATTAATAACCTCTGTAGGGTAAAGTCAACCATTTTCTCTTCAAATATAGACACCTAAGTAGCTTGAAAATATATTACTTTGGCTTTCATTTAGGAGGGCAAATGCACAATATTTTATTAAAATCATGAGTCTTTAAAAAAGTGAAAAGAAAAAGCTAAATAGCATTTTTGCCCAGTTACTTGGAAATCAGGCAATTATCACATGATTACTCAGGCTGGTAATGAAATTAAGATAAAGTTTCATGAAAATAGCATATGCAATTTTACAGCCACAACAGAATTTGTGTAAATAAGAGCAGATGTGTCTGAATCTCTTGGATTTATAAATACAGAAACATTGTTCCTGTGGGGGTAAAACATCATTCTTTACTCTGGATGTGGGAAGAGTATGACTCAGGGCCCTGGTGGTGACAGAGAAGGCGGGGAGTCATAGCTAGGAGGCCCCTGCATTCCTGTAGCTTCCAACGCAGATGCTCTCACCTGGGAGAATATGTATCTTTCCAACAGCAATTATATACACTGGGGAGCTGAGACAAAATGGTGAAATATGTTTCGGGCTCAGCACAGGGATTTTTAAATCTGGATAGCACACTGGTTTTTCTCTCCTAAGAAAAGAAGCAAATTCATACTAACCATGGGTTGAGTTCAAAATACAAGCAAGTTTGCAGCTCCCAACTCTGTATCAAAGGTAGGTTTATAAAGGGCAAACAATTTGTCTAAAAGTGTCCTTTGCCCTTTGCCCACTTGAACTTGTCTCCTTAGAAAAGAGTGGGCAGCTGAGCCATTACCCTTATTCCCTGAAAGGGTCTAAGGAGGAAGAAAGGCAGAGAGAGAGAGAATGAGAGAGTGAGTGAGAGAGAGAGCGCCTTGAGTTTTTGATGTAAAGACCTTCTTTCTTGGAGGCACCAGGAAGAATCTGTTTCCGCTCAGAAAGGCCAAAGTTGTAGCAACTTGTAGTGGTCAAGAGCACAAGTTCAGAACCACCTTGAATGCATTACCTGACAGCTCTATGACTTCTTTTCTCAGCTATGAGATGGCACTTTGTATAGGTGATGCACCATGCTTGCTGGAGTAAGATGAGCCATTATTATGTAGGTGAACCGGGGAAAAAAAAAACTGCTAAAGGTAGAAGTCCTGACCACAGAATCTTCCTGTGCAGGTGCTCTGTCCTCACTGTCTGGAGCCTCCTTCAACTACCTCTTGAACAGGAGCTTGGCAGAAGACCAGAGAAGCTGAGTCATCCTCAAGGAGGAGTTTTTATCACTGCATCCACTATGAGCAGTTCTCTAGTGGAAAAAAACAGGGCTTTAGCATAAGTCCTGAGTACAGGAGTGGGAGAATGGGCACTTGGGTGACTGGTGCTGCTTTCTTTATGTCTCCTACCCCTAAATAAACAAGTCATTTCCCCTTCATTGTGCCTGAAGTTAAGGGGCACTAAGTCAGTGGCAGCTTGGACTTGAGCTGCAGAAAACTAACATAGGTGTCTGCTATTTTGCCTCTGCCTTGCCCAAGAACCATTCTTCAAGAGCCAAGATTTCCATCTGGGCCTTTCCTCAACCCTACAGAGAAACCGTTCAGGAGAGAACACACTTTGGGGAGAATACAAAGTCTAAGATCGCTGTAGATCATAAAGAAGACACAAGTGAGGCTGTTAGTGCTGGTTCCTTCTCATTTCGCCATTAACAGTGAAAGCCCCAGAGCTCAAGCCCTGCTCCTCACATTTAAATCTCTTGTCTGGCCCACTGCCCTAAAATTCAGACTCCTATACAACTGCCTCTTTGAAACCACACTTGGTTGTCTAATAAGAATTTCAAATTTAATATGTCTGAAAACTCCTAACTTCCCATCACTGGTATAATAGTGTGTTCTCACGCTGCTAATAAAGACATACCTAAGACTGGATAATTTATGAAAGAAGTTTAACAGACTCACAGTTTTACATGGCTGGGGAGGCCTCACAATAATGGTGGAAGGCAAATGAGGTGCAAAGGCACATCTTATATGGAGGCAAGCAAGAGAGCTTGTGCAGGGGAATTGCCCTTTATAAAACCATCAGTTCTTGTGAGACTTATTCACTATCATGAGAACAGCATGGGAAAGACCTGTCCCCATGATTCAATTACCTCCCACTGAGTCCCTCCCATGACACATGGGAATTATGGGCACTACCATTCAAGATGAGATTTGGGTGGGGACACAGTCAAACCATATTACCTGGCTCATGCAAATCTGCCCCTCACATAGTACTTACATGTGTTGCTCCCTCCTTCTAGTTGCTCCAGCCAAAAACTTGGAGTCACCCTCAACTCTTCCTTTTCTTTTACTCCCCTCATCTGATCATGTCTTGTTGGTTCTACCTTCAAAATATTTTCCATAATTCTCACTAGCTCCACTATTACCACTGTGGGACAAGCCAATGTTATCTCTCACTCGGATTCTGCAGTAGCTCTCCACCTGGTTCTCCCTTTTTCTATCCCACATCCCCTCATCTATTCTCAACCCAGCAACCAGAATGACAGAATGATCTTTTAACACATACATCAGACCATACCACTTCTCTTTTCTAACTTTCCCATCTCACTTGGAGTAGGAGCCAATGCCTTCACCATTGCCTGCAAATCCCTCACAATCTGCACCTTCCATACATTTCTGGCCTCTTCTATTACTCTCTTCTGCTAACATCCCTTGGCCGTGTTGACCTCTTTGTTCTTCCTGGGTCATAACATCACAGCTTTGCTTCTGGTCCTGGGCCTCTGCACTTACAGTAGCCTATGCCTGGAACACCTTGATATCTTAACTCTTTCAGGTTTTTCCTTAAATGTCACTTTCTCAGAGAATTCTTCTTAAATCTCCATATTTTAAATTGCACCCCCCTTCAGCAATCCTTATCTTCTTTCCCTGCTTTTTAATCACAACACTTACTATCCACCATCTGTGTTTTAATATAATTTATTTTCTCATTTATTATAGCATCTCTCCCTGTCCCCTGAGATTTAAGCTGAGTGAAGGTAGGGCATTTTGTCTTTTTGTTTGTTTATGCTATATTCTTGGCACCTAGAATAGTGCCTGGCACATAGTAGGCATAGTAGACATGTGGCAATTATTTGTTAAATGAATTTTTAAAATTCTATAAAGGATTTGAATTTTTTTAATTCTATACAGTGTCAGTGTTACTGGTGAAAATTTACTGATTTCCAATTCCTGATATATTGCTAGTATGTTTTTCTAATGATATATCTCTATCTGTGATTTTGTAGGTACTAAAACATTCCCAAAGGTTTTATTTGTAGCATGGTTGCCCTGAAATGAGAAACTATGTACATCATGAATTTGGAGTCACGCACATCTAGCCACCAAATTATGGCTCAACTATGTTGATCTTGGGCATTTTACTGTTTCTAGTTTTACCTCAATAAAAGTAAAAAATACAGAAAAAAGTTTAAAAAAAAAGTAAAAAATAAAAATTAAAAATATATATATTCACACTTACATGTGAAGAAACTGAGGCTCAGAGACTTCAAATCACTTGCTCTGTGTGTCACTCTTGGTGGATAGGAGAGCTGAGATTAGAATTCAGATTAAATTTACTCCAACATTGACACCTTGTTTTTCTCAGCACGTTGTAGCACGTTGCCAAGTGTTCTAGGGAATAGAATCTTTTTGAAACCACTAATCAGCCATGGGATCTTTGAACAATACTTTCCCCTTCTGGGTTTCTGTTTCCTTGGCTATATGATCAAGGTGTCCTTTATCCCAACTGAGAATGTCTCCTTTCTTGGAGCAATATTGTATGTGATAGTTTATTTATCTTACTCAAAAGCATTAAGAAGGGACAGAGACTTGCCAAAAGGGATTTGCTATACCTTTATTCCCTATCAAATCCAGTGCTCAGCAATATCTAGAAATTTTGTAAAGCTGTTTTTTTTCCCTAAATTCTTCATGTTCTCAATTGGTCTTGGGCACTAGGGCAGGCAAAGTGGTGTCCATGTGGGAAGTGGGAAACATAGGGTTGCCTTTGACTCTGCAGTTGTGACTGTGAATAGGTAAATGCAGAGGAGCTATCCCAACCCCCTTACTGGTTCCTTCAGGGCAGAAATTGTGGGCCTGCATTCACTGAAACTGCAATTTTTACTATCATTTACAACCTTGAGGGATGACTATGTGACTTTGACTTTCCTCTGTAAAGTCATAAAAACTGAGCAAGTGGATTTTCTAAACCAGGAAGGACTTTGAGCATGGAATTTGTAAAAGCAATGTGTGTATCCTTTTGTAGATATTTGACCTATCTTCAAGTAAAGGGTGTGTAGATTTTATTATGGCTTACTTAAATACAACGGCTTATAGGGTCTGTCTATCCCATTGGTGTCTCAAGAAGAACAGAGACTCCTGGGTCCTTGGAGTGGAAATTTCCCAAGGATATTACAAGGCAAGGCCTAAAATTAACATTATGTGCTCTCTTGACATCTGATAAAATCAGGAAGGCCTCAAATGGCCTCAATGCAAGTTATTCTCCCCACTCTTCTCTTGCAGGTAAAATCCCTTGGCTAAACAATCCTTGTTAAATGGACCAAATGCAGTTCCTGCTTATCACTGAGTAACAGGTTTCAGTTCCCTGTAGTGCATGGAAATCTTCAAACAAGCTAACCACACCTTCCCACCCTCCCACAGAAACCAAGGGTCACCCCACCCTCTTGAAACTACAAAGCCTGCCTCCCACAGCCCCTGGTTCACTCTGTTCTCAATTGCAGCCCATGTGGCCCTGTGTGGCCTATGGTGTCCCCCTCCCCTAGGCTGTGAGTATATACCACTAGTAAACTGCTGTCAATCTACCTGTCCAGTGTCAAGTGATGTGTGTTTGACCATCCCCATAACCCTACGATGGGAATCCCTCCCTCAGTAACAAAGCGAAGAGAAGGCAATCAAAGTAGGTACATTCCATAATACTGGCTTACTAAATATGCCTTTTTAGCACAAGGTAGAATGTTCAAGCTTGACATATGGGTGACTCTGTGCCTTGTTAAGAAACAAATCTCTCTGACTTCAAACTTATAACTTCTCAAACTGTATTTCAATACTGTAAACATCCAGACTTCATGTCATTTAATGACTGTTTTCCTAGCTTTAATTATTTCAGAAATAAAAGTAGCAGGACTAAAGGTTTTACTCAATAGCTTTGAAAAGCACATACTAAACATTAAGAGGCAAGAATCAATTGTGTAAAGTTAATTGATTCTCATTTGTCTGTAACACATTTTAGTTCAAATATTTTTGTTCAGGTTATAATTTCAGTTACTGTGACTGATACACAAGTCATTGTTCTAGATGGTAAGGTAGGCCCAATTCAATCAATAAAAAATACAGAAATTTGAGCAAGTTCACCACTGACTTGCTTAAATTTCTTCTCTGAAAGTCTTACAGGCAGGGCATGGTGGCTCATGCATTGTAATTCCAGCACTTTGGGAGGCTGAGGTAGGTGGATTGCTTGATCCCAGGAGTTCAAGACCAGTCTGGGCAACAAGGCAAAACCCTGTCTCTACAAAAAATACAAAAATAAGCCAGGCATGGTGGTGCATGTCTGTAGTTCCAGCTACTCAGGAGGCTGAGGTGGGAGGATCACTTGAGCCCAGGGACGTCAAGCCCAGTGAGTCGAGGTCGCACCACTGCACTCCAGCCTGAGTGGTAGAGTGAAATGCTGCCTCAAACACAAAACAAAACAAAATGAAAAAAAAAAATCTTACAAAAACTATAGACAGTGTGCTTCAATAATATAGACAAGCCAAGACTTCTTCTGAAGCTCTTACTTTGTCATCAGAAAATGATCAAAGTTTTGATCATTTTCAAATATATACTAATATAGCTGCACTATGCAGCTATATTAGTAATACACTGCTGTGTATCAAATTACCCTCAAACTTAGCAGCCTGAGCCAACAAGTATTTATGATTTCATAGTTTCTGGAGGTCAGGAAACTGGTACTTTTGCATGGTGCCCCTGGCTCAGAATACTTCACAGGCTGCCACCAAGCTGTTAGTCTGGGCTTCAATCATCTTGAGACTATCCTGATGCTGTCAGCATTCACTTTCAAGCTCACTTGAATGGTGGTTGACAGGCTTTAGTCTCTCCAGGCTACTGGTCTGAGAGCCTTGGTTTTTCACCATGTCACATGGTCCTCTCCACAGGGCAGCTCATAACAAAGCAGCTAGCTTTTCCAGCCTGGGAGAGTGATCAAGAGTGAGCAATACAGTCTTCTTATAGCCTAATCCCAGAAGTGACATCCCATCACTTTGCCATATTCTATTCCTTAGAAGCAGGTCACTCAGTTTAACCCACAGTCAAGGTGAGAAGATCATCCAAGAGGGTGAACAGCAGGAGATGGGGACTATTGGGGTCATTTTGGAAGCTATAGCCAAACATGCTTACATTCTGGTACAAATGATGGCATCCTATCCCAGGAATGCGCAACTGCCAGGGCTTTCTCTGGCCACAGGAGTGTGCCTGGCTCACACATAGGACAGACTGGAAGTGCTGGAAAGTTCATGCCACACCTCTAGGAACAGGTCTCAAACAAGGAAGGATGGGAGGAGATGAATGTCTAAGGTCTGCACTGCTCCTCAGTGTTCCTGAGGGCACCTAACTTCAGTTGCCCACAGTGGTCACCTGTGCACAAAAGCACCATTTGTTAGCTTTCTGCCTGCCATATTTTACTTCCTCTCTGTTTTTATTTGGCGCTTCCTGAAATTGCTGTTCCAGCTACTTAATTCTAATCCTTGTCTCATGAACTGCTTATGAGGAAACTAAGAAATTAAACATTACTTACACACTACAGCAATGTTAGAAGAAATTGCCTAACTCTAAGGAATTGAATAGCTGTATAAGTTGTTCTTTCTCTCACTGAACAATTATTTATTGAGCAGATGCTATATGTGTACATACTACTATGCACTGGACACCAAACATTTTACAAAGCCAATTTCTGCACTTCATGGACTGCTTTAAAATGAGGAAAGAATGGGAGTTTTTATTCATTGTTACTTCTTGTGTTGGTTGTAGGCTTGAGAGAAAACTCTGTAGGCTGAAGATATCATGTTTGCTATTAGTTCTACTTTTGCAGTCTAGCTAGCGAGCTAGCTGATATACTCTCTCTGTGTGTGTATGTGTGTGTGTGTGTGTGTGTGTGTGTCTTTATGCCACCTCACACACATCAGACAGGCTCTTTGTGAATGGACAATGTCTGCTTTCTCACACTTGCTTGACTCAAGGTGGCAGAATTTTCCTCAGCTGTTTTAAAAGCACCCAGGCTTGAGCTGAGATGGAGAGGGAGACATTCCAATTCCAAGAGGGTGGTTGCTTGTTGAAAGTGGCAGAGCCTCAGCAATTGTGAAATTGCTTTTTCACCTGTACTTGGTGTCATTACAAAAGATTCCATGTGTGGAGACTCAGATTCATTCGGGACCATTCTACCTCCTTTACAAAGCACTTCAAATATGGGAAAAGGAAGAAAAAAGGGAGAAAACTATTCATGACTCTTGCTGAGAAACGTGATGGCCAACTGTTGTAGGAAAAGTATAAATTTTGGAGTCAGACAGGTTTGGATTAGAAACACAGTGGACCACATTCACACTTCCATGGCTTTAGTAATTCACTTAAATTTGCCAAGCCTGTTTCCTCATCTGTAAAATAGTGATACAGGTTGAGCATGCTCATCGGAGCATTTCAGATTTCAGATTTTCAGATTAGAGATGCTCAACTGGTAAGTATAATGCAAATATTCCAAAATCTGGAAAAATCTGGGATCTGAAACACTTCTGGTCCCAAGTATTTTATAAGACATACTCAGCCTGTAATAATACCTACTTTTCGGGGTTGAGAATTAAATAAAGAATGTGCACAGAGATGTAGGCTGTAACCTTTCCACAGGGGAACTGTCTCTTCAGACTTTTATACATTTAGAAGTGAGTTTAACTGAACTGTGAAATGCCATCCTGTATGTGGCCAGTCATATTACAGCAGCGGCCTTGAAAATAATTTAAAATAGTCTAAAGATGATTTACTTGACTCAGTGTATTACGAATGAATTCAGAATGGAGAGTGGCTTTTAGAAAAAGGAGACACTTCCTGTCATCTTTAAAGTTTTCTGATTTCTGCATGATGAATCACTTATCTGTCTTACACTTTACATCTCGAGCCAGTTTTGACTCCTGGGGACTTGAGTGAACATCTGCTAACTTTGCGTTTCTGTCCCCCACTTCTTCTTCTGGTAGTGGCATCTTAATTTTATTTTGGGGATGCATTTTTCTCCTACTCTCAGACCATAGAATTCAAGTGGAGTTTGTTCTATCCCACTGTCTCTAGGCTGTGAGATTACCCAGGCCTGGTCAGTAAGAGCCACAACAATTAGTAGAGGATAGTTAGGTAAGACTTTTAGCCCAGGATGTCATAGGCCTTACTGAAACTGTTAGAACATGACAATTCTCTTTCCGAGGATAAATGTGAGCTGCTCATGAGTACTCAGATTTTGATGATATAGGTTGAGCTTCTGACTCCAGCTGTCATTGAACCTGATAATTTTCTAGACCTGTAAATCAATGTCACCAAATTCTATTTTATTATTTTTATTTTTTGGTAATTCTGTTTATCTGGATTCTCTTGTTTACAACAAAGAGATTATTGTCATATACCTGGATGATCACAAGGATAATACATAACATTTGTTGAGCACTCATTATGTGCCAGATGTTGTTCTAAGCACTTAACACACTATGTATCTCATTTTATCTTAAAACATCCTATGAAGTACGAACTAATATTAGTCCCACTTTGTAAGTAAGAGAAATCATGTGAGATGTTTTGAAGAAAATTCTGTGTCTACACAGCTAGTAAATGGTAGAGCCAGAACTTGAACCCAAGTCGGTCTGATTTTAGTATTTGTGTTCTTAACCTCTACATTATAATTAATAAAATGGAGCAAAACTCTTCATGTAATGAATAATAAATATTTGGAATTTCATGTATTTTTCCAGGATGTAAGAATTACTCCAAACCACATTCTTTTCCATTCTAGAGGTGATTTCTAATTTTAATTTTCTGAGATCTTCACCTGGAGTAGACTTATGAAAAAGACTGTGGCTAACAGAGTGAGAATATTGGCAACTATAGGCGTCAGTTCACCTATTAGTAGGAAGATGATCCCAGTCAAAGGCTATCCTTGGACCTCAGCAATTTCCTGTGTCTGTGAAAAGGCAAAGAGGGCTGGGGTGGGGCATTTATGGGAAGACGTGGGCAGCTTGTTGAATTTTAGTGGTTTAAAAGCATTTGCTTTACAATATTTGGACTAATTGAAATAAAAGGTTTGAGGCTCCTGAGAGTTGACTCATTCCCATCATCCTAATGTAGATGAATCAAGTTCCATTTGGTTGATGGTCTGTACCAAATTTCTCAGTATTGGCTGACAGCCTCGGAAAGATCTGTTCATTTTTACAACATTTCAGTGAGTCATTCCACACACATTGCTGGCATTGGTTACCGTTTCACCGTGAGAGTGAAGGGCTTGGAAGTTCACTGGGGAACAGGAAGCAGGTCAGCAGCACTTTTATCCAGAACAAACTTGGGGCTCAGGGTTCTGGTTTTCACTCCTGAGCTCTGTGTTAATTAGCATAGACATTGTACTCTTGGAAGAATGATACAAATCATATGGTCTCCAGCAGTCAAAGAAAATAGGGTTCTTTTTGATAAATTCAGCTGAATAGTTTTAACAAACTACATATACACACACATGCATGTGTATACATATATATCTACTGAAAAAATAAAGCTACTATGTATAAATAGACATATAATCTACTAAAAAAAGTGCTATGGAATCAGACTGCTCCAGGTTTAAATCACAGCTGAACTATGTTTTGTCTGGCTTTAGGCCACTTAACCTCTTGGAGACTCAATTTCCTCCTTTTTAAAATGTGCATAATTTTTACTTTTTGTGTACTTTTGTGAAAGTTAAAAATCATGTATTCTAAGTGCCAGTACATAGTGGGCACTCAATAAAGCAAAAACTTGTGGTATTTAGATTCTGAAGCTATTTCTGATGCTGCCATTTACTAGTAGTTTGGATTTGGGCAAGTTACTTAGCCTGTCTCACTCTCAGTTTCCTAGTCTATAAAATGGGATCATAATGCTCTGTAGGATTGTTGTGGGATTGCGTGCCATTATTTGTTATTGTAATTATTACCAACAATTATTAATCTGTTCAATTTTGCTGAACACTTTCATATAATGCATGTCAAGCATTTGATAATTCCTAACACATAGTAAATAATGAATAAACATTAGTAGTTATTCATAGGTTATATAACAGAAATTACTATTGAATATTATTGTTCCTAGAGGGTTGATTTATTGTCATCAAAATTCTGTGTCTAGTAACCTAGTAGCCTAGATGCTTTTCTTTTGTTCGAGCAGTAGAAACCTGAGATTGATTGCTGCCTTTCCTTTCAGGGCTTTCAGCAGTGATTGATTGAACTTCACAAGAGTCTAATTAATTCACCACATTCCCCTGAACTTCTCATGAGCTTAAGAAGCCTGGTCTCCCTCCTGGTGTTGCAGAAGTAGGAAAATAACATCAGAAAGAATGGCTAAGGTTGGAAGAATATGTGACCTGGTGCCATGTGATGTCAGCCCATGCTTTTCTATCATGACATTCAGATTTCTGATTCTCAAGAAATTTTCCTGCATTAAGAAAATTCATGACATAGTGCTTTGACTTTTCTAGCTTGCAGCAAATTTTCCTTGGTTGAATATAATCTTGAAGATGCACAATAAAAAAAAAAAACAACAGTCATGATGTTGGAGGTCAGTCCTGTTGATATCAGAAACAACTCATGATAACCACTTTTGGCCAGCTCTGAACTCAGTAATAGACTCGTTGAGACTTTAGGAGACCAAGTAAGAAGTTATGGTGGCTTGAACTAGGATAATGACATTGGCAGTAAGAAAAGAATATGGGGTACATAATATATTTAGGAAAAGTGCTGATGACTTGAATGGTTATGGGAAATGAATAGAGGAGAAAATACGTTGGACACGGGATAGACATTGGTGCCATTTTCTCACATGGGGAAGACCAAGGAAATAATGGGCTCAAGGATGTGGAGAAAATCGAGAGTTCTATTTCTTTTGTGTTAAATTTGATGTGCACAGTGGACATGTAAGTGTAAATTTGAAAGTAGCAGCTGGAGGTACAATTTGGGAGCTCAAGGCATAAGTCTTGGAAGAGGATTTCGTGAACACTACTCCAGCAAGCATGTGTTCTCTAGCATGCTATAATATATTATGGGAGGCTGGGAGTGGTGGCTCATGCCTGGAATCCCAGTAATTTGGGAGGCCGAGGAGGGCGGATCACTTGAGGTCAGGAGTTTGAGAACAGCCTGGCCAGCATGACGAAACCCCGTCTCTACTAAAAATACAAAAAGATTATCTGGACATGGTATCAGGCACCTGTAATCCAAGCTACTCAGGAGGCTGAGGCAGGAGAATTGCTTGACCCCAGGAAGTGGAGGCTGCGGCACCACTGCACTCCAGCTCAGGTGACAGAGAAAGACTTTAAAATAAATAAATAAAAATTTAAAAATTAAAAAAAAAACATGATTTGGAACACAAATAAGGTGAGAGAAAACTTTGATAAAGGAAGAAATAACAAGAAAAGCTAACCAAGAGATTAAGAAATAACCTGAGAACAAGAAGGAGATAATGGAGGAAAGGGGACTAAGTGCTGAACACCTCTTGACTGAGCTTATACAATACGCGTGGCATCGTGCTGCACACTTTTACACACAGTACCTTGTGGAATGCTCACCAGAACATGTATTACTTCTGAGAAAACTGAGGATCTTGGGGTTTTAAGTAACTTATCTGAGTATTATAGCTAGTTCTGTACATACCTAGTTATGTACAGAGCCGAACAAAATCTACCTGATCCTAAAGCCTCCTTTTTAAAATGTTCATAATTTTTACTTTTTGTGTACTTTTGTGAAAGTTAAAAATCATGTATTCTAAGTGTTCAGAATCTGTGTTCAGAATGGATAAAATGTTTGTTCCTCCTTGCCAGTGAAATAATCTAATTTGTTAACAATGAACAAGAAACAAGACTTAAGAAAGAGTCAAGGTTTTTCTGGCTTGTAAGATGCCTGTTCATGGAGCTCACCCACTGGAGGTCATACCCTTGTGTCTGCAAAATACACATCTTACTTGGAGGTAGACGGGGGAAAGAAGAGTGAAAAGAAGGCAGACAGTTCAAGATAGGGACACTTGTTAAAAATATGAAGCAGGGATATTTGAGTTTCTTTAATTATCATGTATCATCTCTATATACTGCATTACTTATTTCTTTTGGTTGTAGCTCCTAAAAACACTCCTTGTCCTTTCCTTGACTATTTTCTAGCAGGCATATAGATTAAAATGGCTTTTCTACAATTCTCTGCCATTAATTATGGTTTACATTCAGTTGCTTAATCATAACCTTTTGTTACCATTCTCTAGCAGTATTTCTCCAGCAATTCATTGGCTTACTTAATTGAAACATCCAAGGGGTAAGCTTCTTTCAGACACAGTTAGATCCAGGAATTTAAGTGCTGTCATCTGGGCTTTGGCTCTGTCCCCAACTCTAGGCTACACACAAATCACTTGACTTTTCTTTTTTTAAGACACGTGTTATGCATGTGATGGTTATGTGGTGTCTGGTATTGCACAGCACTCTTCTTCACGTTTAAGGTGATGGAGGAGGCAAGAGACTATTCTTCTCTGTATATACAGTGATGCTCATAAAAGGGACTCTGATTTTCCCATGTGCCCATCTCTTTGACCATGTCCATGTTCCTACATGCGCATCTCTCCAACCAATCACACAGGAAGATAATTGGCCAGACCTGGGTCGTGTGCTTTCCCCTGTGTGTATGAGGTAGGCAAGTTCCTGGGATTTACAGTTTCATCAGTACCAAATGGAGCAGGAGAGGGCAGTCTCCCAATATAAAAACAACAGAGATACATTTCAATGCTTTGATTGGATGGAGGCCATTGTTGTTATTATTTGCTGTTGCTATCATTGCTGCTATTTTTATTCCACTCAGGGGCAGTATCTGAAGCCACACAATAAACCTGGCAGTAGCAGGAGGTCTCTGTTTTGGTTATTGACATATAAAGAGCCTTCTGTTCTTCCTGTTTTGATGAGAGTTGCATGAACCCTGAGTTCCAAGTAGCTCTGTAATCAGTTTCTGAGATAATATCAAAAGAATGACAAATCAGTTTGGAAAAAAGACCCATTGAAATGTCTGAACAGATTCAATCTTCTCTGACCGAATCATTCAACTTTCTTTTTAAATCCCAGCTTAGTTTTATGGAGAAATCATTCCTTTTCTTCTTGAATCTAGGAAGGCAAATCTGGATTATTATATCTGCAGGATTCAGAGCTCATAATAATTGCTTTCTGATTGTATTTTTTTTGTGTGTGTGAGGTTTCTGTACGACCAACCCACAAACAGGGTGATTAAGTTAAGGCAGAGTTTACAAACTTGATATGCACACCCCTCAAGAATTATAGCTCTTTGGCCTGATGGTATCATTTGTGGGGTATGGACAATATTTTAATAATTTGATTTAGTTGCCAGTATTTTTAAAACAGGTGATTTTACATGTTAGAAATCCAGATTTTTAGCTTGTTAGAAAATGTGGCAACTCTGGGCTTGTGTTCCCACATTCGATAGTCGGCGAGGCCTATTTTTGTTGGGAAACAGAGCAATTAGGAATATATTCTGCTGCAAGTAATAGAGGTTTAAACCACAGGGATATTCATTGCTTGCTCAACAATGAGTCTGGAGATAGGGTTTGTCTGGTTTCCATTCAAGAGATTAACAGTGGCATCTTCTATCAATCATTTGCTGCCATCCTCAATGTATTAGGGGGTTTTTTGCTTATTGGTTTGGTTTGGTTTGTTTTGGTTTTGTTTTGTTTTGTTTTGTTTCTTATCACATCAGTAAGAAGGAAAAGAGGTCATCCACGGGAGTGCTGCAGGAGTGCTCTGGCCAAGCCCAGTGGCTCATGCTTTATAGGGAGACCCCCAGAAACTATTGCTACAGAATAAAAGATGAAATGCTCCTGATTATTGTAAATACAAAATTGCGTGCAGGATTGTGTAAAGACAATGCCAAGTTGGACTGCCAGAATGAACCAACAGCACGTGATGTGCTTCCCCTGCAGAGAGCCTATCAATGGACGTTCAGTCAGGGAGGTTTCACATCACAAGATTCCTGTCCCAGAAAAGCAGATGTTCATAGCTCTGGGAATGGAATGTGACCCTCGTGGAGAGCCTATAAGCAGATGCAAGGGGGGGCACCTGTCCATATGGATAAGATAGGGCTATAAACACCCTCGTCTTGCCACGGCTCTTCTAGGCCTCTTTAGGGTTAAGGCATACTCCCTTCTAGGAAATTCTGATCTAACCGGTTGTCTAACTTCACGTCCTGTTTCTATGAATTGTTTGTAACCAGCTTTTGCTGCAACTGTTACTGCTGATTAATATCTTGCTAATCACAGGTTATGGAAAGGCTGTGTTCCTGTTTTAAGGCTCTGTTGGAAATTACTGATGCACACACTATACTGTAAATTCTTACCTCTGTATACTGTACTTCTGCATACAGATGCTATGTTAAAGACTTACTTCATCCCCATGTGACCATCTCACCTCATAATCAAATGACCCTAAATCCCTCACTAACCTACCCCTGCCCTCACTAAACTTAATAATAAATGCTGGCATATCCAGCGCATTGTTGGCACCGTGGGACCAGAAGGCAGTGACCCCCCGCCGGACTCAGATTTCACTATCTTGTGTGTGTCTATTATTTCTCGACCTGCCGATCTGCCTGGGAACAAACAGAGCCCCATTGCATTGCGGGCAGCTAGTCAGATCCCGCAATATCTGGCACCCAACGTGGCACCCGCAATGCAATGGGGCTCTCTTTGTTCCCAGGCAGATCGGCAGGTCGAGAAATAATAGACACACAGAAGATAGTGAAATCTGAGTCCGCGGGGGGGTCACTGCCTTCTGGTCCCACGGTGCCAACAATGCGCTGGATATGCCAGCATTTATTATTAAGTTTAGTGAGGGCAGGGGTAGGTTAGTGAGGGATTTAGGGTCATTTGATTATGAGGTGAGATGGTCACATGGGGATGAAGTAAGTCTTTAACATAGCATCTGTATGCAGAAGTACAGTGTACAGAGGTAAGAATTTACAATATAGTGTGTGCATCAGTAATTTCCAACAGAGCCTTAAAACAGGAACACAGCCTTTCCATAACCTATGATTAGCAAGATATTAATCAGCAGTAACAGTTGCAGCAAGAGCTGTTTACAAACAATTCATAGAAACAGGACGTAAAGTTAGACAACCGGTTAGTCCAGAATTTCCTAGAAGGGGGAGTATGCCTTAACCCTAAAGAGGCCTAGAAGAGCCGTGGCAAGATGAGGACGTTTATAGCCCTATCTTATCCATATGGACAGGCGCCCCCCTTGCATCCGCTTATAGGCTCTCCATGAGGGTTGCATTCCATTCCCAGAGCTATGAACATCTGCTTTTCTGGGATAGGAATCCTGGTGATGTGAAACCTCCCTGACTGCACGTCCACTGATAGGCTCTCTGCAGGGGAAGCACATCACGTGCTGTTGGTTCATTCTGGCAGTCCAACCTGGCATTGTCTTTACACAATCCTGCATGCAATTTTGTATTTACAATAATCAGGAGCATTTCATCCTTTATTCCATAGCAAGTTTCAGGGGGTCTCCCTGCATCTCCCCCTTTTCTCTGATTTAAATGAACCATAGCAATCATAGCTTGGTGCTGATTATGATTGGATTGAAGAATATTTTTTCCAATTTTACACATGAACAATAAACCAACAGCACAAATTATACATACAACAAGGGTCCCGCAATAATGCCTGTAATCCTAGCACGTTGGGAGGCTGAAGCAGGGGTGGATGGCTTGAGCTCGGGAGTTCAAGACCAGCCTGGGCAACATGGTGAAATCTTGTCTTTACCAAAAATATACCAAAAAAGCCTCAAAAACCTTTAGTTGGGCTAAAGTTTAGTGTGCACCTGTAGTCCCAGCTACTTGGGAAGCTGAGGTGGGAGAATTGCTTGAGCCTGGGAAATAAAGGGTGTAGTGAGCTGTGATCGCGCCACTGCACTCTTGACTGGGTGACAGAGTAAGACCTTGTCAAAAAAAAAAAAAAAGACAAAAAACAAACAAAAAAAACGTGGGGGTGCTCCTTGTCCATCTATTCTTTTATTTTTCAGGAAGAGAAATTTTCCCTAGAAGTAACGTCTGGTCTTTCCTTTGTTCTCACTGGCCAGAGCTACGACAGATGGACACCCCTAGCTGTCAGCAAAAGATAATGGAATTACCCATGATTTGTTTACACTAGTGCTGATCTATCCCCTGGGGTTGGGAACACTATCACCTGAATAAAATCAGGACTGTGTTAGTAAGTCAGGAATAACTTGTGGATGGGTAGGCAACAGTGCCTGCCACAGCAATTGCCTTTCCATTTCCCCATGGTCCTCTCCACTCCCTGTGGTCTGACCCCAGCCACCTCCACTCATTTACCTCACCTGAATGACTCTTGTAGGTGTTTGTGTTTATGACTGTAGGCCCAGAATAACCTTGATCACTTTCCTAATTCTGACCTGATGCTGGCAAAACAAGATGCCCAATTTGTTGAGTCAGGAGAACCTTGATTCTAAGACTCCATTGAACATTACTAGCTATGTAACCAGGGACATTGCAAACACTTACTGTGATTTACTTAAATGTGTGATGTTAAGATTCCTAGAATTAGGCAATTAGTGCTTGGTATCTAGATACTTTGTCCCTTTTTACTGTTAAAACCTTCAAAATTATTTATGAAAAAGAACGTTTTCCTTGTATACTCTAGAATATTATTTTAGCATATAGGAATTTTTTCTCTATCCAAAAGCTTGCTTTCTGCTCTCCATTTAATTTCTCAGGTTAGAAGGATCAGAAGCAAAGAAAACAAGAGAGAAAGAGAAAATTATATGTTATGTTTTGGGGGGGGGTTGGTTTTGTTTTTAAAACAAGTTTAGGATTCAATAGATAATTTGGAATATAAAAGATGTCAGTGAGAAAGGTGGTCAAATGTTTACTAGGTTTTAAATTAATTTCCTTGCTCTGAAAATAGAATTAAACCTCAGATTTTATTTGTTGGTAATCAATTATGTAACATGAACAATTATGGGTAGTGTCTTTCTTTAGTTACATAAGATATATTATTCGTAGGACCACATGATTTTTCTCCCATTTTTGTTTTAATATCTCATTGTCTGTTTAAAATATTTTCACATATCCACATAGTAAAACTCATAATAGTAGCTAACTGACATTTAAGCAATGAGTGTTTACTGTATGTCAGATTCAATGCATGCTATGTAGTAAGTACTCAATAAATAGTTATTAATGTAATACAAAAGAAATCAAGATGAGTAAAAGAATGGGATCTAACCCTTCCACATTGACATAAATGAGAACTCAGAAAGGCAGTGTAGTATGTTGGAAAATGGGTATTAGAATCAGATTGCCCTGGATTTGAATCTCAATTTTGCCACCTGCTAATTGTATGACTTCAGGTCAGTCATCTAACTTTTTAAATAGGAAAACAGAACCCACCCCCCGAAACTGTGTAAGAATTGAAACAAATCATGAATCTCAAGTCCTTAGTCTAGTGCCTTGCACAAGGTCAGGGCTCAACTGGCATAGGCTGTTGTTGTTCATCTGTCAATTTATGTTTAATTATTAACAATTATTGTTCGATAAGGCTGCATAACAAGTCACCCCACAACTCAGTGACTTGCAATAATAAACATTTAGTTTACTTTTCCAGGGGTTGAAGTTAAGCAGAGATAGCTCTGCATCCTGCTGTGCACGGGCTGGGCTTGGTTCACTCAAGGTTGTGGGTTTGGTTCAGTTCTGCTCACAGTCTTTGGGTCAGTGTCTACCTGGGAATGTTCCTCTCTTGATGAATGGCAGGAGACCAAGACAGCAAGCCAACACATGAAAACATCAGGGAGGCCTCTACTTCTGTCACCACCACATTTTATTGGAGAAGTGAGTTACATAGTCAGGTCCAAAGTCGTTGGGGCAGGGAAGTGTTCCACTTAAAGTAGGGTGAGAGGAAGGTGGTAATTATTTGCTGAAAATACTCTCATTTATCATAATTTGAAATTTTGCCATCCAAGTGGAACAATATTTTGTGTCCACTCAACTATCTCAATTACATTTCTTTTTGCTTTACAGTGTCACCACCCCTCCCCTCAATACTACAGATATATGTATTTCTATATATTTTCCCCATGTGTTAATGGCTTTCAGTTGCCTTGAATTAACTCATAAGGCAATGGTAATAATGTGTTTCATCTTCCCAGGGGTATTTGTATTTTAAATAAAGATCTAATGCAAGGAGAATGGGTAACTTCAAGGACTGAATGAGTAATGCTGCTATGTTTTGGTGCTATGACACCTGAGTGTAGAGGTGGAGAGAACTTTTGATCATCATCCTAATTAATAAAACCCAAGGCTGTGTGGAAGGGCTCAGTAATAGATCAAGTACATCTCCACAGATAAAAAGATACTCTTCTATAGTGTTGCCAAAGAGGTAAAATGCTTACTAGTAAATTTCCCTCTTGCTAAATCTGCAGGGCCTCTTGGGCTGAGAAGAGTCCTTGAGAGGAATATTTATTTGATGTCTTTTGGTTCCTTATTTAACTGGAGTCACATATCTTCCCTGAGGCCACTTATAAACTGTACCACATTCCTATTGAATACACATTCTGTATATAGACAGGCTCTGGGTTTGAGTTAGCATTTGTAACTTCTCATTATGAACTTGGGAGAGTATTTCCCACGAAAATGAATGGGAAATCCTGCCACCAAATAGCTGTTATCAGTTAGTGTTTTTACGATACTATTGTGTTAATTTATTAGCAGTAATATAGACTTCACCATGAATGTGTTTTCCATACTTTAAAGCCAACCGTCTGATGAGAACAAGCAATCGTGAGACTATTATTTATTTTTTACACACTACCTCCATTTCTGCAGCTTCAATGTGTTTCCTAGGAAACTCTACATTATCATTGTGGAATGATTGCTTCAGTGAATTGAACTAATTGGTCTTGTATTTACCCTGAAGTTTTAAGTCACTCAGAGGATTATATCATTTCATGTACAGCATTCTGTAGCTCGGTTATGTTTGAATTACTTTGTTGCAAACGTTAATATGGTTTTTTTTTGTTTGTCACAAAGCAAGGTTCTGTTTCATGAACATTCCTTCTAAAAGTTTACTATCTGAGTCTCCAATTTTTTGTCAAGTCTGTGTTAGATCCTTGGTGCATATGGATTTAGCATTTCAGTTGTTTATTTGTAAGTGACTGGGAAGGCTGACGCCATAAAGAAATTTTTAATTTTGTTAAGACACAAACATGCATTGTGTTGGGGAAGGAGCCACCTACTTAGTAAGGGAGGCTCGCTGAACACCCAGTACTGTGTATATATTTCAAGGTACTTTGCTGTTCTCTACACACCTTTGAGAAAAAAAATAGTTCCCTAATGTAATTATTTTCAAGAGTTTTTTTGAAAAAAGTAATATGTAATATGTATTAAGCATTTATGAAATACCAGTTTATTAAGTGTTTTAAATGAATTAGCACATAAAAATATTGTCATTACCCCATTTTACAGATGAGGGAAGTCATACAAACAAGGCTTATGAAAGTGAGATCTTCTCAAGTTCACGCAGTACTAAGTGTCAGAGCCAGGATTTGAATCTGGGAAATCTGACTCCAGAGCCCAGCTCATTATCTACTCCTCTCCCCATATACCCTCCAGCACTGGCGGGGGACATGAAAAGGTTTGCAAAATTGGGAGTTATTTTCTGGACATGACATGTATTGGAGACATCAAAGAAGGGAAGGTTATATTCAGCAGTGAGTTAGATCTCTACATTCTCTATTATGAAAACAAGAAAAAGTGATCTGTGAAATTGCTTCAGTGAGTGTTCCAGCAAATATTAATTCTAATGGCTTTATAAATTACTTTTAGTCCCATATTTATAGAATCATTAAAGACTGAGGGGATTATTTATAGTTTACCAGTTATTGTTTTTTTCATTTTGTGGGGAAGATATAATTTGAAGAGATATATTTGATAGTTTGGTGGTTTACAAAGGCCTTGGAATATATCCAGCTGGACACCAAGGACTGTTATATTGCCATTATTATTTTTAGTCTTAAACTGTTGGGTTTACCTGCACAGAGGTGACTAGAGATGTAAAATACCTAACATGGAGAATATAACATCAAGTTCTTAGCATATAACAATTGGTCTTGTATTAGAACTCAGAGAGTCACAATTTGATCTTCAAACCCAAGTCTTTAACCACCATATGCACTAGTAGAGGCAGAGCAGGTTGGCAGGGCTGCTCCTGTGTTTAGAGTTTGGAGGGATAAACAGGAAAGGAAAGCAGAGCTTCAGGTTTGGGGGTGCACAAATCAGTTAGTAGTGACAGGGGGATGAGGAATCATAGTCTCCCAAAATGATGCCCTTCTGCAAGTATTTTAATGTTGGCATGATGGCTATGATGGCATTAAAGAAAATATTTTAGGCAAGACAGCAAAGCAGCAAGACCATGAGATAGTGACATGAAGTGGTCGAATGCTGGTACCCTTTTAAAAAACCTGTTACTCAGTAATCATTAATCATTTTTCAATACCTCTAGCCTGGTCCTGAGACTCTGCTGTATGGTTCCCCTTGATCTGGCTCCTGTACCTAATTTTCTTCTGGAGAATTTATCCGCCATTGCATACCATCTTGGTAACTCACATTCCAGATATCCTGCTGTTCCTTTGCCAAAGAGGTGGTTTGTGACCCAAGCTGAATGAGTGATTGTTTCCTGGTATTCCTCATCTTTAATGAGGTGACATGAGGGAGGGCAGCAAAAGCAGTGGAACCGGTTCATCCCAGCAGTGGTGGCTGATGAGTTTGTCAATCTGTTCCTGTTTTCAGCCTTCCCAGAGCATCACTGGCCTCTGGTAGCCTTCTGTACAGTTCTTCAGTTTTTCTCTTAATTCTGAGTTTCCCCCAGTCCTGCCAATGAATTACTTTGTGCTTAAATTAGCCAGACTCATCAATATTTATGTTGTTTGAAAACTAAGAATCCTAATGGAAACAGTTGGTTTTGTTACAATGAGATGTCAAAGAATGGATTTAATGATTTTTTTTTAAATATTGAATAAATGATTTCAGAAGAGTACCATCTATCTGAAATTCTCAGGAAAAAAAAAAAAAACAGTAAAGTTGTTTTTACAAACTTTTCAACTATGTGTTTTCTTCTCCAACCCAACTGAGGTCTGTATTGTTGAACTGAAAACAAATTTCTAAACTGATCTCTCCCTGGAGGTTATAGCAGGAAGCAAAGACAAATTTTGAGTGTTTGTCTGAAAGAGCTCTCCTACACACACACACACACACCACACACACACACATTTATCCTCCAATCTCCTTCTCTGAATACTTATTTTGTCTTCTTCCTTATGTATTCATTCAAGAAGTATTTTTATTTTCTTTTTCTCTTCATATCAGGGGACAAAGCACTGAAGTTACTATTTATTCTGAGTTCTTCTGAAAACCCATTAATCATTTTGGAAGGTAATCAATAGAATGCAAAATGGGATGATCTCCATGGCGATCAGATTGCCATAAATAGACATACTCTGCAATTATCATCAGAATGATTTGTTATCATTTGAAAGTAGATAAAGAAGGGAGACGCAGTTCTGCCTCAACATCTAAATCCCAAGAAGCAGTTTTCTATCTATTCTTTAAGTACATCTTTGGGTCTGGCTGTTCTTTCCTGGGCTTTTTCCACTTTTTTCTTCTTTCTATTCTGCCAAACAGCTAATCATGCTTGAATGCATTCTGCATGATAAACCCACTCTTTGCACTTTCTATGACTATTTTAGTACAATAACATTTTAATATTAGTTTGTTTCTTCCCCACTTCCTTTTTGGAATAATTGTTTAACATGATTTGGGCTGAGAACTTTTTCCAGAGTTAATGGTAATAATAATAATTGCAATGGTAATAAGGCCTTCAGCTTCTGCTTGATAGCTGAGGGCATGTGCGCTTCTTTGTGTGTTAGAGATATTGAGGAATCTATTCTAATGTAAGCCTTGGCTTGATTCTTTAGATACTTGACTGGAAGGAATTCTTTGGTTATGTAATCTGAGGGCAATTGTCAGCACTTAATCTTTCTAAGAACTATGTTAAACACAGCACATAACCACATGACTTTTACAATTAAACATAGAAGGGTGTTCACTTTGGTCTTCTCAAGATGACCCTAATACAAGCATTAAGGTGCTAGTCAGTTACAGAGGAAGTGATGACAAGAAACACTAGGAGAAGAGTGGAATGTGAGATGAGATAGGGAAGAAAGCCAATGAAGGGAACCTCACAAGCCAGTTACCACTGTGGGCAGCCGAAGCTTAATACCTTTGGGTAACTCAGAGACCATGGAGAACATTTCTCACATCTCTCAATGGAAAGGAAAATAGTAGGCATTGGTTGAAGGCTATCTTAGGGGCATTCACTGTCCAGTCTTTCACCTGGACCTGCATGGGCCAAATGTGCTCCCATGGCCAGGAAAAAACCCCAGGCAGAGAGGCACATGTGTTCACAGTAACACTCTCCATTATGAAGAGATTGATACTACAGGGATGTGGGCAGGGCACCAAGAGCATCTGCTATAATATGTCATATGCCCATAAGGAATCATCCATCCACATTGCAAATCCCAACTTGGAGGAAGTGGGTGCTTTATGAAAAGGCAGGATTCAATGCTGCTTATGTAGTATGTTTTGAAGGGTAAGGTATTGCTCCAAGATTTCTCTATTTTAGGAGAGACTCAGTGGTTCCAGAAATGTAGCCTCTAGAGAATAATCCTTTTGGGTTAAGCCAGAGGAACTCAAAGTAAGATCCTCTGACCATCTTCATCAAAATCACCTAGGAAAGCTTTATAAAATTCAGGTTCCTGGATCTTTCTTCAGACCTGTTGAGTTAGATCTCTGGATTTGGAGTTGGGTGACAGAAATCAGCTCCAAGCAATTTTAATGAACAACTTCTTAAGTGTGAAAATACTGGCATATTTTCCCTCTCCCTGATGACCTTAACATTTTAAAAATGAAAATACAGTTTGTTTTTTCTATTACAATATTAATACATTTATAAAATATGCCTTTTAAGGCATTGCTTTATTTTTGTATTTATATTTTTATAGATGTATAATGGTTGTACACATTTTGGGGGTGATATTTTGATACCTGTATACAATATGTGATAATCAAATCAGAGTAAATGAGATATCCAGTGCTCCAAATATTTGTCTTTTCTTTGCATTGGGAATATTACAATTCTTTTATTATAGCAATTTTGAAATATACAACAAACTGTTTTTACTATAATTTCTCTACTGTACTATCAAATACTAGAACTTATTTCTTCTAGCTATCTGTATGTTGGTACCCCTTAAATGCCTGTCTTATTTCACCTCTGTATCTTCTGTGGTTCCCTAGCACAAGCCTGCCAAATAGTGCATGCTTAATAGATGTGAGTCAAATGAGTGAATTCTCATTATAGAAACTAGAATGCAAGGATTCTTGGTGATTGAGTGACTCACACTTTAGTGTGAATAAATTTGTCAACTCTTTTCCTCTAAGGAAAGAGGAACAGATGCAATAATAGAACACTGGGAGCCAGAGGGAAGGAACAGATAAAAATGGAATAAGAATCAGTCTTGCCAGCTACAAGCTTATCCATCTGCAAAATGAGGATGTAGTCAGCACCTGATGTTTTTGCCTGCCTAGTGTCCATTACTTTGCCATTGGACACTTCACTCTGATATTCTTTTGGGAAACTCCTCCTCTATGCAGTCTGCATTTCTTTTGAAGGCCTGACTCAGGCCTGGCCAACCACTTTATTTCATCTCCCTCCTCACATGGAATTGGCGTGAATGAAATGGGCTGTAAGCCAACTGAGAACAATTAGAGTTTAATTCAGATAAGGCATAAAAGAGATTCTTCCTCAAATTCATAGGGAAAGGAAGATGAATGTATGTTGATTTTGCTTAAGTGGTAGGATATAAGCCTGTAGCTGGTTGTGGCCATCTCTATCATGTGAGGAGTGCCTGTTTAAAACCAAAAAAAGAAGAAGCAGCGATGGAGAAAAATGTATGATGTTATCGTTGGAGCTTCTGGATCTATCCATGCCTGAAGCTCCTATAACTGGCATGACTTGCTACTTATATGAACCAACTTTGGTTGTTTATTTTGTCACCTGGAGCCAAGAGTCCTGACTGATAAAATGAGTTTGAAACTAACTGATCTCCAAGGAAGACTATCGCTGAATGGCTATGGTTGTCTGAAAGAGTTGGACCAGAATCCTTGCTCTACCACTTTTTATCTGGGTGAAACTTGTCCTGCTACCTAGGGTCTCTAATCCTTAATTTTCTTATTATTATAAAGAACTTGGAATATAATTGACTCCATTGGCTTGTGAGAATTCTATACATGTCAAGAGTAGCCTAATAGGTACTCATATGTGGTAGAGTTATTCAGTAAGACTCTTTTAGATGTCAGGACTTCCTTGATTTTATTTAAGAAAGACCCCTTAGAAATTCCAAAAATCTCTATTAAATACTATGGGACCTGTCATGAAGGCAAGCTACATAGGAAAGTGTATTTTTTTTCCAGGGGGTGTTCAATACATTAGGTAAGTTCTTTTTCTCCTCATTTCTAGAAATTTGAGGCTGGCAGGAAAGTCTACTGTAAGACATTTGATGTTCAAGATGATGACGTATGATGAAACAGGGAAAGTGTAGAGTTGAAGGTTAAAGCAAATTATATATTTCAAAGATTTCCATGAAAATACCTCCGATCACACAATCAGTACCAGCCATTGCAAAAACATGCCAAAATGTAAAGACCATCAATGCTAGGAAGAAACTGCATCAACTAACGAGCAAAATAACCAGCTAACATCACAATGACAGGATCAAGTTCACACATAACAATATTAACCTTAAATGTAAATGGACTAAATGATCCAATTGAAAGACACAGACTGGCAAATTGGATAAAGAGTCAAGACCCATCAGTTTGCTGTATTCAGGAGACCCATCTCACATGCAGAGACACACAGAGGCTCAAAATAAAGGGATGGAGGAAGATCTACCAAGCAAATGGAGAACAGAAAAAAAGCAGGGGTTGCAATCCTAGTCTCTGATAAAACAGACTTTAAACCATCAAAGATCAAAAGAGACAAAGAAGGCCATTACATAATGGTAAAGGGATCAATTCAACAGGAAGAGCTAACTATCCTAAATATATATGTGCCCAATACAGGAGCACCCAGATTCATAAAGCAAGTCCTTAGAGACCTACAAAGAGGCTTAGACTCCCATACAATAATAATGGGAGACTTCAACACCCCACTGTCAACATTAGACAGAACAACAAGACAGAAAGTCAACAAGGATATCCAGGAATTGAACTCAACTCTGCACCAAGTGGACCTAATAGACATCTACAGAACTCTCCACCCCAAATCAACAGAATATACATTCTTCTCAGCATCACATCGCACTTATTCCAAAATTGACCACAGAGTTGGAAGTAAAGCACTCCTCAGCAAATGTAAAAGAACAGAAATTATAACAAACTGTCTCTCAGACCACAGTGCAATCAAACTAGAACTCAGGACTAAGAAAATCAATCAAAACCGCTCAACTACATGGAAATTGAACAACCTGCTCCTGAATGACTACTGGGTACATAACAAAATGAAGGCAGAAATAAAGATGTTCGTTGAAACCAATGAGAACAAAGATACAACATACCAGAATCTCTGGGACACATTTAAAGCAGTGTGTAGAGGGAAATTTATAGCACTAAATGCCCACAAGAGAAAGCAGGAAAGATCTAAAATTGACACCCTAACATTACGATTAAAAGAAGTAGAGAAGCAAGAGCAAACACATTCAAAAGCTAGCGGAAGGCAAGAAATAACTAAGATCAGAGCAGAACTGAAGGAGATAGAGACACAAAAAACCCTCCAAAAAAATCAATGAATCCAGGAGCTGGTTTTTTGAAAAGATCAACAAAATTGATAGACTGCTAGCAAGACTAATAAAGAAGAAAAGAGAGAAAAATAAAATAGATGCAATAAAAAATGATAAAGGGAATATCACCACTGACCCCACAGAAATACAAACTACCATCAGAGAATACTATAAAAACCTCTACACAAATAAACTAGAAAACCTAGAAGAAATGGATAATTTCCTGGACACTTACACTCTCCCAAGACTAAACCAGGAAGAAGTTGAATCCCTGAATAGACCAATAGTAGGCTCTGAAATTGAGGCAATAATTAATAGCCTACCAACCAAAAAAAGTCCAGGACCAGATGGATTCACAGCTGAATTCTACCAGAGGTACAAGGAGGAGCTGGTACCATTCCTTCTGAAACTATTCCAATCGATAGAAAAAGAAGGAATCCTCCCTAACTCATTTTATGAGGCTAGCATCATCCTGATACCAAAGCCTGGCAGAGACACAACAAAAAAAGAGAATTTTAGTCCAATACCCCTCATGAACATCGATGCAAAAATCCTCCATAAAATACTGGCTAACCGAATCCAGCAGCACATCAAAAAGCTTATCCACCATGATCAAGTGGGCTTCATCCCTGGGATGCAAGGCTGGTTCAACATACACAAATCAATAAACGTAATCCAGCATATAAACAGAACCAAAGACAAAAACCACATGATTATCTCAATAAATGCAGAAAAGGCCTTTGACAAAATTCAACAGCCCTTCATGATAAAAACTCTCAATAAATTTGGTATTGATGGAATGTATCTCAAAATAATAAGAGCTATTTATGACAAACCCACAGCCAATATCATACTGAATGGGCGAAAACTGAAAGCATTCCCTTTGAAAACTGGCACAAGACAGGGATGCCCTCTCTCACCACTCTTATTCAACATAGTGTTGGAAGTTCTGGCTAGGGCAATCAGGCAAGAGAAAGAAATAAAGGGTATTCAGTCAGGGAAAGAAGAAGTCAAATTGTCACTGTTTGCAGATGACATGATTGTATATTTAGAAAACCCCATTGTCTCAGCCCAAATCTCCTTAAGCTGATAAGCAACTTCAGCAAAGTCTCAGGATACAAAATCAATGTGCAAAAATCACAAGCATTCTTATACACCAGTAACAGACAGAGAGCCAAATCATGAATGAACTTCCATTCACAAATTGCTTCAAAGAGAATAAAATACCTAGGAATCCAACTTACAAGGAATGTGAAGGACCTCTTCAAGGAGAACTACAAACCACTGCTCAATGAAATAAAAGAGGACACAAACAAATGGAAGAACATTCCATACTCATGGATAGGAAGAATCAATATTGTGAAAATGGTCATACTGCCCAAGGTAATCTATAGATTCAATGCCATTCCCATCAAGCTACCAATGAGTTTCTTCACAGAATTGGAAAAAACTGCTTTAAAGTTCATATGGAACCAAAAAAAAGCCCGCATTGCCAAGACAATCCTAAGCCAAAAGAACAAAGCTGGAGGCATCACGCTACCTGACTTCAAACTATACTACAAGGCTACAGTAACCAAAACAGCATGGTAGCGGTACCAAAACAGAGATATAGACCAATGGAGCAGAACAGAGCCCTCAGAAATAACACCACACATCTACAGCCATCTGATCTTTGACAAACCTGACAAAAACAAGAAACGGGGAAAGGATTCCCTAATTAATAAATGGTGCTGGGAAAATTGGCTAGCCATAAGTAGAAAGCTGAAACTGGATCCTTTCCTTACTCCTTATATGAAGATTAATTCAAGATGGATTAGAGACTTAAATGTTAGACCTAATACCATAAAAATCCTAGAAGAAAACCTAGGTAATACCATTCAGGACATAGGCATGGGCAAGGACTTCATGTCTAAAACACCAAAAGCAACGGCAGCAAAAGCCAAAATTGACAAATGGGATCTAATTAAACTAAAGAGCTTCTGCACAGCAAAAGAAACTACCATCAGAGTGAATAGGCAACCTACAGAATGGGAGAAAATTTTTGCAAACTACTCATCTGACAAAGGGCTAATATCCAGAACCTACAAAGAACTCAAACAAATTTACAAGAAAAAAACAAACAACCCCATCAAAAAGTGGGCAAAGGATATGAACAGACATTTCTCAAAAGAAGACATGCGTACAGCCAACAGACACATGAAAAAATGCTCATCATCACTGGCCATCAGAGAAATGCAAATCAAAACCACAATGAGATACCATCTCACACCAGTTAGAATGGCGATCATTAAAAAGTTAGGAAACAACAGGTGCTGGAGAGGATGTGGAGAAATAGGAACACTTTTACACTGTTGGTGGGATTGTAAACTGGTTCAACCATTGTGGAAAACAGTATGGCGATTCCTCAAGGATCTAGAACTAGAAATACAATATGACCCAGCCATCCCATTACTGGGTATATACCCAAAGGATTATAAATCATGCTGCTATAAAGACACATACACACGTATGCTTATTGTGGCACTATTCACAATAGCAAAGACTTGGAATCACCCAAATGTCCATCAGTGACAGATTGGATTAAGAAAATGTGGCACATATACACCATGGAATACTATGCAGCCATAAAAAAGGATGAGTTTGTGTCCTTTGTAGGGACATGGATGCAGCTGGAAACCATCATTCTCAGCAAACTTTCACAAGAACAGAAAACCAAACACCGCATGTTCTCACTCATAGGTGGGAATTGAACAATGAGATCAGTTGGACAATGGAAGGGGAACATCACACACCAGGGCCTATTATGGGGAGGTGGGAGGGATGGCATTAGGAGTTATACCTGATGTAAATCATGAGTTGATGGGTGCTGGCAAGTTGATGGGTGTAGCACACCAACATGGCACAAGTATACATTTGTAACAAACCTGCACCTTGTGCACATGTACCCTAGGACTTAAAGTATAATAATAATAATAATAAAAAAACAGGAAATACCTCCGATCACACATGCTCTTCAAAACTGTGATCTTACTTCCCCCATCAAGAGATACTGTCTAATTCTCTTTTCTTGAATCTAGCCATTTCTTATTGATTTACTTGTATCACAAAATACAAAACAAAAGTGACACTATATGATTGCCAAGTCTGAGAATGCTTGTTCTTCAGCTCCTCCCACTTGTGATATCACCTTTCTGAACCCAGCTGCCATTCTCTGAGGAGCCCAAGCCACATGGAAATCCTGCATGTATGTGCTCTGGTCCTTGCTCCTAGCTCAGTTTAGCTTTTGATTCATCCTAGTTCATGTGCCAGGCATGAGCGGAGATGCTGCTAAACCATTCCAGCTCCTAGATGTTAGAGTTGTCCCTTAGTCCCAAGTATTTTTAACTGGGGTCCTAGATGTTGTAGGAAGAGAAGAGCTGTGCCTACTTTGCCTTTTCAGAATTCCTGACACACAGAATCTACTGTCGTCGTTTTACACCACTAAATTTTGGAATGGTTGATAGTTGTCAACAGAAAACTGGAATGTAAGAGACAACATGGCCATCAAGAAGTGTCCTTGGGAATGGAAGTCATGATGTTCATGGGACCAAAGTGCTATCAAACAGGACTTTTTAAAAATAAAGACAAGAGTTAAACAAACAAATGGAAAACTAACAAAAACCACCAGAATAGAACTGGGAATCTGGTTGCCAGACCTGGAAGTATGTTTAATGGCCATTGGTCAGAACTCTCTCTCTAACAGGAGAGAAAGCCACCCAAAGAGTTGGTGTTGTGAGGGAAATATATCCTGTTTCAGAGTGAGGACATTTAAATCTATACTGATATGTATGAAATAACAAGCAAGGTAGTATGGCATAGTGGTTAAGAACTGGAGCCTGAAGATCAGCCAAACCTGGGCTCAGGTCTTTAACCATATTAGCTGAATGATCTTTAAAAACTCTCTCCACCATCCTAAACCTCAGTTTCCCCATCTGCAAAATTTGGACACCAATATTCACTTTATAGATTTAATTTCAGGATTAGATGAGACAAATTAACACTTAATATATTGCCTGATGCACAGTAAGCATTCTATATTTTAATTATTATGTTAAAATAATTGTGTTAATCATATTCAAAGCCACATTGCAAACTCTAGAATGTGAGATAACTTTCAATAAACAAGACAACAATATTCTATGATGGAGCAGAATAAGAATTCCAGCTAATATTCATTAATATGTACATTTGCCATGCACTAGGCCATGTTCTTTAGAGGGATTATCTCCCTTAATCATCACAACAACCTTCAGTGTCAGGTTTCATTATTATCCCATTTAAAAGGGAGAAACTGAAGCATTACAATTGTAGGTAGTATGGTGAAGGTCACACAAAGATTGAGTGGTAATCAGACTCCAGAGCAATAGCTCTTAATTACTCTGCCATATTGTGTTTCCCTGTTGGATACATTCCCTTTCAGTTGTGAGGTACGGAGTCCTCTTTCAGGTCATCAGCACCATATAACACTAGCAGTACGGTTGGTGGCCCTGCAGAAACATGAGGTCTTTCAGAGTTATCACATTGAGGTGTAGAGTAGGTAACTCTCCTAATATATGCAATAGAATGGTTGAAAGACAGACATGACTGAACACGGAATGAAGACAGATTCATTTTGGTTCCCCATGAGTGATTCAGCATTTTCAAGGTGAATTTAATATGGAGAATGTTGCCAATTCCCTTTCATTGAAGACCTGGTGCCTGAGGCCAAAACCACTTAAGTGACTCAGGAAAATTTGTCCTTATCATTTTGCATTGGATGTGCCTTTTAAGGATGGAATTGGTCTCTCACTTTGATCTTCGGCTCAGGCTGCCACAGATGGCTTTTGAAGGATCCTCAGTCTACATTCCACTTTCTGTCCTGGAGGTGAGTACATTTTTCTGGCAGTCAAAAGCATTCGCTAGACCCTCACTGCTCAAAGTGTAGTCCATGGGCCAGCAACATCAGCATCTCTGGAGAGCTTGTAAGACATGCAGAGTTTCAAGGTCCTGCCCCAGACCTACTGACTCAGAATTTGCATTTAAACAGTATCTTTAGGTGAATTTGATACACACTAAGGTTTGGAAAGCACTGTTCTAGACAAATATTTATTGAAAACCTTCTATGTGTCATATCCTTTTCTAGATTTTGAGGAGGCTGAGAAACTCTCTGGAATCATAGGGGAGGATGTACAAGAATCAGGTAAAAGAAAAAATTCTAGTTCTTAATAAATGTTATGGAGAAAATAGAGAGACTGAGGCTTCTGGGAAGGTTTGTTTAGGATTATCAGGAAGGGCTGGTTTAAAGAGGTATCATTTGATCTGAGATCTGAATGAAAGGAGATCCTCCTCCCTAAATATAAGGGAAGAGGATGCCTCAAGAATAGAGCAAAGGCGGATGCAAAGTTTAAGAGGCAAGAATGAGCCTGAAGTGTCTTGAGAACTGAAAGGAGCTCTGGGTAGTGAATGAGAGCAGAAGTAATCGAAATTGAGGTCATTCAGTTCAACACTTGCCAAACAGACATTATGCACTAGGAACTGTCCTAGGTGCTGAATACATTGCAGTCAACAAAACAAAGATCCTGTCCTCATGAAGGCTACATTCTAGTAGCTGAACCAGGTAAGTAACAAATGTGAAAATATTCTACAGCAACTAAAGCAGGATATGAGGATACAGTGTGATGGGAGGAGTCTTATCTTAGGGAAGGATTTGGCAAATTACGGTTCACAGGCCAATTCCAGTTGGTTTCCTGTTTTTGTAAATAAAATTGTATTAGAGCACAGCCAATTGGAAATCATGTATTTACACATTGTCTGTAACTGCTTTCATACAACAATGGCAGAGCTGAGTGTTGTAGCAGAGACAGTATGGCCCCCAAAGCCTAACATATTGACTATCTGGCTCTTCACAGAAAAAGTTTGCAGATCTCTGTCCTAAGGGATAAAGAGTGTCCACTGGGGATGGGAAAGTGAAAGGGGATGGCTCTTTGAGAAAACAATAGCTGAGTAGAAAGATAGTCAGGACTCAGATCAAAGGGGACCTTTTCAGTTATGGTGAGGAGTTTGGATTTTATTTTAAGTGTCACAGAATATCATTGGGTAGTTTTAAACAGGGAGTAAAATGATCTAATTTATTTTTAAGGGCTCACTAAGCAGTTCTAAACGACTTGAGTTGCTGCCAATTTTCAGCCAACAAAGGCACCTGGAGATGAGTGCCTAGGTGTTTCCCCTTTGATCTTGGCTCTGTCTAGATGACGTGGAGTTTTGGCCAGAGTAAGAACCAAAAGACACTCAATGCAGAGGCGCCAGTCTGCTTTCCCACCCTTGTGTTTTCTAATAGCATTATGATAAATAGGGCTTTATACAATTCCTTATGAGTGACTGATTTGGAACAATTCTTTGAAAGGGATGTAGTAATTGAGTCCCAACTCATGTCTACAGAGGAACAAAGCTGCCTTGTTTTTAGCTTAATACTAAGATTACTTTTGCATGTCTTGACTGCATTTATTCATTCATCTTTTCAACAAATATTTATTGAGTGCCTATTATGGACAAGGCCCCGTACTTGGCAATGTAGATGAAAGGGCTATCTTAAAAAGGTCTTATTAAGTGTTGCTAGAAAGATTGAAGAAGCAGCTGTAGGAGAAGTTGCCAGGTGACTACAACATTTTGAGGGATGAAAGAAATGTAGACTTTCTAGGATTATGGGTTTTATTATTTGTTTAAAAATAAATAGAGGTCAAAAGGAAATATAATTGAAACCTTTCCAAACCTAAAGGGCATGGGTTCCTTTAACAAATCTAGGAATATTATAATGAGTGTCACAGAATAGGATAAGATGCTAAGAGTTCAAATGGCTGACATGCAGCACTTAGCATTTTTCAGATACTGGAAAATGAATTGACTGATTAAATCTTCACAATAATTCCATTAGTAATTATTATAAGAATGATTAAACAGAAACATAAATAATTTAAGTGACTTTTCCAAGATCACACAGCTTATAATGGTAACTTCAGGACTGGAAACCAGGTGTGTCGGACCCCTGAGCTGATATAAAACATTCCTCATTCAGCTTTCATATCCATTCAAAAAAAAAAAAAGATTTGGAGCCTGGGGAGGGGAGGAACTGGAAGTATTATACTTAATTTTTAAAGCTGATTTTTAAGAAGACAACTGTCTTCCTCTACAGCTCTCCTCTGGGTACCTTTAACAGGGAATGAATTTTGGCATGATGTGCAAATCTTTATACTGTGTGGCAAAGGGAAGTTAGCTGCGTGTGAATCACTACATTCTCTGGCTCAGAATTAAAAATCCAAGCAGTAAAATTCCTCTCTACTGACCCAGCTAAAGGTAACTGGTGGGTACATGCCAACTCTAGGTATATTATTTACAAAAAATAATGTACAAAACATTAATAAATGTGATGAAAAAAGTTTGAGAAGCTAATGAATAACAAAGCTAGCTAAAATGTGTTGACTGGTTAATATGTCAGCATTATACTAAATGCACTATGTGCAATATGTGCAACAATTCTAAGAATTATTTACTACTGTAGTGCCTGTTTTCAAGATGAAAGAACTGAGAATTAGAGGCACTGATCATGTAACTCAGAGTCAGGTGACAGAATCAGGGCTTACCCCCACCTCTGCTGAATGCAAACAAAGCTAATGCATTTAAGCATTCTCTATTGGGCCGGTATTGTAATTCTCTATGCTGCTGACTGCCAATTTAACCCACAGACATATGCCAAAGTGTTTTCAACCTTTACTCCAACTGACCTGCCAAATCCTTGGCAAGGGGGTCAAGAAAACCCAGACGAAGTGGGTTAATCTCTCTGATGTGCAACTCCTGATCAATAGCTCCTGATATGCCTTCAGTGGTGAATTGGAATCAAGCTGACCTTTCTGTCAGTGGATTGGAAAATGAGTCAGCCTGAATTACACTCCAGAGGAGGCAATGCCCATTGCAACTCCAGATAGAGCAAGACATAAATAGGGAAAAGCAGCTTGATTAATTTTAGCTGTACCATTTTTGTTAATGATGAGTCATGTTAGTGACCACAGAGAAAGAAGAGGTAGAATTTTTTATAGCTAAGCAATAAATAAACCTTTGTAAAATCCATCTTTATGGCCTCCTTTTATAAGGGTTTTATACGATTGATGTAATGATAAATTTATACTAATTGACTGATTGATTGATCCATTCTTTTATCCATCCAACCAATATTTATTAAGCTCTATGAACTATGTTCTTGTTTAATATTCTACTTCATCCAGGTCAGTGGTTTTCCAAGTATGGTCCTTAGATCAGTAGCACCAACATGACCTGAGAACTTGTTAAAAATGCAGAAACTGAGACTCACTCAAGACTATCAGAATCTAGAGGTGGGGTTTAGCAATCTGTGCTTTAACAAACCCTGCAATTGATTATGATGCATATTAAATCACTGATCTAGGCAACTCTTATGCCAGAAAGAATCCTCTAACCATCCTCTTCTCTCCAATTCTAATTGAATCTCTTGAAGGCAAGACCTTTTTCTCCAGATCATCAGTGAGTCTCCAGTGCCTAGCACAAGACTGGGTTCAACCTATGCTCTCAAAACTATTTATGCTGAATGAACGAAGAAAGAAAGATACGGAGTTACAGATATGTTGAGTATTCTCTGATCCATCTAGTTTCATGATTTGTAGAGAGGAGACAGAAGAGCAGAGAGTTGGAAGGACTTGGTTAAGATATCAACACAATCATCAAACACATCAGGGTCCCCAGTACTAGTCTAATGCCAATGAACAGAGGATGTAGACGACTTTATTTCTTACCCCTCCTTGCTTTTGGAGTTTGACACTGTGACCTAAGCCTTTTTAGAGAAATTCAGCAAGATTTTCAAAATAAGCATTTTGGTCATGATTTATGATTATATAAAGGGCTCTGACATTGAAGCTGCTAGCCATCTGTTTGTCATACATTTCTACTGAGGACAAAGTAAGTGGTGAAGTGCTTTATGTACCATAAGAGAAAACTTATTAGAGAAGAAAAAAAAATATCTTCCAACAATGAAAAAAGTAACAGGCTGTTTATGAGGCTCACCTATTCATTCATTCATTTATTCTTTTATTTACATGTTAATTTAACAATATTTAGTGAGCATCCACTGTGTTCCAAGCATTGTGCCAGGTGATGGAGATACATTGGTGAAAAAGACAAATAATCACAAAAAATGATTAGTTGTAATTAGACAAAATCCTATAAAGGAATATTATATGGTTCTGTGAAATTTTGTAATATGGGGACCTAAGCTATTCTGGAAGGGTTAGAGAGGCTACCCTGGGGAATATTTAGTCTGGGACCTGAAAGATGAGTTGGAGTCAGTGAACTAATCAATGTCCTTTTATTTGAAATATTATAAGTGTTCTCATCAGAATGGCTTATCTGGGTTAGAAGGAAGGTATAGGCAGAAAGGAATTTGAGGCAAAGGCAAAGTTTGCCATCTGAGCTTTTAGATTTTCTGGTCACAGCAGTCAGAGGGAGTAAGAACTAAAGGCAGGATGTGGGCCAAGGTTAGTGCATCTTTTGTTTGTTTATAAAGGCAAACTTTGGCATAATGACCATGGTCAAATAATCAATAACCACATTTTTAAGAGACAGAGTGTGCTGTGAAAGATAAAGATGATTTGCTTTGACTTTCTATGTCAGCTAGTGTCTTGGTTATCGAAGGTGCCTGGGGACAAAGATATGAGCATACAGACCTGTTCTGGAAATACACAAAGTCTAGATTCTGCAGAGGTCTTGCTTTGTTTATTTACTTCAGAGCAAGAGTGTTAAGAGAGGCACAGGAAATAATAAAGGGGAGGGAAGAAAGCCTAATTTTCTCATACTTCTGACAAAAGATAGACTAGAAAAAAGATTATAATACTTATGCTCAGGAAATCATGTGGTGTTGACTGAGAATAGGGCTGGAAGTGGAATGGTACTTATGTCAGATTCAATTGAAGCATTGTGCAGGTTCTAGAATCCTGGTGCCAGTAACTCAGCTTATTATTGTACATACTCTGTTATTCCTGGGGTCAAATGGAATCCAATATAATCCTAGGCAATTAATATATGTTAAAATAGAATTTGACCATAATATGGTCATGTCCTGTGCACCAGTACTACAATTATTCAAGAAGGTTATGTGAGTATTTGTTTGCACTTATAATTAGTGATAACTTCATAATTAGGGATAATCTTGTAACCACTGCATTGTAGACAGGTGGGTGTTATGGTCAGGAGACAGGCTGAAGTTAATCGACAAGAAAGTCTTTAGCTTCTTGAAGGCAAGGATGATAGCTTTTTCTTTTCTGTGTCTTTTGCACCCAGAACACTGCTTGGCACTTTGGAGGCAGAGAATTTGGAAGAGGACAGCATGGTGGGCAGGGTGAAGAAAGGAGGAAGAAAATGAAAGAAGGAAGAAAGGGAGGAAAGAAAGCTGATCTGAGCTCTGGACCAGTGGTTCTCAATTCTGGCTATGTATTAGAATCACCAAGGGACTTTTCTGTTTTAGTTTTTAGAGTATAACACACACAACAGAAGTACCCACATTGTCAGTGTGCAGCTTGATTGACACACCACAAAAAACAGAACACCAATGGCCTCTCAGAAGCTCTTCGTTTGTCCTTTTCCAGTCACTACCCCAGTAAAGGATAACTACTCTCTGTAATTCCAACACTACATCTGAGTTTTCGCTGTTTTTGAAATTTATGTCATTGCTGTAATCAGAATATGTTCTTTGGTGTCTGGCTTCTTTCACTCAACATTATGTTTGAGATTTGTTCATTTTGTTGTGTGTAATATTAGTATGTTTATTCTCACTGTTTATAGTGTTCCTATAAACAGTGTGAGTATAAAACATACCATTCTACTCTTGATAGGCAGGCAATTGGTTCCTTTTCCAGTTTTGACTGTTTTGAATAGTACTGTGGTGAATATTTTTGGGCATGTCTTTTGGTGTACAATAGGGACATTTGTATTGGGGATGTATTTCTGTTGGGAGTGGAATTTCTAGAACACAGGGCATGTATATGTTCGGCTTTAATAGATATTGGCAGTTACTTTTCTAAAGTGGTTGTACCATAGTACATGTGTACCTCTGGTGTGTAAGAGTTTCACTTGCTCCACATCTCATTCGTACTTGGTTTTGCATGTCTGTCATTTTCACCATGTTGGTAGGCGTGTTATTAGTATTGCTTGGTAGTTTTAAGGTGCATTTGCCTGATGATTAATGAAGTTGAGTACCTTTTCCTGTGCCTATTGATCATTTGTTTAACCACTGTTTTAAAATAATTACTCTAGTCTTTTGTCCAATATTCCTTTGAGATTTTTGTCTTTTACTTCTTGATTTGTAGGAGTTCTTAATACATTGTGAATATAAGCCTTTGTTAGATATATGCATTGTAAATCTCCTCTCTAAGACTTGTTTTTTCACTTAATGCTATATTATGATGAACGGGTCTTCTTAATTTTAAATAAAATCTTCATCAGATTCCTTTCTGGTAGGGCTTTTAGTGTATATTCATGAAATTTTTACCTATTCTAAGGTCATAGATATATGATCTTACCTTTTTTTCTAAAAGCTTTATTATTCTACCTTCTTTATTTAGACATACAATCCATTTGGGACCAGTGTTTGTATATAGTATGAAGCTGGGGTCAAGATACAATTACATTTTCCATTTGGATGTCCAGTTGACTTAGCTTCATTTACCTTTCCAAACTGTACTGTAGTATTTCTTCATCAAAAATCAGGTGACTAATTATGTGTGGGTTTGTTTCTGGACTCTCTATTCTGTTCCATGCTTCATTTTGTGTATCCTTGTACCAATACCAACCACACTGACTTAACTATTATAGATCGATAATAGGTTTTGTTATATAAGTAAGTGTAAGTCCTACAGATTTGTTCTTCTTCAAGACTGTCTTGGTTATGCTTAGATCTTTGCATTTCATTCTGATTCTATCATCATCTTGTCAGTTTATACCAAAAACAACATACTGAGATTTTGAGATTACATTGAATATATAGATCAGTTTGGGAGAACTGACAACTTGGAATATTGTCTTCTTTGTATTCATGTGCATGGCATATTTACTTAGGTTTTCTTGTGTAATGTTTTATAGTTTTTAGTGGTAAACAGTCTTGTGTAGCTTTTGTTTGATTTATTCTTTGGTATTTGATACACTTGATGCTACTAAATGGTACCTGAGTTGCTTTTTAAAAATGCCAATGCATATGCCATGTGCTCTAGAGATTCTTATATAATTAGCTTTAGTATTGTAATATGCAGCCAAGTTTTGAGTACTTCTGTTGTAGATCTATCTTTTTGCCTGCTTTAGGCAAATCAGTTGACCCTTGGAGCTATCATTTTATTATTTAAAAATATGCAATAAGATTATCTGCCTCACCAGTTCAAGAATATTCTGCTTTTAATTTGATGCTGAATGTAAAACTCAGAAGCATAATAGTTTGACCTAGATGCTTTATTTTTAAAGGTAGATGACAAAATTAAATTTATTTATAAAATACGGTAAAACTGAACTAATTTGAAGTTGATTTGATCACATTAGCCTGAGGCCTCAAAACTCTGAAGAGTAAAAACAGCAGTCATCAAGATGATGTGACTTTTTCCCTTACTCATAAGCAACCCCTCCTATGTTTCATTTAGGCCCTGTTTATGCTTATGTCCTCAACAATTCTAACTAGCTTGATTATCAGAATTTCCAGACTTCAACATAATAGAAGAGGCAAGAAGAGTAGTGTAAAAGCCAAGACCACCAGAGATAAACCCATAAACATCAGGAAAGCAACTGTGACAGAAACAGCAAAGACAGAAGGGCTTAAAAAATAGAAGGCTGGGCCCTTTAGTGTAAGTATAGGAACAAAATGCATCAGGAGCATAACATTGGAGAGGATTATTTTATTACACACAGTTTTGTATCTAGTTATCAGTATTTAAGCCCCCAATTAGCATCAAAAAAAAAAAAAAAATGCTGTGTGCTTTTTTCAAAGATGGCAGGAAAATGAGTAACATATTTCAAAGAATTTTCAAAAAGAATAATTAAGGTAGAATTTTGGCTTTTCTTCTATCTGAAAATACACTCAAATGGTATTGCTCAACTCCTGGAAATATTAGACAAATGGTATTTTCATTTACCACCTCTCATTGGGTAAAGAGGTAAGCCCTTTCAAACCTGTCTCATTCTATTACACTTTATGAGAAAATGCTATTAAATACCACCTGCACAGCTCTATGTGTATGTGTGTGGGGGGGGGGAGGAGGTGGAGGGAGGACATCTGAAGTCATCTCTTGAAGAGTGAGTGTCCCAGATTTAACCCTTTTCTTTATAGCCTTATTTGTCATTTAGATGGTTTAGACCTAATGGTTACGATCTTGCCTGACTCCTTCATTTGATTTCCCTATGTTGTCTTCAGAAGCAAATTTGGAAGCAGAATATTTCCATGGGAAACTGAATTATTTTTCCCTGGAGCTGCATTTCACCAATTTCTGCTCCAATACCTCTATACCAAATTCTAAAATAGAATGATCGATATTGCTTTTTATTTGTAAAGTTAGACTCCATGAAGCCATTATTTACCATATAAGAAGCCAGAGCACATATTTGCTCACATTGAGATAAACTAACGCTAGACAAAAGTCCCCCAAAATATCTGGGAAAATCCCAGGGATCTGGCTGACAGATGTTGCTTTGTGCCTACAAATAAGCAAACACATCTGCAAGAGCCAGACCTTTGAGCATTTCTGTGCTTGAAATCAGCAAACACTAATTCAGTCAACAAATATTTATTCAGCTATCTGCTCTGTGTCTGAGGCTGGAGATAGCTATCTGGTCAACCGAATCATGGCCCTGACCTATAGGCCTATGAGACTGGGTTGCCAATTACCACATTGTAAAAGTTTCCCAGTGTTAGCATTACAAAGAAATCTACTCAACATTGGAGTTGCTCTATTTACTGATTGAAAGAAGCCTAGTGCCTTAAAAGAATTGAGATATGGTTCCTCAAAAGGTTTTCTCAGCTGTAATTTGGGATGGCAAGTGGCATATTACGGAAAGCCATCTGGCTTCGTGGCTATGATGGACAGAATCTGGAGCATGACTCCTCAGTTCTGGTCTCAGCACTACCACCTATTAGCTGTGTGATTGTATGGCCGTTTATAAACTTCTTTGGTTCTCAGTTTTCTCATCTATCAAATGGGAGTAACATTAATACCTTCCTCATAGTTTGTTGCTAAAATGAGTAAGTGAGTTAATACATGTAAAGCATTTACGCAAGTGCCTGGTTCTTAACAAGCTATCACACACAGTGGCATAGGGGTGGGAGAGGCTGTGGCTGTGATATGGCCTAGGGGTGGGGAGAAGTGTTTGATTGATAACACTGTTTAGAATTTCTGATGCTTGATGATAACAAGCAGCAGGCTGATTGTAGTCCAGTTTATTACTGTTTTTAAATTGCTCACAGGCAATGCACCCTCTTCGTGCCGGCACCTGGGCAGTCTGCATCTGTTCCCCCCAGCCCCCAACACTAGGTCCATCAGGACCACTTATCCATTTAAGGAAGTTGTTTTCTCCATATTTAATCATCAAAATCTTTGGCCTTTAAATTATAGGTTGGTGACTATGCATAAAAAATTGCTTCAATAACTAACAGTCGCTAAACATTTTCTATGTGCCAGGCATGGTGTCAATTTCTTTAAATGCTATATTTCATTTAATCCTTACATACATTTTATGAGGCACATAACTTATAATCCCCATTTTACAGATGAGGAAACTGAAGCTATAAGGCAAGATTTTTCCAGCCTTGGCAATATTGACATTTTCGACTGGATGATTATTCGCTGTGGAGGCTGCTTTGTGGATTGTAGGATGTTTAGCAGAATCTCTGGCCTCTACCCACAAGAGGCTAGATTGTGACAGGCTGTCAGTTGTGAAAACAAAAAAAATGTCTCCAGATATTACCAAATGTTCCCCGACAGTAGGGAAAGGGGGATAGTAAACCCCATTTCCTCACTCCATTAGAGAACCACTGTTATAAAGGATAAGTAGCTTCTCCATCTTCTCTCAGCTAGAAAACGAAAGAATTAGGATTTTAATTCAGGCAGTTTTAACCATATGTACTATTACATTCTCATCCAGTGCAGTGGGGTCTCAAATTGTTGTCCTGAGACCAGTAGCATCAGCATCTCCTGGTATTGGAACTGCAAATTCTTGAGTCTTGCCTCAAACATATTGAATTAGAAATTCTGAGGGCAGGATCCAGCTCCGAGTGATTCTGAAATATGCTAAAGTTTGAGAACCACTGGTGTAGTTCAATGTTTCTCAATGTCGGCTTTACATTAGAATCACCTGAGGTAGCTTTTAAAAAACACTGATCTTCAGACCTTATTCCAGACCAGCTGATCAGAATCCCTGGTGTTGGACCAAGACAATCGATGTATTTTATGCTTTTTTTTTTTTTTAATTTTTAAGCTCCCCCTAGTAATTTTAATGTGTAGCCATAGTTGAGAGTCGTTGGTCTTGTGGGAAAAGTAGTGTCTGTTCAGGACCAGGGCTTCCAGTCTCCATCCAAATCAATCTTGGACAATATTCTTACTCTTTCTGGGCTGCAGTTTCCTCGTCTTCCATATAAAGGCGCTGGATTAGATGCTTCTTTCACTTTCTGGCTTACATTCCCAGATGCTAAACTCCTGTATTTTAAATGATTAATCACCTCCATCTGATAGTGACCCTGGATAAATTGCTTATTCTTTTTGTACTTTGATATTTTCATCTGTAACTGGAAAGAAATACTGGTGTTGGTTTTTAAAAAAAAGTATATGACTAAGACAGAGAGAATTCTGACCAAGAAAGCACAAAAGAGATGAGCCTTCTTGTTCTGTGGTTTGGTGCTCTGCAACTACTGAATTACAAAGCAAGTGGTCTGGTTCTTTTAGCTCTGCCTGCATGGCCTTGATGTGGGCACCATGACAGTTGGTACTGTGCCACCCAAGAGATTCAGAGGAGATTTTATAAAAACAAACACAAAACCTCTTCCATAGGCAGTCTGGGTAGACTATGCTATTCTGGGTGGGGCAATACCTATTATCCTGGATAAATATTCCTGTAGGAATCTTAGATAGGAGCAGATGACAGAGATCCACACCCCAATCCCTAAAATACTGAGCTGTTGTCCTAGCAACCTGGTTAAGATTTCTTCCTTTTATCATTTGTCCGATGCCCTCTATTTTTCCTTCTCAAGATGTTCATGTAGTGGAGAAATCAGGCTATATGGATGCAATGCCAAAAGAAAGAGATGAATGAAAGCCATTTTCACTGTATTCTTGAGAAAGAGATGAAATAAAAACGGAAAAAATGGAGGAAGGGAAGGCCCATGTAGGTTGACATTGACTTTTTCATTTCTTCCTTTAAATAAAAATATAACCAGAGCTAATATTCCCATATATTGCTAAAGGAAATTCATTTCCAGCAACGGAATAGCAGTAGAAACTCTCCAGAGGCAGTGCCCAAACTTATGTGCATGAGAATCTCCTAAAAAGCTTGATAAAAGTCTCAGCTTTCCCCAGAAATTCCATTTTAACAAGTGCCTAAAGATTTCTGAGGCTTGGGTCTGAGGAACACTTATCTAAAACCACTTTTCTATGACAATGTTATCGTGGCAAATATTATATTGCATTGGTAATTTAAGTGACCTATAATTTTCATCTATGCGACCCTGGATGAATAGCTTCCCTTCTTTGTGACTTGGTTTTCTCATCTGTAAACTAGAGAGAAATATTGGTGTTGGTAAAGAGCGTATGGCTTGGTGAGAGAATTGAAACTGTTTTAGTCTTTCTCCTTTATGAGCTCCTTAGCTCATAAAGAACTAGATCATACGCTAGGTGGCAAGAACTAGATCATACGCTGGTAAACAGCTGGCACTTTAGACTTGTTTGCCAAATGAATGAATGGACAAATTCTTGTATGAATGAATGAATAAAAATGATGGGATGGCAGAAGCCTTAAAGAACATTTTTTCCCCCTTGGCTAAAGCATGTCATCAAGATTTCCAAATTGTATTAAAGTTACTAGCCCACATACTTTACCAGATCACCTTCCTAGAGAATCAAGATAATGAACATTATCCTTTTACTTTCTTTGGAAAATCTGTTTTTGTTTTCCAGATCACAGGGCTGAACAATTCTTAGTCACAGTGACCTGATCATATATTAACAGACATCAAATTATTAGACTCCTGAGCTACGTAAAGTTCTTCTCAGTTCACACATTCCCAGGCAACCAATGACACATTTTTTTTTTCTTGCTTTAAAATAGGTGATTTTAAAAGCAAGTGTGGTTTCACTGGTATATATACTCTTTCACTGGTATATCTCACTGTTTTAACTCTACCCTCTGATGCAACTATCACATTTTCCTTTTTTATAACAGTACTTTTAAAAGTATGTGTATGGAATACTACTTGGCAATAAAAAAGGAATTGACTGCTAATGCACACAGCTTGGATGGATCTCAAGGAAATAATGCTGAGTTTTAAAAGTCAGTCTGAAAAAGTTACATATTGTATGATTTCATGTATTTAGCATTCTTAAAATGGCAAAATTATAGAGATGGAGAATATATTAGTGGTTGCCAGGTGTTAGGAAGATGGGAAGGGAGGGAGGTGGCTACGGCTATGTGAGAGGTAGCGTGAAGGATCTTTATAATAAAACTCTTCTGTATCTTGACTGTGGCAGAAGTTATATGAATCAACACAGATGATAAAATTGCATAGAAGAAAATATACATCCACATACATAAATGAGTATATGTAAAACTGATGAAATCAGAATCAGATGTATTGATTATATCAATATCAATTTCCTGGTTGTGTTATTGTACTACATAGAAACATAAGATGTTACCACTGGAGGAAAATTGGGGAAGGATATGTAGGATCTCTCTGGATGACTTTTTACAACTGCATATGAATTATTTTTAATTATCTCAAAATAAAATTATATATGTGTTATGTACGTGTCTATGTATATCTGTATGTATACACACAATACACACATATAAAGTAAACCCCATTTACACAGTCGCCTTAAGAAAGCAGAACATCATTACACCACTGTTGGGTCTGCATCCTTCTCCCTGATGCCAGTTTCCCTTCCTCACCTCCAAGAGAAGACACTCTTCTGAATTTTGTGGTTTTCATTCTCTTGTTTAAAAATAAAAATAGTTTTAACACATATATGTACAGGAAAGATTTTACCAGTATAGTTTGAAATAATAAAAAGCTGGACATAATACAAATGTTCACCAAAAAGAAAATAACTAATAAGTTGCAGTCAATTCATACAAAGGAAAACTAGGCATGAATGAAATAAACTACAATTATATGAATCAACAAGGGCAAATCTCAAAAATATAATTTTGGGTAAGAAAACTAGTAGCAGAAATATATCCATATGATTCCATTTATATAAAATATAAAACCTGTGTGCAGCCAAAAATATTGTTTAGGATAATCCATATTGCAATTTTACTTTAGAAACTGAATTATCAAAACCCTGCGGCTTTGGAGGAATGTGGGAGAATTGGATCAATTATCTTTAGGATCATGGAAGTGTCATATATATGGCTTTTAGAATTTTTCTCCTAGTGACCCTGGTTTTATTTTTAGAATTGGCTTCACATCACTAGAGAATGATTTGAAGTGGAAATGGTGTAATTTCTTCCATTTCTGAGAAGTCATTTGAAAGATAGTGCTGGTTGCCACTTGAAATTTTCTTTACTAGTTCCAGAGTGATAAAAAATCACTCAAAGTTCATCTCACTGGATGGCTTGAAGAGTACCTTGTTATTTTGGAGAGGAACTGAGAACCTAGGTAACACATCATGTGGACTATGTAAATGCTAAATATCAGTCACTATTATGCGAGCAAGGTCTAGCTAGTACAGATGCTGATATGCATTGGTACAATTTAAAGAAATCAGTTGGTTTGTCTTTTTCAATATCAACCTTTTTCTTTCCTCTGAGGATGTGCATTTATCGGGCTATGACTACCTTGAGGATTAATGATATAACAGAAACACTGTTGGGGAACTCATTACTATTCTAAAGACTTTACATGTATTGACTTACTTAATCCTCACAACAACCCTGTGGGGAACCTGAGGCATGAATGGTTAGAGAACTTGCTCAAGATCTACACAGCCGGCTAGGGGCAGAGCTAGGATTTAACCCCGGGCAGTCTGTGCTCACAACAATTATAGTCAACTATCTATACAAAGCTAAAGACATATTTGTGTGTTTAATGTGTAGACATTTTGGAAGAGATAATGGAAAAAGTCAGTCTAAATGGTGAACAATCTGAAACATATATTTAACACACATGACTTTATAATTATTCAGTTCATTAAGATCACTCTCTTTTAAAAATATTTTTAATTTTTGTGGGTACATAGTAGGTGTATATGTTTATGGGGTACATGAGATGTTTAGATACAGGCATGCAATGTTTGATAATCACATCATGGAAGATGGGGTATCTATCCCCTCAAGTGTTTACCCTTTGTATTATGAACAATCAAATTTTACTTCTAGTTACTTTAAAATGTACAAATAAATTGTTATTGACTATAGTCATCCTGTTGTGCAATCAAATAGTATGGCTTACTCATTCTTCTTTTTTTTTTTTAACCCATTAACTATCCCCGCCTCCTCACATCCCTAGTACCCTCTCCAGCCTATAGTAATCATCTTTCTACTCTATATCTCCATGAGTTCCATTGTTTTGATTTTTAAATCCCACAAATAAGTGAGAACATGCAATGTTTGTCTTTCTGTGCCTGGCTTATTTCACTTAGAATAATGACCTCCAGTTCTATCTATGTTGTTGCAAATGACTGAATCTCATTTTTTTGTGGCTGAATAATGCTCTACTGTGCATAAGTACCAAATTTTCTTTATCCATTCATCTGTTGATCAACACTTAGGTTGCTTCCAATTTTTGGCTGTTGTAAACAGAGCTGCAATAAATAGGGAAGTACAGGTATCTCTTCGATATACTGAGTTCCTTTCTTTTGGGTATATACCCAGCATTGGAATTGCTGGATCATATAGTAGCTCTATTTCTAGTTTTTTTGACGAGCCTCCAAACTGTTCTTCATAGTAGTTTGTACTAATTTACATAACCACAAACAGTGCACAAGGGTTCCCTTTTCTCCACATCCTGACTAGCAACAGTAGTCAGGAATCTCTGTTTTTAACAAGTACCTCTCCTCTGACCCTGCCCAATTAATATGTTTAGTTATAGTTAAAAGCAATATATCAGTTAATTGTGCTTCCCAAAGAGAGATCCTTGAATGGCCAGAGCCAGAGTCATCTAAGGTGCTTGTTAAAAAAATACTTTCCTGGGCCTCTTGAGTCAGATTCTCTTAATAACTCTCACATGGGAGGATCACTCTTTTAGAACAAGCTCCATCTTCAGATGGGCAGATGTGGTGAGAAATAGTTCCCATCTATGAGCAGAGTAGGGACAGGGTGTACAGTACTAGTAGTACAGACATTTTCTTCATTCCAGATGAGATTGATTACCTTTTTATTGGCCTCACAAATTTTTTCACCTGTGAAATGCCAGTTATTTCCTTAGACCAGGTTCTATTAGCTTATTTGCAATTGGCAGATGTTATGTATTTTGTATTCACATCTGGTAAATATTTATTGAGCATGTACTATGGTGCCAGAGGCAGTTCCAGGCACTGGAAATACAACAGTAAAAAATGGCAAGTTTTCCACTGTCTTGAATGTCTATTCTATTGGTGTATGGGGAACAGACAATAAAGTACAAAATAAATGCTATAACGTTTGACTTTTATAAGTACTATAATGAAAATTACCTCAACATAATGAGAAAAAAGTAACTAGTGCAAAGGGAATAGTTTGTTTGCTGAAACCAATCGTAGCAGGTGCCTTTGGAGACAAACTTTGGTTGAACAAGCCTGCAACTAGATAAATAGATAGAGAGTAGATAGATAGATATAGATATAGATATTTCAAATCGCTTTGCCCAGGACTGTGCTACAAAATGAGAAATAATTAAAAACATGAAAAACCAAGGTGTCTACTTTCTGAGTTATTCAGATCGAGTTGAGACATGCTATGTTTGTGTATAAGTTTAAGGTGGTTTGAATGGCAGGATTGAACAGTGTGTACGAGAACTTTGGTTCAGAAAATAATAGTGTCGCTATGAACTAAAACAATCAGGTATAGTCTAAGTAACGATTTGACTAAAATCAGAGTTTTAATCAGGATTTTCCTCCATTAACAGGATGAAAATGCATAGAAAGAATATTCTAGGAAGAGAAAAAAGACAACATGAGCAGAGAGACCATGAGCATGGAGTGCCATCGTGCAGCACTGCACACGGGGGAAAGGTGTGGGAAAAGGGAAACAGGATCGATTCATGCTCTGTTTACTTTTTGTTTGACTCCCCATCCTGTCTTTAGTTCTCTCTTTTTTCCTTAAGTTTTTTTTCTTTCTTCTTCTTTCCCTTTTATTTATTTTTTTTTTTCAGAGGCAGAGTCTCACTCTGTCACCTAGGTTGGAGTACGGTGGTGTGATCATGGCTTACTGCAGCCTCAAACTCCTGGACTCAAGTGATCTTCCTCCCTCAGCCTTCCAAGTAACTGGAACTACAGGCTACTCCCAGCAACTGCTCATTGCTAATATTTAATGTTTTTTTTGTTGTTGTTGTTGTAGAGATGGAGCTTCACAATGCTGCCCATGCTGGTCTCAAACTCCTAGCCTCAAGCAATCCTCTGCCTCAACCTCCCAAACTGCTGGGATTAAAGGTGTAAGCCACTGTGTATGGTCCTTTATTTCTTATCTTGCTTTTCTGCTTACTCAAGGCATCAAATGGGACATTAGTAATAAAATACACCTTTCTGAAGTGATGAAAAGAAAACAAATTTTCCTAAAGTGTGAAGGTAATTCTCTTTCATTTCATCTCACCTGTAGTGCAAACAGCCTAGGATTTGGGGATAGATTCTAACCTAGGCCTTTCTGCTTATGGGATGTGTGGCCTTCTGAGTGGTTTTTTTTTTTTTTTTTTTACCTCTTGGAATCTCACTTAATTCATCTGTAAATGGGGATTAATATTTTCCTTGGATCACTGGAAGGATTGAACACATTCATATTTTCACTATGTTCAAAATTTGCCACAAACACCAACTTTTCTACTTGTGAGATTCATTCATTTATATATTTATTGCTGGAGGCCATTCTTCTCCTACAACCTCTCTGTTCAGTTTTGTTCTTCCAAGTTTTACTTATCTCTGTTTCTTTGGCAGAGAATCTGCTACATACGTGATAGATGGCCATGTGATGCTTAATGGATAAATGAATGAATGGAGTAGGACCACCCCGAACTCTTGTTTCTATGGAGAAGATCTGAGAGAAGACTATGAGTTGCTGCACTTCTTCATGGGTCCCAGTTACCCATTAGTCTTTTTTTTTTTTTCTAATTCACAAGATTACATTAGGCCTCTGATTACCATTCCTGCTATAATGTTGCGAAATGGCTTCCAGGATGTTGGCTAGGAGAAAATAATAGAACTTGGCTTTGAGTCCTATGAACAAAAAGCTCTGAACAGATTCTAACAGTGTTTTATGACATTATTCCTTCCATTGTATGCTGTTTTCTGTATCCTTGCTAATATGTATTGGTTAAAAGTGTCTCAAAAGAGTAGTGAGAAGAGAAAAATGAAATCATCCTAGAGTATGTCTCTTACAGAACAAGAGACAGAGCAGTGGGAGGGGAGTAAGATAATCAGTTATGAAATAAAGCAATTTGGAGAAGGGACAGTAAGGGCAAATAAAAAAGAAAAAGAAAGAATATTACAGTAGTGGGGATAAAGGAGAAATTTGTGGAAAATGTTCCTTTGTCAGTTCTAAGACTCCCAGGCCCCTGAGGGAGATTCTGAATTCTTTTTGCCTGAATGTTAAGATGAGAAGACCTAGTTTTATTCCTGGCTGGAAGGCTAGATAGGATTCTTAGGGTTGTACAGCACTGTATGTTCAAATGATGCAACCATCAGCAGTGACATGGTCTCCTCTGAATCACCGCCTGCTAGGTACCTAAGCTGTGCTTGCTTGCCTCTAATGGTGTGGACTTTGCTATGCACAGCAGAGACCCATTTCATACTCATTCTTCCCTATACAGAGCTGCAATCTGTTTCTCTGTCATTTCTATTTGCCAGGATCCTATGCAAATGCCAATGCTTACTGTTGGGTGACCTTGGAAATGTGATATAATCAAAGTCAGTTTTCTCACCTCTAAGATTGGGATAATGGTATCTAGTTCACGAAATTTGGGTAAGAAATAAATGAAAACAGTCCATGTCAAACAATGAGCATCCCCAGGTCCTTATCTGTTTTTCCTTCTGTAGATTACCATTTTCTCACCAATCTGAAAGTCTTTTTGTTAATCTACCATCTTCCAAAATTCTTCTCAATTTTCAGATTTTATCAAAATTATTTGGTGACCATCCCCCCATACCTCCAATCTAATTTTGCATGACCTACACAGGGAACTCACAGAGTTTCATGAATGCCAAAGGATGTAGTTCACCTGATGTGCTGGTTCGGGTTCCCTGCTAATAAGTTAAAAGTCTAAGTGCTGCTTGTCCCTTGCCATCCAGGTCCACAAATCCACGGAAGCCCTAAGATCATTTGGATAAGTTACCAGTGATTTCAGGGAAGCATATAGAGTGAGATCTAGCTGCTCAATAGCCTAAGTTCATATTTTATCTGGTTATTTTATTTACATACTTTTAATCTTCTTTTGTTAGAAAAGCAATACACAATCACTGAAGAAAAATGAGAAAATAAATGTGAACAAAACATCCAACTTAAATAAAATACCCATATATAGCTGTTTTAGAACTATTGCTTATTTTCCTCCAGAATTTATTTCCATTTGATATACAAATAGAAAATAAGTTGTATAACTTGAGATTATTTTAAACAAACAGATGAATAAATCTTCTGTTTGACTCAACCACTTATTTTGAAAGTTTTTGAAGTTCGATGTCACCATTGTCTATTGTTGGGCAACTAGGATTACAATTTTTTGATTTTATACACAATATCCTAGTGAACATTCTTGTACCTATATCTCTTTGCACCTGGATGACTATTACCTTAGAGCAAATTTCTCTATGTGGGACTGGTGGGTCTAAATGTATATATGTATGTGGGGGGTTTTGTCTGTTAATTCATACTGACAAATTGACACCAAGAAAGGACACACCTACACAGTTTACAAATGTGCTTACTTTCTCATATATTCTATGATTGTGTATTACTAAATAAAAATAACTTAAAACCATGCCTCACTCAATAAACGTTAGCTACTGTGCTTACTGTCATTATTATTCTATTACTGTTGTTTTCTTGATATTGTCATTATTTTCCATTTCTTCCCAGTGAATATCCTGTGATTTAATTAAAATGGATTATTTGCTTTTTCTTGGAAGTAGCCCACATGTCAAATCTCTGCATCTTGCTCATGGTGTTTGCTCTGATTAGAATGTCTGTCTCTTCCTCATCTGTCAATATTCTATCCATCCTTCAAAGTCTATGTTACATAAAGCTCCTTCATTAAAGCTTTTTAAATTTTCCCCTGAAGCCATCAACTGCATGATCTATCTCTTCATCTTTTGAACCCCGAATCGCATTTGGGACATCCCTTTTTGAATTACAGGCATTTGTATTCTTGGTTTAGGACATAACTATTAGAGTATAACTTGTTTCTTTGACTGAGAAATGTGTGCTTCATAGGTGCATTGCCTGTAGTGCCTAGTATCATCATAGGGACATAGTAGGTGTTAAACAAATGACAAACTGAAGGGGCCAGATGTTAATGAAGTGTGATAGTCTTAAGCATCTTTACAAAGAACCAGTTGTTTACTAAAAAGAAACGAATTCATAGGCAAATCATCACAACAGGAGTTTGCTATTTCTTTTTGCGATATATACTGCTCTTAGATACTTTCAGCAAGGCACAGGCACACTTAATAATTGTACTTGAGGTGGCCTTTCTGGAAACTTATATCCCAGGAGACACATTTTTGCTTCATTGGCTTCTGCAGGGGTCACAAATCTGACCACTCTCCTACTTTTTGTTGGCCACAGGATGTTTGCATAGAATGATCAGAGATGATTTGTTACACAGAAGTCAACAAAAATTGCTGTTGATAACAGGGAAAATCCCTTGCATTAGCATAGATATATTGAGTCCATAAAGTGATTTCACAGATGTTATTGCACAATTTCCAAGGCCAACTGAAGAGGCTTAAAACTCTGTGGCTAGAAATTTAAAAAAAAAGATTAACAAAATTCTCCATTTCTTTTGGTATATCAGATACCACTGAGTATCGTGTTCTTAGTGGGTTCTCAGTGAATAAGGTGTCCACCCACCAGGACCTAGAAACCCAGAGTGGCATCTCAAAAAAAAAAAAAAATATATATATATACAATCGTTACATTGATTTAAACACTTACCCTGAACCCTAGGTTTGTACTCATTTCTCATTCTCCAGCTGAGACAAAAGCTTAAGAGTATGACTAAGGACTTGTCAGGCAACTTCAATATCTAATGACTTATAGTCATTCCTGATAGCCAGAGATGGGGATCATGACGAATCCAGCCCGAAGATATGCTTTTTCAGGTTAATCTCCCAGGCTAAAGTTGTTGTTGTAATAGTGGCTGACACACTGGGATTTCTGAAAAACCTGAAAGGAACTTAAAGGATTTATGGATAGAAGCTTGGATCTAGATGGCACCTAAACTCTAGTTCCAGTCCTATTATTTGATGATTTGCCATTTTCAGGCAGTCCCACCAGGATCTGTCTCAGCTTGAGAGATGATTGCCATAGGATCAATACTTAGTACTGCAGTGTTTCAGGCTGCACTCTCTAGAGTGGGGGTGGAAGGCAGCTCCGGGTGTTTACTCAGCCCCAGGCAAAAGAGGGAGATCAGGAGAAGAGGAGTGTGATTTGCAGAGCCAGGAAGCCTTACGGCCCCAGCAGTATTAGACAAAAGCTTCATCTCTCTTCATATGGAGATGTTTTCTCTGTGGATTAAATAATTTTGAGGGAATGAGTGAAATGCCCACTATACTATGCCTTCTGTTTCTCCACAACTCGGGTAGACCCACTTTAAGAAAATGTAATGAAAGGAAGCTTCAAGTATATTCATGATGTTTTATTTCTTATGCCAAAGGATAAGTATGCAGTTTTCTTTGTATTTTATTTCATACCTTTTGCTCTATTTTGAATGTTACATAACACAACAGTTTTTAAAGGAACAAAAGAGAAAAATATAGGGCTTTGCATATTTGGTTAATAAACAGTTAATTTGTGATGCTACAATATTTTTCCTTTACACAAAAATTACGTTTCTGGTGATATGGAACTAGCATGGGGTGGGTAAGGGAAGTAAAGATCGGGGAAAAGCCACGGTACGTGGGGTTCACATTCATGAAGGATCTGAAACTTGGTCATTTGAGATTATGTGGTACTAAGGTTATCTTATAGTCACAGACGTAGAGTTTCAAGATCAAAAAGGAGGCTCATTTATCAATTTTATGCTAGTGTCCCAGCACTGAACCACATAGCCTGAAGTACATTGTGAATTGTTAATGTAAAAATTATGCATATTCATATACACATCATTACTTAAAATTATACGTTGGCATTTCTTATATTTTTACATATGAAAATATTGGAGGAGTCTGTACTTTCTCTGACTGTAAAGGAGTCCTGTTGAGGAGCTGCTACAGCACAGAGACAGATGATAAACTCTGAGTTCAGAGAGGAAGGTTCCAGTCTCAGATTCACAGCAAATGGACCATCGAAGTCAGGGCTTAGAGCCTTCTTTTCTAAATAATCAAATGTGATCAAATGTGTGACTGTGATGAAGTGAGACTCCTTAAAGGCTGTAAGCATAGATTACATGTCTTATGAGACTGATGCACTGTTGGCTACACTAAGAGGGCAGCCTCTTGTATATTTTAATGTTGGTTAAAGTTTCATTGAGTCCTTCCTTTGTTCCTAAGCTCTTTACCTATATTTTCTCATTTAATGTTCCCAACATCCCATGTGATAGCCCCTATGATTATAACTATTTTACTGATGAGGACATTGAGGCTTAGGAGGGTTAAGTAACTTGTCCAGGTTCCACTATTATTAGTTTTGTGAGCAGGTATTTGAGCTAAGGACTGTCTAACCTCAAAGTCTATGTGTTTAAACCATATGTCATGCTACAGTCATTATGGGCAGTCAGAAAGCTCTCACTGATCAATTTTTTGACTGGCATAGAGATAGAGGGCTCCAGCCAGGCCCAAGTAGAGGCAGAGACTTCTACAACCCCCTAGGTATTTCAGCACTACCTGCTTTTATGAAAATCCATTCACATTAAAGTAGAAGTGAACGGTCATTTACTAATATGATTCTTAAACTGTTTGCCAAAAATCTAGCCTTTTTGTAAATGTTTGGCCTGAAGTGCAAGAGGAGAAGAGAAGTTCTGGCTGTAGTACAATTTAGAAAACCATTTTATAATGTTTCTCTTAAGATTGTTCAAATATATTTCGATTTAGCAATAAACAAGAAGAGAGAAAAGGAAGACATTTCAATCATCTGACAAATATTGTTAAGAGAATGCATTGGGATATTTAATTCCTAACTAAATGTCATCTTTTAAATTTCAAATGTCCTTGGGTGGGATGACTAATGAAGTTGGTTTATGGGAAGGCAAGTTTAACAGAATGGTTACATATCCGGGCTGTAGAATTATACCACTCTGGGTATGAATTCTGCTATTTCATAAATGGTGATGATATAGAAAGGAGATAAATAAAACAATTCAAGCTATCCAGTAATCCAAAGCATTTGCCCTAATCATGATTAGATATGTGCCATACATAGCTATCAAATTTTTCACAAATGTATGTAACAGAAGATCCAATTCAAACTCATTTGAAAAAAAAAATTGGTTCAGCTTTAAGCATCATGAGCTACCTTCAAGCTAAAAATTTATTTCATCAGGATCCAGCAACCTGCCTTTATCTCTTGACTGCCTTTTGTTCTTTGTTAGCTCCATTCTTAGATGATTGTCCTAATGGGGTGTCAGGATGGCTGCAAATGAGTTCAGTCTTAGATTCAGTTTTAAGTTCAGAATTGGAATACCTTATTTCTTAGTTTTTCAAGGTACAGTACTAGAGTTAACTTTGTTGAATCAGTTGTCTTGGTCTCTGTTATATCTCTATAACAATTAATGGAGTGAAGAGGATGGGGTGTTCCAGAAGCCAGTACTGTGCCCCATTTCTTGCAAAATCACATCATGCTAGTATGAGGAAAATGATTTCCTAGAGACAGTTGGAGTACTTTTACTAAAGATGGGGTTGATAAATTGTAGGTAGGCAAAAACAACAGAATTCTATATGTACATCTTTTTAAAAAGATCTATGCACTACTGGATACAAACAAGGTGCATTTCCTCACTGGGGGAATATGCATTCTTCCAAAAGGGAGGCTTGCCAGCCACCTGACAATGGGTTGCTGCTTTCCAGGCTGTTCTGAGCTCTGGTTTAGCTGCTGATTTGAAAAGTCCCCTCTTGCATAACAATTACACCTGGCACACCCACTTGGGAGCATGCGGGAGAATTTTCTTCATCCTTTCTTAAAGATGCAATTGTTTCTGACAGCCAGTGTCATCTGCAGTGACAGATGTCACTTCTGACTCTCATTCCCTGCAGACAACTGAGCTCAAGGAGACCGCTAGGCTCTGACAATAGGTTTAACTCTTACCTAGAAAAGCCAAAGCACTGAAATGTTTAGGTTCGTGGGATTCTCATGGTAATATAAATAGGAGGGTGAGGGTTCTTTGTGCAATAGCACACGACTCATGTACTTCCTGGTCACCACTTATCATGTGGTCTTCAAATTATTTGTTCAAATATTCTACAATGTAGACTCTAAGAGAAGCAAACATTGAGTCTTGTGCTTTGCTTTGCCCTTGGTGACTAGCACAGTGCTGGGCACATAGTAGAAGATAACTGTGTAGTAGAAGATAGAGAAATATTTGTTGAATGGCTTATTGAATGACTGAATATGGCAATTTTAAATGAAATTTAGCACTAATTTGGTTATCATGTGTGTGTGTGTGTATCTGTGTGTAATAATATAACCAGGGCCTGTCATTTGTACCTGTTGTTCATATGGGAAATCGAGGCACAGAAGTTAGGGAATTTGTATCAATCCCAATAGGTAATTAATACCATGACTGAAACATAGATGTTTTAGCTCTATTTGTGAAAACTCTTATTGAAATTTCAGCTCTCTTGAATATTTCTTTTTAATAGTATTTCCCTTCATGTACAGCCTAGTTCATTCAACATACATTCATCACATAATTACTGTTTTTCAGACATGTTTACATTCTCATTTTGATTTTGAACCTCACAACAAGGAAGATATTATCCCTACCTTCACCCTATATGAAAAGGTGGAGGCCCAGTGAGTGATGTGAATTGTATATAAACAGGAAAAGAAAGGTTAGCACCAAGAATCAAACTGAGTTCTTCTAATCCCAAGTCTGATGTTTGTCTCCACTGGGAAATGATGCCTTGTAGTCTATACAGTGTGTGGGCATTGGGGGCTCCCTTTAAGTCTCAGAGGCTCTTCTGTCTAGTGAACTTAATGACTGACATGCTTATTTACTGAGCTTTGTTGATGTATGGTTATAAAACAGTAACAGTTTGGTCCAGTATTTTTCACAATTATGACTGCTGTTGGAACTCAGTCTAGACTTTGCTGTTGATTTCTCATTCATTTTTTTTCCAGAAATAAATTAATGAAATGGAATAGAAGGCTGAAAGATCACCATATGCACAATTATCTTTGGATCTTAAGATCTCTGAGTCACAATTTTTCAATGACTGAAAAATGGCAGAGACATAACCTTTTATTTTGATCAGCTCATCAAAAATAAGAACAAGAGGAAAATAAATTTTGAGTACATGGAACATCAGATTTCTTTGTCTAAATACCTAACTTGGAATATTTTCTGCTGATGGCTCAATGCCTGGGGCTGTCTGACTTCTTAACTGAGGTTATTAGTAAAAGTAATATTTTTGAATTCTCAGCTCTACCACTATGGTGTACATATTTTCTTAAATATGAATGCTTTAGAATTTTTAATCATAGATGATAGAAATAATGGTCACAGTGTTATGAACAAATAAATATAATGCTTTGATGACTCCATTTAGTATTTTTCTTCTAATGATCTCAAAAAAGATTTCCATAATCTATGTTATTTTTCATGTACTTATTTCCCAGATGAGCAAACTGGGGCATGGAAAGTTTGAGAAATGTTTCAAAAGAAGATATTTAATTAATTTATTTAATTTTTATGTTCAGTTCAGGGGGTACAAGTTCATGTTTGTTATATAGGTAATCTCATGTCATTGGAGTTTGTTGTACAGATTCTTTTGTCACCCAGCTATCAAGCCTAGTACCCATTAGTTCGTTTTCCTGATCCTCTCCCTCCTTTCACCTTCCACCCTCCAGTAGGCCCCACTGTGTGCTGTTACCACCCCCAATGTGTCCATGTGCTCTCATCATTTAGCTCCCACTTATGAGTGAGACCATGCTATATTTGCTTTTCTGTTTCTGCGTTAGTTTGCTAAGAACAAAAGCCTCCAGCTTCACCCATATTCCCACAAAAGACATGATCTTATTCTTTGGCATGGCTGTGCAATATTCCATGGCTATCTTTACCACATTTTCTTCATTCAGTCTACCATTGATGGGCATTTAGATTGATTTCGTGTCTTTGCTATTGTGAATAGTGTGGTCATGAACATATGTATACATCTGTATTTTTGATAGAATGATTTATATTCCTTTGGGTATACACCCAGTAATGGAATTGCTGAGTCAAATGGTATTTCTGTTTTTAGGTCTTTGAGAAATCACCACACTGTTTTCCAGAAGGGTTGAACTAATTTACACTCCCACTAACAGTGTATAAGCATTCCTCTTTGCCTGCAACCTCGCCTGCATCTCTTATTTTTCGACTTTTTAATAATAGCCATTTTGACTTGTGTGAGATAGTATCTCATTGTGGTTTTGATTTGCATTTCCCTAATGATCAGTGATGCGAGCTTTTTTTTTTTTTCATATACTTATTGGCTCATGTATGTCAAAAGAAGACATTTTAGATTCAAAGGCATGACTCTGAATTCTTTATCTTCTTCACTCTGCCAGGCTGCTGGCTTTGGCTATGCATTTTTGGATATGAGAAATAGAGTCTTAATTAAGACAATTCAAATAAAGTGAATAGCAAGCTGTCATAAGGATTTTTGTGAAGGTAATAAATGCGATAGGAAAGGTTACATGTAACCTCCATGGATAAGATGCTTTGTTTTGCTTCCATGATGCAGAGGTTTTATTTTCACTCATCATCGTGAATGAAAATGTTAACATATATTTAAATGAATAATTATAAAAACAATAGTATGAATAAAAATAGCTACCATTTATTGAGTGCACACCATGTGCCAATCATGATGCCAAGACCCTTACATAGATCAGTTTATCCTCTTAATAGTCCAGTGAAGCTAGTATATTGATATCCCATTTTTACAGGTGAGAAAAACGGTAATTTTAGTAAATTAAATGTCCAGCTCAAGATTATAAAGCTAGTAGGTAAAGGAACTGAGATGGGATTATAGAACTACAGAGATAAAAGCCAGTGCCCTTAGCCACTACCAGAATCCAAAAACATGAGCTGCTGGAGACAAGCTAAATCTAGTGAGATGCTTAGTATTATCTCAGACCTTATTTCTTTTTGTCTTTCTTTCTCTCTCGTGGACCACACACGTGGTCTTCTATTGCTTTCACTAATTTTCTTCTCTTCTCGCACTCTTGACTTGCCTATTCCTTCCTTCTTCCCTGAATGTTTTCTATTCAGACTATGACGTCTTCTTCCTTATGGACTCTGCTTCTTCATAACTTGGGATTGCCATGACCTCTTGCATCTTAATTCTATCTCAGAGGATTAAATCTATCTTATACTCTCATATTTTTAAAAAATACATTAAATACTTTAAGCTTCAGCTCCTGTTGCCAATCACCTCATTTCTTATGAGTTTTAAAATTCAAATTATCAAGAGCAAGAATCCAGTTCGTCCAGTTCCTTTTCGGGGGCCAGCCTGTGTTACTGGGAAGCCTGCATATGCATTGACTGCCTCTACATCCAGTGCCTAACCCTGGTCCACTCCACTGGGATTTGGGTAGGATTAGAGCTGGTTCAACACCTCTCTGGAGTTTGGGTTTTGTCTATAATTTTTAAAATTAATTTCCCATAACATTTACATGACTGTAACATCATCCTTATCCACTGGGACTTTTTTAATTTTTATTTTTATCTCAATAGTTTTTAGGGAACAGGTGGTCTTTGGTTACATGGATAAATTCTTTAGTGGTTGTTTCGGAGATTTTAGTGCACCCATCACCCTAGCAGTGTACACTGTATCCAATATGTAGTGTTTTTGTTGTTTTGTTTTGTTTTGTTTTGTTTTTCTGGCAGAGCTAGCTGAGCTTTTATTCTGGGGGAAAAAAAGAACAATTGAATTATTTTGTACCTGGAGGCATGGGCAAGGGGGGTACCCCAGGTAGTAAACTCCCCTGAGGGTGGGCTGAGGGCTAGGGCTGAGCCTCAGGTGGGTCTTCTTTTCCCTATGCTTCCCTGCACAGCAGCCTCCCTCATAGGCTCTGGGGCAGCCGCAGGAGGGGCAGGCTGAGAGGGGCTGCTGCAGCTGTTCACTTGGGCCAGACTCCAGCTTCCCATTGCGGGCCTCAATCATCTTCACAACTACTGCCCTGGAGGAGCTGGTGCGGCTTAAGAAGCGGGAGCCCGCGCCAGAGCCAAAGCTGGAGCGCAGGCCATAGCTGAGGCCGAGCTTGTGAGGCCCCCATAGGCCGAGCTCAGCACACCTCCATAGCCACTCTGTCTTCCTATGGATACTCCTGTTCTCATCCCAGACTCCAGCCGGCTCTCCTCGCCCTCCAGCAGCTTCCTGTAAGTGGCGATCTCTATGTCCAGGGCCAGCTTGACCTTCATCATCTCCTGGTACTCAGGCAGCTGCCGCGCCACGTCCTGCTTCGTCCGCTGAGGGGCGGCCTCCAGCTCGGACAGCTTGGAGTTGGCATCCTTAACCGCCAACTCCCCTCGCAGCTCGGCATCTGCGATGGCGGACTCCAGGGAAGCCCTCTGGTCTTTGAGGCCCTCAATATCAGCCTGGAGCTAGTTGATGTTCCAGTACATCTAGGAGATCTTACTCTTTGTGCGCCGCAGGTCATCCCGTGCTTTGCAGCCAGTGTCTGCAGCTCCTCATACTTGATCTGGTACATGCTCTCGGCCTCAGCCTGGCTGCAGTTGGTGATCTCCTCCTACTGCGCCTTGACCTCAGCCATGATGCTGTCCATGTCCAGGGAGCGGCTGTTATCCATGGACAGAACCACAGACGTGTCCAAGATCTGGGACTGTAGCTCTCAGATCTCCTCTTCATACAGCTGCCTGAGGAAGTTGATCTCCTCAGTCAGCCCTTCCAGGTGAGACTTAGTTGTACCTTGCTCATGTAAGCTTCATCTGCATTCTTCTTGATGAGGACAAATTCATTATCCATCTCTGTACGCTTATTGATCTCATCCTCATACTTGTTCTTGAAGTCCTCCACCAGCCGCTGCATGTTGCCATGCTCCGCCTCCAGCTTCTGCTTCTCCTGGACCAGTCTCCAGTTGCCACCTAAGGTTGTTGATGTAGCTCTCAAACATGTTGTCCCTGTTGCTCTGAGTCGTCTTCTGCTGCTGCAGGAGGCTCCACTTGGTCTCCAGCATCTTGTTCTGTTGCTCCAGGAACCTAACCTTGTGATGAAGGAGGAAAACTTGTTAAGGGTCTTGATCTGCTCCTCCTGGGTGCACATGGCCTGGATGTTGGGGTTCACCTCCAGGTTAAGGGGGTTCAGCAGGCTTTGGTTGACTGGGATGGTGGTGATGTCTCCCATACCGCTGGTCCCGCCATAGCCTCCACCCAGGTCACCCTGCCCACTTCGGAGAAGCTCGAGGAACTGAGCGGGCTGAACTAGGCGGAGATTCCAGAAGGAGTGGAGAAGCTGCTTCTTGGTCCAATATGTAGTCTTTTATCCCTCACCTACCTCCCACCCTTCCCCCTTATGTCCTCAAAGTCCATTATAACATTCTTATGCCTTTGCATCCTTATAGCTTACCTCCCACGTAGAACATATGGTATTTAGTTTTTTATTCCTGAGTTACTTCACTTAGAATAATGGCCTCCAGCACCGTCCAAGTTGCTGCAAAAGACATTATTCCATTTCTTTTCATGGCTGAGTAGTATTCCATGGTTGTATATACACAACATTTTCTTTATGCACTTGGTTGATGGGAACTTAGATTGGTTCCACATTTTTGCAATTGCGAATTGTGCCATTATAAACATTGTGTGCATGTGTCTTTTTCATATAATGACTTTTCCTTTGGGTAGACATCCAGTAGTGGGATTGCTGGATTGAATGGTAGTTCTACTTTTAGTTCTTTAAGGAATCTCCATACTGTTTTCCATAGAGCATTTTTTTCATATGTTTTTTGGTTGTTTATATATCTTATTTTCAAAATTGTCTATTCATTCCTTTGCCCACTTTTTTGATAGAATTATTTGTTTTTTTCTCTCTGAATTGTTTGAGTTACCTGCAGACTCTGGATATTAGTTCTTTTTCAGATGCGTAGTTTGGGAATATTTTCTCCCACTCTGGGGTTCTCTGTTTACTCTGCTGATTATTTCTTTCGCTGTGCAGAAGCTTTTTAGTTTAATTACATCCCCTCTATTTATTTTTGTTTTTGTTGCATTTGCTTTTGCATGCTTAATCATGAATTCTTTGCCTGAGTCAATACCTAAAAGAGTTTTTCCAATGTTATCTTCTAGAATTTTTATGGTTTCAGGTCTTAGATTTAAGTCTTTTATCCATCTTGAGTTGATTTTTGTATAAAGGGAGAGATAGGGACCCAATTTCATTCTTCTACATGTGGCTTGCTTAGCTGGGACTTTTAAAACTGTATATAATATACATTTCATGTAAAAAATAATATGTAACATATAGTTTAATGTTTTATATATATAATATTTATATAGAGAGAGTTTGAAAATAAAAGGAAATGTCTATGCTTGATTCAGCAATGCTACCAAGTAACAGGGTCTTTCTTTTTCCCTCTAGCCTTATCTTCCCTTTCTGTTAGTATCACTCTCAAGTAAAATTCTTCTACATACAGCTCATGGAAACTGAGACCTTATATTTCTACATGTCCGGGTTTAGCAAAAAGAGGAACTATACCTCTATTTTACAACAAAATACACAAGTCCTAGTAATAAAACCCAGATTGTGTCTTAAAGGCTCATATTAGCTATGGACCCATTCTTGATCCAACCATAGTAGTTGGGTGAGTAAGGAGGCAATGAAATGCTCACATAAGCCAAATAAATAACTTGTCCCCCATAGAAGCTGGAGTTGAGATGAAACCAATACTACATAAACATTTTGGACTCTAAGTAGGGTAAGGGAGATTTTTCAGAGGAAAACTGGGGGCTCCCTCTGAAGAGCAAATGAGTCATGAGCCTACAGATTTTTCCATCACAGCTCGGACCTGCTATGCTGGGTTTTGAGCCTGGAAAGGGAGTAAAGACTCATGCTTTCTATTCTAGGCCACCAGTAGCCTTATCATTAATAAAATTAGTAGAGAGAAAGGAAATTAAACTTTTCATAGGTAAACCTTGGTTTCAGACCTACAGTAAGATTTCCATTTCAGAACTTAGCAGTGTGACCGCTCCTCAGCTGAAATGAACAGGTATGCTAGGTCAGACAGCTTCAGGAAAGCCCAGTTTCCTCATCTCTCCAAAAGATGATTGGATGGGTTCTGCTCCCCATTACAGGAAGAAACAAGGTCTTTAAAGAAAATACAGATGGAAAAACAGGAGGCTGAGGTGTGATAGGAGGCAGATCATCTGGGAAAAATGAGTTTTTTAAAGTTTTGGTCATACTTCTGATTAGTTATGTGACCTCAGGCAAATTACTTAATAACTTTGGGCATCTTCATTTGAAAGATGATGAAATTGAATTTGTTTTTTTTTATTGTTTCTATTACTTTGCTGAAATTCCCCATCTGTTCACACATCTTGTCCACCATTTATTCTAGATTTTTAACCTACATTTTATCATTCTTTAAGTTATCTATGTTATACCGCTAACATTTGGCTTATCTCTGAGTATGTCTCTATTGATTCTTATATTGACCATGGGTCACATGTTCTTCCTTCTTCAGTGTCTCTGTCTCTTTCTCTCTTTTTTTTTTTCTGTGTGTTACATACTACATGCAAAAGAGCAAGAGAGACATAAATAAGCAATATTTGCCTCCAGCAAATGGCATGTTCCTTATTCTGTGAGGCTAATGGTGTTGGGAGCTAAGTCAATCTAATCTAGTTTTAGCTTTGGTGAAGCATTAGTTTGATTCAGTTCACCTGAACGATTTCAGCTTCACAAGGACTTGAGATGTGAGTACTGGTGAGACTTCTGGGGTCTCTTTTTGTCTCAGAGCCTCTCCTAGCATTTTGAATTTGGGTGCTGTTTAGAAATTTATTTATTTCCTACAATATTTACATGTCTTAAAAACATCATCCTTATCAGCTGGGACTTTTTAAGCTGTATATGATAATACATATGTTATGTAAAATATAATATGCAATATGTAGTTTAGTGTTTTACATATATAGGTAATAGAGAGTTGAAAAATAAAAGGAAATGTTTATGCTTGATTAAAGCATAAACTTTGTGGAATTTCTTTTAGTCCTCCTGCCCAACATTCAGCCTTTGGAGCACCATTGAAAGTTGGAGAACCAACTTGTTGAAAACTTGAGATCACCTGGATAACTTTCTCTTAGCTCTCCTGCACTGCTCCTATTCATCAGAATAACACCCTCAAGCACCCAGAAAAAGCCTCTTGGAAAGAACTGGAGAATGGATGCAAAGTTTCTCTGTGTTTGAGCTTTCTTAGGATTATAATCTTTCATGCTGCTTGCATACAGTCATTAAAAATTCATTGAAAGTTAGGCTAGTTTATCTTCATTAGCATTTTACTAGATTTTTCTTCCTCCCCCAATTCTACCAGGGTTAAAGTAATTGTTTTCCTCTCTTAGGAAGGTCTTACCACTTTCTGGAGTTTAGCTTTTTGGGTTTCCTTACCCCCTCAGCCTTCTGTAACTTATCCAGTGTACCCTTATTAGGGATACATTGGAAATGATGGTCTTCTAGGCCTTAATCCTAGGTCATTTTGAATGATACCTTCTAAATCTAAAGTCATTGGCAATCTGAATAAACTGTCAGAGACAATGTGGATATTATATATTTGTGTAATCAGAAACTGCCTCATAACTTCTCTTTTTGGCTTTTTGATAGTTGAATAAAAGACTCAGCAACACAGCAACTAATAGGAAACAGGGGATGATGTAAGGTGATACACCAACACTTGCTTAAGGCAATCCTAGTCAGGACCCAGCATGGCGAGAGCACATAGTGGTTTTGTTCTTGTTGGGTTTTGGCTGCTTTATTTTTGTTATAATTTTGTTTTCTAAGTATTATTTTGTTTGAGGACAATAAAATGTCTTCTTTATATGACAGGTATTAAGGTGGTTACTTTTGCTTTTAGCAAATGCATAGGAGGAAAATCTAAGCTACATTCTATGAAAAAGGGGTAATTTTGGCCAAATATCAAGCAGTTAGGTCATGAGTGGAGTTAGCATCGCTGATGGGTCTCTACACTAGGGATCGAGTTATTTTGGATCTGCTGCTCCATTGTTGCACAGGGAAAAGAGAAAAAAAAACACTTTATACCCCAGAAAAGTGGAGGACAGCGCTTTGACGGGTATCTCAACCTTGAGGCACTGACTCTCTTGCTGACTCAAGAATTCATATCCCTGGGGATTCTAGGTCTAACTTAAGCTCCCAATATTCCTGTTCTATTAATTAAATCATCCACTTCACACAGGCATAAGGAGATTCTACTTAATTTTGAAAAGTCTAACCTTTCTAGCACTTTCTCACATTTCTTAATGTTGGTCTTTTATAGGATGGATAGTTCAGTCCCCAGAAAGTCTATTAAATCATCTACAAGGGCAAATGAATGACATTATGTGCAAGGTGAGTTTGCAGAAGAATTGATTATTTTCTCAGCTGATATCAGTGGAAATCTACTGAGTCTCTACTGTGTTCGTGAAAAACAGATCATGTTTGACAAATGTGGCTGGATATTTTTATACATTTCCTCTATTGCCTGATAAGTGGGAGTGAGGGAGGTGGAATTTATCTGAATATTTGTAAAGTGCATGACACTGAGCACATAGGTGGAATGATTTATGAAACTAGTAATGCTTCCTTTCTTGCGAGAGTAGAAGTCATCTAGATCAGTGCTTAGAAATAAAGGCTTTGGAGTCACTTACCTGGGTTTAAGTCCTGATTGCACCATTTGTTTGGGCTAATTTCTATGTCCTAATTTTCTCATGGTAATAGAGATATCTATTATTTATCTCTTGTTGTTCTTTTGAATATGTGCAATGGTATTTGTATAGAATTTTGCACAGTGCCTGGCACACAGTTGGTTCTTACTAAGTGGTAATGACTGTAATAGGAGGAAATTAGAAGGCTTCAAGAAAACCCAATAGTTAGTATAGTAATAACTCTCATGGACTTTCCTCAGTTGTATACTCATTTTATTCTAGCCTGGAGGTGTGATTGGATATTTTCTGCCAGTACAATTGACTAGCAGAGAATTAGTTGCTCAAAATATGTTCAACTTTCTAATGCATGATAAGATTTAGCCTGAGTATCCGGTTTGATATTCTATTTAGGTCCTGCACAGTTCAATATTAAATGGAGTTTCTACCCTAGCATGAAAGGAGGAAGAGAGAAAATTGGCTCCAAGAGGAATTCGGCTCCAAAATTCCCCGAATGTTAGAGTGAGACCATCTGGAATTCAAAATGTTACTGTAGGTAACTGACAGTTGAATATCGGAAGACATAGGAAATAGAAGGCTAAGGTGAACATTATTTCTATTCCTATACTCAGGTAAGAATGTTATCGGGGTCATGAGTTACAGATCCTGCATAATAATGCCAAACAGAGAACAAAAGAACAGTTATTAATATTATATCTGATTATTTAGCTTACCCACTTCCCATTACCAAGAAGAGAGGCAAGAGGCAGAGTGTATAGTGGTTAAGATAAGCCAAGAGGCTGGAATCAGGGAGTCTGGATTTGAATCTTTGTATTGCCTCTTTGTAGATCCTCAGCCTCAGTTTCCACAAATGAAACACTGTAGTAACAATGCTTACATTACTGGGTTCTTGTGAGTTAAAAGAAGATAAGGTATGTAAAATATGATGCTCAATATAGCTTAACTTTTCTTTTTAATTCAGAACAAAAGCTCAGTCTTATATATTCCCCCTCTTAAGGCTGACGGTGCATGAAGAATTGGATGTCAGGTGAGGTGATTCTGGGCCATAAACCACATTTTCAACTATACACTCACAGTGGTTATTATCTGGGGTCTGCATAGAAGAATAGAAAAGGTGACGAGGTGGTATTTCTTACTTTATTTTCTGAATTCAGGCTAAGTATCTAGCTGTGTGTAAGAGCTTTGAAATCTTCAAGGTATCATTGGTGTCAGTGCCAAGAATAAAACTGTGCCAAACCACCAATGACTGCCGTGGCTTAGCCAAGCATTGATCAGTCAAGGCTCAAGGCTTTGAGATATGTGCTAGGAGCTGTTCTGGGGAAAAAGAATCACTGGCTATAGAGTCAGCAAGCCAGCAATAATGTGCTCATCCTTTCATCAGGGGAGTCAGAAGTGCTTATAGGTATCAAGGGGCTTGCTTGCAGCAAATACTCACACTCAAGACATCTCCCTTTATGAGCCCTTTTGTGGTCCCCCACCATTTCTGTCCAACTGTAGAGTAAAATTTCTTATTTCAACAGAGAAAGTTTTCAATTACTGGCTGCTATCCTAATTATATAAAAAGTTAGATGCCCAGAACAACAGAGTGGAATCTTAACACACTGTCTAATTTATCTTTGTGGTTCCCTGGGCTTAGCACAAAGCTTAACATACTGATTCTTTTAAAAAAGTTTGTTGACCATCTCATTTATACTGTCACATCTATTCATGTACAGAGACATCCAACCTAATTTATCATGCCCGTTGTGTAGATAAGAATATTGATCTTCAAAGAGGGGAAGGAACTTGCTCAGAATCACATCCCTACTCAGTAGTTGAGCAACACTAGAGTTCTTTGATTGCAAGCAACAGCAATCCATTGCAGTAACTTAAGCAATAGGCAGATAAATCGACAGACAAGTAAGAAGATACTAGTCAACTTGTGGAATTGAAGGGAGAGCTGAAGGTTTAGGTTTTGGAAAAGACATGGATAAGCATCCTGAGGGGTCCTGATGGCAGGAACTCACAAGTAGTCTCTCCATGATTCTGCCATCAGGTCTTCCATCCTCAACCACCTCATGTATGTGACTCCCAAGATTCAACATTCTGGAGGGAGATTCTGATTGCCATCAAGTCAAATCTTCAGTCCTCCACCTAAGCTGTGGTCAGGGACTCTGGACTCCGTGATTGACATCCCTCTGGAACACATAGGGTCGGAGTCAGGGTCAAATTCTCAAAGGATGCTGAGAAACCAGAAAGACAAACAAAAACATGTATGAAAAAAGTATACACTGCCTGTTTAAAACAGGACAAACTCTTTCCCAAGGGCAAAAATTTAACTTTAAAACATATGCAATTTAACTTTCTAAAAAGCTTAGAAATAGGCACCCGCTTGATATAAATGATTCCTTTAATGAATGTAGCTTCAGACTGATCAAGGCCCTTGGGGCTACCTCCAGCTTTTCTTCCTGATGCATGGCCCTGTTTCTGTGTTGGAAGTAAGGAAACTTGCTGTTCCAGAGCTTAACCTATATCTAGAGAATGATTCAGACATAATGAAGAAAGCACCTGGTGTATAATATCTTAGCCCTTGCTGTGCATTTCAATGCCTTAAAAAATCCTATTTGCAGGATTGTTAAAAATTGTATTACTCATATCTTGGACAAAACCAGGGTTATTCTGAAGTAAAACTTTGACCCAGGGAGAAAGCACATTAGCCCGAGGATGAAGCGGACTGGGTTTGGGTCTGTCATTTGCTAGTTTGGACAAGGCTGCTTTACCTTCCTTGACTTTAATTTGTTAATATATATTATTAATGAAGATGTTGAACTACACACTTTTTATTGAAATAGTATGACAAGTGAATGTGAAGATAAACAAATGCCTTAAAACTTAATAAAACTAAATTTCACTTTACGGATGGGCCTGACTTTCATCCTTTTAAACACAATTTTGAGACATATGCAAACAGACAAGATAGACACCAATCAAACTTCAAAAAAATTATTTAAATTGCGTATCTATCCTGGCTCCCAGACAATGCAAATCATCATTGATATATTATGGCCAGTACCTCTGCCCTCTATTGAACTGGGTGTTCTGAACGCCTGAGCACTCTCAAAAGCCCCCTCTCCTCACTACTACTTCCCCAAGTTATGAGTAACTTGGATAAACTGGTGGGCACAGAGGGTTAACGGCCCACCCACCCTCTTTTTAATGACTTTCTCAGAAACAGAAATGTGAGTCAATGATGGTATTCAATCGTAACTCTTGGATCTCATTTGAGGCACTTGGGCAAGTTCCTCTCTGAATATAAACATTAAACAGCAAATAAGCATAAACAAAGAGAACATTATTAGAGAGATTCTGCAAATATCTTATACATTCTTCCTTTTTATATGCATAATTAAACTTCTTTGGTGGTGCCTATAGAGTTTAATACTCATATTTTATTTCCACCACTGCAAGGAGATAGGAAGTAACATTGGATATCAGCAGGTCTTCTTGAATAACCCAGACACTCTTCTGAATTCTAAGGATAGAGCCTTAAGCCTTGTTCTCAAGGAACCCATAGGTGGTGGGGTGTGGAGAGGGAGTACTCTCCATTATCCCTTCAATGCATAATAAATAGTTGTAATCAATACCTACCTGTACGTTTGGCTAAAAACCAGCTTCTGCAAAGCCCAGTCAGGAGCTCAAGTGTTCTGTTCCCCCAGCTGTGAATCAGAGGAGGGAGGGCATGAAGGAGACATAGAAGACAGATTCATGAAGAATACTTGTTACTTTTATATGTGATCTGCAACTTTAAGAATTTCTTTTTCCTGATACTACCAAAATGAATTCATCAAAAGATAGCCTAATGATGACACTTTTCTGCCACTTTGCTGTTATTAGACTCCAGGGAGTAAATGTCTCTCATTATTATAAAGAGAGAATTATGGGCTTTTTCTCCATGAGCTATAAGACAATCTTATCTTCATTTTCATTCTTCCAGGTGGTTATGCTGAACATGTAAATATTCTCCCTGCTGTGCAGATTAGTGCAGCTGGCCAAAGATGCTTTATTTTAAATATGTGGATGCAGGAAGAGAAAAGTATCAGAAACACTGCATGGGGTAAGACTGTCCTGGCTGCCAGGGTCTTGGTTCAGATGGTGGTAGCAATGGGACTTTTGCTGGGACCACGTTGAATCTGTACTTTGTCTTAGTCAAGGTTTGTTTTTTGTTACAATTATCATGTGCCTCCTCAAATGAGCTGAAATATGAAGGGGCTATAGTGTAAGGATACAGGAGCATTTTATGGGGTATTAATTATAATCTGACCTCTGAAGAGTCTGGGTTGAAAAATTGAGTATCTATTCTCTGTCTCTCCTTCTCTCTCTCTCTCCTCTCTCTCTCTCTCTCTCTCTCTCTCTCTCTCTCTCTCTCTCTCTTTCTCTGAGGCCATATGGTCTCTCATTTTCATTTATTTTTGCACCTCCGCTTCATTCTTCTCTTTTTTCGACACTCCTGCTGAATCTCCATCTCTGCCCATATGGCAGAAGACAGCTGCCCCTGGCTTCCTTATTCACATGCCCTTGACATTCACTTGTCAAGCGAGGAGTGAAGACTAAAACTCTCATATCTTTTTCTTTAAGCTCCTAGGAAAGAGTCTCTGATCAGCCCACTTGGGCCCATTTTATCTACCTATGGTTTAATCAGGAATTTCATGGAAATCCTAAAGGCCAAATACGGACCCCTAAGAAAAAAAGAACTCCTTAGTTAGCACTGTGGTGAGCCCTTCATGGGCATTGTCTTTGTCTAAAGTTTACAGAAATCCTATGAGGTTGCTATTACAATCTAATTTTATATGTAACAAAGCAGAGTCTCAAAACGATTAAGTAATTTGCTCAGGATCATACACTGATTTTTAGTTTATTTAGAGACAGGGTCTCACTCTGTTGCTCAGGCTGGAGTGCAGTAGTACAATCATAGCTTGCTGCAATCTCAAATTCCTATGCTCAAATGATCCTCTAGCCTCAACCTCCTGAGTAGCTAGGGCTATAGGCGTTTGTCACCACCACAAGATAAATTTTTGTTTCAATATTTAATCTTTTTGTAGAGATGGGTTCTTGCTCTGTTGCCTAGGCTGGTCTTGAACTCTTGGCCTCAAGTGATCCTCCTGCCTAAGCCTCCCAAAGCACTGGGATTACTGCTGTGAGCCACCGCTCTCTGCTCCCTCACCTTCCCCCGCAAGCTTTTTACCACTACCATCTCTTGCTCCTAAACAAAGTTTCTCAAATTTTAGTCAGCATCAGAATCACTTGCAGGGCTCATTGAAACCAATATATCTGGGCCCTATATTCAGAAATATTGATTCTGCAGGCCCAGGGATGAGGCTGGAGAATGTGCATTTCTAACAAGCTCTTTTGTGAAGCTGATGCTGTCAGTTCAAGGTCCAAAGCTACTTGGTCCTTGCTACTTCGAGTAGTACTGCTCTAAATGATCAAGAAGTTAATGTTCTCATGAATTAAGAAATCCCTTTGAATTGTAGCTGAATCCCATAAATAATCAGAATTAAAGAAGTTCCTGTGAGCTCATTTATTTGCTTTGTCTATTCCTGATATTTTGCTCATTCTGTTTTTAACTCATCTTCCTAAGAAAGAAAACCCTTTCTGACTTGGGACACTTGCATTTAGAGGGAATCTCAGTAGTCCTGGATACATACATAATTTTGGAGGCTATTATAGAAGCCACTTACATAATTTTCCCCTTAACCCTCCAGTGAGATTTTTAAAAATCACTGCAGTGCTCATCAGAGAAGTAATTCTGAATAACATTGCCTCACTAGGAGATGGCAGAGATCGGTTTCCTGAACTAGGGTATATATGAACTTCACTCTTCTAATCCCATATAGTTTCAAACAGTTTTGCAGTCAGCAAGGAAAACGAAGAAACTACTACTACGCATAGTGATGAATCTCACATGCCAGGTGTTGCATGAGAAAAACGAAGCATACGTCATGCCTGCATTTATATAAAGTTTTAAACAATCAAGATCTATGGGGATGGATGTTAAGACCAGACTGTGGTTGCTGTTGGAGCAGGATAGAGACTGTGGGGCACGGGGTAGGGGTTGGGGAGGTGCATTCCCAGGAGTTGGTGATGTTCTGTTTCTGATCTGGAGGCTGGTTACATGGGCATGTTCAGTTTGTGGAAATTCATGAGCTTGTATACTTATGAGCTGAGCACTTTTCTGTGTCTATTGTTATAGCCAGTATAAAAGATTCAGAGGTGTTTAAAAAACGAGTCATTTGTAGAAAAGCAGTGTATGAACTGTATTGACAAACCTATTGCCAATGTGCTATACTTTGACATCCAGAAAGAATAAGCCTGAAAGGAAACATTCCAAACCATGACTGCCTCTGGGTGGTGGAAATGTGACTGGATTGACTTTTTAGGCTTTTCTGTACTGTCTACATTTTCTGCAATGTGCGTACATTACATTTATTAATATATCTTAACATATTTAGTTTTTATTTAAAACATTGATTTTGTTAAAGTAGGAGTAAATAAGAGGACCCAATCCCACCAAATTCAGAAACAGATACATTCTGCAAATGTCTATTTAATACAAATGTCAGAATAAAAAAGTGGCCCTGGTAATTGTGGGGCCTTGACAATTACTTTATCCCATGTAAATGGTATTTCCCAAGGGCCTCTTTCAGGTTCTATTGGTATTTATAAAGCAGGATTCATGAGGAAAAGTTACTTAGGAAGCAAGGAAATGATCATTTTGTGAGGTTTGCAAAACAGGATACAAACATTCAAGGGACAAGTGATAATGATAAATTAGATTTTTGACCAAAGCTCAGAGATGCTAAAAACTCCAGAAGATTCATCAAGTGTTCTCCAATACTTTTAGTATTTGTGACAGTGACAAAACTGAATAAAAATATAGATGTGTTTGTGGCCGGAATTTATAATGCATTCTTTCATTATTTCCCCTTGAAACTCTAGTAGGATAAAGCTTTTCAGAGAGGTTATACATTTTATGTTAAGCATCTCAATGTTTTTGATGAAAGAAACAATTAAATTTTCTTGAGTATTAAAGAGGAAAAAAGAATGATGATGTGATCTTCAATTCTGGTCTGTAACTATTTCCTGAAATTTCACTATCCCTGACTATATCAAACACCTAAGGAAAGGAGAGGAGCCATGGATAACAGAGCCCGGTGCTAATCTGGTTGGCTGAGTGTAGACTGCACTTGCTATATTTTGGAATCAGTTTCCTCAGGTTTGAATCCTGGCTCTCCCAATCACTGTGTATGGAACTTAGGGAAAATCATTTAGCCTATCTGAATCTCAGCTTCCTCAGCTATAAAATGTGAGTAACTTTTATTCCTTCCTCATAGGGTCATTATAAGGATTATACAAAATTACATGTGTACCATTTATCATTTTTTTGCTTTTCGTCTCCAAATTTACCCTTCGATACCTGCTCTGTAATAATGGTGGACTTCCTTGAAGCATTTATCCTTTACTATAAGCACAATGTTAAGCTTTCTTAGTAGCAGGCACTGGAGGCACATCAGAGGAGAAAAGGGGCTCTCTTGTGTGTTCCAAGAGCTGCACTGACAGTCATTGGTGTGGAAGGGAAGACATGTGGTGGGGTTCTGCCCTTATCATGAAGCCAGAGCATGAGTCCCTCCATGACTCAGCAACCCCGGTTAGTCTTACCTGTCCATGGTCTTTTCAACAGAGCACTACACATTCAAGCTTTCTGCCCACACCTCTCCAACACCCTCTGCAATCCTGCACGTCCAGTTACCAGCCATACCACACCTATGCCCCAAGGTTTACTTCCTGCTTGTCCAGCAACTGTGGACCAGCTCTGACCTAGCAAAACAGCAAATTTCTCTACCACCTAGTGAGTTGCAAACCTTCTCCAATTAGGTCTGAATCCCAGCCTTGGGAAGGTGGCCCCCTTCCAAGTATGTCCTCTTTTGGGTACTCTCCCTCAGCTCTGCTACCTTCTGGAGTTCTCTTACAATTATTTGCTTTTACTTGGATTCTGCAAACTTTTCCTGTAAACAATACAGTGAGTTAAACAGGGGAAGCTCAGAGTCAACAAAAATACAGCCTAGGGACAAATTCAGCCAGTGACTTGTTTTTGTGCAGCCTATGTTTTAAGAATGTGTTTTTACATTTTTAAAGGCTTGCTTAAAGAATGAGGAGGAGGAGGAGGAAGAGAAGAAGGAGAAAGAGGAGGAGGGGGCCACAAATGAGAAGAAAAGAAGGAGGAAGACTAGAAGGAAAAACAGACCTTACCTGGCTTGCAATGCCTAAAATCATACCATGTGGTCCTTCATAGAAAAAACATCTGAGACCTACTGAAGTATACCCTAGCAGTCTGTATTTTAACAAACCCCCCTGGTGATTCCGATGAGAGCTAAAGTTGAGAACCACTGGATTCAGAGAGTAGCTGAACCACTGACCACAGTGTTGGTCCTTAACCTATTGTACAAATTGACCAAAAGTAATTGAGGATTTGTGTGGGAGCTGGCAGAAAATAATTCTCTTCTCTTGAGTAGCGTGGTGTGAAGATGGAAGTTCTGCAGCTGTTTTGATACCACAGGGGGTGTCTGGAGCTGGCAGGTGACAGGCAAGATCCTGAGGACTAAGCCAACGCCACAGTGAGCAAGACAAAAAGGCAGGCAGAACTCGTGGCCTGGTGGCTTCCCTGGAGCTGCTAGATCAAGCTCACCTGACTCAGGACTTGTCAGATACACATGTCCCAACAAATTCACTCTAGAGAGGTGTTTTTCAACTTCAGCACTGTTGATATTTGGGGTCAGATAATTTTTTATTGTAGAGGGTTGTCCTCTGTCTTGTAGGCTTCAACCACATCCTGGGCCTCTACTTTCTAGATATCAATCAGCCCAGCTCCTTAGTTGTGGCAACCAAAAGTGCCTTCGATATTGCCAAATGTCCCCTGGGAGCAAAAATCACTCATAGTTAGCAAACACTGCTCTAGAGTTTAAACTGGTCTTGCTTTGAAGAATATTATAACATAAATGTCATCTCAAAACCCACATTCCATATTATCCCCAGAATTTCTGGGCATTGTTTCTAGTGGGCTTGTGCTCAAGGTTCCTATTCGCAGTGGATGTTTAACTTTGATGTGTGTCTTTCTCTCTGTTCTGTGTAATGCACATGACACTCTGTTCTCATTTTCTGATTTCCATGAAACCACTTTTGTGGGCACAATGGGCATGGAGAGCAACCCTACAAGGGTAGTCAATAAAGGATAGACATTTGATCTTAGCCAAAAGGCTGAGAATTGATTAATGAAGGATAGAAACAAGGTATGTGTGCTTACATGTATTCTATCACTGTTGGGTATGAATCTTGGAAGGGAGAGTAAAATGTAGACTGGTCAGATTGGATAATTACCAGGTTTACTTGGTGATGCCCTCGTTTTGCTACTTAATAAGATTCATCTTTTCTTTTCTCTTCTCTTCCCTTCCCTTCTTCCCTTCCCTTCCCTTCCTTCCTTCTTTTCTTTTTTCTTTCTTCCTTCTTTCTTTTTCTTTCTTTCTTTCTTTTTCTTTCTTTCTTTCTTTCTCTTTCTCTCTTTCTCTCTTTCTCTCTTTCTCTCTTTCTCTCTTTCTCTCTTTCTTTCTTTCTTTCTTTCTTTCTTTCTTTCTTTCTTTCTTTCTTTCTTTCTTTCTTTCTTTCTTTCTTTCTCTCTCTCTCTTTCTTTCTTTCTTTCTTTCCCTGTTTATTTCTTCTCTCTCTCTCTGTTTCTGTTCCCCCCCCCGCCCCCAGAGACAGGGTCTTGCTCTGCTACCCAGACTGGAGTGCAGCGGCATGAACACAGCTCACTACAGCTTCAAACTCTTGGGCCCAAGCAATCCTCCCACCTCAGCCCTAGAAGTAGCTGGGATTACAGGCACTTTGCCACCATGCCTGGCTAATTTTTTTTTTTTTTTTTTTTTTTTTTTTTTTGGTAGAGACAAGGTTTTGCCATGTTTCCCAGTCTGGTCTCCACCTTGACCTTCTAAAGTGCTAGGATTACAGGTGTAAGCCCCCGTACCCGGACCATTTCATTTTCTTATATCCATAGACTTGTAAGCTCCTCTAAGTTTGTCGAGTAGTTTTTCCATATTTCTGGTTAAGTCTGTGTTCCACATTCTTAATACTAAGTGCATTGGTATTTGCTTAAGCTAACATGTGTAGAGCTTGACTTTAAAAATGTACTCCAATGGACAACATAGAAACATGTATATATGAAGCATATATTTAGTAAAGGTACAGAGTAATAGTCACCAGAGGTGGGAAGTGATGCTGTAGGTTTATAAGCAGATAAATTAAATATTTGTCTCTCAGGGCTTAAAAAATCTTATAATGCGTGGTAATTTAGGCCTCAGGCATAAGTCTTTAGCTCAATTTCTTGGCCCTCACCGCTGTTCTCCAGCAAATTAAAAACAAACAAAAGAACCTCTCCTATTGTATTATGAAGGCAGTTCATCTCTCTCGATCACCTTTAAACTCAGTTTGAGGTCTCTTTGCACATTCAGATATTCATCACTGTGCTCAGCCAACAGAGAACCTTCTTCTCCAGGTCTTACCCTTTGTCTCATCTCTACCAGGGAGCAAAGTAATATAATTCCACAAAATGCACCACCCTGTAACCCCTTCAAGGAAGGACATACTGCTCAGCTGTGTGAGAACAAGGTCAGCAGACAGCCTCTAGGTATCAGCTCCTTCAAGGTTGCCATCAGCTGCAGAGCCTGCCTGCCCGAAGTCATGCCTTTCCTGAAACAGCCTGTATCCATTGGATTGTATTGAGCAAAGTGGAGACATAAAAGGACAACTAGTTTGGTTTAATAAAACATTTTGAAAGCCTAAACTTGCTCCAAAGATTTCCCGGCAGGTTGGCCAAGGCTGTGTAGGGTCTGCACCTCAAATCTTACTCAGCATCTGCGTCTGGGGCACATAATCTGTAACAGAGACTTATATTCCCATAACATAAAAGAATCCATGCTTATTCATTACATTTTTGAGTGCCTACTCTATGCCAGACACTGTACTAGGTAGTGGGGTTACAATAGTAAAGTGATACACCTGTGGTTTTGGCCCTGTGGAGCTTACAGTCTTTTGGAGGAAACTGACAAATCACACCCAAACAAATGAAGATGGATGGGTGAATGAACTGGAAGCTCTCTAGTTTATGGGTGGACCAGTTGGTATTTTGACCAGTTGGTATTTTTTATACCTTCAGTAAATTGACCCAAGCAATTTTACTCTGGATCTTTTGACAGAATTTGCTTATAGAATATTGGACAGCCAGTTGTCATTGGGATTTCTTTCAGTTCAATGAATTTTCTCTTTTGCCTCCTCATTCTTTATTAAGAAAATCGTTCAGACTGTAGCTTCCTGGTTTTAGACATCCCCACTGGCAATTGGGACATCTATTTTGGAGAGGTAATTGAAAAGACTGAAGAATGCACTGAGGACCTTCTGGCTGATAGATGCTGAAAAAGAAGCTAAGATAGTTTGGTCAAGATTTCTTCAATACCTGAGTTTCTAATCACAACAACAAAAAAAATGGCATTTACTTCCTATTGACCCAAACAGTGACAATGTTTTAGTCAAGGTGATTTAGAGGAGGTTAGAAAGAGAGGTGGATGTTTGGGCCATATCGAAGGCAGAAAATGGGTTATTCTGCCATTAACTTTTACTCGGTAATTTTTTATCTCCCCAAACACTTTGAGTTGAGCTTTTTGTCCCCTGGGAATTGGACAGGCTGTAGAAATAACATACATGGATTTGTGGTACATTTTCTCATTGACCATTATCTTTCTAAGCTCCCTAATGGCGAATTAGCTAGGTCTAAGAAGTTATTATGGCATCCAAGCCATCGTGTATGTTTTGGAATTATGATGTAATCTAGAAATATTAACTCCCTCATGTGGGTGCCTAGTGTCTTGGCAAAGTCCCCCTTAGCTAGCTAGACAGTGTTTGAAATAAATCCATAAATAATAATAATAGTTAACAATTACTGAGTGCTCACTATGTGCTAAGCAGTGTGCCAAATGTTTGATATACATTTTCCCACTTAAGCCATGCAAGTATTCTATAAGGTAGACGTTATCATCATTTCCCTTTTACCAACATAGAAAATTAGGTTTGGGTGGATTAAATAATTTACCTTAGAGACATGTAGTTCTGTAACACCATTACCTTCATCATAAATTAAGATTCCATTCATCTGGAAGCCACTAAAATTTTATAATATAATTGTTGCATCTTCAGCAACTCACAACATCTTGTTTATACATTACTTGTGACACTGTTCTAATCAGCCTCTGTGCCTGGAATTAAAAATGGTCCAGTCCATTTTAATTCAATCCACTAGAAGATTCACATGGCCCATGAAATGTTTTAGTTTCTGGGAAGGGGAAAGAAGACAAAAATAAAAAGAAGCACTTTTTTCCCTCAATGAAGTCACAGTCTATTAGGCGATGCTAGCCCTTATTTTCTTTGCATGTATGACTCTATTCTTCATTTTCTCACTACAGTTTATGGAAGTTGGACCAGGAAAGTAATGGAAAGCAAGTCTTACCCAAAGAATTATTGACATAACTATTTAGAACGCAGTTTCTTTGCTATTTGGCAAAATATCAAGCAAAAAGTTTTCCTGACCAACATAGAGATAGAACCTATGGCCTCTATCTCATTAGTACTGTTAGTATTAAGTAGGCAAAGCCAGCCTGGTACCTAATTAAAGTATAATGATCCCCATTTATCTAAGGTATGGCTCCAGTCACCAGCTGATAAACTCTGTCTTTTGGGGGATACTCTTGTCTTCATATCCACAGAAATATGTCCCTAGAAGTCATGTTTGAATTGCATAGCGCTATGGGCCATGGCTGGTTAGTCAGTAGGTTAAGACTATCCAAGCAAAGCCAACCAGATTGTTTTCCCTGGGATTCTCAGATGTTCTACCTCTGTTCTTGCAAGTGGTTAAACCAGTAATACCTAAACTTGAGGGCAATGGGATAGCCGTTAATGTGTATGTGTCAAGGAGCAAAGAAAGCCTGTCTGTATCTAGTAAGACAAATACTGATGTGCAAAGGGAAACAGCCATAAGAAATGAAGAGAAAGTCATGAAAATGTTTGGATTTCTGGTTCTAGTCTGGTTTCATAAATTCTGGTTACAAGCCATTCCCCAAGTCATTCCTTTATTCTTATAATAAATTCCCATTCTTGCCATAAGCTATCCTGAGTTGGTTTTTGTTACTTGTCATCACTGACACTTAAGTGATACATAAACTGAACAATCTTTACCACAGTTGTCATGTCCAGTTGTATACTGCATAACACTGGGGAGTGCCAGTCACATCACTGATTGCATTATATAACCATATGCATTGTTCTGACTTTTATGGTCATTGAGTTTTTGAGCAATATATTTCCTGAGTGCTTAACTCAATTCATCAAATATTGATTGAGTACCTATTCTATTTAATCAATTCTATTCCAGAGATTGTACTAGTTATAGGATGCAAAGATTAAAAATAAAAACAGGCCCTACTCTCCACATGGTCACAGTCTAGGAAAGCAGACCAATGAAAAGCAATCACAACATAATGTGATATAGATGTCAAAGAAGCATTTCAGAGGGGAACAAAAATACAATAACTTTCTCAGGAAGTACCAGGGGAGGCTTCACAGGGAAGCAATACCTAAGCAAATTCCAGGTAGCAGGAACAGCATGTATAAATGTATGAGTAAGTGTGGGAGGCTGAGGCAGGTGGAGCACCTGAGGTCAGGAGTTCAAGACCAGTCTGGCCAACATAGTGAATGAAACCCCATCTCTACTAAATATACAAAGAAATTAGCCAGGTGTGGTGGTGCATGCCTGTAGTCCCAGCTACTTGGGAGGCTGAGGCAGGATAATCACTTGAACCTGGGAGGCAGAGGTTGCAATGAGCCGAGATCATGCCATTGCACTCCAACCTGGGTGACAGAGTGAGACTCCATCTCAAAAAAAAAAAAAAAATTAGTATAAGTGGAATAGCATAGTATGTTTGCAGAATTGTGGATGGTTTTCAGTTGAAGAAGGTGGAAAGAGAGTAATAAATAAAAGAGCAGGGGCCAAATCACAAGAAGCTTTGCATACCAGGCTAAAGAACTTGTACATTATGCAGTAAACTAAAGCTTTTCACATTCTGATAACTGAGTAATAAAAACAAAATCCTAAGCTCCACGTCTGACTGAGCAAGCCCCCTTTTGGTCAAGGGGACCTCAGAGAAACCTTAAACATTGAGTTCCCAGTAATGATTGGATAGGAGGTAGGATACACCTTAATATGTTCCTTGTATTAGTCTGTTTCCACACTGCTGATAAAGACATACCCAAAACTGGGAAGAAAAATAAGTTTCATGGACTTACAGTTCCACATGGCTGGGGAGACCTCACAATGGTGCAAGGCAAGGAGGAGCAAGTCATGTGTTACAAGGAAGGTGGCAGGCAAAGCGAGAAGAGAACTTGTGCAGGGAAACTCCCATTTTTAAAACCATCAGATCACTTGAGGCTTATTCACTACCGTGAGAACAGCATGGAAAAGATCTGCCCCCATGATTCAATCCCTCCCACAATACATGGGAATTATGGGAACTACAAGATAAAATTTGGGTGGGGATACAGAATGAAACCATATCACTCCTCCTTATGAACCTTTAACTAGAATTCTTTCTTAAGGAGTACACAGAAACCAGCTCTAGAAAACAAGAAACAGATGCTTTATTCCTTTGTCACCTTTAGTCAATCATCTGAGGCTGTGACCAGATTCTCCCTCCCTCTTTATAGTTTCCAGGTGACAGCTTACCAGCTTCACAATGCATCCCTTCCTAAAGACTGACCTCCATCTCTGGGCCAGTTTTGGCCAACTCTTGAAGGATGTGCAGTGACGGTTTTCATGTCCTCTGCTTCACCTTTTGATGTCAGAGGGTCAAGAACTCCACCTTTGGATCATGTTAATGTCCTTTTGGAACACACTACCCAGGAAGAGGCATGAAGCTCAATTGCACATGTGCATGCTTCTCCTTTCATAAATATTCATGACTCGTATAGCTTATTAAATATGTATACCTGGCCAGCCTATTCGGCATAAATTGCTATATTATTTTTCCCTTCCTAGAAATGCTTGCTCTTGACTTTTGCTGAAGAGTTCAAGAGTACACGTCCCAGCCTGTGGGATGACCAGCCTGCACGCTGCAACCTTTTAGGAGAAATAAAGCTCTCCTTTCCAAATTTATGAATCTGGTGATTCTTCAGTCGACATAATATATGAAGCATCTTGGGAACTTGCTAACACACTGATTCCGATTCAGTATATCCAGGATAGAACTTGCATTTTGCATTTCTAACAAGCTCTGTGATAGTGCCAAAGCTACTGGTCCATAGATCACCACACTTTGAGTAAGAAGCCTTTAAGCAATGCGGCATTGTAGGCTATTAAGCAGGGAATAATATGGTATTGCAGAATGATCCTCCAATGTAGTGGGATGGTCATATTAGGCATAGGATGTAAGGAAGCATTAAGGCAGAAGGCCACTTAGAAAGCCATTTCAAGATTCACATGAGAACTGAGGAAGGCATGAATTAGACTCACTATGTCAACTTGAGTGTGTAGTGCTAGGGAACAGTAAGAAGTATTCCTCCTTTCCTGCTTCTGTCTGGATTTGTGCTGCAGAATAATGGAGAACTTTAAAATTATCTTCTCTATTATCACAATATGTTTGCTGAGTGTTTACTTTTGTATCTACTGCATTATTAAAGCCCATTTAAAATTATTTTCATTTTGATCTGCAAAATCTACTCTTGATCAAATAATTTGCAATCAAGTGGTAGTTTCAAGTGGGCTGGATTCAGTGCTAAGACAGGTTTATGATGAAAGAAAGTCTTCACAGGGAAATGGAGCATTGTATTTTTAACTGGGGACAAATTGTAGCTCCAAACTGTGCTCAGAGACAAACTGTACTCTGTGTAGCACACCGGAGATGAGGAGGCACCTTGGTTTGCATAAGAATTGTCTGGAATAGTTATTAAAAATGCAGACACTTTACCTATCCTTCACATATCTCATCCTTACTGGGCTTACTTGGGGCTAAGACAACTGCATTTTTAACCAGCACCTCCAAGAGATTGTGATGCAGTTGAAAGATCCATGAGAATTGAGAAATACCAGTCTAGCTCATTTTGGCAAAAATGAATTGCCTTCTTATAATGTAAGTCATTGCCTGTTACTAATCAATAGCACCAAACACACAGACAAGGTAAGATGGTCCCTGCCTTCTAAGAGGTTATAGTCTCAATGATGTAAGTGACCAGGAAGTCTTATAGATCTCTACTAAAGATCCTTACTTCCACATCATACTTGTAAAGACTTCTGTATCTGGCAAGGTCCACATTGTGTAACCATTGTTAATAACCTAAAAGCAATCTCAAATAGTTTCAAACAGGTCATGAAACCTCTATTTTCCAGACCTGGATAGAAAACCTTGGAGACAGTACTTGATGGGCATCATGTAGCTGGTTGCTGGCAGAAACACTGAAGCAGAACTTGTAATATCTTCAAAACAAGTGAAGGCCAGGAATCAGAAATTCTTCCAAAGGTCAGCTGCCTCTGCAGCCATCCATGAAGAACTATGGTTCTGAATCCTGGCTAATATCAGAATCATCCAGGGAGCTTTTGAAAATCCTGATGCTCAAGTCACACTCCATACTCAGGTGGAAGCAATCATCAGTAAATCTCCCCATGTGCATCCAAGGGTGGGAATCCGTAGATGTAGAGCTTCTGCTACATGTGGATTTACTGTGATGCTAATGAAGCTTCAGTCTCAGGGATCTTCATATTGCATGGGTTATGTACAAGGACCAATATTTAAATCTGTAGCCAGAATTGTGATTTATTTTTCTCAAACCAGGCCCCTTGTGTCAGTTTGGGTTTTCTGAGAAGTAGACACCAAGATGAAATTAGGTATATAACATGTTATTGAAGGAAGGATAGAGAGAGACTGCAAGAGTAGGTGGGGAGAGCATTTAGATTGCGGTGCCAGTCTGGCTTCTGTGAAAGGAGAGAAAGAAGGAATGGGAGTCAGTGTTGGGTAGGAAGAGCCTCAGACTCCAGAGAAGTTTTTAGAAGGTCTTAGCTTGGCCAAAGGGGAGTCTATGAACAAGGGTAGTCACCATAGGAGTGCTGTATCAAGGATAAATGATAAGCAATATGTTATGGCTCACACCTGTAATCCCAGCATTTTGGGAGGCCAAGGTAGGAGGATTGCTTGAGCCCCGGAGTTCAAGATCAGCCTGGACAATATGGTAAAACCTTGTTTCTACAAAAAATTCTAAAAAATTAGCCAGGCATGATGGCATGCACCTGTGGTCCTAACTACTCTGGAGGCTGAGGTGGGAGGATAGCTTGAGGCCAGGGAGGTCGAGGCCACAGTGAGCTAAGATCATGCTACTGAACTCCAGTCTGGTTGACAAAGTGATACCCTTTCTCAAAAAAAAAAAAAAAAGGAAGGAAGGAAGGAAGGAAGGAAGGAAGAAAGAAAGAAAGAAAGAAAGAAAGAAAGAAAGAAAGAAAGAAAGAAAGAAAGAAAGAAAGAAAGAAAGAAAGAAAGAGAGAAAGAAAATCAAATGATAGAGATTTGAAACCTTTCCTATTCTCAGTCAGTGGCTGAAATAACCAGAGGAAGCATTACTACTCAGTGGATGTCACCGGGGAGGCAGGTGGGTAGGGTGCGAAGGTCCTGCGGCTGGAGGCTGTTAATCCACCCTGGATCCCATGCCAGTTTCTCTCAAGAAGAGATCTGAGTGGCACACCTGTCACCACACCCCTCATTCATGTATTAAGTTCATACCCCAAACCTGGATCCATCCCTTCCTCTGAATTCATGGCTGAGTTGGGGAGAGAGGGAATTAATCTGACAGCCACCAGGGTTAACTTTGAGAATCTTCAGTAACAATTCATGGGCTACATGCACAGCATTTTCTTTCCTTTTAAAATTCACTGGGAAAGCTTGGCTGTGATGCAGAAGTGTTTTCTCGCAAGTGAATAAACACTGAGTGAATAAACACCACCCAGGCTGTCATCAATCTGCCAGCCTGTTGTCTTTAGGGACCTACCATTTAGGAAAACAGGTGAAATTTGGGCTTATTCATTTTGTCAGTTGTACAACGATTTTCCTTAAGTGCTTTTCTATGTGCCAAGCATTATGCAATGCCCAGTTTTCAGGATACAAGACCTGGTTCTTGTTCTCATGGAGCTTGAATTTTAATAAGGTGTGATATACCAAAGGCCAGTGAATGTATAAATAAATACAATCGTTACAACTTGTTATAAATATTTAAGGACACGAAGTACTATGACAGAGAGTAATGGGATTGGGAACTATTTTAGCTAGGGTTGTCAGGGAAAGCCTCATTAAAGTGGGGGGTATTTAAATAGCTGAATTTTGGGGTTTGAGGTAGGATAGGCAGGAGAGAAAGGAGTATCCCAGGTGGAGGGAAGTCCTCAGTTTTTTCTAACTCTTTTCTAGGCATCTTCAGTTTTTTCTAAGTACCCAAGCACACAGAGTGAGAGGAACCCAAGCATAGAATAATTTTGGAGAGGTGGAAAGGTCATGGAGATCCTGTGGGCCATGGCAAGGAGCCTGAATTCTATTTTAAATGAAAGGAAAAGGCATGGCGGGATCATAAGCAATATGGTGACACTGGTGAGGGTGGAGGTGACATAAGCTAACCTATGCTTTAATGGTATCACTTTGGCTACTGTGTACGGAATAGATTGTGGGGGGGAAAGAAGAGGAGAAGTGGAGAGAGACTAGTTAGCAGGCTCAATCTTGAGATCTGGTGTTGGGTAGATGGCCCAGAGAGAAGGAGAGGACATGAAATATTTCTAATAACATTTTTCAGTAGAGGTCAGTGGCTTCAAGAGCAACAGTGAGGGTTGCCCTAGGGTTAAAATCTAACAAGCATCTTTTTCAGAGTGCATTTGAGAGCAGCTTTAATAAACAATACTCATGAGTTCATATTACAGATTTAAAATGCTTCACATTGTTTTATTTTTGTTAATTTTTAAAATTTCAATTATTTGAGTATCACTTAATATTTCAATATTTGTAACTGCTGGTTAAATTTTCTTAACTCTATGCCTCAAATACACCAAAAACACTGTGATTTATTGAGCTTCTACTATATGCCAGGTATTACATTATATGTTAGATAGGCATTCAGCTATTTAAATACCCGCCACCTTAATGAGGCTTTCCCTGACAACCCTACCTAAAATAGTTCCCAATCCCATTACTCTCTGTCATAGTACTTTGTGTCCTTCTTAAATATTTGTAACAAGTTGTAATGATTGTATTTACAAATACTACACCTTTACAGATACTAATAGAGTAACAGAGAGAGAGAGAGAGAGAGATCCTTTTTGGGTAAGAAAAATTAGGCTTAAACAGTTGAGATCCACATGCTCAAGATCCTTCCACTTTTATGATACAAATCTAGAATTCAAACCCTTGTTTACTTGGTTTCAAAGCTTGTTTGTTTTGAAACACTAAGATATGTTGCCCAAAGATCATTTTTCACCTTTGTTTCTTCTTGAACTACAGAAAAGAGAGCTTCTCATGTCAACATGTACAAAGTATAACCTTTAAAAGCATTCCTCTGCCCAAATCTGATTCTGGATGCATTGGGAAAAGCCATACTTCCAGTATAAACGCCTGCCTCCGTAAAATGGAATTCACCATCCACAGGCATTTGTTGCTGATCTTACCACAGGTGGCCTGCCTCCTGAAAATGAACCATAGACTCCTTTTTTATGACAAGAAAATGAATCTCAATATCCCTTGAGATATCTCTTAATATCCTATTGGTAAAATGTGACCTGCTTGGAGTTTACAATAAACTCATCCCAGAGATATATTTCATGGTTCATTTAAAACACACTCCATCTTATTCCCTAAGTAAAGTCATCTCTCTAAACACACCTTATATTTGTATAGTGCTTCACAGCTTACAAAGCACTTTTGTTACATATAATTTGATTCTGAGGGGCAAGTAAGGCAGGTGTTATCATCCTCTTTTTAATAAACAAGAAGCTGAGTCTCAGAGAGAGAAAATGACTCATTCAAGCAAGGTTTGAGACCTAAGAAAGGTAGGGCAGGGCATTAGGATGTTAACACTTTTACAAATACTAATAGTAAAGAAGATGAAAATGGCTCTAAGCCACTTATTTTTTTTTTTTTTTTTTTTTTTGAGAGTAAGTTAGCCTTACATATAGATTCACCACCATATCAGGATGAAGTTTGGCCCTCTTGGGAAATGGGCTGGCTGGTAACATGTCGACAGGTATTTGCAAGAATGGTACAAAAACATAAATGTGGGTCTCTTCTATATTTAGCTGCTTCTGGCAATATTACTGCATTGATTTCTTGTCTTTGTTTTCATTCACAGCTCCTTTCATTCACAGCTGGCCTCTATCAGGGGTTCTCTTCCTTCTATGCATTAATTTCTATTCCATTCAGAATCAATTTGAATCAAATATAACTATAGGAGGTGCCTTTTGGACAATACAGAGGCCATGCTTATGGAACACAAAAGGAACTGAGGTTGTGTGAATTACAAGAGAGTTCGATGTGTTATAAATTCATTATGCAGACAATGAATGGGATCTCATGAAAAGTAGAACTAAGCATGTTTGGTAAAGCCTGCAAAGTGAAATCAAAAGCAATGAGTAGAAATCATTTTACCCATGCCATCCACCTACCTATCTACCCATCCAGACACCCAACAAATTCTAAAAGTAGAAAATCAGGATTATCAGTAGTTTAATATGATTTGGGGGTTCATTGAAGGCTTTCCTTTGGAAATGACATTTAAACTGAGACCTGAAGGATGGCTTCTGTCGTTAGCCAGATTAAAAAAAGGAGATAAGCATTCCAAGCGGAGGGAACAGGAAAGGTGGAAACAAACTGGGCACATTCCAGGACCTGAAAGGAAACAGTAGGTAGCTTAAATAGCATGAGGAATACTTGCAGAAGAGTTTAGAATGAAGCAGGAGCCGGGCGCGGTGGCTCAAGCCTGTAATCCCAGCACTTTGGGAGGCCGAGGCGGGCGGATCACGAGGTCAGGAGATCGAGACCATCCTGGCTAACATGGTGAAACCCCATCTCTACTAAAAGTACAAAAAACTAGCCGGGCGAGGTGGTGGGCGCCTGTAGTCCCAGCTACTTGGGAGGCTGAGGCAGGAGAATGGCGTAAACCCAGGAGGCGGAGCTTGCAGTGAGCCGAGATCGCGCCACTGCACTCCAGCCTGGGTGACAGAGCAAGATTCCGTCTCAAAAAATTAAAAAATAAAAATAAAAAATAAAAAATAAAAAATAGAATGAAGCAGGAGCCAGACCATGGAGGTAGAACATGCTAGAGCAAATAAATTTTAGCTGAGTGTGAATAATACAATTCTATCATACAGATCTGCCCCAAAACTGATTTGGTTTCTGTTGACCAAGGTTGTGTAAGCAGAAGCTGGAAGACCCTTGAAAAGAGCATTCATTCAAGAAATGAAGCATGAAATAGGGTGGAAGGAGGGAAGAAAGAGAAGCACATGGCATGTCAGCTCTCTTCCAATGCTAAGGTCTATAATTCCATTATTCCAACAAATATCCAATGAAGTCATTTTAATTTCTTGGAAATTTTAAAGTTGCCTATCTTCCTACACTGAATTTTACATCCATTAAATCTTCAGGCTTTAAATGTTATAAACAATAAAAAATAAATACAATGGTGAGAGGACAGGGGATGTATGATGGGAGGTAGGGAGGGATAGATGGTGTGGTATGGTGGTTAAGGTTACAGACTTTAGGTGAATGCTCTTAACTTGGGGTCCAAACTCCAATTGCTAGACATATGACCAATGATATTGTAGTCTGGCAACTGAGAATAGGGGCTCTTGTTTCTTTACTGTTGTACCCCCCAGGCCAAGAACAGCACCTGGCACTATAACAAATATTTGGTGCATGAATGAATGAATGTTACTACTATGGGTATACCCAAATCTGCCTGTTGGTTGTTGTGAAATGACTATAGCTCCAACTCTATCCATACATTCCTAGCAATGCCTGAGAAAGGCAGAGAAAATAGAGAAATAATGAGTTTATAAACATCATCAGCCCATAAACTCTTCATTCCCAGGGAAAGTAAATCAAGCTGTTCTTTCTCCCTTTGTGTGTCCCTGAGGCTCAGCTCTGATCATTTCTCTTTTTCTTCAAGGCTGCCTGTGATACTCATCTGACCTGATTTCTCCTGCACAGTGTTGCAACTGATGAGTAGCACACTTGCCCTTGCCTGCATTTGGAGGGATGGCTGAGACTTTCCTTATAGAAAGCCCTATTTCCAGCATGAACATTAACCCAGTTTATTGGCTCAGCGTGTAGAGAGTTGCCTTGTCACTGGCAAAGTCAGATGCAGCCAGTACAAGAGCTCTGCACTAGCTGTGAACACTAAGGAAGAACAGCTGAGTGAGGAAGCAGAGTGCCAGGCAGCACATCCTTCTTCAGGTGCTTCCTGCCCTGGGCCAGATCCCAGGCACTGCAGCAATATCTCTGCATGATCTAGAGCTCCTGGAAATAGCCCATTAAGGGCAAAACTCACTGCCCAGAAAACATTAGAACATTAAAAGAGCAGGGTCTCATCTGATTGTCTTGGTTTCCTGAAGCTCATTCAGTCTGTGTCCACTGGTTTCAGTCTGAGTTCTCTGCACTTTGAGGACGTAGACAGTGAAGTTCTCTCATGGTTACAGGGGGAGAGATCATAGGAATGTTGTGGAAAGAGGCCTGAAGTCAGAGCCAGCTAGTGGTTATTATTTATTAATTGCCTGTGAGGTGCCAGGCGCACATATTAGACCATATGTGATTGCAGTAAGCCACCCGGATCCCCTTCAAGCTGTTGCTGCAGCTGCTGGAAGTCCTACTGGCAGACAGCCTTCTCTCATCAGCCCCTTGAGGACTTTCCTCAGTTGCAGAGAGCTGCCTTCCCCAAGACCACACCCTTCCCTGGGGACTCACAACCAACGGCTGATCCAGCAGAATCTATAAAGGCCATATCATTTCAGCACAATTTAGGACAGCTTTGTTGAGCCATTGGACCTACATGCAACTCAACTTCTCCTTCTACCCAGTTATTCTTTCTTCCCTTTCCTTCCATGGTGTCTGTTCCAAGCACTTGCCTTAATAAACATGTTACAGGTTAAACTCTGTCTCAATGTCTGCTTCAAGGAGAACCCAACCTGTGACAGTGATAACAGATAAAAACAAAGGACGTCACTTTTCCCTGCCTTACTTTCCACCTACCACTAAAAAGGGTCTTGGGCTTGCCCACTCAGTTTCTTCTCTTTCTTCACTCTTTGGAGATGGTCCCACTACTACCACAGACACAAAAAAGAAGAGTTGGGAAGAGAGAGGGGTGAAAACATTTGTGGTACTGCAGACCCAGTGCTAGGTGATTGAAGACTACCTGGAGGGTACAGGAAGTGACTGTTTTTCCATCATGTATTGTACTGCTATAGTGACTTAAAAAACAAGTAGGTAACTTGTTTTAAAATTACTTTTCAATTGCTGGACTGTGTTCTTGGACCATGACACTATTCTTAACCCAGTCTATATGGGCCATGGTTTCAACAGGATTAACAACCTTAGGATTCAACAATTATAACAACCTTCACATCATGTGTTATTATTCTCATTTTATAGGTAAAGAAACTGAGGCTCAGAGAGGCTGCATTTTAGGATCCACTTTGCTTCTGTGTGACCTTGAGATATTCATTTAAATTTTTGGACCTTGTGACCAAAAGATGCCAAACAAGCAAGGAAATGAATGAAATGTTGAAGTGCCTTCCAATTTTAAGATTACAAATCTTTTATAGAATTAAACATTTTTAAAGTATTTTTCCATATTAATTGTGACATCATGATATGACATTAATAAGGTAATTGCAAGATTAGTTTTATTACCTTAAGGTACACCTAGATTGCATAGTTGGATTATCTTTAGTCCCCTGTGAAATATGCAAGGATGTACTGTTTCCCCAATTTACATTTGGATAAACCAAGGCTCAGAGAAATCAAGTCATTAACGTGAAAATATTGCCACTTAATGTGAGATCCAGGACACAGACTCAGACTTACTCACATCTCTTCTAGTGCTTTTCCTATACTACTACACGGATTCCTTTTGGCCTGAGGTTCTTGTATTGTTATCTATCACTACATAATAAATTACCTTAAAACCGAGTTCCTTACAATAACCAACATTTACAATTTCACAACAGCTTCTAGGGGGTCAAGGAGAGGCTTACCTGGGTGGTTCTGACTCCAGGTGTCTCATGAGGTTATAAGCAGATGTTGTCTAGGGCTGCATCTGTGAAGGTTTGCCTAGAACTGAAGGATCCTCTTTCAAGATGGCACACTCTCTTGGTTGTTGTCTGAAGGCCTTTATTTCTCACTGTCCAGAGGAATCTCCATAGGACTGCTCAAGTGGGCTCTCAACATGGCAATTGATCTCTCAAAAAATGAGCAATTCAAGAGGAAGAGTGAGAAGAAAGCTGCAGTGCCCTTTATGACCTGGCTCAGAATCACACATCAGCACTTTCTCCATATTCTATTCATTAGTAACGATTTGCTTAGTCCAACACATATTCAAGAGGAGTAGAATAAAGCTCCAAATCTTGAAAGGAATAATATCAAATAATTTCTGAACTGTGTTAAAAAGACCACAGCTCTGCTCTTTGGGTGGCTTAAAATTTCCTTATTAAGGGTGGGAAGTGCTTTTTTCCCCCAGGAAATTCAAGCCAGAAGAGTGAACCAGGCTAGAAAAACTTTATTACATAAGAAGTTTATGCAGGTGTCACATTAGATAGCAGTCTACAGGTGTCTTTATCTCTCAGTTTCTTAAAAAATTCAGACAATACCATAAAAATAATGCAATAGTAGATGACATCTGCAGTTTTTGCCTTCCTGGAATCCATTCCTCTTTCTTCTAATTTTACCTTGGGGAACCTCCATTCACTCCTCTTAGTCCATACAGAACTGATTATTTTAATCCACTTCATTCAGTTCCTAAGATCGACATGTGAGCCAGGCCTGACCAATGAGCATATTCCATTACCCTGGACATAGTGGTTAATACTGGGATAGGCATAGAAACTACATAGGTTCAATTAAAGTTAAATTTTTGTTGGAACTATTGGGAGCAGTTTTCTTTCTGTAGGGTTTCTTATGTTCCTGCTATGGTATCAGGAGGGTTTGCCTGAGAATGAAGTCAGCACAGAGGAGAAATGGCACCAAGAAATGGGGAAAGGGAGAGAGACAGACAGACAGAAAAAGACAGAGTGAGAGTGACAGAGAAAGTGTGTGTGTGCCTTGGTGGTATCATTAATCACATCTAGAAAATCTAACATGACTCAGGCCTGCTCTATTGCTGGAGTTTTTAAGCCACAAGCCAATATAATTCCTAATTTGATTATTTGGCAATCAAAAAATTATAATATACTATTACAAGTAATAATATCTATCTCTTATTATTTATTACATATTAGGACATGTGCTAAGAACTTAATACCATCTTATTTATTTCTTAAAACAATAACATTTTGAGAGAGATACTATTATTCTTTTTTAAAGATGAGGTTCACTGAGAGTGAGAAACTTATCATCAATCATCCTTCTAAGGAATAGATAAGTTGGAATTAGAACCAAGTCTTGTGTGACTAGGAAGCCACTCTCATCACCGTGCTGCCTTGCCCATATTTATTGGGGAATTTTCAAAAAACCTACTGATCCAATTATTTAGTTAAGAGTAGTGATTACTACCAATTACTCAGGTCCCGGTCTTCTGCTAAACTTATATGCATTATCGCATTCGATCCTCACGTTGACTTTAGGATGGAAATATTACCATGCTCATTTCACAGATGAGGAAACTGAGAGTCAGAATAGTTAGGCAGCTGATCCAAGGTTACAGTTAGTAAGTGACAAACTTGGGTTTTGACCCAGATATATCTGACAAGAGTCCACAAATATTTCCTTGAATTCCAGTCATGATTCAACTAATAGAGTCTGTGGCTATTTTAGAAAGAACATCGGGATCCAGTTCAAAATGAGTTTTCAAAATATTTCCTTTCTGTTAGGATAGCCAACTTATCTCGGTTTTCCCTGGACTTCCCCAGTTTTAAAACTGAAAGGTAAGTTGTTCACCCGACCTCCCACAGGCAGTGGCAAATGGAAGGACTAGGACATTTGTCCGTTGTTGGCAGATATTTTAAAAAGAGAATTAGGGCCCAGAGACTGCTTCCCACCCAATCAAGAGAGAGAACAGACCTCCTTTTAGGATTTGGGAAAGGCAAGAAACCAGGAGAAGCCTGGCTTCCTTAATAGCTCATCTACAGGATGAGCTTAAAAGGTTGAACCTGGGGGTGTTCCAGTGATGAAGATGCCCTGCACATCTGTTCCCAAATTTCCTGCGCCTAGAAGACATGCTCTAGTTAATCAGCACTTTCAGTCCCAGCAGGTGGTGGCCTTTGTCAATACATGAACCTTGTGAAGTGGGAACCTTTCTTTAGAGTAGCTGTAGGTGATAGGGTGCAGATCACGGAGCCAGAAGTCTTAGGTTTGCACCCAGCGCTGTCACTAACTCTTGTGTCACCTCTCGGCCTTGGTTCCTCTCATCCTTAAAATAGGTTGGGTAGTGAGCACCTTAGAGTTTTGTAGTGTAGATTAATGAGTTAACATGCAATGATACTTAGAATGCTGACAGGTTTTTGAATACAATGGATTCTGCTAATGATCACTTTTAAAAAGCCTACCTCTTTGAAATCAATACCTCTATAGCTTAGGTTTTCATTTATGTTTTTTTAATTATGCACGCTTCTGAAGGATTCCATCCATAGACTGCAAATTTACAAAATACTCTGTATGGCAGGAAAAATATTATCCCTCACAAATGACCGTGTTGTAATCCCTAAAACCTGTGATTATGTTACTTGGCAAAGGAGAATTAATGTTGCAGATGGAATTAAAGTTGGTATTCAGCTGACATTAACAAGGGTCCTTAAACGTGGAAGAGGGAGGTGGAAGAGGGAGGTGGAAGAGGGAGGTGGAAGAGTCAGTGTCAGAGTGATGTGGCATGCAGCCGACCATGGCTGGCTTTGATGGTGGAGGAAGGGGTCACAGCCAAGAAACGCAGGCAATCTCTAGAACTGGAAATGGCAAAGAAGTGGAATCTCCTCTGCAGCCTACAGAAGAAACATAGCTCTGGCGACACCTTAATTTTAGCTCACTGAAACCCAATGCAGACTTCTGAACTCCAGAAATGTAAGATAATAAATTTGAGTCATTTTTAGTCACCAACTTTGTAATGATTTGTGATAGCAGCAACAGAAAACTAATACACTCTCTAATCAAAATAATCCACAAGAAATATATGTGGGATTGTCATGGGAAGTGAAGCAATCACTCATTGGGACATGGAGTATTTACTCATGCTTCTCTGGGCACCCTGGGAGTGAGCTGTTTAAGAACTGAAAGCATGCTTGATGGATGCCTCCCCTGCATCTCTTCTAGACTACTGTGATCCACAGGAAGTCAGGAAAATCTCTTTGAAGATAAAGGTTGATAAAATCTGGCTGAGTGTGTTGGCTCATCCCTGTAATCCCAGCACTTTGGGAGGCCAAGGTGGGCAGATCACCTGAGGTCAGGAGTTCGAGACTAGCCTGGCCAACATGGTGAAACCCCGTCTCTACTAAAAATACAAAATTAGCCGGGCATGGTGGCACGCACCTGTAGTCCCAGCTTCTCAGGAGGCTGAGGCAGAAGAATCGCTTAAAGGCAGAGGCTGCAGTGAGCCTAGGCGGAGGCTGCAGTGAGCCTAGATCGTGCCACTGCACTCCTGCCTGAGTGACAGAGTAAGACTCCATCTCAAAAATAAAAAAGGCTGGGTGAGATGGCTCACGCCTGTAATCCCAGCACTTTGGGAGGCTGAGGCAGATGGTTCACAAGGTCAGGAGATTGAGACCATTCTGGCTAACACGGTGAAAACCCGTCTCTATTAAAAATACAAAAACTTGGTCGGACGTGGTGGCACACGCCTGTAGTCCCAGCTACTCGGGAGGCTGAGGCAGGAGAATTGCTTGAACCAGGGAGGTAGACGTTGCAGTAAGCCAAGATTGTTTCACTGCACTCCAGCCTGGGTGATAGAGTGAGACTCCACCTCAAAAAATGATAATAATAATAAATAAAATAAATAAATAAATGAATAAAGTTGGTAAAATCTTCACCCATTTCACTTCTAATGTATACTCCCAAAGCCATCTCAACCACTCTTGGCTCCCCCTCTCTAGGTTAACTGGGATTAATGTTTGAGAATAAATGACAAGGCAGCTGGTGTTTCTTGTGAGGTAGTTTGAAATGTGGCATTTTCTCCATTTTCTCTAAGGGAGAGGCAGTGTAGCAAAATAGCAAAAGGGGGGCAATTTGAAATTCAACTGACCAGGGTGAAATTGTGCCCCCAACACTTACAAGCTGTGTGACCTTGTGCAAGTTACATAGCATCCCCAATAATGTTTTCCCATTGATAAAACTGGGCTGCTTAGAAAACCTCTATGAAGATGGAGGGAACTTAAACAAAATAATGAAAGTAAAGGGTTTTTCATGATGCCTGCCCCATAGTAAATTCTCCAGAAATATTAACTATTTTGCTATTGCCCATTTCTAATATGAAGGATTAGAAAAGGAAATTAAGAAGGAAAGAATGAAAGCACCCCAGCATGCCAAATGTCCTGTGAGAGAATGGGCACAGCAGGATAGTAAGAAGCTGAGAGTGATACCCAGAAAATGAAGGGGAGTAGGCAAATACTGCTTTGGTGCTGGCAAATCTTTGCAATGTGGCTGACTCAATCTTTAAGAAAGGGTTGCTCCCTCTGCCATTCTTTCCAGGCATATCAAAACCTGTGTTTAAAAAAAGGCCAACTAGGCGTTTGTGTGTAGTAAGTAATCATTAAAATTCATTTGCAGCCCCCGGGTGCTAGTTTCTTACTAAATGTCTTTATGCCATTAAGAGGATTGAAGGGTTCTATCAGGGTTTGTGTAATTTAGTGGGCAGGGCAGGGGCTTTGGAGTCACACAGACCTCAGTTCCTATCCTCACTCTGCTACTTTCCAACTGCCCTGCCTCTTGTCTATGAAAAGGAGATAATGTTACCCACCTTCCAGAGATCTTTTCAGGATTAAATGAGATACACAGATGAGGGGCTTGCACAGTACCAGGAGTGCCTGTCATGGTAGTAGTTATGTATTATTGATATGTATTATTTGGGATAAAAAGGCTTGATTCTAGTACCGTCTGTATTACTTAATACGACCTGGGGGAAATCCTAAACCAATTCTGAGGTTGTTCCTCCTTCTGTACAAATAGGATAATGAAAAGTGGTACTTTATGAGGCTGTTGTGTGTCAGATGAGGCAATGCTTGGATATAAAAGTCTTATGTTTTGAGTCAATTGGAATATAATTGTCCTACTCGTGCCAGAAAGCCCTGTTGTCCCCATTTCTGTCTCCTATTACCCTACCTCAGTGGCTGGCACATCCACCACTGACTTGTGTTAAGGTGGGGAAATTCTAGCACTTTACGTCTCATTGACAATGCCTCATGTGGTTGAGCTCCATAGACACAGGTGAGGAAGTGATAGAAGTGTAGGGAGAGGGTAAAGTGAACAATTGATGTCCTCCTCTGTAACAGGCAGGACTAAATTTCTGCATTCTGGCAGTAGAGCAGGGGCCATTAGCACAAGTAACATAAAGGCCTGAATACACCAGGAACTACCAGGAATAACTGCATATGCATCTAGTACTACCTCGTTTACTTTCCCCAAATATAACCCCACTTAATCTTCCCAACTATCTTTTAAACTAGAAATCATTTTCCTCACTTTCGAGCAGAGAAAACTGAGGCCCAGAGAGTCTGAGTAAACTATCTACGATCACACAGAGAGCAAAGAGTAGACCTAGAATGCGTTCTGGCTCCAAAGTTGATGCTCTTTCCACTCATCTATATTGTATCCCTGAAGTTCCAGTTTGATTATATCATGACTCTTCTGAGACCCAGGTTAGCTCAGACATTAATAGGATTAAATTCTATAAATAGCATGATTAAACCATTAAAATAGATAAGTTTAGGGAACATATTAAAACTTTTGATGTACTGTAAGTCTTGTAATAGTCTTAGAATTTCCCACTTGCCAGGTTTCATTGGTTGTAGTGTGCAACCACTGACATTTCCACATAGCATTTTCTAAGGTATATCCCATAAAATACTATATTGTTATTATTAATAACAACAAAAACTACAACTACCACAATTAAACTACAATTAAACTACCACAATCCAAATTTACAGAGGGTTTATCATAAGCTAGGCACTGGTTAAATGATTTAAATGGACTATCTCATTAAATACTTAAAATGCTCTTTTGAAGTAGATGCTTTTATCTTCATTTTATAAAAGAAAAAACGAGTCTTGGAGTAATTAGTTATTCATCTGAGAAAAGTAAGTTACATTCTCAGATGTGTTATGGACCAATTTAATGAAACCAAGTTGAGACTTGGATGTCAGCATGACGATAGAATAGTTTGTCTCTTGCTCACATCTCCCACACAGACAAGAATCTGGCAGCCATTCACCATTCACAAGCAAGAGTGCCCTTGTGGGAACTTTTGGACCTAGGGTAGAGGTTGTGAAACCCTGATGAAGCCCCAAACTGAGAAGAGCTGATTTGAGAATGGGGACCCGAAACCCTGGTATCAGGCTTGCCAAACATGGTCCTGACAACAGACTGAAAGCAGCCTCATCCCCTTCATTTGATTGTAGTCCTAAAACCAGTCCCATCTACCAAAGGGCTCTGGAAAAACCATACCTGTCCATTCCCTGTTACAGGCCCACTCGTGGCAGACCTAACCACAGATACAGAAGTAGCCCTGTGAGCAGCTCTAGCCCTGCTCTTTGTCCTGCCCACCCAGGGACCTAAAGAAACGCATCTCTGCCTCTAGTTGCAGACTCACTGACTTCAGTTCCAACTGTGGATGCTGAATGCAGCCTTAGCTGTGAACCCTGAAGTGGCCCAAAGACTTGGTTCCTGCCTTGCTCTACCCAGGTCCCAGGGTCCAGTCCTGTCCACATGGGGATTCAGCAGAAACCATGCCCATTTGTGACTCCAGTAACAGGCCTACCAACTCAGACCTGGCAACAGCCCCATGCCCTGGCTCTAGCACCACTTAAGTGTGATCCCAGAAGCAGTTCCATTACTCTGGGGACTTGGTGTAAGAATGTTTTTACCTATCTGTAAAAACCATCTGTAAAGACAGGAAGGGATGTTTGCTTCTTGAGATGCATAGACATCAACATAAGGCCACACAGATCATGAAGAATCAGGCAAACATGATGACACTGAAGGAAACTAATAATGCTTCAGTAACTGACACCAAAGAAATGGAGATCTACAAACGACTGCAAATAATTCCAAATAATTGTTTTAAATGTGTTCGGCTAGCTGTATTACTTACTACGACCTGGGGGAAATCCTAAACCAATTCTGAGGTTGTTCCTCCTTCTGTACAAAGAGGATAATGAAAAGTGGTACAAGAGAGCACAGATAAGACTCCACCAAGAAACTGTTGTAACTAATAAGTAAATTCAGTAAAGTTACAGGATATAAAATCAATATTTAAAAATCTGCTGTTTCTTTATACTAACAATTCACTATTCAAAAAAATAAATAAAAACAACCCCACTTACAATACTATCAAAAACAAAATACTTAGGAATAAATTTAAGGAGGTAAAAGATTTGTATACTGAAGACTGCAAAACACTGATGAAAGAAATTGAAGAAGACAAAAATAAATGGAGCGATAGCCCATATTCACGGTTTAGAATAATTAATATAATCAAAACGTCCACACTACAGAGAACAATCTACAGGTTTAATGCAATCTCTATTAGAATTACAATGGCATTTTTTCACAAAAATAGATAAAATAATTTAGACACAGAAAGAAAAATATTGCATAATCTCACTTACATGAAGAATTTTAAAAAGCTAATGTCAAAGGCACAGAGAGTGGAAGAGTGATTACCAGGGTCTGGGGTAAAAGGGGACATGGGGAGATGTCGGTCAAAGGGTATAAACATTCAATTATAAGATGAATAAATTCTGGAAATCTAATGCTTAGCATGGGTACTATCATTAATAATATTTGAAATTTGCTAAGAGAGTAGATCTTAAATGTTACCACACACACACACACACACACACACACACAAATGGTAACTATGTGAGGTGACGAATATGTTAATTATTTAATAGCTTCATTATGGTAATACCTTCACAATGTATATGTATAACAAAAATATCAGATCATATACCTATCATATAGAAAATTTTTATTTGTTAATCACACCTCAGTAAAGCTAGGAGAAGAAATAAGTTGAGCTGGTTGCAGTACTTTTCAGAGCCTTCAATATGATAGTACACTCTATGAATCTCCAAGAAGGGGACACTTACTCGGTGACTGCCAAATGTATCTGACATGGGATGCTTTCTCTTCTGGCCATGTCTTTGGGAAATTCTGCCCTTCTCTGCCTGCTAACTTGATTATTCTTTCTGATGAAGCAGAGCTCTTGTATTCTGCTTATGTGTTACCTGCCTGATCATCTTTTAACAGGCCATGAAGTTTTTTCTCTTTCCCCAGAAGCTCTTCATGTTTGTCGACTCTAAGAGGGGTAGAAGGAAGTGTGAATTGCTTTTTATAGAGGACTGAGTCACTGATAGTTTGTACTTAACATATGAGGCAGTGGTTGTCTGTTTCCTTAGGAGACATAGAGCTTAGGTCTGAAAAAGGAGATCAATTATGCTCTCCCCTCTTGCAAACCACAGACGAAAGAATGGGAAAAATGAGTTTGCAAAGGTTGTGAATGTAAATGATGGTCTGGGAATATTTAATCTTAAGGAAAATTGTGGGCAGGTATGATTTTTAAAAATCCATTCTCAATTAACTTTAGACAATACTTATCAAACATTTCTTACACCCAGCATTATGCTAAAGATAGTGTGGAAAATAATAAGGAGTGTTTTTTTTTCCCTGCCCTCAAAGACCTTATGATTGTAAGAGTAAATGCAAAAAGTAATGAGGGGAATACAATTATTTAAATCTTCCTATTTTTAGTTTAGACATATTTATAATAAATGTAAAAATTAAGAATTACCTGCTTGGAAATCGATTGCCTTTGCCACTTAAAAATCTATTTTCTGAACTTCTAGCCTTAAGGTAATTATGTAAAATCAAACTCCTCCTTTTGAAAATCACTCCCAGAACATCACGAAATACAGCAATGCAAATTCCATCTTGCATCAGATCATCTTCCATTAAATTAAATCTATAACTCCCCAAGTATAATGTATGAAGACAGAAGGCAGATGTAGGAATGGTAAAGGACTAAGCAAAGTACATTAGTCATTTACTCAGGTGTCAGATTGCCCTGAAGAACCTCATAAAGGCTTAGGAATTGAAGGAAGCTGTTTGTTCAGATGGTGGTAGTCAAGTGGTGGCTAAAAATAGGGAGATATTTTAAATGTCAGTGGGAGGAGCAATTGTGCCTGTAGTTCTCTAGACTCCTACCTCCATGACCCCTCACAAGATGGAAAGAATAGCCCCTGATAGAATTAAACCACAGAGGCTTTAGACTTGGAATCCTAGGGACAAAGAAGGGTAGAGGAGAGGTGTAAATGGAAAATAGAGAGCTAAGTGAAAGCCTGCCTTTTACAACAAGCTTCACAGTCCCATACCTCTGTCTAATTCAAAGCTATTACAAGTAGACTTATAGCCTTAGCCCCACACATAAGACTGAGGATTCCTTATCTGGAGAAACTGAATGACCCCCTAGAAAGATCTTCTTGGGAAAATCCCAAATAAAATATTCAGTTGGGCATGAAATCTAAAATTAGCCCACCAGATAAGCCTCAACCATGCACACAACATTTCCCTTCACTTTTTCAGCACTTAACTAAAAAAGAAAAAAAGAAAAAGAAAGTGAAGGATCCCCACATATTCAAGAGAAACCATTAATTTATGAAAGAGAGGGAAAGATAAACTAACAAATATTAGAATAAACAAACACAATGCAAAGAAAGAGAACTTAGAAACTTTTAAAAAATCTTCAAAAAGATAAGACAGTGCATCTATGAAACAAGAAGAAATACCTATAAAAAAAGAACATTTCTCAGAAATAAAAACTATGATGGTGAAAAAAAATAGTTAAAGGGTTAGAATATATAGAGAGGAAATCTCTCCCTCTAAAAACAATAACAATCGCAACAAACAACAGAAGGTGGACATCTGGGGGTAAACAATAAGAAAATTAGAAGCCCTATTCAGTAGCCCAATTAGTTGATTAATTAAAATTCTAGAAGAAGAGAATTAAAGATACAGTAGAAAGACACTTGGTTTGGGTTCCCTTGGAAACTGACTCTTAATTATGGATTTGAGTTCAAGTCTTTTTTGGGACATGATCCCAGGAACCATAGTAGGATTGTAAGACAGTGAGACAGGAAGGAAAGAAAGCTAATAAAGCCAATTGGGAAGCAAAGAAATCTTTCAAGCCAATTATTATGATAGGCAACTGGAGCTCAATCCAGTTAGGAGAGTGTGGAATACACATGAGAGTTATCAAAACAAAAGATAAGGAAGCTGTAGCATTAATCTACCACTTCTCTTATGCCACTGTTTGAGGGAAGCTCACAGGGATATTTGGCTCATTCTTAGGCAGGCAGAATATGCTCCCCATGGCCGGTAGGGGAAAAAATCCCTTGTGCATGCAGAGTTACAGGAGTCCAAAATCAGCAAATAGATAAGTTTCTTAGGTCTTCTGTAACAAATTACCACACACTGGGTGACTTAAAACAACTGAGATTTATTTTCTCACAGTTCAGGAGGCCAGAAGTCTAAAATCAGTATGTCAGCATGGTTGGTTCCATCTAAAAGCTCTGAGGGAAAAATCATTCCATGTCTCTGTCCTTGCTTCTAGTGGTTCTTGGCACTCTTAGGCATTCCTTGGCTTTGTAGATACATCACTTTAATCTCTGCCTCCAGTGTCACATTGCCTTCTCTGTGTGTCTCTGCATCTCTGTGTGCCCTCTCCTTTTCTTATAAGGACAGCAGTCATTGGATTTAGGGCCCATCCTAATTCAATATGATCTCATCTTGATCCTTCACTAATTGCATCTGCAAAGACTATTTCCAAATAAGGTCACCTTCTGAGGTTTCAGGTGAACATGTATTTTGAGAGAATACTATTAAACTCACTATAGTAGCCTTCTGCATGGAGGTGATGATAAACAGGGAAATACTACCTGCTACAAAAAATTTTCAAAGAATAATGTAAGGAAATTTTCAAGGTCTTGTGAAAACATGATTTAAAGAACTCGCTAAATACACATCACAATAGAGGTAAATAGACCTACGCTGAGATACACCATGGTGACAGATATCAGAATCCAAATGGAGTCACTAATGTTAAGAAAACTCTAACACAGAGCCAGGGAAGGCTACAAAGAGAGCATTCCCATGCTTATTTGCCTGATAACACAAACTATCATGAAAGACTGCAAAAAGCACAACCTTGCACAAAGGCCATTGCAACCTTACATCAAAAATACTTTCGACGTAAGGACTTTTGATGTGCTTTGGCAAGGACATCTACCCAGCAACCGCCTGTTCAACCTCGGACTGGCATCACCATTTTTATAGCCAAGGATAATTATTTCAAAACAATTGTGTAGTCCTCCTAGGTTTTTCCTTTAAAAACCTTTGCTTTCCTTTACCTCTCTAGTAAGTTTACTATGACATGTGTATTCCCATTGCAATGTTCTTATCCTAAATATACATATATAACAAGTAGAGATTACAATTATATATAGTATATATAATACATATATATAACAAATATACATATGTATTATATATAATATATAATACATATATAACAAATACATATATTTATATATCATATATAATACATATATGTAACAAATGCATATAAATAACAGAGAGAAGCTCTCTAAATATGTATATATATTTAATTCTATTTAATTTCTAAGGATTAGAATTAAAATTCCATTACAATTAAATATATATATATTTAGAGAGCCTTAGAATTAAATTTATTAAATAGATTAATTTATTAAATAAATTAAGTAGATTAAATAAATTAAATTTATTTCATAAATTAAATAGATTGTAATGGAATTAAAATTCCATTACAAAATAAACAGAGCCTCTCTCTGTTTATTATTTAGGTTGTCACCATCATAACATTTCAGGAGACCAGAGATAAAAAGAAGAGAATGGAGTTCTCCAGAGTGAATGCAGAGACATTTCACACACACACACACACACACACACACACACACACACACACGTATGAAATATGTATGTATTTATTTGGGATCAGAACAACATTGGATTCTCAATGATGACATTGAAAGCTGAGACAATGAAACGAGGTTCAAAAGTCTGGGGAAAATATTTTCAACCTAGAATTTTATGCCTTCCAAACTATCAATCAAGCACGAGGATAAGAAAAAAAAAAAAGACTTTTTTAGACTTTCATATTTCAAAATAAGTACCTTTGAGTCAGCCTTTTTCTTTGTTCTAGTAAAAAGTAAGAATGGACTAAAACAGAGGAAGAAAATCCAGTAAAGAAGGGCTCCAATCCAGATTACAGGAATTTCCAAAATGGTGGCTGAGAGAAAACCTGGGATTCGAGCCATGTTACGAGACAGTGTTCCAGATTAGAGAGGAATAGTGGGCTCAAGAAGAGATGCCTTCAAGAAAAGATTAAAACCAGACACTACAAGTTTGACACTGGAAAAGCTGAATTGAAAAGTATTTGGAAGAGTTGTTAGAAGGTATGGAAAGAGTTTATTGATTTACATAAAACTGAGCAATAAAAATTGAGGCATCAGTTTTAACTCCAGGTGAAATAAAAGTGGTATAGGAAATTAAATGTAATGATGGTACACCATTTGACTGAGCATTGAGAAATATTTATAGAGTCATAATAATAAAAACACTGATGTGTAATAAAAAATTGTGATAGAATATGATTGAAACAGTAAAGACAAGGAAAATGGAATGTAAAAGAACTAAAATCTTCATCTCCCTAAAAAGAAGTCAGTAGACAATGTCTAAATTTGAAGATTGAAGAAAAAGTAGTGTCAGAATTTTTTAAAAAAGAAATATAGGGTAATGACCAGAAGAAACAGCTAAAGGGTTTAAAGTCATTGCCCCTACGAGATCAAGAGATAATAAGTAAATGTGTCTTGGAAGTGTTGAGTATGTCTTGGTGATTTGGGATTTCTGGTTCTCTTCTTTGAGTCCCAGGTTTCTGGAGCTCTTCTCCTAATGCTGTGAGCTGCCTCTGTTTCTTCCCTCATGATTCCCAAAATATTCTTTTTCACTTAATCCACTTTGAATTAAAATTCCATTATAATTATGAGTCCAAGCTATTGCAATGACAGATGCGGAGCCCATTGATGTATCTATCCTGACAATTCTATTTAAAATGTTAGTCCTGATCCATGCCCAATGTGCAGTCTGTTCTATATACTGTGTAGACCAAGATCCTTATTATGGCATGAGGTTAGCCATATTCTGGCATCCTCCCATGGCTTACCTCCCATCATTCCTAATCTCATGTCACACTGCAGTCAAAATGAAATTCTTTCAGTTCCCTGACCCTGCTCCCATTCCTGCTCTTATCCCCATCATATCCTCCACCACCCTCACCATCACCACGCTTTTTATAACCATGGTTCTTTTTCACACATGGATAATTCTTACTTATTTTTGCAGACTAAGCTGAATTTTCCCCTCCCTCAGCCTTACTAGATTTACGATTTAGTAAATTTGTCTTAATAATTCTCAGAGTTAGCACTTAAAACATTGCATTACAATTTTGCAATTCTACTTTTGTATTTTCCTTTAGAGAAAAAAAACTTCTTAAAGACTAGAACTGTGAAACAATCATCTTTGTACCCCGAGCACTTGTAGTTGTTGTTCAATAAGTGTGTATTAAACTGAACAACTTAACTTGTGTATATACAGCAAAGATGAATGTGATTATGTTGGTATTTCAGTTATCTATTGCTGCAGAAAAACCACCCCTAAATATAGTAGCTTAAAACAGTGTGATGGTTAATTTTAGGTGTCAGCTTGACTGGATTCAGGAATACCCAGATAACTGATAAAGCATTATTTGTGGGTATGTCTGTGAGGGTGTCTCTGGAAGATATTTGAATCAGTGGACTGAATAAGGAAGACCTGCCCTCAGTGTCACCGGGCAACATCTAATCGACTGAAAGCTTGGATCGAATGAAAAGGCAGAGGAAAGGTGAATTTTATTTTTCTCCTGGAGCTGGATACTCTATTTATCCTGCCTGTGGACATCAGAATTCTAGGCTCTGTGTCTTTTCAACTGTAAAACTTACACTAGTAGCCATCTGGTTTCTCAAGCCGTTGGCTTCAAAACTGAGAAGTACAGCATTCTCTTCCCAGGTTCTGAAGACCTCAAATGGACTGAGCCACACTACCAGCATCCATGGTTCTCCAGCTTACAGATGGCCTATTTTAGGACTTTTCAGTCTTCATAATTATGTAAGCCTATTTCCTTAATCTTCTCTCATCTATCTACCTCTGTATATCTCCTATTGGTTCTGTCTCTCCAGAGAACCTCAACTAGTACAAGCAGTAACCAGTCATTTTCTTATGATTCTGAAATTTGGGCATGGCAAGTGGGTACAGTTTATTACTGCTTCATGTGGTGTTGACTGGGGCCACACATGTGGATTCATTGAGTTGAGAATTCAGTGAGAGCTGGAACATCTGAAATAGTTTCACACATGTGTCTGGCACCTCAGCTGGGATGGCAGGAATGGCACAGGCTGGTTGGCCCTATATCCCTGTCCATAAGGGTTCATGCAGTCCCCCATCAGTTAGTTATATTACCTGAGTTCCTTTAGATGGGATCCCAAGAGAACAACAACAACAACAAAAAGCTGCTAAGATTCTTAAGACCTCATTTCAGAAGGTATAGTGTCATTTCTGTTACACTCTGTTGATCCAAGCAACTCATAAGGCCAGTCCAGATTCAAGGGAGAGAGAATAATAGTTTTTACCTCCTGGTGGGAGGAGAGACATGTGCATTCAAGGATGACAGCTATTGTTGCAACCATCCTGACAAACACTCTAATTTTGATAATTCAATTGTGTAGCTTAACCAGATAATTTCAATCTTAAATTTTTGAACTAAAATATTTATTTGTTTGTGGATTAGATTATCATTATGTAAGTCAAGCAGTATGATTGGGGAGGAGGCACCTTGTTTTGTAGGAATTGTTATTGTATTTTAACTTCAAAGATAAAAATCAATCAATCAATGAAGCATGATATTTTATGAGTGATGCTCAGCCATGGTGCTGATGCACTTTTCTGCAAATTATAAGATGATTTGCTCCTGTAGAAAGCTAATGGAGAAAGAAGCAACTAATGTGGCTCTAGGATAGCAGAAACTTTTCATTGAAAATTACCTAAATGAGATTTCTGAAAATATTAACTGTCTTCAGCCAAAATTTAAAATAATGTATATGTTTAAAATAATCTGTAATATTCAGTCAGTCTGTCCTGGGACATACTTTTGCACACTAACGTTTTAGAAAATATGGAACTGTAACAGAATGATGAATGGCTATACCTGCATTTTAGAGATGTCCATTACACTAACTAAAATCTAGTATGGGCTGAGTACGGTGGCTCACGCCCATAATCCCAGCACTCTGGGAGGCCAAAGCAGGTGGATCACCTGAGGTCAGGAGTTTGAGACCAGCCTGGCCAACATGGTGAAACCCTGTCTCTATTAAAAATACAAAAGTTAGCTGCACATGGTGGCGCGCACCTGTAATCCCAGCTACTGAGGAGGCTGAGGCAGAAGAATTGCTTGAACCCAGGAGGTGGAGGTGGCAGTGAGCTGAGATCACGCCACTGTACCCTAGCCTGGGCAACAAGAATGAAACTCCATCTCAAAATAAAATAAAATAAAATAAAATCTAGTATGGATACAGCTTTTTAATTACTTTCCATCATTGCTGCAGTCAATGAAGCCAGCTTCAGTACCCACTGTAATGCCTTGCTTGTAATAAATCTTTTTAAAACCTAAAAAGAGTTTCCAATTCTAAAATTCTAGCAACAGGCCTTTCTGCCTAGCTTTGCCTGGAGCTGAATGCATAAATGAGCGTTACTGGCTTGTTACCTGATAAGACAAATGATGCAAATAAAATAAGTAAATAGAACTTACGCTTTTTCCTATTTTTATTTGAATATGCTTTTTTTGCATTTCAATGTATTTTAAATTATTTGTTAATAAAAACCACTTGTACAGAAGAGTCAAGGCATTGATGTGGTTTAAGAGAACTAGAGAAAATGTTTGAAATCTTGGGTTCTCAGTTTGTTTCTGCTACTTTCTAGCTGTTCTTCAGCCTTAGGCAGGTCTCTTAAACTCCCTGAACCTTATTTTCTTCAGTTGTGTAAAAGGGATGAGCTCAGATTCTCTGCTTTCTTCACAGATGAGAGAAAGACAATGAAAAGAATTTGCAAACTGTAAATCTCTAAGCAGATGGGAGGAAAGGAATTGATGAAACAATAAATGAGACAACAGAAACTACAGAGACCCAAAGGTAGTTCTGGACATTCATTAATTTACTCTTGTAATATTTATTGAGTAGCTTATATGTGGTAGGTACCATACTCAGGGCTGGGGATTAGTGATGAGCAAGACAGATGAGCTCCCACACCTCGCCACATCTTGCTGCCAGACAGGAGAGACATAAGTTACACATGTAAGCAAACAGTTAATATCCCTATAAAAAGTGCTATAGAGAAAAGGAGCAGGACACGAAGAGAGAAAGAAACAAGGAGAACCAACGCAGTAAATTTTTCTGGCTGAGGAAACTAAGCCTGGAGGGTGGGATGGAGTTAGACCAGCAAATAAAGGGGTATGCAGGAATGTCCAAAGCAAAAACAACTCAAGGATGACAAGTGTGGCAAGAGCACTGGGAGGAAGAGGGAGAAAACAGGCACCTATGACAACAGACATGTAAGCTATGAAAGGGGTTTGACTTTGATTCTAAGTACAAGGAAAGCCACTGAAGGCTTTTAAGCAGGAGAGTGATGGGATTTAGAACTATACTTTAGAAAATTCATTTTCACTCTTTGATTGTGAGGGTCAAGAATGGAAAGAGGAGGCTACTGCAGAGGACCGGGAGAGTGATGATGATGGCTCAGATTAAGGGACAGGCTTTTCTGTCTAGTTTTACTTGGAGCAGAATGCATTAATGAGCCTTCTTGCTTGTTCCCTAATAAGACAAGCAATGCAAATAAATTAATTCTAAATAGAAAGTATGCCTTTCCCATTTTTACTTGAATATTATTTTCTTGCATTTCAGTGTATTTTAACGTCTTTGTTAATAGCAATTAACCACTTGTACAGAAGAGTCGAGGCATTGAAGTGTAAGAGAACTAGAAATAATTATCTCATAAGCAGTAGAAATAGCAGGAATTAGACAGGTTCAAGATACATGTTGTAGATGGAATTAACAGGATTTGTTGATAGAATAGTAATAATTGGGAAGGAGAAAAAGGAAATGCTAAGGTTTCTGGCTTGAACAACTAGGAGGGTGGTTCTGCTATTTACAGAAATGGGGAAGCTGAAACATGTTTCTAAGGGAAATAAAAATATACCATTATGGCATGTTAAATTTTGACATCCAAATGAAACTATCAACAAGGCAGTTGGCTAGGCAATCAAAGAATGAACTAAAGAAATATGAGTCATGATAGTACAGATTCATTCTTCCAACTGCCCACTGGCATAGACTGGGTGAAAAGTCGTCAACCCATGTCATTTTAGGCTGCCAAGCTTAGACATGCCATGCATGATTGGCTGAGTAAGTGATTTTCTTTTCAGGCCAGGATCAAGTCTTTTTCATTTCCTTTCAAATGTCCCTATCCAAGTTGCCACCTCTATTCATATGCCATTAATATCAGGGTAGGGCATAGGTTTTAGATAAGCGTAGTGTTGCTCTGTTTGTGGAACAGGGAACCCAAAAGCACTGGGTTAAGAAGTAATAAAAATGGTGGCTGGTTATAAAGGCCAAGGGTAAGCTCTATTGGACACTGAGTGTAAAGGCAGAGGCATGCTATACAAATTTCAAACATGTTTTACCCATTTTCTGAGTTTATATGTTGGTGCAGAAAATAATTATAGCCTTCTGTACTTGTCTATGCATAGGTGCCACTTGGTGATGGTCTCTATTTCTTTTGCTAATCTTATTTTATGATTGAGTTAAAGAAAATTGATTTGAATGGGAACACTTGATTGATTCCCATATTTGTTTTTTTCCTGATCCAGTTAACATTCTTTATATGATACTGCTTTCTTTATATGATACTGCTGAGGACTTAAATGACAAAGCTTTGTCCTTGAGAAAACTCCTATGTGAGTCACTCTTTGTCTGGATCAAGGCTCAACACTTATAAACTTGGTGCCCTTGAGCTTGTTGTGTAGTATGTCTGGGCCTTAGTTTTCCCATTTGTGAAATGGTGCTAAGTACCTTGCACCACAGAAATGAAATATACATGGTCTTAGCATGATGCTTAGCACAGTGTTAGTAGTTTATGATTATTATCATTAGATGGAACCTAAGACAGTGATTAGTTTTGGGGCTGCGTATTTCAGGATATTAGAAACTCTGGTAAGGAGCACAAAATAATCAGGTTAACAGCTATCAGTGAATAATGTGAAATAGGTTGCTATGGTAATGGGAATGAGGCTGACTTGGGAGGGCATAGTGAAAGAGTTGTGATAATCAGAAAAAGTCTAATCTGTACAGTTTTCGAGAACTTTCTTCAATGAACTAAAGCATTGCCTACTCCCAAGAAGGCAGTTGGCATCTTGAAGCTAGTCTGTTTCCGGGGCTCCTCCAAATCGGATTGGTGTGCAGGTTTACCATGTTACCCTGGTAACCACAGGGAGGAAGAAAGAAGAGCCATAAACACTAGTAAGCTATGGAAAGAAATGACAGACAAGCAAAGAGTTCCTTATGTTCTATAGCATATTGAAGTTAGAAATGGTCATAATCTGCTATAAAAAACAATTTGGACATTTAAAATGTTATTAATTGACAAATAATAATTGTGTATATTTATGAGCTACAGTGTGATATTTCAACCCACGTATACATTGTGGAATTATCAAATCAGGGTAATTAGCATATCTGTCACCTCAAAGATTTATCATTTCTTTGTGGTGAGAACATCTAAAATCCTCTCTTTTAGCTATTTTGGAATATATAATACATTGTTATTCATTACAGTCACCTTGCTGTGCAGTAGAACAACAGAACTTATTCCTCCTGTCTAGCTGAAACTTCATACCGATGGAACAACATCTTCCCACTCCCTGTTCACTATTTAAAGTTTTCATCACCGCTTCCTTTTGTTTAAGGATTTTCCCTTCATAATGCCTTTTTATTCACATGAAATCCTTAATTATCTTACAAACATTTAATGAGCACCTATTCAATACCTAAATCTGCACCTCACCACAGCTTTGTTAGTAGGCAGGGCAGGTTGGGGAAATTGAGTCTCAGGGAAATGACATGATTTGCTTGTCCGTGTCGTGTCTGTTCAGTACTATCGTTTTGTTTTCACTCTCAGTGCTATTTCTAATACCTTTGGGACTAGCAGGAATGGAATATAATACACTCTTGGGATTCAAAGTTATCATTTAAGTTTTTGACTACTTATGAACAACTTGAAGCTCCCTGACTTTGTGTGTGTGTGTGTGTGTGTGTGTGTGTGTGTGTGTGTTTAATTTTGCTGAAGCACACATCTGAATTGCTGCAAGGCTGCCGTGTGGGAGTGTGTGTATGGCACAGCTGTTGTTTTTCCCTGCGTGGCACCTATTCTCCATTCTTCAGTAAGAGCTCCTTGGGTTTGCTTTGGGGAACTGTTTCTCACCCATTGGACACTACCTCAGCCTTGGAAGTGTCAGTTAAGGGACCTGGCCCTCCCCTGAGAAGAGTCTGGCCATGTGACCCAAGTTTAGTCTGCCAGACTGTCTCTCCAAAGAATGAGAAACTTGAAAATAGAGACACGTGGGTTGAAAAATGATTTGGGAAGATCTAGTCCTGTCATGATACCGTGAAAGTGCTGTCTATACATTCTCATTATATAGAACACTGACTGCCAAGGCTTTTCTGTAAAAGGCCACAAAGTAAATATTTTAGACGTTGTGTTCATAAGGTCCCTGCCTCAATTACTTGGCTCTGCTATTGTATAGGGAGAGCAGCCATAGACAACATGCAAACAAGTGGGTGAGCCTATGCTCCCTGGAAATTTTATTTATGAAAACAGATGGCAGGCTAGATGTGCCCTTGGGTCATAGTTTGGAAACCTAGAGCCTCAGAGCTGTATCAATTCCTGCTCTTTCCTGTGTCTAGTTTTTCAACTCTTCCTTTTTTGTTCTGTGTGCTCCCCATTTATTTTTTAAGCAAATTTCTTTTGCTATTCAATGTTGTCAGAATTAATTTCTGCTGCTTGCCACCAACGAACTCTGACTGATACAGAGTGAGCCTCTTGGCTAATGAGTGAATCTAGCTGAGTGCCTAACATCCGCATTCCAGTGAAGCTTATCTTTTTGCTGTCCATCAGCATTTGGGATAACATTTGGGAAGCAGTTGATAAAACAGTGTCTTAGGAAAAATAAATAGGCTTAGTGATGTAAGTAAAGATGACATGAAGAGTCTACAGTAAAGAAGATGGTCCTTAGATGTTTAGGCTAAATTAAAAAATAAAAAATTGAATTTGGCAGTGGCTCAATTCTATGATTTGAATTAGCCCTTTAAAAGGAAATAAAAAATGGTGAGCTTGTAACACTGTTTTAATTAGTTTTTCAAAGAGATTTTTAAATGATCAAGAGAGAGATTTAAAATGTTTTCTTTAAACAAGCTTAAAAAAATGTTAAAATGAGGTTTATTTGTGGTCTAGTTTAATCCTAGGAAACTTGAGCTTTTCATGCTAGAAGATGTGAAGCCTGTGCCCACCATTTCTTGTGAACCTGGGGTTATGTGAAGGTCTCAGAGTCTATTCTTCTATAGTGAAAAGATTTTACCTCTGTCAATGAGGCTCATTCATTCTGTCCCCCACTGTTCCAACAGGAAGTAAATACTGTTGAGCATCCTATTTAGATCAAGAAGATAAAATCATCAAGTCTTTTCATAGCCTGGGACTGGAGGATATATAAAATGAACACTGTCCCTGCCCTTATATACCTGTCCACCTAGCTGAGATGAAAACATTACCCAACTAGGAAATCTTGAGTAGTCCAAAGTGGTCAGTTCAATTCCACAAAGAATGAATGGGTCACTCAGGGATTCTGTGATGGTGCTAAACAGAGACACAATAAAATACTGTATCTCAAGCAGCATGAGAATCCTTGCATTCCAGAGATAAAAGGGATCTTTAAAGCCCAGTTTCTTCATTTCACACAGGAAACACAGAGGTCCAGGGAAGCTAACTCACTTTGTCTAATGGCCAATCTCTAACTAATAGTGTCTGTGTGGCCAGAGCCTGGTGTTCCTAACTCCATTTCTCCAGTGCTCTCCTCTAGATGCAGAAGAGCTGCTTTCAGGAAGTACATAGACCTAAGACTGAATCACAAACTGAAAGCATTGTTCTGATTCTATGAAGAAAGTCTCCATCTAGTTCTAGATCTCTTTGAACCTTTCTTGGGTACTTGAAAAATTCTCTTCAACACATACACACATATGTCTATTGCACCACTATTCACAATAGCAAAGACATGGAACCAATCCAAATGCCCATCAATGATAGACTGGATAAAGAAAACGTGGTACATATGCACCATGGAATACTATGCAGCCATAGAAAGGAATAAGATCATGTCCTTGGCAGGGACATGGATGAAGCTGGAAGCCATTATCCTCAGCAAACTAACACAGGAACAGAAAATCAAACTCTACAAGTTCTTTCATAAGTCAGAGTTGAACAATGAGAACACATGGACACAGGGAAGGGAACAACACACATGGAGGCCAGTTAGGGGGCTGAGGGGAGAGAGGAGGGAGAACATTAGGACAAATAACTAATGCATGAGGGGCTTAAAACCTAGATGATGTGTTGATGGGTGCAGCAAACCACCATGGCACATGTATACCTATGTAACAAACCTACACGTTCTGCACTTGTATCCCAGAACTTGAAGTAAAATAATAATTTTTCAAAAAGAATTTTAAGAGCCAGAACTCAAACTTACATTTACATAATGATTTTTAAAGGCTGGCAAATATAAAAATTAAAGAATAGGCTTATTTCTTAAAAAAAGAAAAAAAGAAAAAATTCCCTTTGAACAAAAGATAAGGCAGGTCTCAGGCTGATTGTCTTCAGCATGCAGTCACATTTAGCTGAATTTTATAACATTGCTTTGATTTTGTTGTGTTTATTTTTAACAATTATGGTTTTTCATTTATAGACATGGTATGAAGTCTCCTTTTCAAATGAATGTATCTAAGCTTTTTTAAAAAAAGGTCAATTTAATTTAAAGGAAAGTATTAAGCAAAAAACAACAAACATTATACCCAAAACAAACCTTAGTAAATTGGATATATTAACTCAATTAACCTGACAGTAATACTGTGAAATAAGCACTATTTCCATTTTGCTGATCAGACAGGCACTGCGAATTTAAATAACTAGAAGAGGTTAAGCAGGTTTCAGACTCAGGCTATCTGGTCCCAAATTTTGTTCTTGAACACAAATCTCTACTTTGATGCAAAGTGTGGGGAATAGTGAATTATATCACATTGCGTCCATACAGTTTTGAAATAACTGATCTAGAGGGAAAGTCTATTGAATATAAATTTCCTTCTAACAATATAGACAATTTTGATCAAAGAAGGTCTTAAGAATTTATCTGGTAAATGTCTGCTATGCATGAGCTCCTCTGCTAGGTGTTTTGCAGACAATGTATTTGATTGTTGCAGCAACATTGCAAAGTAGGTATTATTTTATTTATTTTCAGAGGAGAAACTTGGGATTGATTTGTTATAGAACACCTTAATAATAAATAGCAGAACAGAAATTCAAACCAATCTCAAGATGGTTCCAATGTCTGTGTTCTTCGCTGCCTTCCAAATTCAAGACCCTGTTTTTTTCAATGCAATGCTCCCACTTACTGGGCATTTTCTATACCTCTACCCTCCTGCCTGTAACCAGAAATGAGTTGAATATACTTGCTCAACAAAATGCATCCTATTCCAGCCAAGTAGCTCAGTCCCCCAAGATTCCTCATAACCAAATTAACCAGTATTTGGAATGGAAGTCAGACAACAAACCCCAGTGCACTGGATTAAAAATTACAACCTCGCTGGGCTGGTGTGGCTGGAAAAATAATGTGAGACACACAGATAATAAACAGCAGATTTTGGACAGAAAAGCATGGCATTAAATAATTGAAGCCAGTGAAAGTGGAATGTGAGGCCAAGTCCACACAGCTATTTATGAAACTGAGAAATGGAATATTGATGTTTTGTACCAGAACTGAGAGCTTTCTGGTTAATTACATTCCTGAGTGAATTCAGAGAAAAATACGATACTTACATTTTTCAGGGAACAAAATAATTTTCAGTCATTCACTGGGAAATCAGTTAACTCTATTTCACCTGCTTTCTGTAAAATCTGGAAGAGCATTCTGTTGGCTGTGAAATACTGAAACCTGTGGTTCTTATATGTTCTACTTTTATTATCAATTTATTGGTTACTTGCTATGTGCCAGACAAAGATGTTTCTCAGAGCTCATAGTTTGGTGAACAAACATAGAGATTATTAGATCTAGCATATAAAAACTACTAGAATAAGGTCCCATTCCCTTCCCCATCAATTGCTATCTTATAAAAAATATTTTTTTTACATAGGACTCATCAGTACTGAAAATCATATATGTGTATGTGTGTGTGTGTGTGTGTATGTGTGTGTGTGTGTGCTTATTTGCCTACCATCTGTCTCCCAAAGTAGAACGAAAAGGCCAATGAAGCAAAGATTTTTGCTTATTGTTTCCAGTACCTAGAATGGTTCTAGAATACATAACAATGTATTGGAGGCCAAATGCAATGGAGGCCACAGGGGAAGAAGTGAGCAGATTTGTCCAGGGTGGGCTGGAGAAGGAACCAGAGGAAACAATGTTTCAAGTAGGGACTTGGAAGAGGCACAGCAGTTTGTGGAGGAGTAAGGCAAGAGCATTGCAGGCAAAGGGAAAGGTAGAAACAGAGGCAGGGATGCACGAAAGTGCATGATGTGTTTAGGCAGTGATGAAGCCAGGAGTGAGTTGAGGAGAGTGACTGTGAACAATATGTAGCGTGGCAAGGTGATGCCAACACATACAATCTACAGCTATGATACAATGTGTCAGTTCCCGTTCATCTGCTTCCACCTGACAGGGCCCCACCCACCTTCCCCAATGCCACCTCGTTTTCCAAAGACACCTTCTCAAGAAAGTCTCAGCACCATTGGCTGGGTTTTAGTGTGTTGACTAAGCCTGCAGTTCTCCATGGCAATCTTTGTTCTATTTCCTTCAAACCTGGATGTATTAATTATTTGCTCTACCCATCATATGGTTATAACAAAATAATTTTTAGTTGACTCTCTCAGTTGCAGAGCTGAGTTAAATTGCTTTCAGTTGTGAAGGTTTTATTAACCTAAGATAATTAGCCAATGTTTGAATGGACATGGGGAAGTATAGGCAGTATCTAAATATGTCAAAATCTATCATGTGTCATTTTTTGGCTTATAGTCTTTTTCTTTTGGCTTTTTAACTAACATTGCTTTTTGAATGAGTATCAAGCTGTTTATAGTTAAAACTCTTACTTGTAGTTAATAGAAAACAATGAGAGCTCAAATTATAAGAGGGAGAATTACCGGAAGAACACTGTGTTATGCTTGGAACCCCAAAGCAGCTGGGCCTCTCAATGACTTGAAACAGAAATTTGAAACTCAGGCAGTATTCAGTCTCTCAGTCTTGCTCCTCCCTGCCCCTACCTCTCCCTTAATCTTGGCCTCAGGTTCTGTCTGTTACTTCTCTCTGTTTCTTCCTCTATTCCTCTCCTTCCTCCCCATTTGCCAGTTTTTCCCTCTGTTGGTCACTCTGTCTCTCTCTTATCTCTCCCATTCTCTCCTTTTTTTCCTTTTTTTTTCTTTTTTCTTTTTTCTTTTTTTTTTTTTGAGACAGAGTCTCGCTCTGTCGCCCAAGCGGGAGTGCATAGGTGTGATCTCAGCTCACTTGCAAGCTCTGCCTCCCAGGTTCATGCCATTCTCCTGCCTCAGCCTCCCGAGTAGCTGGGACTACAGGTGCCCACCACCTCGCCTGGCTCATTTTTTGTATTTTTAGTAGAGACGGGGTTTCACTGTGTTAGCCAGGATGGTCTCGATCTCCTGACCTCGTGATCCGCCCGCCTCGGCCTCCCAAAGGGCTGGGATTACAGGCGTGAGCCACTGCGCCTGGCTCTCCTTTTTTTTTTTCATTATTATCCTTTCCACTGGCTTTACTTGCTTTTTCGTATTCACAGTAAGGCCTTCCTGACAATTCTCCAGATTATATTTCCTCCATTCAAGAGACCAGCTCAGATAATTGGCTAGTTCCCTAAGTCCCTAAGTCTCTCAGATTTCAAAATCCATAGAAGAGGATCTGATTGTTCCAGTTTGAGCTAGGTATCATCCCTGGTCCAGTCAAATGTGAGCAGGGGCTTAGCGTGGTGGCTCTCACCTGTAATCCTAGCACTTTGGGAGCCTGAGATGGGTGGATTGCCTTACCCCAGGAATTTGAGACCAGCCTGGGCAACATGGCAAAACCCGCCTCTACAAAAAATATGAACAAATTTAGCCAGGCATGGTGGCATGTGCCTGTAGTCCTAGCTACTTGGGAGGCTATGGTGGCAGGATCAGCTAACCCTAGGAGGCTGTGGCTGTGGTGAGCCATGATCTCACCATTGTACTCCAGCCTGGGTGACAGAATGAGACCCTGTCCAAACAGAAAAAAAAAAAGTGGGATCAGGAAAACAGTCACAGGATACAAATGTGCCTGGAGAGTAGGGGTATGGCAGCCCTGTGGGGTGTGCGGAGGACTATTTCTCAGAGAAAGGATATCTCTGTAACTTTAATACTTAAGGTAAAAGATGCGCAGTCCCTCTAATCACAGTGTCTGAGTGAATATTAATGGATGAATTAATATTCTTAAACTAATGTTGGTTGATCAAGATTTCTTGATGAGTGATACCATACAGAAATTTAGCACTTCATGTGGAATGATTCTTCCTTGGGAAAGTTGATCAGACTTTTTGAGAGTTGGGCTATTTTATAGATTTGTAGTGTTCAGGTTCCTATGTCAACAGCGTTGTGGCCTCACCGAAAGCCAGAGAAGAAGAATTGTACAACCCAATGCCGCTTTAGGGAAAACAAAGATAGCCATTAGCTGTCAGGCAGATGTTCTTGTCTGGTAATGGATCTTGCTGCATCTTCTTTGTAAAGTGGTTTCTTTCCTGTCCTTCGCTTGCTCATCTGTAAAATAAGGGGGTTAGATGTGACGATCTGAGTTCCCATTAGTTCTGATGTGCTGTGATTCCCAGTGGAAGCAAGAGAGGCCCCTCAAGTTCTGGGCTAGACTGGGAAGGAGCTGCCTGACTGGTCACAGCTCCCATAAACACTTGTGCTTGCCAGGCCCTCTGAATCCTCCTCACAACTGTTCCAGCTGAACTCAGGATCCTATTTTTATTTTCTAGGTAGTTCTGAAATTAGATCTGCTGACTTTGCAGCTCCTGTCAAATGTCTGCTCCTCTAAGGAATGGTTTTTCAGACTTTTAGCAAAAGATTTTCATCTCTGAAGGACTGTGGTTACCTTTTCTCATCTCTCAGGGCAGATCTTTGAAAGCACTTGGCCCTCTGAGTAGGGGCTCTTGGCACTTCTTTCCCGGCTGTTAACTGCACCAGAGATGCTGCACCAAAGTATGGAATGGTATACAGCTTTCTCCTTTAAGAGGCTGTCAGCAGGAGAACCCAATGTGATGAAGGGGAGACTGTAAATGGTTTTACCTGGAAATGGCCAAATTGTCTAAGTGTTCTTGTGATTACACTCAGATTCATCTGGGCATTTGGTGGAGGGCATAAAAATAAAGAGGGAAAAAGAATGGAGATGCTGGCAGTGTGAAGTCATCGTTAATTCCTGTCCCTCCCTTGAAATGGTTTCTTTATTCATTATACAAGCATCCATTGAGTACCTTGTATATTCTAGGTACTCCTCTAGATGCTGGAGAAGCAGGAATGTAGGCAAAGAAAATATAGGCTGGCAAACACATGAACATTAGTCTGGGGTTGGGACGGGGATGTCTGTCTTCTCTCTTGATCTCCTTCCTTCACTTTTCATTTCCATTAATCCTGTTCCTGAAGCCCAGATGGGACCTTTATGGGAAAATCATGGCCTTGGTGGTGGTAGTGGTGATAGAGTGCTGATGGGCATTTTTGGATTTGGGATTTAGGAGAGCATCTAAGCTTCTAGACTAAGAAGGTGATAGGAGATATATATATATATATATATACTTTAAATTCTGGGATACATGTGCAGAACATGCAGGTTTGTTACATAGGTATACATGTGCCATGATGGCTTGGTGCACCCATCAACCCATCATCTAGGTTTTAAGCCCCACATGCATTAGATATTTGTCCTAATGCTCTCCCTCCCCTTTCCCCTGCCCCTCAACAGACCCTGGTGTGTGATATTCCCCTCCCTGTGCCCATGTGTTCTCATTGTTCAACTCCCGCTTATGAGTGAGAATATGCAGTGTTTGGTTTTCTGTTCCTGTGTTAGTTTGCTGAGAATGATAGTTTCCAGCTTCATCTGTGTCATTGCAAAGGACATTCATTTTTAGGTCTGCATAGTATTCCATAGTGTATATATGCCACATTATCTTTATCCAGTCTATCATTGATGGGCATTTGGGTTGGTTCCAAGTATGTGCTATTGTGATTAGTGCTGCAATAAACATATATGTGCATGTGTCTTTATAGAATGATTTATTATCCTTTGGGTATATACCCAGTAATGGGATTGCTGGGTCAAATGATATTTCTAGTCCTAGATCCTTGAGGAATCACCATAGTGTCTTTCACAATGGTTGAACTAATTTACACTCCACAACAGTGTAAAAGCATTCCTATTTCTCCACATCCTCTCCAGCCTCTGTTGTTTCCTGACTTTTTAATGATCACCATTCTAACTGGTGTGAGATGATATCTCATTGTGGTTTTGATTTACATTTCTGTAATGACCAGTGATGATGAGCTTTTTTTCATATGTTTGTTGGCAGCATAAATGTCTTCTTTTGAAAAGGGTCTGTTCATATCCTAAGAAGGTAATAGGATTTTTATAGATTAAAAGAAGAAAAGGCATTCCAGCTACAGGAACTGGCATAAGCAAAAGTGTGGGGCACCAAGACATGTGGAGAGATCCTGGAGGATGAGAAGCCATGTGGAGAGAGAGAGCAAGGAACCCCAAGACATCAGACACGTAAGTAAAGAAATCATCTTGGAAATGAATCCTCCCTGCCCCAGCCACTCAACTGATACATAGCAGAGTCTTCCACTGTAAGCAAAATAAAATGGTTATTTAGGGTAGGATATGTTTGAGGGAGAAAAAGTGTGAGAACAATTCACTGCAAGATTATACTCCATATCTCTTTCTCTTGATTACTATCTACTTGTATACTAAATGTTTGAGCACTTGTCTGTTTAGTTAATATAAATTGATGTTAAAATGTAAACACAACAGTATATACATAAAAATATACCAACCCAATCTCATTGTGTCAGTCAGGGTCCCCATTTTATGCAGTGTAAAGCAGTTCTGGCTAACTTCAGCAAAATTAGAATTTGTTAAATGATACTGAAAAGCTCAGATCATCATCAAGAGAACCAGGCTTGGATACTAACGCTCAGGAGTAATGCTCAAAATCAACAAGCAACAAACAAGCAAGCACATTAACAAATGGGCAAATGACATGAACAGATACTTCTCAAAAGACATAGATTCAGCCAAAAAGCATATGAAAAAATGCTCAACATCACTAATCATTATGGAAGTGCATATCAAAACCACGATGAAATATCATCTCATACCTGTCAGAATGACTGTTATTAAAAAGTCAAAATATAATAGATCCTGGCAAGGTTGCGGAGAAAAGGGAATGCTTTTACACAGCTGATGGGAATGTAAATTAGTTCAGCCATTGTGGAAGCCATTTGGAGATTTCTCAAAGCTCTAAATACAGAAATACCATTTGACTCATCAATCTCATTACTGGGTATATACCCAAAGGAATATAAATTATTCTACCATGAAGACGCATGCATGCATATGTTCATTGCAGCACTTATCACAATAGCAAAGACAGGGAATCAACCTAGATGCCCATCAATGGTGGACTGAGTAAAATGTGGTTCATATACACCATGAAATACTATGCAACCATAAAAAGGAATGAAACCATGTCCTTTGCAGTAATATGGATGCAGCTGGAGGCCATTATCCTCAGTGAATTAACACAGGAACAGGAAACCAAATACTGCATTTTCTCACTTATAAGTGTAAGCTAAACATTGAGTATACATGAACACAAAGAGGGTAACAATAGACCTTGGGGTCTATTTGAGGGTAGAGGGTAGAAGGAGGATGAGGATTGGAAAACTACCTATCGGGTAACATGCTCACTACCTGGGTGATGAAATCATTTTTATACAAAATCTCAGAGATATGCAACTTACCCATGTAACAAACCTGCACATGTACCCCTGAACATAAAATAAAAGTTGGAAGAAAACTAATCAGGAATTGAAGTAGGAATTGATCCCACAAGGTGTTGCAGTTGCCCCTACTAGACACAAACACGACCTCATCTCATGGACACCCCAGAACTTGTACCATTGGACATTGCCTCTACCTTTGTCATTGAGGCCTCCAGCAAATGGTAATGGCTACCACAACTACAATACCTTCCTGGGAATGTGTCAGAGCAGTTCTTCCACATAGTACCAATATTCTGAGCCTGGGGTGGCTCATCTGATTGGTGGGATCTAAGTCATGTGCCTATGTCCCAGCTCTGAGGAAGGCTAGGAAAGCCAGTAACTGGCATTTTGAGATAACTCTGGGAAAGACTCTGCCCTGGGGAAGGGGGATGATTTTTCCCAATCACAATAATAGATCATAGGTGCTGGGCAACTAAAAAGAAAAAATAAATTAAAAAGAAGAAGATGAAGAAGAAGAAAGGCAAGTGTTCAAAACATCCATGTTTCAGCGGCAATGGATGCTATCTGTTTATTCACCCAGATTTACTTTCTTATGTACAGTTAACGTTTGTACAACGTGGGTTTGAACTGTGTGGGCCCACTTATATGCAGATTTTTTTTCAATAAAAATTAAACTAAGTGTGCCTGCCTCTCCTGCCACATAGTCCATCTCTTCTGCCTCTGCTACCCCGAGACAGGAGGACCCACCCTTCCTCTTCCTCCTCCTCCTCAGCCTACTCAATGTGAAGACAAGGACAAAGACTTTTATGATGGTCCACTTCCACTTTATGAATAGTAAATATATTTTCTCTTTCTTATGATTTTCTTAATAACATCTCTTTTATCTAGCTTACTTTATTATAAGAATACAGAGTACAATCCATATAACATACAAAATATGTGTTAACTGGCTATTTATGTTATTGGTAAGGCCCCAGTTAACAGAAGGTAATAATTAAGGTTCAGAGGATTCAAAAGTTATACATGGATTTTCAACTGCATGATGGGTCAGCACCCCTAACTTGTGTGTTGTTCAAGGGTCAACTGTATACATATATATATATTTTTAATAATACAAATTAAATTATACCTGAGCAGTTACAAACTGTTTACACATAGAGCTTACAAATCGATTTACCCCCACAAATATGTACCTGGCTTACATGGTTCTTTGGGATTTTTTTGTTGTTGTTGTTCATTTTAAAGAATTTGGTGCGAGTATTTTATAAATTACAGTATTATTACGTAAAGACCCAAGTTTCCCTGTGGCAACACAGCTTGCATTCTGATGTAGCAACAATTAACTAGAAGTAAGTAACTGCTGTCACTTGAGTTTTTCATACTTCTCACCCCACTCTATTGTAATCCATTCATGCCGCTTCACCCATTCACATTGACTGTCTTTGAGTGCAACTCTGGAATTACTCAGATGATTTTGCTATGTCAGTACATATTTAAGTTACTTAACTATATCTGGTGGCTGCATATTAGTCTGTCGTTCATTAAACTCAGTTTTTTTTTATTATACTTTAAGTTCTAGGGTACATGTGCACAACGTGCAGGTTTGTTACATATGTATACATGTGCCATGTTGGTGTGCTGCACCCATTAACTCATCATTTACATTAGGTATTTCTTCTAATGCTATCCCTCCCCCCTACCCCTACCCCATGACAGGCCCCACTGTGTGATGTTCCCCTTCCTGTGTTCAAGTGTTCTCATTGTTCATTTCCCACCTATGAGTGAGAACATGCGGTGTTTGGTTTTTGTCCTTGTGATAGTTTGCTGAGAATGATGGTTTCCAGCTTCATCCATGTCCCTACAAAGGACATGAACGCATCCTTTTTTAGGGCTACATTGTATTCCATGGTGTATATGTGCCACATTTTCTTAATCCAGTCTATCATCGATGGACATTTGGGTTGGTTCCAAGTCTTTGCTATTGTGAATAGTGCCACAATAAACATACGTGTGCATGTGTCTTTTTAGCAGCATGACTTATAATCCGTTGGGTACATACCCAGTAATGGGATGGCTGGGTCAAATGGTATTTCTAGTTCTAGATTCTTGAGGAATCACCACACTATCTTCCACAATGGTTGAATTAGTTTACAGTCCCACCAACAGTGTAAAAGTGTTCCTATTTCTCTGCATGCTCTCCAGCACCTGTTGTTTCCTGACTTTTTAATGATTGCCATTCTAACTGATGTGAGATGGTATCTCATTGTGGTTTTGATTTTCATTTCTCTGATGGCCAGTGATGATGAGAATTTTTTCATGTGTCTGTTGGCTGCATAAATGTCTTCTTTTGAGAAGTGTCTGTTCATATCCTTTGATCACTTTTTGATAGGGTTGTTTGTTTTTTTCTTGTAAGTTTGTTTGAGTTCTTTGTAGATATTGGATATTAGCCCTTTGTTAGAGGGATAGATTGCAAAAATTTTCTCCCATTCTGTAGGTTGCCTGTTGACTCTGATGGTAGTTTTTGTGCTGTGCAGAAGCTCTTCAGTTTAATTAGATCCAGTTTGTCAATTTCGGTTTTTGTTGCCATTGCTCTTGGTGTTTTACACATGAAGTCCTTGCCCATGCCTATGTCCTGAATGGTATTACCTAGGTTTTCTTCTAGGGTTTTTATGGTTTTAGATCTAACATTTAAGTCTTTAATCCATCTTGAATTATTTTTTGTATAAGGTGTAAGGAAGGGATTCAGTTGCAGCTTTCTACTTAAGGCTAGCCAGTTTTCCCAGCACGATTTATTAAATAGGGAATCCTTTCCCCATTTCTTGTTTTTGTCAGGTTTGTCAAAGATCAGATGGTTGTAGAATTGTGGTATTATTTCTGAGGGCTCTGTTCTGTTCCATTGGTCTGTATCTCTGTTTTGGTAGCAGTACCATGCTGTTTTGGTTACTGTAGTCTTGTAAAGTTTGAAGTCAGGTAGTGTGATGCCTCCAGCTTTGTTCTTTTGGCTTAGGATTGTCTTGGCAATGTGGGCTCTTTTATGATTCCATATGAACTTTAAAGTAGTTTTTTCCAATTCTGTGAAGAAAGTCATTGGTAGCTTAGTGGGGATGGCAGTGAATCTATAAATCACCTTGGGCAGTATGGCCATTTTCACGATATTGATTCTTCCTGTCCATGAGCATGGAATGTTCTTCCATTTGTTTTTGTCCTCTTTTATTTCGTTGAGCAGTGGTTTGTAGTTCTCCTTGAAGAGGTCCTTCGCATCCCCTGTAAGTTGGATTCCTAGGTATTTTATTCTCTTTGCAGCAGTTGTGAATGGGAGTGCACTCATGATTTGGCTCTCTGTTTCTCTATTATTGGTGTATAAGAATGCTTGTGATTTTTGCACACTGATTTTGTATCCTGAGACTTTGCTGAAGTTGCTTATCAGCTTAAGGAGATTTTGGGCTGAGAAGATGGTGTTTTCTAAATATACAATCATGTCATCTGCAAACAGGGACAATTGGACTTCCTCTTTTCCTGACTGAATACCCTTTATTTCTTTCTCCTGCCTGATTGCCCTGGCCAGAACTTCCAACACTGTGTTGAGTAGGAGTGGTAAGAGAGGGCACCCCTGTCTTGTGCCAGTTTTCAAAGGGAATGCTTCCAGTTTTTGCCCATTCAGTATGATATTGGCTGTGGGTTTGTCATAAATAGCTCTCATTATATTGAGATACGTCCCATCAATATCCAACTTACTGAGAGTTTTTAGCATGAAGGGCTGTTGAATTTTGTCAAAGGCCTTTTCTGCATCTACTGAAATAATCATGTGGTTTTTGTCTTTGGTTCTGTTTATATGATGGATTACGTTTATTGATTTGCATATGTTGAACCAGCCTTGCATCCCAGGGATGAAGCCTACTTGATCATGATGTATAAGCTTTGTGATGTGCTGCTGGATTCAGTTTGCCAGTATTTTATTGAGAATTTTTGCATCGATGTTCATTGGATATATTGTTCTAAAATTCTCTTGTTTTGTTGTGTCTCTGCCAGGCTTTGGTATTAGGATGATGCTGGCCTCATAAAATGAGTTAGGGAGGATTCCCTCTTTTTCTATTGATTGGAATAGTTTCAGAAGGAATGGTACCAGCTCCTCTTTGTACCTCTGGTAGAGTTCGGTTGTGAATCTGTCTGGTCCTGGACTTTTTTTGGTTGGTAGGCTATCAATTATTGCCTCAATTTCAGAGCCTGTTATTGGTCTATTCAGGGATTCAACTTCTTCCTGGTTTAGTCTTGGGAGGGTGTGTCCATCCAGGAATTTATCCATTTCTTCTAGATTTTCTAGTTTATTTGCATGAAGGTGTTTATAGTATTCTCTGATGGTAGTTTGTATTTCGGTGGAATTGGTGGTGATATCCCCTTTATCATTTTTTATTGTGTCTATTTGATTCTTCTCTCTTTTCTTCTTTATTACTCTTGCTAGCAGTCTATCAATTTTGTTGATCTTTTCAAAAAACCAGCTCCTGGATTCATTGATTTTTTGGAGGGTTTTTTGTGTCTCTATCTCCTTCAGCTCTGTTCTGATCTTAGTTATTTCTTGCCTTCTGCTAGCTTTTGAATGTCTTTGCTCTTGCTTCTCTAGTTCTTTTAATTGTGATATCAGGGTGTCAATTTTAGATGTTTCCTGCTTTCTCTTGTGGGCATTTAGTGCTATAAATTTCCCTCTACACACTGCTTTAAATGTGTCCCAGAGATTCTGCTATGTTGTGTCTTTGTTCTCATTGGTTTCAAAGAATATCTTTATTTCTGCCTTCATTTTGTTATGTACCCAGTAGTCATTCAGGAGCAGGTTTTTCAGTTTGCATGTAGTTGAGCGGTTTTGAGTGGGTTTCTTAATCCTGAGTTCTAGTTTGATGGCACTGTGGTCTGAGAGACAGTTTGTTATCATTTCTGTTCTTTTCCATTTGCTGAGGAGTACTTTACTTCCAACTATGTGGTCAGTTTTGGAATAAGTGCCATGTGGTGCTGATAAGAATGTATATTCTGTTGATTTGGGGTGGAGAGTTCTGTAGATGTCTATTAGGTCTGCTTGGTGCAGAGCTGAGCCCAATACCTGGATATCCTTTTTAACTTTCTGTCTTGTTGAATTGTCTAATGTTGACAGTGGGGTGCTAAAGTCTCCCATTATTATTGTGTGGGAGTCTAAGTCTCTTAGGTCTGTAAGGACTTCCTTTATGAATCTGGGTGCTCCTGTCTTGGGTGCATATATATTTAGGATAGTTCGTTCTTCTTGTTGAATTGATCCCTTTAATGTATAATGGCCTTCTTTGTCTATTTTGATCTTTGTTGGTTTAATGTTTTTTTTAATCAGAGACTAGGATTGCAACCCCTGCCTTTTTTTGTTTTCCATTGGCTTGGTAGATCTTCCTCCATCCCTTTATTTTGAGCCTATGTGTGTCTCTGCACCTGAGATGGGTCTCCTGAATGCAGCACACTGATGGGTCTTGACTCTTTATCCAGTTTGCCAGTCTGTGTCTTTTAATTGGAGCATTTAGTCCATTTACATTTAAGGTTAATATTGTTATGTGTGAACTTGATCCTGTCATTATGATGTTAACTGGTTATTTTGTTCGTTAGTTGATGCAGTTTCTTCCCAGCATCGATGGTCTTTACATTTTGGTATGTTTTTGCAGCGGCTGGTACCAGTTGTTCCTTTCCATGTTTAGTACTTCCTTCAGGAACTCTTGTAGGGTTGGCCTGGTGGTGACAAAATCTCTCAGCATTTGCTTTTCTGTAAAGGATTTTATTTCTCCTTCACTTATGAAACTTAGTTTGGCTGGATATGAAATTCTGGGTTTAAAATTCTTTTCTTTAAGAATGTTGAATATTGGCCTCCACTCTCTTCTGGCTTGTAGAGTTTCTGCTGAGAGATCTGCTGTTAGTCTGATGGGCTTCCCTTTGTGGGTAACCCGACCTTTCTCTCTGACTGTCCTTAACATTTTTTCCTTCATTTCAACTTTGGTGAATGTGACAGTTATGTGTCTTGGAGTTGCTCCTCTTGAGGAGTATCTTTGTGGCATTCTCTGTATTTCCTGAATTTAAATGTTGGCCTGCCTTGCTAGGTTGGGGAAGTTCCCCTGGATAATATCCTGCAGAGTGTTTTCCAACTTGGTTCCATTCTCCCCATCACTGGCAGGTACACCAATCAGATGTAGATTTGGTCTTTTCACATAGTCCCATATTTCTTGGAGGCTTTGTTCATTTCTTTTTACTCTTTTTTCTCTAAACTTCTCTTCTCACTTCATTTCATTCATTTGATCTTCAATCACTGATACCCTTTCTTCCAGTTGATCGAATCGGCTACTGAAGCTTGTTCATTCATCATGTAGTTCTCATACCATGGTTTTCAGCTCCATCAGGTCATTTAAGGACTTCTCTACACTCTTTATTCTAGTTAGCCATTCGTTTAATCTTTTTTCAAGGGTTTTAGCTTCTTTGCGATGGGTTCGAACTTCCTCCTTTAGCTCGGAGAAGTTTGATCATCTGAAGCCTTCTTCTCTCAACTCAGCAAAGTCATTCTCTGTCCCACTTTGTTCCACTGCTGGCGAGGAACTATGTTCCTTTGGTGGGGGAGAGGCACTCTTAATTTTAGAGTTTTCAGCTTTTCTGCTCTGTTTTTTCCCTGTCTTTGTGGTTTTATCTACTTTTGGTCTTTGATGATAGTGTCCTACAGATGGGGTTTTGGTGTGGATGTCCTTTCTGTTTGTTAGTCTTCCTTCTAATAGTCAGGACTCTCAGCTGCAGGTCGGTTGGAGTTTGCTATTGGTCCACTCCAGACCCTGTTTGCCTGGGTATCAGCAGCGGAGTCTGCAGAACAGCGAATATTGCTGAACAGCAAATGTTGCTGCCTGATTTTTCCCCTGGAATCTTCATGTCAGAGGGGTACCTGGCCGTGTAGGGTGTCAGTCTGCCCCTACTGCGGGGGTGCCTCCCAGTTAGGCTACTCAGGGGTCAGGGACCCACTTGAGGAGGCAGTCTGTCCATTCTCAGATCTCAAATTCTGTGCTGGGAGAACCACTACTCTCTTCAAAGCTGTCAGACAGGGACATTTAAGTCTGCAGAGGTTTCTGCTGCCTTTTGTTTGGCTATGCCCTGCCCCCAGAGGTGGAGTCTACAGAGGCAGTCAGGCCTCCTTGAGCTGCCGTGGGATCCCCCCAGTTCAAGCTTCCTGGCTGCTTTGTTTACCTTCTCAAGCCTCAGCAATGGTGGTGCCCCTCCCCTAGCCTCGCTGCCACCTTGCAGTTCAATCTCAGACTGCTGTGCTAGCAATGAGTGAGGCTCTGTGGGCGTGGGACTCTCTGAGCCAGGCATGAGATATAATCTCCTGGTGTGCCTTTGCTAAGACCATTGGAAAAGCACAGTATTAGGGTGGGAGTGATCCAATTTTCTAGGTGCCATCTGTCACAGCTTCCCTTGACTAGTAAAGGGAATTCCCTGACCCCTTGCACTTCCTGGGTAAGGCGATGCCTTGCCCTGCTTTGGCTCAAGCTCGGTGGGCTGCAGCCACTGTCCTGCACCCACTGTCTGACAAGCCCCAGTGAGATGAACCCGGTACCTCAGTTGGAAATGCAGGAATCACCCGTCTTCTGTGTCACTCACAATGGCAGCTGTAGACTGGAGCTGTTCCTATTTGGCCATCTTGGAACCGCCCCTCTTAACTAACTTTTTGTCCTCTTCAGAGGTGGTACACTAAGGCCTGAGTGTCTGGAGGCCAAGGATATAGGCTACACTTTCTCATTTACTGCCTCTCTGATCTCGAACAAAGTACTTTGCCTATCTGGGCCTTAATTTTCCCTTCTATAAAATGAGGTATCAGAATTAGATGATTAATAAGATCTTTTCTGATTTTATAAATTCATAATTTAGATTAATGTCTGCAACAAGTAGCTTTTCTGGTCCCTAAGAGCAGAATTTATTAGAGAATTGGTTAACTCAATCAGGATATATCCATGGAGTTTAAAATTAGATAGCTATTGAAAATGATATTGTATAGCAATGTTGATAAGGAAGGATGTCATATGTTTCAAGTTATTTTCAAGCTTTTAATTTTGAGATAATTTAGATTCACATGTAGTTGTAAGAAACAATATAGAGGGGTCCAGTTTACTCTTTTTCCAGTTTTCCCTAATGGTAACATCTTGCATATAGTGCAATATTACAGAAATTGACATTGATACAGTCCACCAACCTTATTCAGGTTTCACCATTGTTACATGCACTCATTTGTGTGTGTGTGTGTGTGTGTGTCTGTGTGTGTGTTGAGTTCTAAGCAACTTTGTCACATGTGTAGATTTGTGTGACCACCATCTCAGTCAAAATACAGAACAGCTCTATCACAAGGCATTCAGAATATTCTAAGAAAAAAAAAAATCAACTAAGAAAATAGTATTATATGTATTTTTAAAAACAAATGGGACATGTAAGCACCAAGAAATTAAGCCTGGCTTGCTCTGAGTGCTGGGATGGTAGCTGACTTAAATCTTCCTCTGTGCTGGTGTGTACATCCTCAGTGTTTTCCAGCGACTGTGTAGGTAAGACATTTTAAATCAGAAAACTGCAACTATTTTTCTAAGATATGGAGGTATTGCAGTGGGAACATTACATTTCAGAATGTACACGTCAACACATGTTTTGTTATCGCATTATGAGTTTATTTAAATCCATTTTTCCCCAGAGAAATGGGGAAAAAAAAGGATTAATTATAACTTTCTACCACTCTAAGGAATTCTCAAAAGCCATAGGCCTCACAGTATTGCAAATACTATTCTTCCAAGAAATGCAGGTATTCCTCAGGGAGGCACAGGGCCTGCTATTCTGTAGAAGAAATGTATCTTTCTGGATAGTCTAGGTTTTCAAAGGCCTATGAAGAAACACAGAAGAGTTGGGTTGAGTCTCCTGAGAGCCTTGCTAGTCATCTTTGAAGAAGGCCAGTGGCCCTTACTCTCCGGCCTGGCTGTCATGAGGGGCAGCTGTGCCCTCCAGCGATCCTCCCCTGTGGTCTGAGTGCTGGGCAGATGCTCCCTGGGTCTGCTCCAGCTATGATCCCCAGTGAGTGTCTTGAGGAAATGCCCAGGCTGCCTCAAAGGCCCTTTCAGGAGCTGCCACTAGCACTGCTTTGCTCCATCCCTCTTTTAGTGTGTCTTGGATACAAACTGTTTCTTCGTGCAGGGAGAGGCAGTCACCTAGAACAGAAGAAGCCCCTGGAGTCAGGAGACTTGGACTTGGGGCCCTGCACTGGCAGTGTAACCCTCGCACATCACATAGCCAATCCTGGCTTCAGTTACTTCCCACCTGAAGACACAGGATCGGCCCCTCTTCTGGACTGGGCTGTGCTTTGGCATCATTGAGCTTCAACTTTAAACAGATCAGAATTTCAATCTTTGCTGTAACACCCACGTGACTTTGGGCTGACTCCTCAACCTGTTCATGTTTCACTTTTTAAAATATGTATCATAAAATTTATAATGCTAAGTCACAGCATTGTTATAAGGGAAAAATCTTATATAAACAAAATTGTTTGTCTCCTTGCTATTTCAAGTTGTAACAGTTGCATGGATTTTCCACCCAGTTTGGATCGTCTGTTAGTTAGATGGTTTGATTTAAAATGTAAGCTATATGGCATATGCAGGATTCATTTTGGGAAGTACTAAGGAGCAACTGGGAGAGAAAAGTCATCATCTGCCCAACCATCTGATATTGAGGAATAAAAGGTGCGTGTGCCTGCTGAGCTGAGGGGCATACCTTGTGAGTTTGCATAATGCAAAAATAGAAAATGACAGCGGCAAACCCCAATTGTGTAGTAACAAACATGAACCCCACTTCTACCCCACCACCTAAAATTCTCCAGGGCAAACTCTCCTAAAAGCAGACATTGATTTGTGATTATATTGCCGGGCATATGGGCACCTCTTCGTGGCATGTTCCAAGGGTGAGAAGTGACTATAAGGGCAAACACACACTGAGCATTTACTGTGCTCCAAACACTGTACTAAGTACTTTACGTGTTATATCTTTTTTACTCTTTACCATGCCAGAAGGTGGTTATTGTCATTACTCATCCTATGGAGAGAAGGAAGTAGCAGCCAGGATTTATTTGCCTATCCCTGGGGTGAACAGGTAGTAGGTTAAATAAGTCTCTAAGCAGGTTAAATAAGTCTCTAAGCACAGTTAGTTATACAAGTCATTTAGCTGAGTGCTCAGAAACTAGCAGTAATTATTAATGAAGCTAGTTGGAAAGCAACTTATTCTAATGCCACATGAGAAACAGTCCTCTGTGCAAAATGTTAGTCTTTTGATTTTGTAGAGATTCAGAGAACACATCATAGAAGAAAGGACATCTGAGCTGAGCACTGAAAAATAATTAGGATTTTCCTATGAAGACAAGAGGGTCAAGGTTTGTGTAGGGTGAAGGTGTAGAGGCAGCAAGAATGGCAGAAGCAAAGGCATAAAGGCAAAAGAGTGCAGGATGTGTTTGGAGAACTGCATGTGGTCCCAGGTTGCTAGAGCAGAGCACACTAGAGAGGAACTGCAGGAGGCCAGCCTGGGCTATCTGCAGATCTCCTGAGGCTAGGTTGGAAAAAAACCTGAAATTTATCTTGTGGGTCGCAGGCCTCAAATTGGTGAGCCTCTGATCACATCTGGCCAACATATATCTTTTATTTGTGCTATCCAGAGTTCTTTTATAAAAAATTTTGAATTATCAACATTTTAAAATATGATGTTTTTATCTACCCAATTTCTGACGTTTCTTTAAAAAATGGAACTATTCGGCCATATTGATACTCTCTTCAATATGGCAATATCATCTGGGGCTGAAAAGCCACTGCCCCTTTAGATAGCGTACTGCAGTTCCCACCCTTCCCTATTGTTGTGCTCAGGAAACTTGCCTCATTTATATTACCTGTCCATTTCCTGTAGGCATATGAATTACCAATGACTGCTGTGGGCAATATGGAGTCATTAAAGGCCATCTAAGAATGAATTATTATGTAGTTAGTGCCTACCCCTCTACTAGAGGCAAAGAACTTTACTCATCATTGTTTTCTTTAATAAACTAAAATTCTGGCCGGGTGGGGTGGCTCACACCTGTATATTCCAGCACTTTGAGAAGCCAAGGTCAGGAGATAGAGACCATCCTGGCCAACATGGTGAAACCCCTTCTCTATTAAAAATACAAAAATTAGCCGGGTATGGCAGCTTGCATCTGTAGTCCCAGCTACTCCAGAGGCTGAGGCAGGAGAATCACTTGAACCCAGGAGGCGGAGATTGCAGTGAGCCGAGATCGTGCCATCCAGCTTGGCGACAGGGCAAGACTCCGTCAAAAAAAAAAAAAAAAAAAAGAAATCTGAAATTCTAGTGCTGTGTTTACCAACATTGTAGCTACTTGCCACATGTGTTAATTAAAATGAAATTAAATAGAATTAAAATTCCAGTTCCTCAGTTACACAAGCCACATTTCAAGGGCTCAGTGGCTACATGTGGCTAGTGATGACCATGTTGGAAACAGATATAGAAATTCTCTTCACTAATTAATGGGTGCAACACACCAATATGGCATATGTGTACATGTGTAACGAACCCGCACGTTGTGCACATGTACCCTAGAACTTAAAGTATAATAATATTTTAAAAAGTAAAACGAAATAAAAATAAATCAAAAATAAAAGGTACTGGGACAACTGGGTATCCTTATGATAAAAAGTAATATTAGACATTTACCTCATGCCATTAAAAAAACAAGTCTAGGATTATGGGTTTGAGTATTAGAGGCAAAATAATAAAGCCTTTAGAAGATGAAAGAAAAAAAAAAAGAAAAGAAATTCTCTTCACTACAGAAAGTTCTACTGGACAATGTCATTCTAGAGAGCAACCAGGGCTGAGAAATATTAAACAGTTGGAAGAATACACAACATAATGTAGCAACCGATTGGACTGGATGCATGCTGGAGGGGCTAGCTGCAGCAGTGAAGGAAGCTTCATGAAGGAGTTAAACTAGGATGGATAGGATTAGATTAGAGGAGAGAAAGTGGATAGGGTATGAGTAAGGACTAAAGGGAGATTCTGTTAGAACTGCTTTGGCTGCAAATTATAGAACAAATAACTAACAGTAGCTTAAACAAATAGAGAACTGATGCTGACTCTCACTATATTAATCTGAGAGTAAACTGTATTAGCTTTCCATTGTCACCATAATAAATTACCACAAACTCAGTGGCTTAAAACAACACAAATTTATCATCTTACGGTTCTGTCGTTTAGAAGTCTGACACAGATCTCACTAGGCTAAAGTCAAGATGTTAGCAAGACTGTGTTCCTTTCTGGAAGTACTAGGGGAGAATTCATTTCTTTGCCCTTCCCAGCTTCTATAGGCTGCCCACCTTTGTTGGTTCACAGCGCTTTCTGGCATCTTTAAGCCAACAACCTCACATATCTCTGTGCCTTTCTTCTATAGTTACTTCTTCCACTGATTCTCTTTTTCCTCTCTAGTCTACTTTTAAAACCCATAAGATTGCACTGGGCCCATCCAGATAATCCAAGATATTCTCACTCTTTTTAATTTATCTGATTTAGCAACCTTAATTTCTCTTTGCCATGTAACCTAATATTTTCTAAAGTTCTAGGAATTAGGACCTGAACATCTTTGCATATTTTTCTGCATACTACATGGATGTTGGAACAAACTAATTGGAGAGCAATCCTGAAATTCCACTTTTGGGAATTATCCAAGAAAATAATGAGTATTATGCATTAGAATTAATTGCACAGATATTTATAACAGCAAAAAGTTAAAAGGAAAATCAATGCCCTTGAAAAGGCTGGTAGTCAAACAAATTGTTGTTCATCCATATGATAGAAAGTGCCCAAGCCATATCTATGTATTGATAAGAATGATGTCAATAATATGTAAGTGAAAAACACAGAATATATTGAAAGTATTTGATACATATGTCAAACTATTAATAGTGGTTATTTCTGAGAGTGGTAGATTTGGAATGTGAGAGATTTTTCACTAGGTTATTGACACTTTTTATAATAATCATGTATTATCACAGAAAAAATTATGCCATGTCCTTTTAGGAATAAAAACTTCAAAGTTGTAAAGAACCATTTGATCATGGCTGAATTATTTACCAGTAAGTACTTCTATTAACAGAAGTTGTTTTCTTTTTTTCCCAAATGTATCCGAACAATTGGGTCTAAAAGAAAAACAGGGCACACTGCCACGAGGCATTGTATGTGTGTCTGAATTAAAAAATCATATAAAATCTTTGTTTGCCACTTTAATTATCTGACTCTTCTGGGTTTTAATAATCTTCCAAATGCTGTTCCCATTTATTAGGCCAATGCATCAGATTTCATTTCACTTAGAGTCTTGGGGTTCACTTGCTTGTCTCACTTATGAAATAGATTGCAGTTCTGAAACCTTAGGCAGCTTGACACATTCAACTTCAGGTCTTTAGACAGATGCATTCATGGTCTCAATGACAGACAATGAGAAAGGGCCTACTATGTGCTAGTCATGATGCACAGCAGGTACTGTCCTGGGAGGTGACATGTTAAGGGAGACACAAAATGAGTTAATTGCTGGATGTCAAAGAAGGCAGACTAGAGATTATCATACATGAAGGAGGCCTGACTGTCAGGCCTGCTAAAGTCTGACTGCCATTTCTGTGCTTGATTCATGGGAGATATTCATGTATTTTTCCCTTAAACTTCTTTTTTGCATTAGTTGGCTTGAATATATTTCCATTTGTAATAGTATATATCCTAATTAAGACAGTCAGCATTTCCCAGTTGTGTTTCTCAGAACTAGTGCTCTCTGTACTGATGCTGGATGTTCTGTTGAAAGATCACAATATTAGAAATATTCAGCAAAGGGCAGTGGCTAATTGTGCCACACCCAGGAGTTAAAGCAGTGCTCAGCCTGGACTCAAAGTCCACCCCAAATCCTCTCATACGCAAGGAGACACACCTCAACTGTGCATTTACACTGTACAAAGCAGCTGGTTCTGTTTATCCCAATCAACAACTCCACCTAATTTCAGGGAATCTCTTACAACCCAGATCAACTGCTGAACTCACATAGTAATACTACCTGGCCAAGGAATATACCCTGTGGTTTGGCCCAATCTGAGGTAATTGCAGTGCCTATCCAGAAGCTCAGCCTGATTGCAGGTTTCAGTCAGTTGTCTCACTGGATAGCAGAGCCTAGGTAGCTTCTCCACATGAACTCAGAGCAAAGGCAGCAGTCCAGCCATCCAGAGAAACTGAAAGCAAGTTCTACCCCCTCAGGGCTGTCACCAACTGGCCCACTTCGAATCATAGACTAGACTAAATAATGCAAGTCTATCCCTGCCAGAGCACATCTACAAAAGCTGGGAAAGGTGGCTATTTCCTTAAATGCACAGTTACCAATACAAAGATGCAAGAATTGCAAAGACTCAGGAAACCATTACACCTTCAAAAGAAACTAACAAAGCTCCAACAATAGGACCTAGGAAATGACAGGTGAAGAAGTTAGAATAACCTTCTGAAGGAAGTTCACTGAACTGCAGAATATATGGACAAAAAATAAAATGAAATTTTGAACGAAACATGAACACAACAAAGAGTTTGACAAAGAAGTAGATACAATTTTAAAAAAGAAATCCTCGGGAGCCTGAGGCAGGAGAATCACTTGAACCAGGGAGACGGAAGTTGCAGTGAACCAAGATCATGCCACTGCACTCAAGACTCATGACAGAGCGAGACTCCATCTAAAAAATAAATAAATAAATAACGAAAAGAAATCCTAGAGATTAATAATACAATGACTAGGCTGGGCGCGGTGGCTCATGCCTGTAATCCCAGCACTTTGGAAGGCCGAGGTGGGCGGATCACCTGAGGTCAGGAGTTCGAGACCAGCCTCACCAACATGGTGAAACCCCATCTCTACTAATAATACAAAAATTAGGCAGGCATGGTTGCGCATGCCTGTAATCCCAGCTATTTGGGAGGCTGAGGCAGGAGAATCACTTGAACCTGGGAGACAGAGGTTGCAGTGAGCCGAGATTGTGCCATTGCACTCTAGCCTGGGCAATAAGAGTGAAACTCTGTCAAAAACAAACAAAACAAAACAAAACAAAACAAAAAAGGAATACAATGACTAAAAATGCAATAGAAAACTTCAAAAGCAGGCATGATCAAGCTGAAGACAAAAATCAGTAAGCTTGAAGATAGAACATTTGAAATTACATTAACAGAGGGACAAGAAAAAAGAATGAAAAAGCAATGATAGTTAAAAATAATTTGTTGTATATTTCAAAATAGGTTGAAGAGAACAATTGTAATTTTCCAACACAATGAAAAATAAATGATTTGATCATTACACATTGTATACATGTATCAAAATATCTATGTATCCCCAAAATATGTACAGCTATATCAATTTTTTTAAATACAGAAAAAAGAAAAAATGAAAGCCTATGGGATTATGGAACGCTATCGAGAGATTTAATCTACATATACTGGGAATTAAAGAAAGAGAAGAGATAAAGGGCCAGAAATAATATTTTAAAAAATAACAGCTCAAAACTTCCCTAATCTGAAGAAAGATGCCAATATCCAGCCACAGGAAGTTCCTACCAAGACTGAATCATGAAGAAATAGAAAATCTGAACAGACCAACAATGGGTAATGAGATTGAATCAGTCACACTCAACCCAAAACGTTCACAAAGACACATAATGATCAAACTGTTAAAATTAAAGACAAAGAAAAAATTATTAGTGCAGCAAAACGTAAGAAACACATCACATACAAAAGGATTCCAATATAAGTATCAGTGAATTTCTCAGTAGAAGTCTTAAAGCCAGAAGAGAATGGAATGCAATATTCAGAGTGCTGAAAGAAAAAGTACACCTACCAACTAAGAATACTCTACCCAGTCAATTAATCTTTCTGAAATGAAGGAAAAATAAAAACTTTCCCAGATAAATAAAAGCCAAAGGAGTTTGTCATTACTAGGACTGCCTTGCAGAAATTGCTAAAAGGAGTCCTGTAAGCTGAAATAAAAGGCTGTTGGTTCATAAAATAAAAGTGATGAAGACACAAAATTCATAATAGCAGTGTATGAAGCAATGTTATCCCTAGTACAAAGATTAAAAGACAGAACTACTAACAACAGCTATAGCCAAAATAAATTGTCAAGGGATACATATTATAAAATGGTGTAAATTCTGATATTCAAAATATAACATGGAGGAGGGGAATAAAAGTATAGAGTTACATGCAATCGAAGTTAAGTTGTTATCTGGTTGATATTAAGTAGTATCATTATAGGATGTTTTATGTAAGCCTCACAGTAACCACAAAGCAAAAATGCATAATAGATGCACAAAATGAAAATAGAAACGATTCAAAGCATATAATTATAGAAAGCCCTCAAACCACTTTGGAAGACAGCAAGAGAGGAAGACAGAAACAAAGTATATGCAAAAAAAAAAAAAAAATCTCAAATAATATTATGCCTCACTGAAATAGAAAAAGAGGAACAAAGTTAGCTCAATGTCAGCAGCAGAAAAAAGATAACCCAGTTCAGAGCGGAAATAAATGAAATACAGATTAGAGAAACAATACAAAATATCAATAAATTTAAATTTAATTTTTTTCTGAAAAGATAAACAAAATTGACAAATCTTTAGCTAGACTGAGAAAAAAAGAGAAATGATTCAAATATATAAAATCAGAAATGCTCTATCAAAAAATACAAAAAATTAGCTGGAGCTTGGTGGTGCACATCTGTGGTCCCAGTTATTCAGAAGGCTTGTGAGGTAGGAGGATCACTTGAGCCTGGATGGCGGAGGTTGCAGTAAGCTGAGATCATACTACTGCACTCCAGGCTGAGTGACAGAATAAGTCTCCATCTTAAAAAAAAAAAAAAAAAAAAAAGCAGAAATGAAAGAGAATACATTACAACTGATAGCACAGAAGTACAAAGAATCATTAGAGACTATTATAAACAATTATATACCAACACATTGGATAATCTAGAAAATATGGATAAATTCCTAGATACATACAACCTACCAAGGCTGAATCATGAAGAAATAGAAAATCTGAACAGACCAACAACGGGTAATGAGATTGAATCAGTAATACAAAGACTTTCTTTTTTTGTTTTTGTTTTTGTTTTTTTTTTGAGACAGAGTCTGGCTCTGTCGCCCAGGCTGGAGTGCAGTGGCCGGATCTCAGCTCACTGCAAGCTCCGCCTCCCAGGTTCACGCCATTCTCCCACCTCAGCCTCCCGAGTAGCTGGGACTACAGGTGCCCGCCACCTCGCCCGGCTAGTTTTTTGTATTTTTTTAGTAGAAACGAGGTTTCACCGTGTTAGCCAGGATAGTCTCGATCTCCTGACCTCGTGATCCACCCGTCTCGGCCTCCCAAAGTGCTGGGATTACAGGCTTGAGCCACCGCGCCCGGCCATACAAAGACTTTCATCAAAGAAAAGCACAGGACTTAATGACTTCATGGCTGAATTCTACCAAACATTGAAAGAACTAATACAAATCCTTCACAGACTTTTCCAAAATATCAACAAGGAGAGAACACTTCTAAACTCTAAGACCAGCATTATCCGGATATCAAAGCCAAACAATGTATAACAAGAAAGAAAACACTGCTCAGTATCCCTTAGGAATACAGACGCTAAAATCCTAAGCAAAATACTAGGAAACAGAATTCAACAACACATTAAAAGGATCATTCACTATGATTATGTGGGATTTATCCCTGAAAGGCAAGGATGGTTCAACATACACAAATCAAGAAATGTGGTACATCACACTAACAAAAGGAAGAACAAAAACATATGATCATCTCATTAGATGCAGAGAAAGCGTTTGGTAAAATTCAACATCTTTTCACGAGAAAAACACTCAACAAATTAGGTATAGAAGAACTGTACATCAACACAATAAAAGTCATATATAATAAGTTCAATGCTAACATTATACTTAATGGTGAAAAATTGAAATCCTTTCTTCCATAATCCATAACAAGACAAGGACACTCACTTGCACCATTTCTATTCAACATTGTATTGGAAGGCTTTGCCAGACTAACTGGGCAAAAGAAAAAAAATAAAATGCATGCAAACAGGAAAAAAAAAGAAGGGAAACTGTCACTGTTTGCTGACAATATAATCTTATACATTAAAAACCCTAAATATTCTACCAAGAAACTGCTAGAATTAAGAAATGAATATAGTAAAGTTGAAGATTTAAAAAATAAACACACAAAAATCAGTAGTTTCCATATATCATCAATGAACTATCTGAAAAAGAAATCAAAAGAACAATCCAATTGATAATAGCTATAAAAATAAATTATTTAGGAATAAATTTAAATAAGGAAGTGAAAGACCTATGCCCTAAAAACTTTAAAATGTTAATGAAAGAACTGAAGAAAATACAATTAAGTAGAAAGATTATCTTGTGTTCTTGGGTTAGAAAAAGTAATATTTTAAAATGTCCATACTACATAAAGCTAACTACAGATTCAATGTAATTTCTATCAAAATATCAAAGTTAATTTTTTGACAGAAATAGAAAAAACAATTCCAAATTTCAGATGGAACCACAAAGACCCCAAAGAGCGAATGCAATTATGAGCAAAAATAACAAAACTGGAGGCATCACACTGCTTGATTTCAAACTATACTACAAAGCAGTAGTAATTAAAAGACCATGGCACTAGCATAAAAATAGACTCATCAACCAATGGAACAGAATAGAAGTGGAAAGGTGATGGTCAAAGGGTACAAAATCTCAGTTAGACAGGAGGAATAATATTTTTTCTTTAATATTGTACAGTGTAGTGAATATAGTAAAGAATAATGTATTGTTCATTTCAAAATTGGTAGGAGAATAAATTTTAGACGTTCTCACCATAAAAATGATAAATATTTGAGATGATGAATATATTAATTATCTTGATTTATTTTTTTCATGTTGTATTCATAAATTATAACATTACTTTGCATTCTACAGGTATGTACAACCATAGTTTGTCAACTTACAATTAAAAAAATTTTAAAAAATAAACCTATAGAATTATTTTGTTCAAAGTTTTTCTAATATGCATGCATGCACACATATAAGCATATATATTTCATAATAAATAGAGGAAACTGAAATTGACATGCAAAGTGTTAGGCTATTTCCAAGAACAGCAAAAAAAAAAAAAAAATGATAATGAGAGGCTGCACCAAATTCACCAGTGCATGATATTAATCTGTAAATTGATGCTTGAGACGTACTTCCTAGCTCACTCTAGACTGGTGTCCCATCCTACTGATCTCTATTATGTTATGTTGCTTTACATTTTAACATATTTGTGATGTCACTTAACATTTATTATATATTAACAGAATGAGCAAATGATAATAGTTTCTTGACACAATTACTTTATCTGCAAGAACATTTTAATATTATGAATTATGTTTCATAAGCATTTGATGCTACATCAATTCATTTTCAATTTAGGAGTTCTATGGTCAAATCTTGAATTGTTGGCTACAAATAAGAGATGTAAAGTTTAAGAAAGATGCTGATAGGTGTGTACATGAGAGTCATAAAGACAGTCTCATAATTACACATTACAGTGGTACCCATGCCTGACCACAGACTGGACTCATCTGGGCAACCTCTGCTAAAATACAGATTCTCAGACTCTAGATCAAATCTAATGAATGTGAGTCTCCTATGGAAGGAATATAGAAACCTGTCTTGCTCAGATGATTCTTCTGCAGTATGTCCACAGACCTGGTTTATAATGTACAAGTATATTCTAGCTTGTCATAGTTGTAAAGAAAATTACACAAGATGAAAACAAATTAAGGCTTTTACAGACTTGAAGGGTAGAGTGACATAATAAAAATGCAGCTCTTGTTGGAATATACAATAAATAATTATTATTATTACAGCATGTTTGATACTTGTTATTGAAAGTTACAGCCTGCAACATAGGCCTTAATCGAAGTCTGTTTATGCCAGAAAATTGAAATGCACCCATCACAGCAACTTAGAGATAATTAACTATATTATCCAAGTTGGTTTCGTAACCAGTTTAGTTGTTGTGAAAAGTGGCTTGGCCATATGTGCCAAGGGCCTGAAAAATATTTATCTTTGCACCAATAATTTTCACTGCTAAGTGGGTCCTCTAAAGAAATAATCAGAGAAGTGGACACATATTAATATTTCAAAGTAGTTATTTCAATTACAATATCACAAAATGGAAAATAACCAAAATGTATAACTGTAAGGATCTGTTAAATGATAATGTATACACATGGTCACATATTACAGTCATTACAATTACATTTATGACAAATATTTAGTGGCAAGGGAGAAAATGTTGCACAGTCTAATGCTGAGGCAAAAGCTTTAATACTCAAGGGATGCCTAAAGCTGTTGAATTTGCTACATATAATAGAAAGCTCTAAAAAGGAAGCCAGATTTTATTTATCTATGTAGGATGAGGGGACATGAACCAGAAAGAAAATGCAAAAGAGTCAAAGAAAACACATTGGGAAATAAGGGGAAAAAAGGAATTATGGGATAGATGGAGCATTTACAGAGACCTCCCCCACCCCACCCCCATTCTATCATACACACACATTTAAAGATCTAGGCTAGTTGTTCTCAATCTTATCTGCACCTTGAAATCATCTTAAACATTCTGATGCTGCGTCTCTATCAAGCCCATTAAATCAGAATCTCTGGGAGTTAAAACCCAGGCATCAGGTACATTTTTTAAAGTTCCCTAGATGACTCCAATATGCAGCCAAGTTTGGGAACTTGATTAAAGACAGTTAACAGTGAGAACTCACCCCTTGTGCAGTACAAGGAAGGGGTGTAATTAGGTCACAGCACTGAGTATTTCTTTTCTCATTCCATTCTCCTGTCCTATCAGTAGAGCTTTGAAACAGTATCTGGAGCACTTCAGTGAATAACTGCTTAAATTTGCATCAAACTCATGTCCTGGGAAAGAGGAGTGGAGTTTTACCAAAGTCCTCCCTCTTTAGAAGACCCCCTTATCATGGATAAGAGCTAGAAAATGAGTTAGGCTTATCCTCTTAATAGTCCTCTCCCCAAAGGTAGCTAAAGACATGTCCTGGGGGGTTCAATTAAGTTTCAGGCCTTAGCCTGCCATTAGAGTTACAGCCACATTGATTTACAAATTCCCTATTATGTTAGATTTACAGGAGTCAGTTCATAGTCGCCAAACTGGTCCCAAGTGCACAAACAAGCTTGGAATTCAACATTTCAAACTCCAGGATAACATATCCACTTTGTCCTTTGCTTCAGTAGAAGAATTGGATCTTTGTCATAAGGAACAATTGCACTTATGTTAGTACAAAGAAATATTGGAAAGATGGCTCAACAGCAATATGAATGAATGAAATAAACTGAAAATAGTTGTAAAGTGGAGATTCACTGCTCCCCTAAATAAGGACTTGCAAACTGGCATCCCTATGCTACATCAAGCCCAAAGTGTATTATGGTAAGCACACACAATATTTACAAAAAAAAATTGAATTTAAATCCTTTCAAAGGAGGTGTGCAGTCTCCAGCCCATCCCATCACAGTCCTCACTACTACCCCCAGGCCACTTGAAGCATTTGTGTGACATGCTTAGCCTCAACAGTCATTGAGTGTCTGATTGATGACTACCAAACTCTCTGTTTCTTGGTATTTTTCAAACTTGTGGGGGTGATTTTTGTCTTCTTTTTCCCTTTTTGTGGAGAACAGGGTCTCACTATGTTGCCCAGACTGGTCTTGAACTCCTAGGCTCAAACTATCCTCCCTCCTCTGCCTCTCTAAGTGCTGGGATGATAGGTATGAGCCACTGCACCAGGCCATGGTATTTTTAATTCTGGCTTCTCTACAAGGGTTGACATGTAACACTAATCAGTGTTGCAGAGATTCCAGCTAAGAGCCAACTTGTCTATCCTTGAAGAAGTGTGGACATAGGCTTGGACCAGCTTGTGAATTATTGGCCAATGTGACTCTGAGAAACAGCTTTCCAATTTTATAGAAACTAACCCAAACAAATTTTGAGACTCACCAGGGACAGGGCCTGTAGCTCCATTTGACATCACCTCATCAGAGTACCAGCTGCCTGGTTCTTTTTTTAGCCACACAGAGGCTGAGCAGCAGATCATCAACAATTGCACAGCAGAAGTAAGACAAGAGGGAGGCAGAGAGAATCATCCAGAGTGCTAGTCCCCTGAAAGGGGAGCCATCATCTCCCATGTGAAACCTGCTCCTTTTGCACAGAGGTCCACGTGGAAAGTAATACATCTTCTGTTGTTTAAGTAACATAAAACTTTGTAATTTTGGCTTTCACTTTTGGAGAGTCCATAGAAAGGAAATGTAAATCTTCATTTTCTTGTTTGTTCCTTGTTCAATAAATAGAATTCAATATAAACATGGTTTACAGTGGCAACGTTGTCTCCCCACTGATCCCAGAACATTAATTCATACCTAAAAATCTCAACAAATATTAGCTGAATGAATGAATGGGAACTATATAGAATCTTTCCTGTCTAGCCTATGTACTCGAGCAGCTATTCCTCAAGGCTGCTTATCTGAAATGTTTCATAGTTGCTACAAACAAAATCTGCCATGTCTTTGGAGGAAAAATATTCCTTTTCACTAGAGAAGTTTGAGAAAAATTTTTGCAGGAAGTGGTATTTGAGCTGCACCTGGAAGGATAAGGAGAGTCACAAAGGAAGTGTGCAAATCAGCAGGAATAGAGTAGTACAGAATATTTTGAGATATAAACAAGGACCAAAGGAAACTGCTCTCTCATTAAAGGGAATCCACTTAAAGCAAGGACCAAAATTTCATAGTAGGTAATGCAGAAAAATCTGGTTGGAAATTTATCTCATAAATAAAACCAAAACCTGTTTTTAAAGTTTACTGTTTTATAACTTTAAGTTTAAACTTAAACTTTCAAGTTTACTGTTTTACAACTTAAACTTTAAAATTTAATGTTTTACAGCTTTTCAATTATAATCACAGGTATATTCTAAATATTAAAACACATGAATCAAGGATGGGGTGCGTGTGCGTGTGCATGTGAGACAGATAAACTCTTTTGATACAATTTTATGGTAACATGAGGTGACCTCTTGCACTTTATACTTGACTTTCACAGGTTGGTCATGAAGAGGTTTATCTTAGTCTCTTCAGGCTGCTATACCAGAATACTACAGACCGGGTGGCTTATAAACAACAGAAATTTATTTCTTACACTTCTAGATGCGGGAAAGTCCAAGATTAAAGCACTGACAGATTTGGTGTCTGGTGAGAGCTTGCCTCCTGGTTCATAAACAACACGTTTTTGCTGCATCTTCCTATGGCAGAAGTGGTGAGGAAGCTCACCGGGGTCCCTTTCATGAAGGCACTAATCCCATTCGTAAGGGCTTCACCCTCATGACCCAATCACCTCCCAAAGGCCCCACTTCCAAATACCATTATCTTTGGATTTGGTTTCAACATATAAATTTTGAGGAGAAGGAAACATTATTCCCTTTTTGTTAAAGAAGGTGATGAAAAATTTTTAGAAGAAGTGGAATTTGAACTGCACCTGGAAGGATAAGGAGAATCACAACAGGATGATGTGCAAATCAGCAGAAAAGTACAGAATATATTGAGGCATAAACAAGGACCAAAGAAAAGTGCTATCTCATTAAAGAGAATTCACTTAAAATGGGGACTAAAATTTCATAGTAAGTAAGGAAATGAAATTTAATTGAAAATGTATCTCAAAATAAAACAAAAACTAAACTAAGTTTAAATTATATTTTACTACTTGTCAGTTGTAATCATTACTATATGCTATTAGGTTGGGGCAAAAGTAATTGCAGTTTTGCCATTAAAAGTAATGGTAAAAATGCAATTACTTTTGCATCAACCTATTAAATCTTAAACAATGAATCAACGGTGGGGTGTGTGTGTGTGCGCGCACCCATGTGAGTGAAATACTTTTGATACAATTGTGCAGTAACATGAGATGACCTCTTTCACTTCTTGCTTTACTTTAATGGATCACCTTGAAGTGATCACACTTACAAAAATATTTTGAAAGCTGCAATAATTTCTTCTACACCACTTTTATCAACCCTATAAAATGTCACATCTTTTGCAATGTTGACAATTCCATTTGCAATCAGTTCATGTTTTATGGACCCTTTATTGTGAAAAGCTGAAGGAACTGATAATCATGGAGAAACCAAGAGATTGACTCAATGGGCAGAGATGTTAGGGGAGGACCTAAGTTATAAATGTTTTCTTCATTGGTAAATCTTTATCTACAGTTATAGCTTCGACTTCTTTTTGCAGTATCATCACTTTTATTATTATCAGAAAGGACTCACTATTATCAGACAATCTCTGATAATAAATACTCAGTAATAAGAATCCTTTGTAGTTGACCTTGCCTGGATGTAAGAAATAGGTTGAGAAGTTCTGGGAAATAAGGTTGGCAACATCGATTGGGGCCTTGAACTCTGAGGTGAAGAGAGAGGGCTTTATCATTTACTTAATAGAAAGTCATTGAAGGTATTTGAGTTTAGAAGTGAAGTGAACAATGCTTAGAAGGAATATTTGTCTGGCAGTGCTGGGGAGGATAGGTTGCAGTGAAGGCTACAGGTGTGCATACAGTCAGGAGGCCAATGTAATCCATCAATACTTGTGTTTCCTTACAGGATGTTTGTCAATGAGGAAAGGCAAAGTTTGCTCGTTTATCAGTGCTTTCTGTCTTCCTTTGACTTCCATTGCAATTGATGGTGATGTGCACCTTCATTTATCTTTGTAGAATGAGAGACATTTTTTTTCAGAACCATTTGCATGTTTTAAGAAGCCCACACAGAGACTAATGTGACTGGCAATTTGAAACCTACTGTCTCTATTTAGCTCCAGCATCATGCCTAAGGGAAGAAGGGTTAAGTAAGAAGGAAAACAGATTCTCCCCATCTTTTCCTACCTCTATGAAAACTTGAAATTAATTTTTTCTTGTAATGTTTACTTTAGAAGTTAAAACAAATGAAATGGCTAGACTTTTTTTTTTTTTTAAGACTAAAGGCTTGGTTAAGTTTCTGAGATTAATATCTGTGAAGAAAGTCAATGGTAGCTTAAGGTGAATAGCATTGAATCTATAAATTACTTTGGGCAGTATGGCCATTTTCATGATATTGATTCTTCCTATTCATAAGCATGGAATGTTTTTCCATTTGTTTGTGTTCTCTCTTATTTCCTTGAGCAGTGGTTTGTAGTTCTCCTTGAAGAGGTCCTCCACATCCCATGTAAGCTGTATTCCTAGGTATTTTATTCTCTTTGTAGCAATTGTGAATGGGAGTTTGCTTATGATTTGGCTGTTTGTCTATTATTGGTGTATAGGAGCGCTTGTGATTTTTGCACATTGATTTTATATTCTGAGACTTTGCTAAAGTTGCTTATCAGCCTAAGGAGTTTTTTGGCTGAGATGATGGGGTTTTCCAAATATACAATCATATCATCTGCAAACAGATAATTTGACTTCCTCTCTTCCTATTAGAAAAAAAGTACTTTAAATTTCACATGGAACCAACACAGAGCCCATATAGCCAAGACAATCCTAAGCAAAAAGAACAAAGCTGAAGGCATCACGCTACCTGACTTCAAACTATACTATAAGGCTACAGTAACCAAAACAACATGGTACGTGTACCAAAACAGATATACAGACCAATGGAACAGAACAGAGGCCTCAGAAATAAGACCAACAAAAGCAAGCAATGGGAAAAGGATTCCGTATTTAATAAATGGTGTTAGGAAAACTAGCTAGCCATATGCAGAAAACTGAAACTGGACCCCTTCCTTACACCTTATACAAAAATCAACTCAAGATGGATTAAAGATTTAGACATAAGACCTAAAACCATAAAAACACTAGAAGAAAACCTAGGCAACACCATTCAGGGCATAGGCATGGGCAAAGACTTTATGACTAAAACACCCAAAGCAATAGCAACAAAAGCCAAAATTGACAAATGGGATCTAATTAAACCAAAGAGCTTCTGCACAGTGAAAGAAACTATCATCAGAGTGAACAAGCAACCTACAGAATGGGAGAAAATTTTTGCAATCTATCCCTCTAACAAAGAGCTAATATTCAGAATCTACAAGGAACTTAAACAGATTTACAAGAAAAAAAACAAACAACCCCATCAAAAAGTAGGCAAAGGATATGAACAGACACTTCTCAAAAGAAGGCATTTATGCGGCCAACAAACACGTGAAAAAAAGCTCATCATCAATGGTCATTAGAGAAATGCAAATCAAAACCACAATGAGATACCATCTCATGCCAGTTAGAATGGCCATCATTAAAAAGTCAGGAAACAATGGAGGCTGGAGAGAATGTGCAGAATTAGGAATGCTTTTACACTGTTGGTGGGAGTGTAAATTAGTTCAACCATTGTGGAAGACAATGTGGTGATTCCTCAAGGAACTAGAACCAGAAATACCATTTAACCCAGCAATCCCATTACTGGGTATATACCCAAAGGATTATAAATCATTCTACTATAAAGACCCATGCACACATATGTTTATTGCAGCACTATTCACATTAGCAAAGACTTGGAACCAACCCAAATGTCCATCAGTGTTAGACTGGATAAAGGAAATGTGGCAAATATACACCACGGAATACTATGCAGCCATAAGAAAGAATGAGTTCATGTTTTCTGCAGGGACATGGATGAAGCTGGAAACCATCATTCTCAGCAAACTAACACAGGAACAGAAAACCAAACACCACATATTCTCACTCATAAGTGGAAGTTGAACAATGAGAACATATGGGCACAGGAAGGGGAACATCACACACCAGGCCCTGTCTGGGAGCGGCGGGGCAAGGGGAAGGATAGGATTAGGAGAAATACCTAATGTAGATGATGGGTTGATGGGTGCAGCAAACCACCATGGCACATGTATACCTAGGTAACAAACCTGCATGTTCTGCACATGTATCCCATAACTTAAAGTATAATAAAAAAGGTATGTAGTATACATTACTTTTTTAATTAAAGAAAGAAGGAAATATGTATATATATAAAAAGAAGATCTGAGTTTATTTTTTAAACCATCTTTCTAAAGCAATTTAATGTGACTATATGTTATCCTTTCAGAGCTGCAAATGAAGTGAAATAAGTGCTGCACTTTTCCCAGAATGGTACATGAAAATACGTTTTAACTATGGCGTGTGGTACTTAAATTTAAAAAGTGTGAATACATGCACATTTCCTTTCATTCTTCTACAGTTTCTGAACCTATACACACACACACACACACACACACACACACACACACACACACACACACACATTCTAGTAGGAGGAGAATAAATGGAAATTTAGTAGAAGGCAATTAATGCTGTCCAAATAATTTCAGAACTTAGGCTCTTGCTCTCTCAGTAGGAGGTTTTGAAAGTTTGTATTTAGTCACCCATGAGCCAGTAATGGGTCTATTTCCTAAGTGAATAATAACAATGACAGGGAGAACAAGGTAATTGCCCCTTTGAAATGTGAATGTTTCAAAGGGTGTTGCTAGCTTACTTCATCTCTCATTTTCTTTCTTTCTTTCTTTTTTTTTTTTTTTTTGAGATGAAGTTTAGCTCTTGTTGCCCAGGCTAGAGTGCAGCGACGCGATCTCGGCTCACCACAACCTCCGCCTTCCAGGTTCAAGCGATTCTCCTGCCCCAGCCTCCTGAGTAGCTGGGATTACAGATATGTGCCACCACACCCAGCTAATTTTTTATACTTTTAGTAGAGATTGGGTTTCTCCATGTTGGTCAGGCTGGTCTCAAACTCCTGACCTCAGGTGATCTGCCCTCCTCAGCCTCCCAAACTGCTGGAATTATAGGTGTGAACCACCGTGTCTGGCCTCATCTCTCACTTTCTAAAGCTTCTGGGGCTAGAGATTTTGCAATGATTTCTACAATTATTTATTGCCTCCTATCCAGTGCCATTCTACCATAAACAATCTGAACTCCACGAAGAAAAATCTTAACCTGAATATGAAGATGATGTCTTCATTTTATTTTTATTTACTTTTAGTTGACACATAATAATTAACACTTATGAGATGCAGACAGATATTTTGATACATATACAATGTGTAAAGATCAGGGTAATAGCATATTATCACCATAAATATTTAACATTTCTTTCTGTTAGAAACATTCAAAATCTTCTTCTAGCTATTTGAAAATATAAAATAAATTATTAACCATAGTCACCCTACAGTACTATAGAATCCAGAACATATTCCTTGTATCTAGCTATAATTTTAAACCGATTAACCAACCTGTCTCTATCCTCCCTCCCTACTACGTTTCTTAGCCACTAATAGACATAATTCTACTCTCTACCCCTATCCACTCAACTTTTTGGCAACCACATATAAATGACAATGTGGTATTTATCTATCTGTGCCTGACTTATGTCACTTAACATAATGTCCTCCAGGCTCATTTATGTTGTTGTGAATGACAGGATTTCATTCTTTTTTAATGGCTGAATAGTATTCCATTCTGTATGTATACCATATATTCTTGATTAATTCATGTACTGGTAGACACTTAGGTCGATTTCATATCTTGGCTGTTGTGAATTGTGCTACAATAAGCATGAGAGTACAAACACTGCTTCAATGTACTGATTCATTTCCTTTGTATAAATAGTCGTGGGATTGCAGGATCATGTGGTAATTCTATTTTTAGTTTTTTGAGGAAGCTCCATGCTATTTTCCATAGTGGTTATACTAATTGACATTCCCACCAATGTTGTATAAGGGTTCCCTTTATTCAACTTTCTAAATAGCATTGTTTTTTCTTTCTTTTTGATAATAGCCATTCTAATGGGGGTGAGATGATATCAAATTATGGTTTTTATGTGCATTTCAACTTTCTAACTAGCATTGTTTTTTCTTTCTTTTTGATAATAGCCATTCTAATGGGGGTGAGATGATATCAAATTATGGTTTTTATGTGCATTTCCATGATGATTAGTGATGCTGAACATTTTTTTCATATGCTTGTTGGTCATTTGTATGTATTCTTTTGAGAAATATCTATTCAGGTTATTTGTCCATTTTAAAATCAAATTATTTGTTGTATTTGTTTTGCTGTTGAGTTGAGTTCCTTGTATATATTCTGGATATTAGTGCTTTCATGAAATGATTAGTTTGCAAATATTTTCTCCCATTCTTCCACAGGTTATCTCCTCATGCTGTTCATTGTTTCCTTTGCTAACTAGAACTTGTTTTCCCTTGTTATAGTCCCATTTGTCCAGTTTTGTTTTTGTTGCCTGTGCTTTTGAAGTCTTTTCCATAAAATCCTGCCTAGACCAGTATCCTGAAACATTTCCTCTAGGTTTTCTACCAGTATTTTTATAGTTTTGTGTGTTACATTTAAGTCTTTAATCCATTATGGGTAGACTTTTGTCTATAGCAAGAAATAATAGTCTAGTTCCATTCTTCTTCAAATAGATATCCAGATCTACCAGAACCATTTACTGAAGGGGTGATCCTTTCCTCAGTGTATAATCTTGGCACCTTTTTCAAAATTCAGTTGACTAAAAATGAGTGGATTTATTGATAGGTTCTCCATTCTGTTTCAGTGGAACATGTGTCTATTTTTATACCAATACCACATTGTTTTGGTTATTATTTCTTGGTAGTATATTTTGAAATCAGGTAGTGTGATGCCTTCAGCTTTGTTCCTTTTGTTCAGTATTGCTTTGGCTATTCAGGATCTTTTTTGGTTCCATACAGATTTTAGAATTGTATTTTTATTTCTGTAAAGAATGTAATTGGTATTTTGATAGTGATTTCACTGAGTCTGTAGACTGCTATGGGTAGTACAGTCATTTTAACAATATTAATTCTTCCAGTCTATAAAAATGAGATGTCTTTCCATTTTTTGTGTCTTAGTCAATTTCTTTATTCAGTTTTTTATAGTTTTCATTGTGGAAGTTTTTCCATTCATTGGTTAAATTTATTCTTATGTATTTAATTTTCTGCAACTATTGTAAATTGGATTGCTTTCTTAATATCTATTTCATCTAGTTCTTTATTGAAATATAGAAATGCTACTGATTTTGTATTTTGATTTTGTGTCTTGCAACTTTACTGAATGCATTTATCAGTTCTAATAACTAATAAATGGTTGAGTCTTTAGGTTTTTTTAGATCTTATCTGTATATAAGATCATATTGTCTGCAAAGATGGATAATTTGACTTCCTCTTTTTCAGTTTGGATGCCTTTTATTTTTTTCTCTTGCCCTATTGCTCTGGCTAGGACTTCCAGTACTATGTATTAAGACTATGTAATAAGAATGGGGCATCTTGTTCTGGATCTTAGAGGGAAAGCTTTTATTTTTTCCTTTTCAGTATGATGTCAGCTGTGGACTTGTCATTTTAGACCTTCAATGTGCTGAAAATGTTCTTTGTATACCTAATCTGTTAAGAATTTTTATCACAAAGGCTGTTGAATTTTATCAAATGCTTTCTCTGCATCTATTGAAATTATCATTTGGTTTTTATCCTTTTATTCAGTTGATGTGATGTATCAAGTTTTTTGACTTGCATGCAATGAACCATCCTTGCATCCCTGGGATAAATGCCACTTGAGTATGGGGTATTATCTTTTTGATGTGTTAGATTTGGTTTGCTAGTATTTTATTAATAATTTTTATAGCATCTATATTCATAAGGGATAT